>NC_133334.1:118084769-118684769 GCF_042186555.1 Aquarana catesbeiana
TGTTTATGGTTATTTAAATAAAGGCAGTTTATTAAGAAATGTATTTAAGAGTTTTAGCCCCAAAAGAAGAGCCGCAGCCTAATATTTTCCAAAAGATATTTGTGCTTGTTGTTTTATTTAACTAGCACCTTTTTATTTAGGACATTTATTATTACTTGTTGAAAAGGGTGCTTGTATTCACAGTATTTGTGACAAATTTTTATCTTTATGCTTTAGTACAGTTTGGGTAAAACTTCTGTCAGTTTTCTTTTGCCATCTATGTCCCTATAGAAACATTTCCCTTTACTTCCTGTCCTGGAGAAACAAAAGTAAGTGAGAGGAAATCTCTAAAAAGTGAGGAGAATTCTCCTTTTAGACATTTGTCACCAGCAGGTATTACAACTGGAAAATTTCCCCAGCTTTGTTTCCATCACTTTCATTCTTAGTAGTTTGGGTCACCAGTACTAATAGAGAGGGTGAATTAATCCACTAGAGACACAGACAGCAAAAAAAGCTGACTGGGGTTCTAATCAAACCCTTGTAGCACCCTCTAGTGTGCTAGAATAGGATTTGTTAGGTGTTTGCTTAGAGTAGGCAAAATGTTTAGGCTTGGCTGGCAGCCAAGCCTGTGTTTTATCTAGGTCAGGGTGAGTGATTCAGGGAGACTGGTATGACTCACAGGCAGTATCTCTGATACCTTCCCCTACTTCTAGAAACTTGGAGAAGATTCTAGAAGAATGGCAGTGTTAGCAGGAGCTGCTTGGAGTATTCATGAGGGTCCTGACCAATCCCCAAACAGATGGTTTGGCAGGGGGCAGGCCCCCTCAAATACTCAGGGTCAGCCCAACTGGGCAGGAGAGCTTGGGTGGAAGTTGGAGAAGGAGTGCTAGGAGGCTGTCGGTGGACCCTTGAGGGTAACCCCCTATTCTGGGGGGTGACCTCAGGTCTGGGAACTCAGGTGCAAGAGGGATCCTCTACAACCCACGAGGTATCCTGTCCAGTGGCACAGGATCAGGTGTGAGGACAGCAGGAGCCAGTGAGGAAGTCCAGGAGATCTCCAAAGAGAAGACAGACAGGTGGGCTGGTGAGTATTACAGTCGGGGAGGACTGAGAGGCAGCCTGAGAGGACTGGGTGAGAGCAGTCTGAGATGGATGCAAACTCAGTCTGGGAGGACTGTGGCCAAGAGGGCTGGAGAAAGGGGCAGCTGCAGCCAGATGGGCTGGCAGTGCCTAAAGAGGTGGTGCTGGGATAAGTAGCCACAGAAGGACAGCTGGGCACTAAGACTTTGCTACACTACCAAAGGGGCCTGTGGTCCCTGCCTGTAAAGGGCATTTGCTACTATACCGACTGAGCCCAATTGTCAGATCACTTAACCGGTTCAATACAGGGCATTTTCACCCCCTTCCTTCCCAGACCAATTTTTAGTTTTCAGCACTGTCGCACTTTAAAGGACAATTGCGCGGTCGTGGGATGTTGTACCCAAACAAAATTGACATTCTTTTTTTCCCCACAAATAGAGCTTTCTTTTGGTGGTATTTGATCACCTCTGCAGTTTTTATTTTTTGCGCTATAAACAAAAGAAGAGCGACAATTTTGAAAAAAACACAATATTTTTTACTTTTTGCTATAATAAATATCCCAATTTAAAAAAAAAAAAACACATTTTTTCCTCAGTTTCGGCCGAAACGTATTCTACATATTTTTGGTAAAAAAAATCGCAATAAGCGTATATTGATTGGTTTGCGCAAAAGTTATAGCGTCTACAAAATACGGGATAGATTTATGGCATTTTTAAAAAAAAAAATATTTATTTAATTTTTTTTGCTAGTAATAGCGGCGATCGCGATTTTTTTTCATGACTGCGACATTATGGCCGACACATCGGACACTTTTGACACATTTTTGGGACCATTCACATTTATACAGCGATCAATGCTATAAAATTGCATTGATTACTGTGTAAATGTGACAGGCAGTGAAGGGGTTAACCACTGGGGGGACACAAGGGGTTAAATGTGTTTCCTAGGGAATGCTTCTAACTGTAGGGGGCAGGGACGTACAAGGGGAGGAGACCGATCAGTGTTCCGCTGTACTGGGAACACAGATCGCTCTCCTCTCACCTGACAGGACGTGGATCTGTGTGTTTACACACACAGATCCACGGTCCGGCCAGGTTAACGGGCAATCGTAACCGGGTCCCGAGCAACGCGGCGGGCGCGCGCGCCCCCTAGACGGCCGGGAACCCGAGGCCGTCATATGACGTCCACCCAGGATGGGAGATCCCATCTGTGGACGTCATATGTACATACGCGGGTAGGGAAGTGGTTAATAGTGTGCCAGCTGGTCCTGAGAGTTGTAATGCTTCAAGCAAGTGTTGTGCTGAAGGAAGCTGAGGAGTGTGAATAGTCTGCACAGAAGATGTTGTCCCTGGAAAACTCTGCTTAATTCAAGTGGGCATTCCATAATACCCCTATCCCATCCAAGTTCAATACGCCTAATAAAAACACAAAAACAAAGCTGCAAGGACTGTTTTCTGACTACAGAGCGCTGTGGAAAATCCTGTGTGCCTGGCTGTGCAGGGTGGGGAATCCCTTACTCACCAGCGGCTCCTGAGGGGGAAGCGCTATACCCTACTCTATTGAAAAAAAAAAAAGATAAAAACATTTTTGGCTGTACATATATTTTAAGTCTGACCATAAACTGCAATTACTGTACTGCTAGTTGTGACCCAACCTGAGCAAGTCTAACACACAAACCATTATACGCAGTAAGTACAAGTCCTTATTCTTTAAATTCAGACAACCATAAGGACTATTCTTTTGAACCTGTAGGCTTTAGCAGATATCAGATCTTTTTATATCTGCTGAAAAATATGACAAGATAGGGCAGTCCAAATGGAATCTGATTTGGATTTTGCTGTTTACTTTCCTATACAAATATCATAGAAATATTGGGACTAGCTCATTTTGCAAAGCAAACAACACATTATGTTTCAGGTTCGGCCTTAAGAGTAAAGAAAAACTACATTTAACGGATTAAAAATCATGCCCACGTAGAAACAAAACAACCTGATTAGTTAGTAACATCAGCTTTCCCAGGGTAGTGTAAACTTTCTCAATGTGAAAGACTTGTTTACTGGCTTATAGGTCTTAATGTACATAGTAACAGAGTGGGTTAATGGCAATGGCACATTTAAAGGATTAGACTTCATCTTAGGTGGAACACAGTTCTGGTAATTGTGATCATATTTTATGGTCATGTACACGCTGTGTTTCATATTCACAATGGACTTATTACATAATATGAGCTTGCATTTTACTCTCAGCCGTTACAGTTGACATAGATATACAGAGGCCTTTACAAAAGGCACAAAACTGTCTGATTTTGTTTAAAGTTTAAATGCAAATAAATTTGATTACCTTTTAATACCGATATGAATTTATTATTATTAAGATGTATTCCCAATAACTAAAATGTTATATAAGGGCTCATTTACATGGGTGCTCAGCCCAGTGGAGCGATAACCCTGGCCTGCATGCATGGAATGGACCTGGACTAAACAGCAGTTCCCGCCAAACTGTCATAGGTCCCGGCCCACTTCTTCTCTGGATAGGGCACCCACATTCCTGTCTTTGAGAGAGACTACATCATTTTGTGTCACTGTCACTCAAGGCCTGAGGTCAACCCTTGATTGTCCACAATGTTTTTCAGCAGTTTACTGAAAAAGTTTGCACAGCATTACAGTGCATAATATGGCTGTTTTTACAGTGCAGAACATAGTTTCTCCATTACAAAACTGCTGAACAGTAGTCTCAACTTAACTGCAGCTATTGGTGAAACCAGTCAGGGACCAGCACTGCTGGAGCTGAGGGACTCTCGTAGCTGCCGGGGGAAGAACTCCTCCAGTGAGAGTGGGGGGAAGCGAAGGGAAAGGAAAGACAGGGACTCAATTCTCAGAAGGACAGAGAGGCCAATCTGTAACAAAGACCTGAAGCGCTAAACAGTATGTTGTCTACCAGGCGCTCGGGTTCGGCACATCACGGATCTGGTGGACAGATTACTGGGAGGAGCTGGGGAAGACCCAGCTGTCATGGTGCATGTTGGCACCAATGACAAAGTCAGAGGCAGATGGAGTGTCCTAAAGAACGATTTTAGGGACTTTAGAGCTAAATTGAGGAAAAGGACCTCCAAGGTAGTATTCTCAGGAATACTACTGGTACATTGAGGCACACCAGAAAGGCAGAGGGAGATTAAGGAAGTAAACAAGTGGCTGAAGAGCTGGTGTAGTAAGGAGGGGTTTGGGTTCCTGGAGGACTGGGCTGACTTCGAAGTCGATAACCGGTACTATAGAAGGGACGGACTGCACCTAAATGAAGAGGGTGCAGATCAGCTGGGAATGAAGATGGCCAAAAAGTTAGAGGGGTTTTTAAACTAGGCAATGGGGGGAGGGTCCAGAGGTAGAGATAGTCAGCGCGGAACATATTTCAGAGGGTAGTATTGGGGGTATTAGTGGTAGGTTGACCAAAGCACATAAACCAGAGGTAAGTATAGTAGCAAGTCCTAGTTACAATCTCGGAACACCCAATAAGAGAATAGTATGCGACCGGTCTAAACTACGTTGCATGTTCACCAATGTCAGGAGCCTGGCGGACAAGATGGGGGAACTAGAGATACTGTTGTACAAGGAGGATTTGGATTTTGTGGGAATTTCAGAGACCTGGTTCAACAGCTCTCATGATTGGCTGGCAAACATTCAAGGGTATACCCTTTATCGCAAGAATAGAGAGGGTAAACAAAGGAGAAGGGGTATGCCTATATATCAAGAATAATGTACAAGTGAATGTGAGAGATGACATCACTAAGGGAGTTAGGGAGGAGGTGGAATCCTTATGGGTAGAGCTCCAAAGGGATGAAGCTAAGGGGAAAATAATACTGGGAGTATGCTATAGGCCCCCTAACCTGAGGGAGGAAGGGGAGACAGATCTCCTATCACAATTTGGACTAGCAGCAAGGATGGGAAGTGTTATCATAATGGGGGATTTTAACTATCCAGACATAGACTGAGCGGAGGGAACCGCGCATTCATCTAAGGCTTGCCAGTTCCTAAATGTCTTGCAGGACAATTTTAAGGGTCAGATGGTAGACGCACCAACTAGAAATAAAGCGTTACTGGATCTACTGATTACCAACAATACAGACCTGATCACAGATGTGGCAATTTAGGTAACAGCCATCACAAGTTAATTGGCTTCAGTATAAATAACACAAATAGGAAACATAAGGGGAATACAAAGACACTGAATTTCAAAAGCGCCAACTTCCCTAAACTACAAACCTTGCTAGAGGGCATAAATTGGGATAAAATATTAGGAACAAAGAACACGGAGGAAAGATGGGTTTGCTTTAAGAGCATATTAAAAAAGGGCATTAGCCAATGCATTCCATTGGGTAAGAAATTTAAAAGAGCGAACAAAAGTCCTGGATGGCTTAACTCCAATGTAAACATGCATATAAAAGCAAAGGAGAAGGCCTACAAAAAATACAAGGTTGAAGGATCATCATCAGCATTCAGACTTCATAAAGAATGCAACAAGAAATGTAAGGGTGCAATAAGGGCGGCTAAGATAGAACATGAAAGACACATAGCGGTGGAGAGCAAAAAAAATCCCAAGAAATTCTTTAAGTATGTAAACAGTAAAAAAGGGAGAACAGACCATATTGGCCCCATAAAGAATGAGGAAGGACATCTGGTTACAAAAGATGGGGCGAAGGTATTGAATTTATTCCTCTCCTCAGTCTTCACAAGGAAATCAGGGGGCTTCAGTAACCAAAACTGCAGTGTTTATCCTCATGACACATCACAGGAAGCACCTCCATGGTTAACAGAGAACAGAATTAAAATTAGACTTGGGAAACTTAACACTGCACCCGAGGGTACTTAGGGAACTCAGTCAAGTAATTGCCAGATCATTGTTCCTAATTTTTACTGACAGTCTACTAACTCGAATGGTACCAGCTGATTGGAGAAAAGCCAAAGTAGCACCAATATTTAAAAAGGGCCCAAAATATATCCCTGGGAATTACAGACCAGTTAGCCTAACATCAATAGTATGTAAACTCTTGGAGTGGATGATAATGGACTATATACAAGATTTTAGTAATGAGAACGGTATTATTAGCAGTAATCAGCATGGATTCATGAAGAATCGTTCTTGCCTAACCAATCTATTAACCTTCTATGAGGAGATGAGTTGCCATCTAGATAAAGGAAAAGCCCGTATGCGTGGTGTATCTGGATTTTGCAAAAGCATTTGACACTTACTGTACAAAATAAGGTCCATTGGCATGGACCATTGGGTGAGTACATGGATTGAAAACTGGCTACAAGGGCGAGTTCAGAGGGTGGTGATAAAAAGGGAGTATTCGGAATGGTCAGGGGTGGGTAGTGGCGTTCCCCAGGGTTCTGTGCTGGGACTAATCCTATTTAATTTGTTCATAAACAACCTGGAGGATGGGGTAAACAGTTCAATCTCTGTATTTGGGGATGATACTAAGCTAAGCAGGGCAATAACCTCTCCGCAGGATGTGGAAACCTTGCAAAAAGATCTGAACAAATGAATGGGGTGGACAACTACATGGCAAATGAGGTTCAATGTAGAAAAATGTAAAATAATGCATTTGGGTGGCAAAAATATGAATGCAATCTATACACTGGGGGGGGGGGGGGGGGGGACTTCTGGGGGAATCTAGGATGGAAAAGGACCTGGGGGTCCTAGTAGATGATAGGCTCAGCAATGGCATGCAATGCCAAACTGCTTCTGACAAAAGCAAACAGAATATTGGCATGCATTAAAAAGGGGATCAACTCCAGAGATAAAATGATAATTCTCCCGCTCTACAAGACTCTGGTCCAGCCGCACCTAGAGTATGCTGTCCAGTTCTGGTCACCAGTCCTCAGGAAGGATGTACTGGAAATGGAGCGAGTACAAAGAAGGGCAACAAAGCTAATAAAGGGTCTGGAGGATATTAGTTATGAGGAAAGGTTGCGAGCACTGAACTTATTCTCTCTGGAGAAGAGACGCTTGAGAGGGGATATGATTTCAAAATACAATACCATACTGGTGACAATAGGGATAAAACTTTTTCGCAGAAGGGAGTTTAACAAGACTTGTGGCCACTCATTAAAATGACAAGAAAAGAGGTTTAACCTTAAACTACGTAGAGGGTTCTTTACTGTAAGAGCGGCAAGGATGTGGAATTCCCTTCGACTGGCAGTGGTCTCAGCGGGGGGAATTGATAGTTTCAAGAAACTATTAGATAAGCACCTGAACGACCGCAACATACAGGGATATACAATGTAATACTGACATATAATCAAAGCCTACATGGTTTTGGTGAGGGGTGACCTATTCCCATACCTAAACTAAATGGCCCTACCCACTGTAAATAATAAAAATGATGCCAACTTGTAGACAGGTACAGGTTGAACTCTCTACATGGGTGGTGCTCTTGTGTCTGCTGTGCAGGGAAAGTGGAGGACAAGAGGAATATTTATTCCTCTTAGGGCTCCACATGGTCATGGGGTGGGCGACTGTCCAATTGTGATCCCGCAGCCATCTTTGGTGACGGCAGAGCTTACAAAAGCCCTGACCCAGGCCACCATTATTTTCCAGCCCTGACCCAGTTGGCGCACATTCTGTGTGTGATGAGGTTATGGACAGGAACCTGCTTGACAGGTAGAGTGTTTGGACATTTAATTTATTATTTTTTGGACATTTTACACTAGACAATCCAGGGCAGCTCTGAGAATTTTTGTCTGTTTGTTTTTGATCATCATCTATATTGCACTTCTCAGCAGTTCCTGCTTTGCAATTAATTTTATATGGACTGATTGCTGTTATTGTATATATGAAGCAACACTGATACATCTATTCCTATTCCTGATCTGGAACTGAGATTGAAGAAACATGTATAAGATAGAGAGGAGCAGTTTATAGTGAAAAAAACTGGGAAACTCGAATGAGATATTATGGATTTCCAAAGAGGCAGAATTCTACAGTGGTCTAGAAGACACAGACATACAGCCACCTCCGAAGAGCGACATCATCCAAGAGAGATCCCAATCCTCTCCAGGCAATCATAGAACTACTTCCAGCTCCAAAGACAGGAGAGTCAAAGGACCTCCTAGACACCCCACGTCCAACCGATATCCCAACAACCAGCCCAACACCTGACCCAAGCACCCCCAAGGGTCACCCTGCCAAACATCCCAAAAATGGTCAGACCCATCAGAAGTCCCACCCCCCTTCACATAACAATAAACGACAGGATATGAAGAAGATCACCAGATCAGTGGACTCCAAGAAGATCCACGATTCTCGAGGCGCCACAGGGGGGACACGTCCCAACAATCCCCAGATGAAAAAGGACCACACTACTACTCAGAATAAATCATTCCCTACAGCCACAAATCTCAACACATACTGTATACATCAGAAAGAACACGACCCAAGGTCCCCTACCAGGGGGATTTTCCCAGGACCCCCCTATCTCTGGCCATAAAACAGCGCCTAGAAGGGTCAGAAGAGGCTGCAGAGGAGGTTGAAAAAAGGGTCAAATGCGAAAGTCCCCCCACTCCACATCCACCATAAGAATCTTCAACCTCTCGGCCACCTCCCTGACACCCTTGGAAATCATTCTATTACAGAAAGGCCTGAATTTTGCCCCTTTTACACCACCCAATGTCTTTAAATTGTTCTTAAATTGTTCAAGGATCTAAATAGGTATATCTGCTCTCTCTCCATTATCAAATACTACTATAACAAGAACACTAAAGACAGAAAATCGATTATTCAGTTAGCCGACATCGAAGATGGTTCCCCTGCTCTTTCGGAGCCATTGGAGCTTCACATTCTAGAGGCCTTACAGGAATTGTGGACAGAGAGTGCCTCTGATGACCTCCCGGACCTTACCTTCATGGGCATCATTGAATCCCATGGTTCATGGTTCATACTGACTTAAAACCTCTTCCAGACTTAACCCTTACCAGGATAAATTTCCATAGGTAGAGAAATTTTACTCTCTTGTATATGATGAACTTAAAGCAAACATGACTCCTCTCACCATAATGAGAACGAACTGACTCTGAAATGAATCTCAACTTCAGTCCAACCCCTCACATTGTCTTTAGACAGGCAGATAAGGGAGGTGGGATAATCATCTTTGAAAAAAAGACTACCTGGCCAAAGCATGCAGGCTCCTTTCTATACCCATACCTATATAAACTTTCTTCCAACCCTTTGAAAGGCTTTCAGAGGTCACTCAAAGAATGAATAAAGTTGGGATTCCGTCTGGGAATACTGAACCCTTACAAGAAATCTAGTAAAACAAAGGTTTCGCCCTGGGACTTTAAATGAAGTGGGTACTGTTTCCGCCAGTAAACATAACAGTAGTAAATACAGTATATGGTTTATTCAAGTAAAATTGTTTACATGCATAGATAACACCAACAGTTGCCAAAAAATATATATATAAACAAGAAATATTGGTACATGGATGTAATAGCAGTCATAGTACACAGGCATCATACTACCTGACTAGTTTCGCGAGATCCAGCTCGCTCTTCAGGGGTGGATGTGTGTAACATTGTACCGAAGATAAAAAAGTATATAGTTGGCAAAATGGCACAGTATTAGTTATAAAGGCACAGGGTAGGAGGGGTTATGGGTCCCCATACTCACCACTCAGCTTGACCATGGCTACAGGTGTGCGGCTCCAAGATAGCGGCAGCAGGTGCCTCACCAGGGAGCTGAGGGGGCGAAGTCAGATGGGACCCCACCAGGGGCCAAATGGCGAGCAGGCATGGCATAGGTGTAGTGATGTAACCCTAGAGACCTCGTTAGTTCATAAAGAGTGTAGGTTGTAAACATAAGTATGTTTGTCAGGCATCTAAAGTAGTAAAGTACCATTTTCACCTTTTGATACTTGTTACATTTAGGCACACTTGCATACCTCATCCATAGCTTTATTTATTTTATTCATTTACTTTTATTTATTTATTTTTTATTTATTTATTTTTTGAGCACTTATTTTTATTTATTTTTGAGTTTTGTTATCACACATCTCACTACACTATCAGAGTCCACCCCTCTTTCCTCTCCATCTTTTTTGTCACTTGTTAGTATCCCTCTGCTATCCTATGTTTTCCAACATCTCCATGTCCCTACCATCCTTGGCCCGGGCCTTTTACTTGTATATACATATCTGTATGCCAATACTCATTGATTTTACTTTTCTACTTTAGATGGCTGACAAACATACTCCTGTTTATAGCCTATACTCTCTATGGACTAACGAGGTTTCTAGGGATACATCACTACCCTACTATTACACAATCACAGTCCACCTCTTTCACTTCTTTTTCTTTTCTATCTTTTTATTCCTCTGTTATCCTATGTTTCTTAACATCTCCATGTTCCCTACCATCTTTGGGTCCAGGCCTCTCATTTCATGCATATATATCTTTATGCTAATACTTATTGATTCTACTTTACTACTTTAGATGCCTGACAAACATACTTATGTTTACAGCCTACACTCTTTATGAACTAATGAGGTCTCTAGGGTTACATCACTACACCTATGCCATGCCTGCTCGCCGTTTGGCCCCTGGTGGGGTCCCATCTGACTTCGCCCCCTCAGCTCCCTGGTGAGGCAAATGATGAAGAAACTCCTGCGCTGTCAGAAATACCTATGCTAAGGGGCACTGCTGCAACACCTAAATGGCTGATCCAAACAGACAAAAGTGGTATGAATAAAGTGAGTGGTGATTGCGCTGTGATAAAAAGGGGAAGGGGGGAAGAGGAAGGGGAAGGGGCTAGCTCAAATGTATAGAGAGGTGAGTGAAAAAATAAAAAAATAATATATTTAAAAAAATATATTAAGCATGAGGGCTAGTATCATACTAGCACATAAAAAATATTGTAAATACTGAAACAAAAGAAAAGAAAGTTCTCAGTGCAAAAGGGCTAGTATCATACTAGCACATATGTGGTAACTCAGCAAATACTTATTAGAAGAAAAATCTCAGTGCAAAAGGGCTAGTATCATACTAGCACATATGTGGTAACTCAGCAAATACTTATTGGTGACTCCAAGTAAATAAATAAATGGTGAACAGTCCCACCGCCTTGTAGTACAAAGTGCTCAAACAATGAGTCAACCCTAGAGACCTCGTTAGTTCATAAAGAGTGTAGGCTGTAAACATAAGTATGTTTTAAGTATATTCCAAAAAGGCAAAATGAAAAAATTATACAAAATATAACAGTATAATGAAATGTAATAAAGTGCGGTCTCATGGGCACTAAATCCGAATAGAATGAGGAAACAAAATTGCCTAAAACAAATAAAAAGCTATAAAATGAGTGACAAATACAGTGTGGGTACAAAAAAATATATATATATTGAACCAAATAAAAATATATAAATCAAAAAAAGTCCATGTGCATGAGGGCTAGTATCATACTAGCACATAAAAAATATTGTAAATACTGAAACGAAAAAAAAAAAAAAAAAAAAAGGGAATCTCAGTGCAAAAGGGCTAGTATCATACTAGCACATATGTGGTAACTCAGCAAATTCTTATTAGTGACTCCAAGTGAATAAATAAATGGTGAACAGTCCCACCACCTTGTAGTACAAAGTGCTCAATGAGTCATCAGTTCCAAAAAAGCAAGTCCACAAGCCACAGGAAAGGGAAAAAAGTCTTCAGTGGGGACACCTCTGTGCTCGCAAGCAGCTCACCTTACTGCTGCAAGACAACAGCTTGTAATCCAATAACAAATCACCAGCAGGCAAGGGTCCCATCCAGTAGTTCTGGCGATTCGGGTGGTGGGTGTGCAGGATGGTACCTTATATACTCGTGTATAAGTCGAATTTTTCAGCCCCTTTTTTGGGGCTGAAAGTGCCCCCTTCGACTTATACACGAGTCACCACCGTCTGTCTACATGATCAGCGTGTCATGCAGGCAGACGGCGGCCAGCGTGTGATACAATCTACTCGGCAGCGACTCTCACAGTTCAAAAGCTGCGCCTCCTTGTCTGTGATAAGCAGTCAGTGTACAGCCTATCACGGACATTCTCTCATCCTCGTCCGTGGTATGAGGATGAGAGAATGTCCGTGATTGGCTGACCGCTGACTGCTGGGAAATTTAGTTTTTTGGACGAGGAGGCGGCGCGGCTTTTGAACAGTGAATGGCCGCCAAATACTACACGGTGATTGGTGCAGAGCGGCGCACGGAGGATGCACAGGACACAGGTAGGATGCACACACACACAGACACACAGACACATGCACACAGGTACATATACACATGACAGATACACAGGACACAGGTACATGCACATATACACAGGACACAGGTACATGACACAGGTACATATACACATGACACATATGCACAGGACACATGACACATATGCACAGGACACAGGGAGGCATGCAGCTGCAGATGGGCATTGTTGACCCTCTTTTTCCACTTACAGTAGCTGTGCATTTCTCACCCTCGTCTTATACTCGGGTCAATAAGTTTTTCCCAAGTTTTTTTTTTTTGTGGTAAATTAGGGTCTCGACTTATACTCGGAACGACTTATACTCGAGTATATACGGTATATAAAAAACATAAGCAGACAGTATATAGTATAACTCCATGGAGGCCAGAGTGGAAAAAGGGACAGGACACAGAAGGGGGATGCACTCACTTTTGAAAAATGAGTGTGGGCGTCAATCCAACGAACGCCGAGTTCGTATACCTCAAAGGATTTGAGCACGGGAACTATCACAGACTGATGATAGGATACGAGCTTGGTGCTCGTGGATGTTTCTTACTATAGCCTCCTGCTAAATGTAAGTGTACTATGTTGTTTTTAACCTAATAAACTGATTTATATACGGGATCACGCTATGTGCACTCTCTTCCAACACTCCACATATATTCATCCCATTGGGACGAGCATTGAGGAAATGGGGACGGTTTTGAGGTATACGAACGCGACGTTCGTTGGATTGACGCCCACACTCATTTTTCAAAAGTGAGTGCATCCCCCTTCTGTGTCCATTTCCTTTTTCCACTCTGGCCTCCATGGAGTTATACTATATACTGTCTGCTTATGTTTTTTATATACTATCCTGCACACCCACCACCCGAATCGCCTGAACTACTGGATGGAACCCTTGCCTGCTGGTGATTTGTTATTGGATTACAAGCTGTTGTCTTGCAGCAGTAAGGTAAGCTGCTTGCGAGCACAGAGGTGTCCCCACTGAAGACTTTTTTTCTCTTTCCTGTGGCTTGTGGACTTGCTTTTTTGGAACTGATGACTCATTGTTTGAGCACTTTGTACTACAAGGTGGTGGGACTGTTCACCATTTATTTATTCACTTGGAGTCACTAATAAGAATTTGCTGAGTTACCACATATGTGCTAGTATGATACTAGCCCTTTTGCACTGAGATTGCCTTTTTTTTTCCTTTCAGTATTTACAATATTTTTTATGTGCTAGTATGATACTAGCCCTCATGCACATGGACTTTTTTTGATTTATATATTTTTATTTGGTTCAATATATATATATTTTTTTGTACCCACACTGTATTTGTCACTCATTTTATAGCTTTTTATATGTTTTAGGCAATTTTGTTTCCTCATTCTATTCGGATTTAGTGCCCAGGAGACCGCACTTTATTACATTTCATTATACTGTTATATTTTGTATAATTTTTTCATTTTGCCTTTTTGGAATATACTTAAAACATACTTATGTTTACAGCCTACACTCTTTATGAACTAACGAGGTCTCTAGGGTTACATCACTACACCTATGCCATGCCTGCTCGCCATTTGGCCCCTGGTGGAGTCCCATCTGACTTCGCCCCCTCAGCTCCCTGGAGAGGCACCTGCTGCCACTATCTTGGAGCCGCACACCTGTAGCCATGGTCAAGCTGAGTGGTGAGTATGGGGACCCATAACCCCTCCTACCCTGTGCCTTTATAACTAATACTGTGCCATTTTGCCAACTATATACTTTTTTATCCTAGGTACAATGTTACACACATCCACCCCTGAAGAGCGAGCTGGATCTTGCGAAACTAGTCGCGTAGTATGATGCCTGTGTACTATGACTGCTATTACATCCATGTACCAATATTTCTTGTTTATATATTTTTTTTTTGGCAACTGTTGGTGTTATCTATGCATGTAAACAATTTTACTTGAATAAACCATATACTGTATTTACTACTGTTATGTTTACTGGCGGAAACGGTACCCACTTCATTTAAAGTCCCAGGGCGAATACTTTGTTTTACTGTTATAGGGATGGAAGTGTGTTACTGGGGACACCAGACCTTTCTCCTTTTTCCTTACAAGAAATCTTTTCTATATCGGAAAATCTTTTCCACACCCTACTTTTACTTCTTGCCAAAATCCAGGACTCATTACATCCCATGAGAGGCCAATCGTTGCTTCAATGGAAGGCCTCATCAGCTATCTACAGTATCTGATTACATGGATTTCTTTCTGCAGACAATAGTCCAGCAACTCCCTGCATACATCTGAGATTCAGGTCACCTACTCGATACATTACCCAACTACAGATGGGAAGATGACTATCACTGGATCTCATTGGATGTAACTTCTCTGTACACATCAATCCCCCACAATATGGGTTTGAGAGCGGCAGAGAACTTTCTATCAAAACAGGAATTTTTGAACCCCACACAAGTTGATTTCCTCCTGAAAGCAATACATTTTATAGTACATCACAATCGTTTCCTATTTGAGGATGCCTGCTATCTCCAGACATGTGGCACACCCATGGGCGCTAGCTTTGCCCCCAGTTATGCTAACTTGTTTATGGCATACTGGGAGGATTCATGTATCTGGGCCGATAACCCTTTCTCATGTCACCTAGTATACTATGACCGATACATAGATGATGTGATTATAATCTGGCAGGGTGATATCAAGACCATTCAAGATTTCTTCGGATATTGTAGTAACAATCAATTTGGGGTACACTGGTTTCTGACAAACACTCTCTGGTTTTCTTAGACTTGGAACTATTCCATGATCATGATCAGAAAATCTGTTCTTGCACTTATATTAAGCCTATGGCAGGTAACGCTTACCTACATAAATCCAGTTGTCACCTCCCCAGATGGATTGATAACATCCCATATAGCCAATTTTGCGGGTTAAAACCAAATTGCAGTTCTTTGGAAGATAGGTCCCAAAGCCTTATTCTGAAAAAGAAATTCCTTAACAAAGGCACCCGGAAGAAGATGTAGACCTGACCGTACAGAAATATTCCACTTCCTACTCCACGCTCTAATGCCCCAGTTCCAGAACCAGCATATCCTTCCATAAAATAGGCACGTTTTTCATCACCTAATTCAACACAAAACAGTGGGCGATTAAGAGAGCCCTCAACAAATATTGAGGCTGCAGTCAAATCATCATTAAGGCAGCACTCTGATTTAGAAGTGAGCCAGTTCCTCATGTACAGTTAACCCTTTTTGTATGTTTGACTTCCTTTAACTTCTCCCAATGGATGCAGCAATTCCAAGTGGGTAGCACACTCCAGTAGGACAGCCAGACATGTCACCTCACTCCCATTGACAGTATGGGACTTCTCCCTGGCATAAGAGATCATCTCGTCACATGTTTCTGAGCCCTCTGACTCTCTTCCCCCCCTCCGTGAGATCTCATGCTAGGTACCTGGGATGCCCCATGCCACGATATTGGTCCTAGTATGTGGGGCACCGGTCACTAGGGAGGGAGTCAAGCTCACAAACCCACTTATTACCAGGGCCCTCTGTCACCCTTGCCATGTCACTTGATCTCCCGCTGGCTGGCTGCTTAAGTACCCAACATTACTCCAGTTGCCCCTAGCAGCAACTTATAGCAGGACTGTGATATTGCAGTGGACATTCTGACACTAACTGACACATTTTGGAAACCAGTTACATTAATACAGTGATCAGTGCTAAAAATATGCACTGTCACTGTACTATTGACACTGGCTGGCAAGAGGTTAACATCAGGGGTGATCAAAGGGTTAACTGTGGGCCTAGCCAGTGTTTTACTATACTGTGTGAGGTGCTTTTACTAGGAAGAGATGTGTTCTGTGTCTCTGCCTGATAATCGGTGAGTGCCGGCGGACATCGAGTACCGTGCACCTGCTGATTGGCTTCCTCTGTGTTTAATCAGTAATCACAATGGGAGCGAGCATTAGCGCCCCCTACCCAGAAGTGCGGGATCACATATATGCAGTATCTCACAAAAGTAAGTACAACCCTCACATTTTTGTACATATTTTATTATATCTTTTCATGTGACAACACTGAAGAAATAACACTTTGCTACATAGAGAAGTAGTGACAGTAACAGTGTAAATTTGCTGTGCCCTCAAAATAACTCAACACACAGCCATTCATTTCTAAACCGCTGGCAACAAAAGTGAGTACACCCCTAAGTGAAAATGCCCAAACTGGGACCAAAGTGTCAATATTTTGTGCGGCCACCATTATTTTCCAGCACTGCCTTAACCCTCTTGGGCGTGGAGTTCACCAGAGCTTCACAGGTTGCCACTGGAGTCCTTTTTCACTCCTCCATGATGACATCACGGGGGCTGGTGGATGTTAGAGACCTTGCGCGCCTCCACCTTCTGTTTGAGGATGCCCCACAGATGCTCAATAGGGTTTAGGTCTGGAGACATGCTTGGCCAGTCCATCACCTTTACCATCAGCTTCTTTAGCAAGGCAGTGGTCATCTTGGAGGTGTGTTTGGGGTTGTTATCATGTTGAAATACTGCCCTGCGGCCCAGTTTCTGAAGGGAGGGGATCATGCTCTACTTCAGTATGTCACAGTACATGTTGGCATTCATGGTTCCCATGTAGCTCCCCAGTGCCGGCAGCACTCATGCAGCCACAAACCATGACATTCCCAACACCGTGCTTGACTGTAGGCAAGACACACTTGTCTTTGTACTCCTCATCTGGCTTTCGCCACACACGCTTGACAGCATCTGAATATGTTTATCTTGGTCTCATCAGATCACAGGACATGGTTCCAGTAATCCATGTCCTTAGTCCGCTTATCTTCAGCAAACTGTTTGCAGGCTTTCTTGTGCATCATCTTTAGAAGAGGCTTCCTTCTTGGATGACAGTCATGCAGACCAATTTGATGCAGTGTGCGGCGTATGGTCTGAGCACTGACAGGCTAACCCCCCCACCCCTTCAACTTCTGCAGCAATGCTGACAGCACTCATACGTCTATTTCCCAAAGACAACCACTGGATATAATGCTGAGCACGTGCACTCAACTTCTTTGGTTGACCATGGCGAGGCCTGTTCTGAGTGGAACCTGTCCTGTTAAACTGCTGTATGATCTTGGCCACTGTGCTGCAGCTCAATTTCAGGGTCTTGGCAATCTTCTTATAGCCTAAACCATCTTTATGTAGAGCAACAATTCTTTTTTTCAGATCCTCAGAGTTCTTTGCCATGAGGTGCCATGTTGAACTTCCAGTGACCAGTATGAGGGAGTGAGAGCAATAACACCAAATTTAACACACCTGCTCCCCATTCACACCTGAGACCTTGTAGCACTAATGAGTCACATGACATCAAGGAGGGAAATGGCTAATTGGGCCCAATTTGGCCTTTTTTACTTAGGGGTGTACTCCCTTTTGTTGCTAGCAGTTTAGACATTAATGGCTGTGTGTTGAGTTATTTTGAGGGGACAGCAAATTTACACTGTTATACAAGCTGTACACTCACTTCTTTAAATTGTAGCAAAGTGTAATTTCTTCAGTGTTGTCACATGAAAAGATATAATAAAATATTTACAAAAATGTGAGGGGTGTACTCACTTTTGTGAGATACTGTACGTGGTCCTATGCACAGCTGCCACCCTGTAGTGAAGAAACTGCTATAGGGCGGTCGGCAAGCCATTAAGTGAAACTGCAGCAAAGAAAGATAACCTTTACCTGCTAGATATGGCTGTGCTGTGTGGCAGAATTGTGTAACAGACTAAAATACAAATCCTTGTCAGGTAAAACAGTTCTCAAAAAAAACAGTTCTCATCACAAATTTCATCAGGGTATTTTGCTGTTTGAGTTTAGCTTTAACTAAGCAATGTTTGTTGCATGTAATATTTTGGAGAAATAAGGGCTGTCCACACCCACCGAAAGCATGAATTTTTTGAGCAATGTGACTAATTTCAGCATTGCTTGGAATAATTGAGAATAATTGAGGTGTATAATAATAATAATAAGCATGCACGACTGTCAGAATGGCTTGCTCACAGAGAAGGAAATTATACTTTCATTTATTGTGCATCAGTGCTTTACATTAGCAGATAGTTTTTTTGTTTAATACATTTTCAAGTAAAATAGAAAAAAGACATACATATATCAGATAATATACACTCTTGGAGAAAAATGACATAGGTTCACATGCTCACCAGTTTTCAATGTTCGTCTACAAACCAATAATTGCCCCTGGAAATACAAAAGGGGAAATACGAGCAAACGTACTAACTAACTAAACAGAGGCTTCCTTCTATGCGAGCATTTGAATCAAAACATAGGAAAAGAAAAACGATGCTTCAGTTAAAGAGAAAGGCGAAAGAAAAAGAGAAGGGGGTTAGAGAAGAATAGATGATAGGAAGGAAAATAGATGAAGGAAGAAAAGTAGTAGGTTGGATGTGGGATAGGGTGTGAGGGATTGTTGGCATGCATGACATCACATTTAAGAATATTGAAAATTGTATCTGTCAGTGCATGTAAGAGGAAAATAAATCATAATCAGTAAAGATTTATCTAGTGAAAGAAGAAATTAGATATCAATGCTTGATTGATAATCTTAAGGGATTTGCATTATAATGTCCTTATAGGAGGAAGTGTACTGGAATTTTAACCAGGGAGCCCAAGTTAGCGAATGTTTCTTGAAGGTACCTTTTGATGTTGTGGGTAATATCCTCCATGAGATGAACATCATCTACCTTTTGTAGCCAGACTTTTATGGACGGGGTTGTTGGTTGGCCCCATAGAGTGGGAATCAAGGCTTTGGCAGTGTTCAACAGGTGAGGAATGAGTGATCACTTATATGAGCCTATGTGCTCTTTAGTGGCATGAAAAAGAATAGTCCATGGATCATTGGGTAGATTGACATCTGAGATCTGTAATATCAGATTGCGATTGTCGGCCCAAAAGGGCCAAATGAGTGGGCAAGACCAACAGACATGTGCATGAGTGGCTTTGTTCCCACAGTTCCTCCAGCACAATGGGGAACTGGCAGGGAACATTTGGTGAAGTTTGGCTGGGGTGTAATGCCACCTGGTGAGTAATTTATAGTTGACTTCTGCCATTTTTGAAGCAAGGGAGGAGGTGTGAGCTAGTTGTAGGACCTTATCCTTTTGGTTGTCTGTGAGAGGAGAGTCCAGATCAATTTCCCATTTAGCCAAGAAGGGTGGATAGGCAGGATTTTGAAGAGCAATAAGAGCTTTATAGAATAGAGAAATACAATGTAGAGGGATGGAATATCTCTTCTATGCTATTTAAATCTTGCAGACCTCTTAGCGGATGAGGAAAGGAACTTAGAAAGCGTTGTAGTTGGTGGAATCTCAATTTATCCAAAAATGTGGAGGGTTTAAGGCCAAGGATCTCAGGTAATAAATTAAGTGCGTTGCCACAGAGAACATGATGTAGTAGGAGAGGCTCTTCAGAACCCCTTGATTTAAAACCTGGGTCTAATAAGCCTGGCAAAAAATATTTATGGTTAAGGAGGGGCATCAAAGGAGAGTCATACCCCCATGAGAATTTCTTATGTAAGGCATCCCATATATCCAGTGAGGATATGGTGAGTGCTGAGGTAGTTCGGGCAAGGTTTCTGCAAGAACGGGGTATCCAGGGGGCTACAGAGAGATCAACGCCACTCAAAAAATACTCGAATTGTACCCATAGTTTTGAGTTAATAGCATATTTCCAATCAGCTAATCTGGACAGAACAACAGCCTGATAGTGTGCCTTAAAATTTGGAAGTGCCAGTCCCCCAGAGCATTTGGAGCAAAACAGTAGCTCTCTAGATATCCTGGGATGGCTGTTCCGCCAAATAAAGCGGGAGATCACGTTTTGCAAAATAGTGAAGAACCCCACAGGTACACCCAGTGGGATCATTTGAAAAATAAAGAGGATGCGAGGTAGTATATTCATTTTAATGATGTTTACTTTCCCTAACCAGGTATGTGATAAGCTCGACCATTTCCGTAGGTCATCTCTAATCCTGTTTAGTAAGGGGATATAGTTATGCTTAAAAAAGGAGTGGGGGTTAGAAGTGAGATAAATACCTAGGTATTTCATGCGTTTTGGTTCCCATCTAAAGGGAAAGAGGGGTTTCAGAGAGAGCGCCTCACATCTGGGAACATTAATGTTTAAGATTTCGGATTTGGAGAGATTTATTTTGAAGTTAGAGATTGATTGAAAGGTGGAAAATGCCGACATTAATTAAAATGCGTGGCTGCTGAATAAAAAATAGTATGTTGTCAGCATAAGCTGCGTATTTGTGGGAGCTGTTGCCTATATGTATGCCTTGGATATTAATATTATGCCTAATTGTAGCTAGGAAGGGTTCTAAGGTAATAGCAAAGAGGAGGGGGGACAGGGGACAGCCCTGCCTGGTACCGTTATGGAGGACGAAAGGGTCACTCAGTGTCCCATTAAATTTGAATTTGTGCTGTGGGATTGGAATAAAGGGATGAAATACAATGATACATCTTAGGTCCCAATCCAAAATTTCGCAAGGTCATCTTAAGATAGTCCCAGTCCACCCTATCAAAAGCTTTTTCATTGTCAGTGGAAAGGAGTAGGGTGGGCTGGGTGCATCTCCGGACATATTGGATTAGGGAAATCACCCGAAGGGAGTTATCCTTAGCTTCTCTATTGGGTATGAAACCTGATTGATCTGCAAAGATCCATCTGGGTAGTAAAGGGAGTAGGCAATTTGCCATTACTTTGGCGTATAGCTTAATATCAGCATTTATTAGTGAAATCGGCCTAAAACTGCTACATAGGGTGGGGTCCTTATCGGGTTTAGGAATAACAGTGATGTGAGTTGAAAGAGATTCTGGACGTAAGCCTGAAGATTGAGAGATTGAGTTTGCATAAGCTGTAAGACGGGGGAGTAGAATGTCGCTAAATGTTTTGTAGTATAAAATAGTGAACCCATCAGGTCCAGGGGCTTTACCGGAGGGGGATGATTTCAAAGCAGCCTGGAATTCCTCAACCGAGAAGTCCGCTTCCATTTCCCAAAGGGCGGACACAGGCAATCTAGGTAGGTTGGCTTCTTTCAAGAAGGAGAGCATGCGGCTTCATCTCTCTTTCTGAGATAGAGAGGATAAATCATTTTTGACATTGTAAAGATCGGCATAGAATTCTCTAAAGGCTTTAGCAATGTCTGGAGTTGCATGAACAAGCTCTCCTGTTGAAAGTTTGATTTTGGAAATAAATGACTTTGACTATTTAGCCTTCAGTGATCTAGCAAGTAGTTTACTCGGTTTGTTCCCCCACTTGTAAAATTTCTGTGATGAATGCTGAAATTTCCTCTTAGTGTCTAAATTGAGAAGGGTCTTTAATTCCTCTCGCTTAAGTGTGAGGGATTGGAGGTGCTCAGTATGTAGAGAGAGTTTGTGTTGCTTGTCAAGATCAGCTATTTGTTGTAGAACCTGTTTAATTTGGTGACCATGCTCTCTTTTTTTCCTTGCACCAAGTTCAATGAGACAGCCTCTGATCGTGGCCTTATGAGCTTCCCACACAATGGAGGGAGAGGTCTCAGAAGGTTTGTTATCTTTAAAGTATTGTGACAGGTAGGAGGCCAACATGGAAACCTCAGCTTCATTAGTGAGAAGAGAATCATTAAGTTTCCAGATATTAGTGCAACATGTTAAGGAGGGCATGGTCAACCTCATTGATACAGGTGCGTGATCCGAAATAGACGCAGTGCCTATGTGAGTAGACTGTAAGAGAGGGAGTGGAAAGTGATCTAAGAATATATTGTCTATTCTGGAATATGACTGGTGTGTTGTGGAGAAGTGTGAGTAATCCTTTTCCTTGGGATGGAGTAAGGGCCAGACATCTATTGATTGAAGGTCTAGGAGCCTGTTTTTGACAAATTTCAGGCGTTTAAATGAAATATTAGAACGGCCCTGGGACGTGTCTATTGTTGGGTCTAGAGGCATGTTAATGTCTCCTGCTAAGATAGTAAAACCCTTGGCAAAATGTAATAGTTTAGTTAGGGTTTGTGAGAAAAAAAGTTGTCTGATTTTGGTTTGGACAGTAGATGTTTGCAAGAGTACATGGGTGTTGCCTATGAAGCCCCTAAGGAAGAGAAAGCGACCATGATCATCCGCTAGCATATCAGATAAACGAAAGGATACACTTCCGCTAAACCCAATGGCCACTCCCTTAGCTTTGTTAGTGTCTGATAAGCTGTAGTACCACTGTGGAAAGTGGGGTGAGGTCAATTTAACAGGTGTTTTGTGGGTTAAATGCGTTTCTTGAAGAAAGGCAATGGAGCATGTGGCTTGCTTTAGTTCATGCAATACTTGGTGCCGTTTTGCAGCAAAATTAAGACCCCTAACATTGTATGATGTAATCATTAACGTAGCCATTGTTATAGCAAAGTGGGGTCCTTTAGCTTACACTTCCATGCATGCCAACCGGGGGGGGGGAGAAAAGGATGAACATATACAGAGTACATACTCATGGATTAAAGAACTTGTGGGAAGCACATGTATAACACGCAGAAATCTGCAGTGATCCCAGTGGGGAGAGAGAGAACGAGCAGCCATCCAGATCTCTGAACTGAGACTGAATAAAGCACCTTGAAGGCCGCTCGCATTCGCTAACCCCAGAAGGAGAGGGGGGGCAGGGTTACTCTGTAGGGGAAGGTGGGCGAGAGCAGTGCACCCCGACAGCACACGGCCTGTGAATAATTAAGAACTTATAACTATAAGTGGGTGAATAAATAGCTCCAGTAAAATAAGAAGGTTATGTAGGCAAAAACATCCTAAACAATATAAATCCTGCAAGGCAGCATATGTTTAAACTAAACTGGTACGGCAACAGGAAAACAAAACAGTAACCAAACCAATGACAGGTCAGCTTCAACTAAGTATAGGCAGGTAAAAGTGGAAAAAACTTGAACCTGACCTTGTCAAAGCAAACAATACAAGATTGGGTATCTACATTGGTAGAGCG
The DNA here is from genome assembly GCF_042186555.1 of Aquarana catesbeiana. Taxonomy (NCBI): domain Eukaryota; kingdom Metazoa; phylum Chordata; class Amphibia; order Anura; family Ranidae; genus Aquarana; species Aquarana catesbeiana. Next base: position 118,108,059 of record NC_133334.1, read on the forward strand.
GGCCTGGATGAAAAAATGTAAGACTCAACCATGCTTTTGTGCAGAACCTGGGAGTGAGGAACGCCTTTTCTTTGAAGGAGTTTTTCGCCATAGTGGATCCACTGGGTTCGAGAATTTGGGGATTGGGTCCTGCCAGCCTGGGAGCTCCATGGACGGGAGATTAAGATCCTACAAAAAGGCTGAGAGTTCCTCCTGGAACCTTAGTGTACAGGAGCAGCCATTTTTTGTGGCAATCAGGCAGGCGGGGAAGCCCCATCTGTACGTGATCCCATCCAAACGCAGGTGTTCAAGGAGCGGCTTCAGGGCTCTACGGCGGTCAAAAGTTTACTTGTATTATGCGATATCAACTACCTATTTTTTATGTGATTACCTATTTCTACTACATGCAAACTTGTGTATATATATATATTAACTGTATTTATTCCATTATGCATCATGATTATTACGATGTACAAGAATATTGTTATTATTATCATTAATAAACTACTTTTTGTATACCTATGTGCTTCATTTAACATTCCACTGCCCCTTTTCCCCATTTTCATTTAGACAGGGACGAAGGCACTGGACCTTACCAGGTCACTGCCTCAAATAAAGTCCCAAATTGTTCTTTTTTTTTTTTTTTTCATAATAATAATTAGGGGTGGAAGCACATAGTTCTTATCTAGCTAGGTCTGATGATGATAACCATTATTAAGTAATTATTATTCCAACTTATTGCCCCGTTTCTTTTCCCCACTCTCTACAGGGTGTTGTACCCATGGGATGGGGTTATTATTTCCCATTCCTTGATATCCAGTCATCTTCTATGTTTGATCAGTGTGACACGCGATCTGGTGTAGGAGCAATTGTTCCCATCTCTTCCGGGAGCTGCAAAGTGTGCCGTGGGATCTCCTCCTCCCCCTCCCACGCTGTTTGTACATCTGGCGACTGATAGGAGGGATGTTTTTGGCGCAAATTTTGGGCGGCTTGTCCGCCCAGTCGTTGGTGCCTCCTTCCCTTGACGTGCGCTTGCGTGACGTTGGTGGGCATGTGGCGGCTGTGTCCTTATAATCCCCACTCAAGGGAGGCTGATTCACCTTGGTGGTTCTTTCTCATTTCTATGGTTCACTGACTGTATCACTTTGGTTTGGAAGCTTTATGGTTCAGTCTCAGGTAATTTTTATACTTTTCATTCACCATTACTCTCTATTGGCACTATCAGGTAATTGGTTCTCATCTAACTTTTCTTACAATTTCACCTCCCCACTCTTCAATTCACGACTTTATAGACATAACAAAGAAAGGCTTTATAAAAATATTTCAGTATTTATTACAAAAATAGAACTAAAGAGCACATACATAGACTTACATACATTCACAGATAATGCCTATGAGCATATTGATTACACCATCTACATAATCAAAGATAATAAAAAATAAAAAGCTTTTGATGTATTCTATGAACAAAAGAATATGTGTAAGTTCATGACATTTTATATATAAAGAGCATGATGTATACAAGTAGAGCCCCAAAAAAAAGGGGGAAAAATAGAAATGAAACAGAGGACAGAGATTACAGAAAACGGTACAAAATGGTCGCTCCCATTGGATGCGGTATGACGGTTCGGAGGTCCGGGCACATGTGCACTAGAGCTCGGCCGGGTTGTGAACATCATTTCCGGCTCCACGGACTGACGTTACTACCGGGACGGATGTACAAAGAGACGCCGCGGGCTGGCGTTTCGTACAGCTGTCTCTACCCGGTGTGGTGGTGTCATGTGAGCGGAGTACTCTGGATAAGATCAATCCTTAAGGCAAGTGTTTTAATTTACCTTACCATCTCCTTACCACTTGAAGCATATTGGTCAGAGCTGTTTCTCTGACTATGTACAGTATATTGACAAGAGGGTTTTTTCTCTCTTTTCATATCCTTTGAAACAGATGTCTTTTAGGGAATTCTGGACTATTACCTTCTATGGTGGGAGGTTATCAGATTGATTCAGTTTATACCTGGATGTCTTGGATGCTGTCGTCCATACCAACCAATTACCTGATTGTGTCCAGTACAAACAGGCTTCACTAGGTGAGATTACAGATACAATATGTATATATAGTCTCTCTATCTATGTTGTACCCTGTACACACGGTCAGACTTTCCGACGGAAAATGTGCAATCAGAGCTTGTTGTCGGAAATTCTGACCATGTGTGGGCTCCAGCTGACTTTTTCCATCGGAATTTCCGACACACAAAGTTTGAGAGCTGGCTATAAAATTTTCCGACAACAAAATCCGTTTGTGTAAATTCCAACCGTGTGTAGACAATTCCGACGCACAAAGTGCCACGCATGCTCAGAATAAATTACGAGACGGAACTGCTTGGTCTGCTCGGTTAGCATTTGTAATGGATAGAGCACTTTCGTCACGCTGCAATGTTTTAAATTGTTTAATGCAGCACACTCTCTTCTTCTTTATAATGCTAGAAGAATGAAGTTGTTTTGCTGCTCATATTCACACACACTTCTCACAAACGTATTTTTTGATTATTTCTCGCCATTTCATTGTCAGATCTACGGAAAAAAAATTTTGGTTTTATGTTTTTATATTTTGGGCCATCACTTTCTTGTCTTCCTTCCACTCTTCCTTCCAGGCTGTGGTTGTGGTGTTGGAGGTGTGGCAGGAGGAGGAGGAGGAGGAGGATGATGATGATGATGCAACTCACACAGGTGGGTATTGGGTGTGATTTGGCCCCTCAACCCCTTATTTAATGTTTTAAAAATGATTTCCTCACACATGATGTGTTGCCCCTCCTCCATGTCCTGCGTTTGTGGCAGCCATGGAGGCAAAGGCCTCTTCACTAGTGGGGGTGGCTCTGAGGGCCGCAGAAGTCTCCTGAATCAGACTGAGCGATGACCACGTTCCTCCCCTTCCTGGGTCTTTTGGTTGGAAGGTGGAGGGAAGGAACCTGCAAATCTGTGAGGCTCCTACTGGGCCCGGCCACCTCCTGGCTGCCACTAACCCCGGCCACCTCCAGGCTGCCACTAACCCCTGCCTCCTCCTGGCTGCCACATTCCACAGCCTCCTCCTGTGTGCCACATTCCACAGCCTCCTCCTGCCTGAGGTCTTCCTGTGTATGAAAAAGGGACATCGTTTTAGTTTTTGATTCATCAATCACACACAATTTTCAGCTCATGACTGTTGCAAATTGAATGTTAACAAATATAAATGCTATCATTCTGAGCCCAGCATTATTCTTTATTGTCACAATCATTTTTGGCCACTACTGTCTATTGATATGTAAACGCCTTTATTAAATCAGCAATTGGTGATCAATAATACCATCTAGTAAACTTCTTTTATTTTTTGACCAGAAATATGAACAGGGGGAGGAAGTTGTGATCATTGAAGCCATCCATTTTCTCTGCAAGACACAACACAAGACAAACCCTAATGTCAGGCTAAACTCTCCTAAAATCTTGTCCCAATATAGGCCTCAATCTATAAGCAGTATAGGCCCAAGTTAAAATTGTACCTTCGTTATCACGATTGGCCCTTCCGATACTCCTTCCTCTGCTCACAGATCGTAAGTACGACGCACGCGTGTTACGCTTTATATACACTGCGCATGCATGAAACTCTGCCTGCCCCTGATGTTCTTTCTAGTCTATTCCCCGCCCCTTCTCTTTCAGCGCAGTGGGGGAGAGCATATGGCGGAGACACAGCAGGTGCATGATAATAGCAGTAACGAAGAGCAGGAAAGCCCGGAGCCAGAAACGTCACGATCCCGCAGGAGATTTAATGCCTCAAATATGGCCTTTGTAGAGATGGTGGAGATGGTGGACATCTTAAAAAGGACCGACTATGATGGGAAGTATGGACCTTACCCCAACCCAAATGTGAGAAAGGCCAAGATCATGGCTAAAGTTGTGAGGAGTCTGCACAGGAGTTTTGGGGTATGATGATCCAAGGATCAGCTGAGGAAACGGTGGTCGGACCTCAAATTAAGGGGGCACGATCAGTATAGAAGGATTAGGAGAGTGCTGCAAAAAAGTAAGTAGTTGTCCTGTGTTCCTATTCTTTCTTTTTATTACGTTCGTGCTGCTCCATGTGCTTTTCTTTACTGTTGTACAGTTTAAAATGGCAACTTTAATGCTCATGGGCACATTAATCGTTCGTAGCAAACATTGTTCGTTCGGCCACTAAAATATGATGTTTTGGCTAGATGCAGTTCAAAAAAATTTTTCTGGCCTACTTCTATTAAAAAAGTTTGTTGTCTAGATGGGTTTGTAACTAGAATGAAAAGCAAACTAGATTCTGTGTAAGGAGAGGACACTCAGTAGCTGTTTACACATCTGGACGCAGGAGCACTAGTGTGGGACACCAGAACAAACTTTTTATTAGGGTGTCCCACACAGGTGCTCCAGTGGATACTATAGGGGTGTCTCCATCTGTGAAGCTTGCACAAAACAGGTAAGTATTCCAGCTTTACAAAGGTAAAAAAATAAATTCTTCAGCTTGGAACTCTGCCAAAACAGACAATTGTACCCCACTTCCAAGCAATGTTTCATATTCCTTTTTCTGCCCTCAAATATCTGTGTGCTAAGTATACCTATTTTTTTTCACATAGGGGAGAAAAGACTCGGAGGACACCACTCATCAGAGGAGACCAGGGACTCCACACCTCCAGAAGAAGGGAAAATCCCCCAAACCCAACCAGAGGAGGAGGAGGGAGACGTTGTTGAAATTGGTGAAATTGTCACCACAACAGGTGAGTGTATAAGACCACAGCTTCAGGTAATAGATGTATGCCTGCATATTTATAATACATGGTGTGTTTTTTTTTTGTTTTTTTTAGGTGATGGGGATGTTGTGGAAGAAGGTCATTTCACCAGTGAAAGTGCCCAGATCCTCATCGGGGAGATAATGGGGTGCAATAGGGATTTAGAAAACCTAAAGGTAAACATCAATGATGTTTAAAACAAAATGAAGAAGATCATTGATGTTTTAGGGAGAATCTAAAACACCCAGAAATCCCTAACTTTTTTCTAGTATATTTTTTTTATGACAAATTTTTTACATATTTGAAAAGCCAAATTTTGAAGATGCACACAGTGTGTTAACATGTGCTATCTGCCATCACGGAAGATCAATGTACGTGTTTTGTGGGTGCAATCCCTTCCTCTATAATAAAGTAGGTGAGAGGAAGGGGTTGCACCCCCAAAACACGTCCATTGATCCTCCATGATGGGAGCTAGCACATGTTGACATTAGGCATGGGATCAGGAGGGAAATCTCCATTTTGAATCCCAATTTGTGTGCATCTTCAAAATTTGGCTTTTACAGGGGTGACATCACCCCATCCGATGAAGGCAATATCAAACACAGTTTGTACATTCTCATGTCTGATATTGCCTTCACTTTATAAAAGTTGAAGTTTGAAAGTTCCAGAGTTGTGTATTGTTTTATGGTTTTAAACATGCCTGTTTTACCTATAAAAGGCGATTTCAACTTAATGTGACCTAAAAATATGTTATACAACTAACATGTTGGTTTGTTCAAAACCCTTTTTTAAACGCACATGTGATTGTGCTTTAAGTAAAAAGTTTGATAATCAACAATGTATGGCTTCTTCTTTCAATGCTCAAAAGCAGTTTTTGGAGAAAGTTGTTTTTTTCCGTGTTAATAGGGCTTATTTACTAAAGGCAAATGCACTTTGCACTATAAGTTCAGTTTCAGTGCAGTCTCAAGTGCACTTGTAGTGCAAAGTGGATTTTCCTTTAGTAAATAACACCCAACAGTGCTTTATAATTTTACACAATCACGCCATTTTCAGGACTCCCCAAATTTCGGTCATGGTGCTGAAAATGATGAATATTTCTGTCAGTAATGCATTATATACATTAACAACAAAAACAAGGTGTGTGTGTAGCAGACCCACAACATAATAATAATAGTTAGCCGAAGAAGAGATTGTCACCTCATGTCTCAAAGAAATTTTGTTTGCACTGTTGAAGAAAAAGGCCAAAAATAATATACCATTAATAGATAACCGAGGAGACAGCTAAAAGAAAGCCAAGCAGTAAATCAAAGCAAATATTTGTTCAGTTTCAAATATATATTTTTTAAAAAAATGTCTCAGACATTGTCTGGCATATCGATGGCTCCCTTACCCGCAAAGTATTCAAGGTATCTTAAACGGACCTCGCGGGCACTCTGGGGGGGCAAGCTAGGATGGCCAGTTTCCATCGCCGTCAGGTTTGGTTCATTCAGAATTCCGGCCTCAGGCCCAACTGAGGCAGCATAGTTCACAGAATTTCTCCTTAAAAAGTTGTGGAGAACACAGCAAGACAGGATGATGTGATTGAGTTTATATTCCGCCATGTGTATCGTGTAAGAAAGAGGTGGAACCAGCTGGCTATTATTCCAAATGTGTTCTCCACCACTCTTCTGGCTCTGGCCAGCCAGTTATTAAAAGCCCTCTGGTCCGGGGTGAGGGTCCTCATAGGGAATGGCCGCATAAGATGATCCCCCAGCGCAAACGCTTTATTCGCAATGAAGACGAATGGGAGTCCTTCCACATTGTCTTCTGGAGGTGGCAAGCCCAAACTGCCATTCTGGAGAAGCCTGTAGAACTCGCTCTGGGCGATGACTCCACCATCCGACATCCGGCCATTCTTCCCCACGTCCACATAGAGGAACTCGTAAGTAGCAGACACAACCGCCAACATCACAATACTATTGAACCCCTTGTAGTTGTAATAGTATGACCCAGAGTTGGGGGGTGGGACGATGTGGACGTGTTTCCCATCAACTGACCCTCCGCAGTTGGGAAAGTCCCACTGCTGGGCAAAGTGGGAGGCCACAGTCTGCCATTCCTGTGGCGTGGAAGGAAACTGTTGAGTCAAACAAGAAAAAAAAAAAAAAGAGTAATTTTGCACATAGACATTGAAAGCAGATTAGACACAAATATTCTTGGCCAAAATCACTATAACATTTATTTTAGGGAGTATTTAAAGACAAAAGTATAAGGTCCACCTATCAGATTCCTCACCCCCTCTGATGGCCCATTGTAAAAATTTTAGGGGGGGGGGGTATTTTGGACAGGTAACCCTCTCCACTTCATTGAGAGATGAATGCATACATAATGTGTGTTACTTTGGCCAGCCCCTCCTTACTTACACTATTGGCAGCCCACTGGACAGGTAAGAAGTGTCATAATACAAATATCTAAATACACACTGTACAAATGGAAGCACATTTTTACATTCTGCAATTACCTATCAAGATAATAATAGGAGAAAAAAACTTTAAACAGTACCATTTGAAAGTATTCAGGCAGGCCCTTTCACTACATGCTTTGGTGAATTCATACAGAAACCTGACCACAAAAGAGGTAGGTATAGTGTGTATGGGTTTGGCAAAGTCAGCAGATAGAGGATTGGTACCGGTTGACTTAGCGGTTGGGGGAGGGGGGTTCCAAATGTTTTTGGGACCCTAAAAAAGCCTCTGGCACTCTGCATGAATTTAAGGACACAAATGACATTTGTACACATTTTAGGGGGTGTTTAGGGTAAAGCACTACAATGGAGCTGACAAAATACGTTATTAAGTGACTAGACTAGGTGGATATAGGCCCAGCATAAGTGAAGGCAAATATGCATGAAGGACGAAAAACAAACTTTAAAAAATTCCAGCATGCATGAGGACAAATGGGACATTCACCACATATTACAATCATGGTAATTAGGGAATAATGAAAGAAATACAATACATTAGCAAACATTAAATACATATAATAAGATTTTCAAGGAGAAAACTTACCTTAATATAGTCCTTCTGCAGAACCTGTATGATGGCAGAACAGGTCTCTGGGATAATGATCCCCAGAGCCTGGGGGGAAATGCTTGTCGAGAACTTAAGGTCCTGCAGGCTTCTCCCTGTCGCCAAGTACCGCAACGTGGTGACTAGCCTCTGCTCCGGAGTGATGGCTTGCCGCATGCAGGTATCCTGCCTGCTGTTATAAGGGGTCATCAAAGCCAACAAACGGGGAAAAACGGGGTCCGTCATCGTGAGAACGTTCCTGAAATCATCAGGATTATTCTCACAGATTTCACGGAGCAAAGACATGTGAGAGAATTGGTCACGCTGGAGCAACCAATTCTTCGTCCATGAACTCCTACTCACCCTGTTCATGGACTGGGCTTGTGTCAAAGTAAGAACCCCAACACCAAACCCCCGCATAGCATGAGCTCTACAATGAGTACGTACACGCAACATGGCTTCAAAACGGTCGGCTGGTCAGAACGAAGTAACAGAACGCACTGAAGAACAGCAAGGCCTGTGAAGAGCGACCTGAAAATCATCAACGAGCGGACAAGAACGCACTGAATAATCAAATACGAACTCACTGCACGCACTGAAGACCAGATACAAACCTCACAAGCACAAACTGAACAGCAGAAAAACGATCTGAAAACCACAAGTCTGAAAAGCACGAATTGTCTCTCACCAAACTTTTACTAACACGAGATTAGCAAAAGGAGCCCATAGGGTGACGCGCTTGGTATTAAACTGCCCTTTTATAGTCCCGTCGTACGTGTTGTAAGTCACCGCGTTCTTGACGTTCGGAAATTCCGACAACTTTGTGCAACCGTGTGTATGCAAGACAAGTTTGAGCCAACATCCGTCGGAAAATATCCGATGGATTTTGTTTTCGGAATGTCTGATCAATGTCCGATCGTTTGTACAGGGCATAAGAGTTCTAAATTTAAACTGAAATCAAATATACAACACTGACCCCTTATTATCTATGTGTAAATATACAGATCATTGCAAAACTAACTTGGACATCTGTCTTCTATCTGACCATCCACTAAGGCCAAGGATACTATTCCGCGCTCACCTTATCTTACTTCATCTCCATATTGGAAAATGTAAGTAGAAATTTGGTTTTAAACCTCAACCCCAAACTGATAAGCTCACTTTTCTCTGCCCTTTTACTTAAAAATCTCAAATATTACATCCGTCCCCATAGTCTTCCCACACCTTATACCAATTTGTACTGTTTTTCTGTAATCTCTGTCTTCTGTTTCATAATTTTTTCCCCTTTTTTTTTTTTTTTTTTTTTTTGGGGGGGGCTCCACTTGTATACATCATTAGGGGTTATGGCTTAGGCTGGGGACATGGGTCCCAACTGCCAACGTCAGGGGCAACAGTTTTATGTTCTCATGTATCAATGTATGCTCTTTATATATAAAATGTCATGAACTTATACATATTCTTTTGTTCATAGAATACATCAAAAGCTCCTGATGAAGCATAACATGTAGAGCAAGCTGAGCTGAGCTATATATGGTACACCGTCTCTTCGGAGCTTGCTATTATTGATAAGAGTGAATTGCTCGATTTTCCGATATTTCTATTTTTATTTTTTATTATCTTTGATTATGTAGATGGTGTAATCAATATGCTCATAGGCATTATCTGTGAATGTATGTAAGTCTATGTATGTGCTCTTTAGTTCTATTTTTGTAATAAATACTGACATTTTTTTTTTAAAGAAAGCCTTTCTTTGTTATGCCTATAAAGTCCATTAGTCACAAATTCCTCTTAATTATTCAAACTATCGGGACATGGCATTAACTATCAGTGTGTCGTATCCACAGTACCACTCTGTGATGATACGAAATTGTTTTTAAGAACTCTTCAATTCCCACCACCTTTGTTTTCTTTCTGCACCTGCTTGGACTGCACTGACATTCCCTATTATAATACCAGCACTATCCATCCTGCCCTTTTACCGAGTACAGGATACTTTGCACACTATATAAATTAAATTATATATTATCCTCACAGCAGTCCTTGTTTCGTTTTAGCACTTATGGTCATCATGATCAACTTTCACTTTTGGGAATTTGCCCCCTTTGGATGCTGTCCTTGCTGGGCTTCGGGCCGCTCCACACCACCTCAGCTCCCGGTGGTGATGCCCCTAGGGGGTCTCCGATCTGCAGTGCCACACTCTCATCATATAGCTACATTTGTAAGTACTTTAGACTGTGGGGGTTTTTATGGGTTTTATCTTGCATTCTACCTCTCCTCACCAACCCCCTTTTTTCTTGGCATGGTCAGACCTTATAGATATTTCTACTACCAGATACTTCAATTTTTTTAAGTCACGTGCATGCTCCTGAAGATTGGATCAATCCATGAAGCTATCGAATGCCGTGTCTCTACATACCATACCTTTTATACGTGCATTATCAACTACCTATTTTTTATGTGATTACCTGTTTCTACTAGATGCAAACTTGTGTATATATATTAACTGCATTGATTCCATTATGCATCATGATTATTACCATGTACCGGAATATTGTTATTATTATCATTAATAAACTACTTTTTGTATACCTATGTGCTTCATTTAAAGTCCCACTGCCCCTTTTCCCCATTTTTATTATGACAGATTACCCAGTACTGTTAACTTTGTTCAGGCCGAAGGCACAAAGGGAAGCCATGGCACTTCGTTCCCTAAGGCCTTGCACATTGCATTCAGAGCCAGGAGAGAAGCAAGAGCAAGTCAGGGGAAAGTTGGGTCAGTAACTTGTATTCAAGCAGGGGCACAAGGCACAGGAACACGGGATACAAGGCTGGAGATAATCCAGCAATTTGTGAGAAGAGATGCTGTCCTTCTATAGGCCAGTGGACGCGATGCACCTTCGTGTGTGAAGATTCGCCATTGTGTGCTGTTCGTGTTCGCTAAAGCACATGCTTGAATTAGCACGGCCATACTGGATATTAGCATATTTGCCAGGTCTTCTCTGAATTCTTCCCTGACACCTACATGACCTCTTCACTATCCACCATCACTTTCTCTCCTCAGCAGGCTGCTTCTCCTTGTTACATACTGCTTCATAACCTCCAAGGTTAACTCTGTTGTATACTCTTTCTGTAGAACCCAAAGTGTTACCCATGGCTATTCTCCCAGATACACCATAAATACACTTGTCCTTAACAACACTTGATTGCACCTTTAAAATAAATAAGACCAGGGAACTTCTTATTTAACAAGAATTTTGTTTAGCAGAATACAGTGTAGGTAGTATAGAAGGTAGTATAGTTTAGGTAACAATGCATATAACACTGTGGGGAAGATTTACTAAAGCTGGTGACCATGGAATTGGGTGAGGTTGTACATAATAACCAATCAGTTCTAACTTCAGTTTGTTCAATTAAGCTTTGACAATAAAACCTGGAAGCTGATTGGTTACTATGCACAGCGGAACCAGATTCTTTGTGCACCAGTTTTAGTAAATCTCCCCCAGTCTCTTCTCATACAGTGAATCATACTGGATTTGGCTGTTTTATTCCTACATGGTGCTGTCCACACTAGATATCCTGTTGTGGACGGATGTTCTGCCTCTGCTCCTGAAGGTTACTTTCAGTTGGAAGGTCGCCTACAGACCCTTGCTGTGTCATGTGCACCTGTTGACCAGAACCCACCTGCTGCATCTCCTGCTTCTGCTGCTCCTGCTCAAGAACACTCTGTCTCTGCTCCCATCTGCATACCATCCACAAAGTAATGGACAAACAGAAAGAACCGATCAGATTTTCAATACCTGAGGTGTTTCTCTACGTTAACCCAAGCCAACTGGGCATCACTTTTCCTATGTGCCAAATTTGCTTATAACAATTCAGTCCACACATCTACTAACCAATCTGCAGTCCAGGAATGGCTGACCTTTATCCAAACCAACTATCAGGCACTCCAACAAGCCATGCAGAAGACTCAGGAGGCTTACAAAAGACATTTTGACAAGAGGAGAAGAGGTAATCCTGTGCTGAAGGTTGGGGACAAGGTTTGGCTTTCCACAGCAAATCTCAAACTCCCTTGTTCCTCTCAGGAATTGGGCCCAAGTTTTATTGAACCTTTCAAAATTAAGAGGGGAAACTTACACATGTTTCATCTCCTCTATGCCTCATATGTGCCACATTAGTGCTAATCAATGCCTAATCTATGCCACATCAGTGCTCATTCGTGCCTCATCCATGCCACATCAGTGCTCATCTATGCCGCATCAGTGCTCATTCGTGCTTCATCCATGCCACATCAGTGCTCATCTATGCCACATCAGTGCTCATCCGTGCCACATCAGTGCTCATCCGTGCTCACCCGTGCCTCATCCATGCCACATCAGTGCTCATTAGTGCCTCATCCATGCCACATCAGTGCTTATCCGTGCCTCATCCATGCTACATCAGTGCTCATCCGTGCCTCATTTGTCCCTCATCCATGCCACATCAGTGCTCATCCATGCCTCATCCATGCCACATCAGTAGTCATCTGTGACTCATCCATGCCAGATCAGAGCTCATCCGTGCCTCATCTGTGCCTCATCCATGTCACATCAGTGCTCATCCGTGTCTCATTCATGCCACATCAGTGCCATTACAGTGCTCATCAGTGCCACTACAGTGCTCATCAGTGCCATCATTGCCCTACAGTTCCTTTACAAAAGTGTAATAGGTAGTCAGGAAATTAGATGTTTAATTTATGTTCCTAGAACACCTGACAGTGTTCCCTGCATGTTGGGCCTCTGTATGTGGCCAGGCTGTGTAAAAGTCTCACACATATGGTATCGCCATACACAAGAGGAGCAGCAGAATGTATTTTGGGGTGCATTTTTTGCTATACACGTGCTATGTGTTAGAAACATCTTATAAATGAACAGCTTTGTGTATAAAAAAAATGCGTTTTCATTTTCTTTTCACATTTTCCAGAAACTTGTGGAAAAAAAATGACATGTTCAATAGACTCATTATGCTTCCTAGATTATGTGTCGGGGTGTTTGCTTTCCAAAACAGGGTCATTTTGAGGGCATTTCGATTGCCCTGGTGCTCCAAGGCCTTCAAAAGTGTAATAGGTAGTCAAGAAATTAGATGTGTAATTTATGTCCCTAGATCACCTGACAGTGCTTCCTGCATGTTAGGCCTCTGTATGTGTCCAGGCTGTGAAAAAGTCTCACACATGTGGTATCCCCATACTCAGGAGGAGTAGCAGACTTTGTTTTGGGGTGTGGTTACATAGTTACATAGTAGGCGAGGTTGAAAAAAGACACAAGTCCATCAAGTCCAACCTATGTGTGTGATTTTATGTCAGTATTACATTGTATATCCCTATATGTTGTGGTCGTTCAGGTGCATATCTAATTGTTTTTTGAAATTATCGATGCTTCCCTCTGAAAGCACTGCCTGTGGAAGAGAATTCCGCATCCTAACAGCTCTTACAGTAAAGAACACTCTACGCAGTTTAAGGTTAAACCGCTTTTCTTCTAGTTTTAGTGAATGGCCATGTGGTTATTAATTTCCCTTTCGCGGAAAAGTTTTATTCCTATTGTGTGATCACCAGTACGGTATCATATCCCCTCTCAAGCATCTCCTCTCCAGAGAGAACAAGTTCAGTGCTCGTAACTTATCCTCAAAACTAAGGTCCTCCAGTCCCTTTATTAGTTTTGTTGCCCTTCTCTAGACTCTCTCCAGTTCCAGCACATCCTTCCTGAGGACTGGTGCCCAGAACAGCATACTCCAGGTGTGGTCGGACCACAGTCTTGTAGAGTGGGAGAATTATTGTTTTATCTCTGGAGTGAATCCCCTTTTTAATGCATGCTAATATTCTGTTTGCTTTGCTTGCAGCAGCTTGGCATTGCATGCCATTGCTGAGCCTGTCATCTAATAGGACCCCCAGGTCCTTTTCCATCCTAGATTCCCCCAGAGGTTCTCCCCCTAGTGAGTAGATTGCATTCATATCTTTGCCACTCAAATGCATTATTGAACATTTTTCTACATTAAACCTTATTTGCCATGTAGTTGCCCACCCCATTAATTTGTTCAGATCTTCTTGCAAGGTTTCCACATCCTGCGGAGAAGTTATTGCCCTGCTTAGCTTAGTATCATCCGCAAATACAGAAATTGAGCTGTTTATCCCATCCTCCAGGTTGTTTATGAATAAATTAAATAGGATTGGTCCCAGGACAGAACCCTGAGGGACCCTACTTTCCACCCCGGACCATTCCGAGTACTCCCTATTTATCACTACCCTCTGAACTCTCTCCTGTAACCAGTTTTCAATCCATGTACTCACCCTATGGTCCATGCCAATGGACCTTACTTTGTACAGTAAACGTTTATGGGGAACTGTATCAAATGCTTTTGCAAAATCCAGATACACCACGTCTATGGGCCTTCCTTTATCTAGAAGGCAGCTTACCTCCTCATAGAAGGTTAATAGATTGGTTTGGCAAGAACGATTCTTCATGAATCCATGCTGATTACTGCTAATGATACTGTTACTAAAATCTTGTATATAGTCCCTTATCATCCCCTCCAAGAGCTTACATACAATTGATGTTAGGTTAACTGGTCTGTAATTCCCAGGGATGGAACTTGGCCCTTTTTTTAAATATTAGTGTTACATTGGCTTTTCTCCAATCACTTGGTACCATTCCAGTCAGTAGACTGTTCGTAAAAATTAGGAATAATGGTCTGGCAATTACTTGACTGAGTTCCTTAAAGAGGAAGTAAACCCTGATGGGTTTACTTCCTTTTTGTTTCCCTGCAAAGGTAAAGCATAATGGGCTATTATGCATCGCATAGTAGCCCATTATGTGTCACTTACCTGACACAGGAGCCTGTGATGTCACCGCTGTCCCCTCTGCTACGGAGCGTCCATCTTCTTTCCGGGTATAGTGGCTCTGGCGCTGTGATTGGCTGGAGCCGCGATGACGCCACTCCCGCTCATGCGCATGGGAGCCGCCACTAACGGCATATCGCCGTTAGCAGCGGCATGCTCAGTGAGCCTGCGCGCCGCTGTCTACAGCGCATGCTCCGTAGACAGCAGTGCCTGTCTTTTTGCAAATATCTCCTAAACCGTGTAGGTTTAGGAGATATTTCTTGGACCTACAGGTAAGCCTTAATCTAGGCTTACCTGTAGGTTAAAGTGGTCTGTAAGGGTTTACAACCACTTTAAGGACCCTCGGGTGCAAGCCATCTGGTCCCAGTGACTTGTTAATGTTACGTTTTTCAAGTCTAATTCTAATTCTGTCTTCTGTTAGCCATGAGGGTGCTTCCTGTGACATGTCATGAGTATAAACATTGCAGTTTTGGTTACTGAAGTGCCCTGATTCCCTCGTGAAGGCTGAGGAGAAAAATAAAATCAATACCTTCGCCATCTCTCCATCCTTAGTAACCAGATTACCTTCATCATTCTTTATGGGACTAATATGACCTCCCTTTCTTACTATTTATGTACTTAAAGAATTGCTTGGGATTTTTTTTTACTCTCCTCCGCTATGTGCCTTTCGTGTTCTATCTTAGCGGCCCTGATTACACCCTTACATTTCTTGTTGCACTCTTTGTAAAGTTGAAATGCTGATGATAATCCCCCAGCCTTGTATTTTTTGAAGGCCTTCTCCTTTGCCTTTATATGCATTTTACGTAAGAGTTAAGCCATCCAGGACTTTTGTTAGCTCTTTTAAACTTATTTCCCATTGGGATGCAATGGCTAATGCCCTTATTTAATATGCTCTTAAAGCATACCCATTTTTCCTCCGTGTTCTTTGTTCCTAAGATTTTATCCCAATTATTATCTTCTAGCAAGGATCCTCATTTAGGGAAGTTAGCTCTTTTGAAATTCAATGTCTTTGTATTCCCCTTATGTTTCCTATTTGTGTGATTTATACTAAAACTAATTGACCTGTCATCGCTGTTTCCTAAATTGCCTCGTATTTCCACATCTGTGATCAGGTCTGTATTGTTGGTATTCAGTAGGTCTAGTAACACTTTGTTTCTAGTTAGTGCATTTACCATCTGACCCATTAAATTGTCCTGCAAGACATTTAGGAACTGGCGAGTCTTAGATGAATGTGCGGTTCCTTCCACCCAGTCTATGTCTGGATAATTAAAATCCCCCATTATAAGGACACTTCCCATTCTTGTCACTAATCCAAATTGTGATTGGAGGTCAGCCTCTGCCTCCTTCCTCTGGTTAGGGGGCCTATAGCATACTACCAGTATTACTTTCCCCTTAGTTTCCTCCCTTTGTAACCCTACCCATAAGCAACTCCTCCCTTGCTTCCTTAGTGGTGTCATCTCTCACATTCACTTGTACATCATTTTTTATATACAGGCATACCCCTCCCCCTTTTTTACCCTCTCTATCCCTGCGATATAGGGAATACCCTTGAATGATTGCCAGCCAATCATGAGAGCTGTCAAACCAAGTCTCTGTAATTCCTATAAAATCTAAATCCTCCTCGTACAACAGTAGTTCTGGTTCTCCCACCTTGTCCGCCAGACTCCTGGCATTGGTGAACATGCCAAGTCATTTAGACCTGTCACATACTATCTCCTTTTTGGGTGCTCTGGGGTTGCAAATAGGACTTGTTACTATACTTACCTTGGGTTTAGGTGCTTTAGTCAACCTACCACTAATGCCCCCAATACTACCCTCTGGAATATGTTCCACGCTGACTATCTCTACCTCAGGACCCTCCCCCGTCACCTAGTTTAAAAGCCCCTCTTTTCAGCCATCTTCACTCCCAGCAGATCTGCACCTTGCCCATTTCGGTGCAGTCTGTCCCTTCTATAGAGCTGGTAACTGACTGAGAAGTTGCCCCAGTTCCCCAGGAACCCAAACCCCTCCCTTCTACACCAGCTCCTCAGTGACTTGTTTACTTCCCTAATCTCCCTCTGTCTTTCTGATGTGGCTTGAGGTACCGGTAGTATTTCTGAGAATACTACCTTGGAGGTCCTTTTCCTCAATTTATCTCCTAAGTCCCTATGATCATTTTTTAGGACACTCCATATACCTCTGACTTTGTCATTGGTGCCAAAGTGCACCATGGAAGACGGGTCTTCCCCAGCCCCTCCCAGTAATCTGTCCACCAGATCAGTGATGTGCCAAACCCGAGCGCCTGGTAGACAACATACAGTCTGGCGCTTTAGGTCTTTGTGACAGATTGCCCTCTCTGTCCTTCTAAGAATCGAGTCCTCTACTACCAGAATCTGTCTTTCCTTTTCCTTGGCATTACTTCCGACCTTACTGAAGGAGTTATTCCCCTGGCAGCTAGGGGAGTCACTCAGCTCCAGCAGTGCTGGTCCCTGACTGATTTACCAATGTCACTCAATGGGGCGTATTTATTGGGATGTTCCAGCCCAGGACCGGCCTCCCTGACTCTTTCCCTTCTATCCTTTCTGACTGTCACCCATCTACTCTGCTTTGGTGCCTGCACTGCTTTGTCTCCACCCGGCTCTGTGATGGCCCCTGCCGACACCTGCCTGGTACAATCCCAATTCTTCTTTAGTATGGAGGGACTTCTCAGTGTTGACAGTGGCTTCCCTAGATTCAGAATCTGGGCTTCCAGGGAAACAATGTGCATACATTTTGCACAGCAGTATTCGCCCTTGATCAGATGATCAAAGAATGCATACATGCCGTAAGATGTACACCGAGTCGCATCTCCACACCCGCCGGGCATCGTACCCACTAATTTAATGGGGATTGGGGGTTATACTCTGTCCAAATTAACTAACAACTAGCTTCCTGACACTAATACTCAACAATACATGTTCTCAACAAGACAGTACACAGGTACTTGCAACACAGGTGCACTCGTAGTCCACGTGCACTCACAGCACACATACACTCCCAGCATCCGTGCACTCACAGTCCATGTGCACTCACAGCCCATGTGCACTCCTGACACTAATACTCAACAATACACAAGTTCTCAACAAGACAATACACAGGTACTCACAACACACGTGCACTCACAGCCCACCTGTACTCACAGCACCCGTTCACTCACAGTCCATGTGCACTCACAGCCCACGTGCACTCACAGTCCACGTGCACTCGCAGCCCACGTGCACTCACGGTCCATGTGCACTCACGGTCCACGTGCACTCCTGGCACTAATGCTCAACAATACACAGGTTCTCAACAAGACAATACACAGCTACTCGCAACACACGTGCACTCACAGTCCACGTGCACTCACAACCCACGTACACTCACAGTCCATGTGCACTCACTAAACTCTCAATACACAGGTACTCAGGCACTCACAATACCCAGGTACTAACAATACACACACACTACTCAGATACTCACAATAAACAGGTACTCACAATACACACACAATACTCAGGTACGCTCAATACACACAATACTCAGGTACTTACAATACTCAAGTCGCTCACAACACTCAGTTACTCACAATACACAGGTCGCTCACAATACACAGGTACTCAGTTACTCCGCAATACACCAGTGCTCACAATACTCAGGTACTCCACAATACACACTCTGCACTGCACAAAACCTTAAATCTTGCTATTTTCCCAGTTACAATAATAATATTACTAACAGGAACTTTCAGATGTTACTTACAGGTTTGATGACTCCTTTTATAACCTCCTGTTTTAAACTCTGGTTTTTTATTCACCACTTGATCCAGTTCCAGCAAGCAAAAAGGTAGAAAGCTCAAAGATGAGCAGGCTTAAAATGAGTTCTACAGAAAGTTATATAGGGTCTGAAGTACCTGTGACCAATTAACCACTCCCCTTAATTAGTAGTCTGAAGGAAGTTGCAAGAATGCATATGACATGTGAGAGAAATAACCTGTTAATGTGACAATTTTGTGGGGAAAAAAATCTTCATTTTGCAAAGAATTGTGAGAAAAAATTACAACTTTAACCACTTCCCTACTGGCATCCTGTTGGCATATTGTAAAAAGACGCCGGCAGAAACTCTTCATCCCTCCGGGCGGGCATCATATGACGCCCGCCCGCTCTCGTGTGCACCCGGGGGAGCATGCAGCATGGCTATCAGGGATGAGGCGTCTCCCTACAGACAAAGCCCATCCCCGATCAGGGTAAAGAGCCAATAAAAATGTCTCTTTACCACGTGACCGGCTGTGTCCAATCACAGCTGGTCACATGCACTGTCTTTGTGCGCGCCACTCGTGTGCGCCCCCAGGGTCACGCAGTGCGGCGATCGGGGATGAGGTGTGTCACTCTGACACAACCCATTCCTGATCAGGGTAAAGAGCCAATTAAATTGGCTCTTTACCACGTGATCGGCTGTGTCCAATCACAGCCGGTTACAAATGTCAACAAACCGTGGTGACTAGCTGTTACCGGGTTCTCCTCCTCACACACCGATCCTGTATGAGGAGGAGATTGCGGTAACAGCTAGTTACCACTTACAGTGTAAAGTAAAACACACAGATTGCTCAGTATTAAAGAGTACCTGTCACCAGCCCAGAGTACCCGAGTAATTATCCTCAGCCCATCAGAGTACCCAAGTACCTATCTACAGCCCATTAGAGTACCCGAGTACCTGTCTCCAGCCCATTGGAGTATCCGAGTACCTGTGTCCCGCCCATCAGAGTACCCGAGTACCTGTCTCCAGCCCAGAGTACCCACGTACCTATCTGAAGCCTATCAGAGTACCTAAGTACCTGCCCCAGCCCATTAGAGTACCCAAGTACCTATCTGAAGCCAATCAGAGTACCCGAGTACCTGCCCCAGACCTTTAGAGTATCCAAGTACCTATTAGCAGCCCATCAGAGTCCCCGAGTACCTGTCTCCAGTGCATCAGAGTACCGAGTTCCTGTCTCCAGCCAATCAGAATGCTTGAGTACCCATCTGCAGCCCATCAGAGTACCCAAGTACCTGTCTCCACCCCATTAGAGTACCCAAGTACCTATCTACAGCCCATCAGAGTACCCAAGTACCTGTCTCCAGCCCATCAGAGTACCCGAGTACCTATCTCCAGCCCATCGGAGCACCCGAGTACCTGTCTCCAGCCCATCAGAGTACCTCTTTCCAGCCCAGAGTACCCAGAGTACCTGTCTCCAGCCCAGAGTACCCGAGTACCTATCTGCAGACCATCAGAGTACCCGAGTACCTGTCTCCTGCCCAGAATACCTGAGTACCTATCTGCAGCCCATCAGAATACCCGAGTACTTGTCACCAGCCCATTAGAGTACCCAAGTACCTATCTGCAATCCATCAGAGTACCTGAGTACCTTTCTTCAGCCCAACAGAGTACCTGAGTACCTCTCTACAGGCCACAGAGTACCAGACTAGCTATCTTCAGCCCATCAGAGTACCCAAGTACCTATCTGTAGCCCATCAGAGTACCTCAGTAGCTATCTGCAGCCCATGCCTCATAGAATATACGTTGGGGTGTTTGCTTTCCAACATGGGGTCATTTTGTGGGTGTTTCCATTGTCCTGGTGCTCCTTGGCCTTGAAAAGTTTGATAGGTTGTCAGGAAATTATATGTGCAATTTATGCTCCTAGAACACCTGACGGTGCTCCCTGCATGTTGGGCCTCTGTATGTGGCCAGGCTGTGTAAAAGTCTCACACATGTGGTATTGCCATACTCAGGAGGAGTAGCAGAATGTATTTTGGGGTGTAATTTTTACTATGTACATGCTATGCCTTAGAAAAATCTTATGAATTGACAACCACATTTTCCAAAAACTTGTGTAAAAAAAGACATGTTTAAAAGACTTATTATGTCTCATGGAATATACGTTGGGTTGTTTGCTTTCCGAAATTGGGTAATTTTGTGGGTAATTCCATTGTCCTGATGCTCCAGAGCCTTCAAAATTTTCATAGGTAGTCAGGAAATTTGATGTGTAATTTTATGCACCTAGAACGCCTGATGATGCTCCTTGCAGGAGGAGCAGCAGAATTTATTTTGGGGTGTAATTGCAAGTATGCTGTGTAAGGTATAACTTGTTATTATGACAATTTTGTGTAAAAAAATGTCTTAATATTTCCAAGAATTGTGGGAAAAAATTACAACTTCAAAAAACTCACCATGCCTGTTACTAAATACCTTGGACTGTCTACTTTCCAAAAAGGGGTCATTTGGGGGGTATTTGTAATGTCCTGACATTTCAGGGCCTCAAGAATTGAGATAGGCCGTCCGTTCATCAGATGTGATCAGTTTTTAATGATTGGCACCATAGTTTGTAGATTCTATAACTTTCACACAAACTAAACAATATCCACTAATTTGGGTTATTTTTACCAAAGATATGTAGCAGTATACATTTTGGTCCAAATGTATGAACAAAAATTACTTACAATCAGGTCCATAAATATTGGGACATTGACACAATTCTAATCTTTTTGGCTCTATACACCACCACAATGAATTTGAAATGAAACGAACAAGATGTGCTTTAGCTGCAGACTTTCAGCTATAATTCAAAGGTATTTACATCCAAATCAGGTGAATGGTGTAGGAATTACAACAGTTTGTATATGTGCCTCCCACTTTTTAAGGGACCAAAATGAATGGGACAGCTTATCAATCATCCATCAAACTTTCATTTTTTAATACTTGGTTGCAAATCCTTTGCAGTCAATTACAGCCTGAAGTCTGGAACGCATAGACATCACCAGACGCTGGGTTTCATCCCTGGTGATGCTCTGCCAGGCCTCTACTGCAACTGTCTTCAGTTCCTGCTTGTTCTTGGGGCATTTCCCCTTCAGTTTTGTCTTCAGCAAGTAAAATGCATGCTCAATCAGATTCAGGTCAGGTGATTGACTTGGCCATTGCATAACATTCCACTTCTTTCCCTTAAAAAACTCTTTGGTTGCTTTCGCAGTATGCTTCAGGTCATTGTCCATCTGCACTGTGAAGCGCCGTCCAATGAGTTCTGAAGCATTTTGCTGAATATGAGCAGATAATATTGCATGAAACACTTCAGAATTCATCCTGCTGCTTTTGTCAGCAGTCGCATCATCAATAAATACAAGAGAACCAATTCCATTGGCAGCCATACATGCCCACGCCATGACACTACCACCACCGTGCTTCACTGTGAGGTGGTATGCTTTGGATCATGAGCGGTTCCTTTTCTTCTCCATACTCTTCTCTTCCCATCACTCTTGTACAAGTTGATCTTGGTCTCATAGAGGGAGGGGTGTTTGCGTCTGCTTCCCTGAGCTTGTCTGATAACAGGGAAGGGGGGAGGTTGCTGTGTCCACCACCACCCACTAATGTACTAACTCACTGCTTTTAGTTGAAAGGGTGATTCAGTGATTGGAGTGCAATAATTTTCAATAAAATTTACCTGAGAGTAATTTTTTGATTTGACTTCACTTGCTTGTTGTTTCATATTTTGCTTGTTGTTTTTCCAATGCAGCTTTGAAAATGCCCCCTATAGTGGTGATCAGGGATTGTGAGCAGAACCCTTCATACCACTAGTTTGAGACTATAAGTAGCGTAAAGTAAAGTCTGCAAGCTACAGTGGGTGGTGGTGGTGGTGGTGGTGGGGGGGGGGTTGTCCTGATGGGACAAGATTTTCTGGTGCCCAGGGGGAAAATGCCAAACTGCCCTCCATACTAGTTTATTGCAAATTAGTCATGAGCATATTTAGAACATAATAATTGAAATAAGGTTTATGGCTGGTTCACACCTGAATCACACAGATACATGCTCCGTGTTCCTGCTGGATTCCTGTGCAACTCCATGCGGTGCAATTTTCAGCTCATTCATTTAACTGGGATGAAATGACACTGGATCGCACAAAAATGTAATGCACACACTACTTTTTATAAAGCATACTGCACCAAATTGTATGGTACTATGGTACCATTAGATATAGGGCAGGCAAACACACTGCAAATGTGATCTGCATTAGAGGTGTCCTTAGAAAAATATATATAGACCTGCAGGAAATCACATACCCAGTGCGTTTTGAATGCAGTGTGGGAAACACACACGGAACATGGATTTCCTGCACCACATTCTGGTATGAACGAGCCCTTAATTAATTTGAATCAGATATCACTCACAAATTTTAACAGTATTTATTTTAGTAGTTCCAATGCTCCCATAATTTTATGTTATTCCTGTTCTACGGATACATAATATGCTGTAAATGTCATTTTTTTTGCACCACTTTTTTAAAGCCCATTTGTTAATAACCCCCTGCAGTGATGTCAGTGGATGCTATAATTACCCCTAGCATTGGTGTCAGTGGATGCAATATTACCCCCACAGCATTGGTGTCAATCGGGGCTGTGCAATGTAAAGGGATCCAGAGGTGTGGGGGCTGTGTAATGTAAAGGAGTCCAGAGGTGCAGGGGCTGTGTAATGTGAAGGGGTCCAGAGGTATAGGGGCTGTGTAATGTGAAGGGGTCCAGAGGTATGGGGGCTGTGTAATGTGAAGGGGTCCAGAGGTACGGGGGCTGTGTAGTGTGAAGGGGTACAGAGGTACAGGGGCTGTGTAATGTAAAGGGGGTCTTCCTACATTTTACCAGCAGTTATAGATGCAGTGCTATAGGTTGCGTATTTCTTTCTGAAAGCGCACCAAAAGTCTGCATCTTTGGCGCACTTTCAGAAAACAGCAAAATATATATTTAAACATCATGTTTTACTGCACCAGGTGACACCAGTCCTAGTGACACCACTGGCAGCAGCACATTGTAAGTGTGCCACTGTTAGTTACATGTATTTCTGTCTGGCGCTGGTCACACAATGACAATCTTCCGGTCAGTCTGTGCCCTTTTTGCAGAGGAGGGGCCTGGCCGCCTGGGGGAGCAGAGGGAGAAGGATTCTTCTGTTTTCTGGGCCGCAGTGCGCGGAGGCGTTACACGTGAAATCATTTGACGTCAACGTGCGGTGTGCATGGGGGGGTGCCAGATATAGGATCCGCCCCGGGTGCCAAATGCTCTAGGTACGCCCCTGCTTCTTGCAATATATCCGCCTTTATTAACAATCATTCAACATGTCATACAGGAAAAGTGTAATGTTCTAGAACCACCAAGGGTCCCTCTATCAGTCAAATTGACATGCCACTTTTTCTGATGGAGAAATCCTTGGTACTTTCTTGAATAACATGCTGAACAGACGTCAGTGAAGCAAGATTATTCTGATGTACTGGCAACATATTTTCATTATCACTCTTTGCTGCCTGCTATGCAGCTTCATACTCAGTTTACTCTTTTTCATCACTGGTTCCCTTTACTGATATTTAGCAATAATTGCTATAAGGACTAGAGTAGGTGAAAAGCAGATAAAAAGAAAGAGGTCAACTGTAGGTCAAATGCACCTATTATTAAATTACAAAATCATCTCAAATTGATGTCAACCAAGCCCAAAGCCTGTTAACGCAGGACTTTACTGTATTTAGGAAACAGGAAATAGGGGAGTGTTTGATGAGTACAGACTGCTATGCTTATCACCCAAAGCCTTCAAACATGCAGCAACTTCAAAAGACCCTGTAAGATCATAGCAGAAATGTCACTTGCACTATAAAAGATGGTAGCACTATCAATATTATATTAACCACTTCAGCCCCGGACCATTATGCTGCCTAAGGACCAGAGGACTTTTTCCAATTTGGCACTGCGTCGCTTTAACTGCTAATTGCGCGGTCATGCAATGCTGTACCCAAACTAAATTTGCGTCCTTTTCTTCCCACAAATAGAGCTTTCTTTTGATGGTATTTGATCACTTCTGCCGTTTTTATTTTTTGCGCTATAAACGGAAAAATACCGAAAATTTTGAAAAAAAATGATATTTTCTACTGTTTGTTATAAAAAAAATTCAATTTTAGTCATACATTTAGGCCAAAATGTATTCGGCCACATGTCTTTGGTAAAAAAATGTCAATAAGCGTATATTTATTGGTTTGCGCAAAAGTTATAGCGTCTACAAACTAGGGTACATTTTCTGGAATTTACACAGCTTTTAGTTTATGCCTGCCTATGTCATTTCTTGAGGTGCTAAAATGGCAGGGCAGTACAAAACCCCCCAAATGACCCCATTTTGGAAAGTAGACACCCCAAGGAAATTGCTGAGAGGCATGTTGAATCCATTGAATATTTATTTTTTTTTGTCCCAAGTGATTGAATAATGACAAAAAAAAAAAATATTTACAAGAAGTTGTCACTAAATGATATATTGCTCACACAGGCCATGGGCCTATGTGAAATTGCACCCCAAAATACATTCAGCTGCTTCTCCTGAGTACGAGGATACCACATGTGTGGGACTTTTTGGGAGCCTAGCCACGTACGGGGCCCCGAAAACCAATCACTGCCTTCAGGATTTCTAAGGGCATAAATTTTTTATTTCACTCCTCACTACCTATCACAGTTTTGAAGGCCATAAAATGCCCAGATGGCACAAAACCCCCCCAAATGACCCCATTTTGGAAAGTAGACACCCCAAGCTATTTGCTGAGAGGCATGTTGAGTCCATGGAATATTTTATTTTTTGACACAAGTTGCGGGAAAGTGACACATTTTTTTTTTTTTTGCACAAAGTTGTCACTAAATTATATATTTCTCACACAGGCCATGGGCATATGTGGAATTGCACCCCAAAATACATTTAGCTGCTTCTCCTGAGTATGGGGATACCACATGTGTGGGACTTTTGGGGAGCCTAGCCGCATACGGGCCCCGAAAACCAAGCACCGCCTTCAGGATTTCTAAGGGCGTAAAGTTGTGATTTCACTCCTCACTACCTATCACAGTTTTGAAGGCCATAAAATGCCCAGATGGCACAAACCCCCCCCCAAATGACCCCATTTTGGAAAGTAGACACCCCAAGCTATTTGCTGAGAGGCATGTTGAGTCCATGGAATATTTTATATTTTGACACAAGTTGCTGGAAAGTGACAATTTTTTTTTTTTTTTTGCACAAAGTTGTCACTAAATGATATATTGCTCAAACATGCCATGGGCATATGTGGAATTACACCCCAAAATATATTCTGCTGCTTCTTCTGAGTACAGGGATACCACATGTGTGGGACTTTTTGGGAGCCTAGCTTCATACGGGGCCCTGAAATCCAATCACTGCCTTCAGGATTTCTAAGGGCGTAAATTTTTGATTTCACTCCTCACTACCTATCACAGTTTCGAAGATAGCACCAAACTCCCCAAAACGACCCCATTTTGGAAAGTAGACACCCCAACCTATTTGCTGAGAGGCATGGTGAGTATTTTGAAGCTCTCATTTGTTTTTGAAAATGAAGAAAGACAAGAAAAATGTATTTTCTTTTTCTTTTTTCAATTTTCAAAAGTTTGTGACAAAAAGTGAGGTCTGCAAAATACTCACTATACCTCTCAGCAAATAGCTTGGGGTGTCTTTTTTCCAAAAAGGGGTCATTTGGGGTGGGGGGGTTGTGCCATCTGGGCATTCCATGGCCTCCGAAACTGTGATAGGCAGTGAAGAGTGAAATCAAAAATTTACGCCCTTAGAAAGCCTGAAGGCGGTGCTTGGTTTTCGGGGTCCCGTACGTGGCTAGGCTCCCAAAAAGTCCCACACATGTGGTATCCCTGTACTCAGGAGAAGCAACAGAATGTATTTTGGGGTGTAATTTCACATATTCCCATGGCATGTTTGAGCAATATATCATTTAGTGACAACTTTGTGCATTAAAAAAAAAAATAAATTTGTCTTTTTTCCGCAACTTGTGTCACAATATAAAATATTCCATGGACTCGACATGCCTCTCAGCAAATAGCTTGGGGTGTCTACTTTCCAAAATGGGGTCATTTGGGGGGGTTTTGAACTGTCCTGGCATTTTATGCACAACATTTAGAAGCTTATGTCACACATCACCCACTCTTCTAACCACTTGAAGACAAAGCCCTTTCTGACACTTTTTGTTTACATGAAAAAATTATTTTTTTTTGCAAGAAAATTACTTTGAACCCCCAAACATTATATATTTTTTTAAAGCAAATGCCCTACAGATTAAAATGGTGGGTGTTTCATTTTTTTTTTTCACACAGTAATTGCGCAGCGATTTTTCAAACGCATTTTTTGGGGAAAAAACACACTTTTTTAAATTTTAGTGCACTAAAACACACTATATTGCCCACATGTTTGATGAAATAAAAAAGATGATCTTAGGCCGAGTACATGGATACCAAACATGACATGCTTTAAAATTGCGCACAAATGTGCAGTGGCGACAAACTAAATACATTTTAAAAGCCTTTAAAAGCCTTTACAGGTTACCACTTTAGATTTACAGAGGAGGTCTACTGCTAAAATTACTGCCCTCAACCCGACCTTCGTGGTGATACCTCACATGCATGGTGCAATTGCTGTTTACATTTGACGCCAGACCGACGCTTGCGTTCGCCTTTGCGCGAGAGCAGGGGGGGACAGGGGTGCTTTTTTTTTTCTTTATTATTTTTTTGTTTTTTTATCTTATTTTTAAACTGTTCCTTTCATTTTTATGTTTTTTAATCATTTTTATTGTTATCTCAGGGAATGTAATTATCCCCTATGATAGCAATAGGTAGTGACAGGTACTCTTTTTTTAAAAAATTGGGGTCTATTAGACCCTAGATCTCTCCTCTGCCCTCAAAGCATCTGACCACACCAAGATCGGTGTGATAAAATGCTTTCCCAATTTCCCAATGGCGCTGTTTACATCCGGCGAAATCCAAGGTGGGGGGGGGCATTCCCTCCCACTGCTTGTAAAAGCAGTCTAGAGGCTAATTAGCCGCTAGGATTGCTTTTACATGAAAGCCAACCGCTGGCTGAAAAGAATGATACCAAGATGATACCTAAACCTGCAGGCATCATTCTGGTATAACCACTCAAAGTCCAGCAACATACCAGTACGTTGCTGGTCCTTGTTGGGCATATATTGTAAACTTTTTTTTCATGCAGCCTGTGGGCTGAACGAAAAAAAGATATTGATCGGTGGGTATGCCCACCATTAGAATACCTCCCTTCATCCACCCACTTCTAATGATGGGCATACATGCACCATTTATATATGCCGCAGCATGGGGGCATCCTCCCGCAAAAGGCAGGAGCAAATCGCTCCTCCACCCACTGCTGCCCCCACGCTTCGGCATATATGCTGAAGTATGTAACTGTGGTGGTGAAATCACCTCCGACAGCGCTGGAGTCACGGCTTTATATATCGTGGGAGCAAACACTGTTGCTGTCAAGATAAATAAATCCGCTCTACAGCTGAATGGCGTACCTGAAAACAATAAAATGGTTACCAACAAAACACAGTAAACAGTAAAGTATAAAAGAATTGCATATCTGAAAAGCAAACATGGTAAAACATAATAACAATAAAACATTGCAGAATAGAATACAGTAAAAAAGAGCAGAACAATAGAGAGAGAATAAAGAGAGAGAGAACAATAAAACAACAACAACTATTTTTGTTTTTTGTTTTTTATATTTTTTTTGTGTTTTTATTTTTTTTATTTTTTATTTTTTATACACTTTTTTTAGTAACTTTAACTTTTGTAACTGGTACCAGGTTTGGGTCTCTCAAAATGCGATGGCATCTTGGGAGACCCTGTGAAAGTGTGTCCTAGTCTGTGCAGTGCTGTACCCTACGCTAATACTCAACTAGTGTATGGTAGCGTTCAAAACATTCACCCATGCAAAGACCAGGATTGCCAGGACAGGAGGGACAATAACACCGGGTGCCACGCCTAAATCCGCGCTTGCTACAGACACAACATCTTTTTTGGGGGGCTCGTTGGGTAGGGGTACTCGGGAGGGCATAAGGAAAATGCCTCTCATGCAGCCGGCCTACTGCATTTGGTTGGGGATGGTGAGGTGGAGCACCGTCTGGATACAGAAGGGCTCTGACGATCTCTTCCTGGAATTTAAGGAAGGATCCAGTCTGTCCTGAAGCTCTGTATAGCACATGAGCGTTCAGCAAAGCCAATTGAAATAAATAAACAGACACTTTTTTGTACCAGCATCTGGCCTTACGGGCAACTAGGTACGGCGTCAACAACTGGTCGTTGAGGTCCACCCCTCCCATATTTTGGTTATATTCGTGGACACAGAGGAGTTTCTCCACAACACCAGTCGCCGTAGTAATTTTGGTCGTCGTGTCTGCATGAAGGGAGGTGAGAACGAAAACATTCTTCTTATCCCTCCACTTCATAGCGAGCAAGTTATTACACTTCAAGCAGGCTCTCTCCCCCAGCCTAAGACGGGAATCTACAAGCCGCTGAGGAAAGCCCTGGTGATTAGGTCGCACGGTGCCACATGCTCCAATCTGCTGATTAAACAAGTGACTAAAAAGTGGCACGCTCGTGTAATAATTGTCCACGTACAAGTGGTACCCCTTTCTGAATAAGGGTGACACCAAATCCCACACTATCTTGCCAGCACTTCCTATGTAGTCAGGGCAGTTTGTCGGCTCTACGTGACTATCTTTGCCCTCGTAAACCATAAAACTACATGTATAGCCTGTGGCCCTGTCACAGAGCTTATACATCTTGACCCCGTATCTGGCACGCTTGCTGGGAAGGTACTGTTTGAATGACAAGCGGCCAGAAAATTTAATCAGGGACTCATCAATGCAGACAACTTGATGGGGAGTAAACAAGTCTGCAAAATGTTGGTTGAAGTGGTTTACGAGGGGCCGAATTTTGTAGAGCCGATCGTATCCAGGGTCTCCACGAGGACGACAGAGTTCATTGTCGTTGAAGTGCATGAACCGCAAAATCTGCTCGTATCGTGCCCTGGCCATGGAAGCAGAGAACAAGGGCGCATGGTAAATTGGGTCAGTGGACCAATATGACCGCAACTTACTCTTTTTATTCAAGCCCATGTTGAGGGAAAGGCCCAGAAAGATCTTAAATTCGGAGACCGTAATTGGTCTCCAATCTCTGGCAAGGGAGGACTGGGGATTAGCGGCGATGTGTTGACCAGCGTATAAATTGATTTGGTCCACAATAGATCTATAGAGATCTTCGGTGAAAAAACGTGAATAAAAATCCAGTGGCGTAAAATCAACTGTTTCCACCTGAATTCCGGGTTGGCCAGTGAATGGGGGAAGTACGGGTGCTGCAGAAGTGGTGGGTTCCCAATTCGGATTGGCGAATGCAGCAGGAAGGGCACTATGGGCACGATGGGCCTGTCTTTGTCTTCTTGGTGGCAGCGGGACACTACTTGTGCTTGCCACCTCGCCAGCTTGAACTGCACTTATGGGACTCGCCACGTCACCAAGTGTTACTGCAGTGCTGGATGTACGACAAGGGTGTACTAGGCCGCTGGTGCTTGCCAGTTCACCAGAAGGAATAGCAGCACTAGTACTTCTCTGCTCCATACGAGAGCCCTGCGGTTCTTGCACTTCAAGGACAGAAGAAGATTGGGGTCTGGCACGCCTGACCTTAGCAGGGACCACAACTCCGTCGTCAGAGCTATCTGTCATGGAGCCGCTGTCCTCTACAGGATTCTGAGCCTGAATCTGACAGATGAGTGACTTCCTCTTCACTATCTGTCATGCTCAGAAACCTGTAGGCCTCTTCACTAGTGTACCTTCGATTTGCCATTTTGGGCTCTAAATTTAGGGGTACACTAGTGAGACTTACAGGCAAAAAAGCTCCTGACTGTCAACGACTGTATGAAAACGCTACCAAAAAACTGTTAGCGATCGCAGGGATCAGGCCTGACTCTGCGAACGCTGCAGTTATGTGTGCTTAGTGTTTTGTAAGTGTCAGTGATCGATCGATACTGCACTTGGGTGGGCTGGGCTGGGCTGATCCCGCTAACACTGCGTTTATGGGAACCCTAAACTGCTGGGGATGCTAGTATAGATCTGATCGGATTATAGATACTATAGCACTAAGGGAGGTGTATGCTGCGTGCGTGGGTGTTAGCGGTACTGGCACTAACCTGACGCTGCCTGGGGTGACGCAGACCTTATCTGACCCTAAAAACTTAACTTATATCACCGCCGGGCAATTAGGGGGTTAAACCTGTATAAGGTAATAAACGGCGGGTGCCCTAAAACTATAATAAACTATAATAAACAAACCAACTAACCAGCGTTACCCGTAACAATTATACGGTGATCGCTGGTGAAAGGGTTAACTAGGGGGCAATCAGGGGGTTAAAACCTTTATTAGGTAGTATATGGGGGTCTCTGTCGCTATAAAATACTGACAGCGAACCTATATACTTACCTCCCTAACTAGCGTCACCTGTGTCACTAATACAGCGATCAGAAAAACGATCGCTTAGCGACACTGGCGACGGGGGGTGATCAAGGGGTTAACCTTTATTAGGGGGAGTTAGGGGGGTACCCTGGACCTAAAGGGGGGTACCCCAGACCTAAAGGGGGCTAACCTAACTGCCCTAACACTTATAACTGTCACAAACTGACACCAATGCAAAAAAAAAAACTGCTATTGGTGTCAGTGTGACAGGGGGTACAGGGGGGTGATCGGTGGGTGATCGGGGGGTGAAGGGGGGTGAAAAGTGTGCCTGGCGTGTTCTACTGAATGTGTTGTGTTGGTGCACTTACTTGGATGTCTTCTCTCCTCGGCGCCGGATCAAAAAGACCGGCTCGAGGAGGGATGACATCACTTCCTGTGCCTCTGTTTACATTACAGAGACACAGGAAGGATTTTCATTCGCCGGGAGCAATCGGGAGGGGGTGGCCACGAATGGATGGCCTCCCCCTCACCTCTCATAGCCCGGGAAGAAATGGCGACCGCCTCTGGCACGGGGGGGGGGGGTCCGATTGGACCCCCCGCCCGCGGAAGGCAGATCACGTGTATGTACGTGATTCTGCCTGTCCGTGCCACCTTGCCGACGTACATCGGCGTGAGGCAGTCGTCAAGTGGTTAAAGCACCAGGATAGGCAAAACTAGATACATTCTCATACTATACAGATAACTAGAGTGTGCACAGAGAATCAAGTAGGTATGGGCGAACGGTTCGGCCCGAGCATTTATTCGGTTGGTTGGCGAATAGCCAAACAAGCGGGTCGTTCGACCACAATACATTGCGGTGCTGAACAGTGCATTGCAAGCCCTGATTGGCTGAAGCAGTGAAAGCTTCAGCCAATCAGGGCACAAAGCACTGTCAGAGTCATGATTGGACACTGTCATCATGACTTTATCCAATCATGGCTCATTCCCGTCCCACAGTAAAAAAGTATTCTTTCAATGGCAGCCATTTTCAGTGTGGTTTCGGCGTGGAGAGAGATAGAACAGGGCTCTGTTCAGTGCTGTCAGTTAGTTAGTGTGCTATACTGTGCTATTTTGCGTCAATTGTCAGTGTAGAATATTAGTTTAGTGTCAGTCTAGGGATAGTGTGAGTGTAGTGAGGAGGACCATCATTCAGCTTTGCATAGTGTGCAGCTAGAGTAGGGACAGCTCAGATAGTTTCACTGTAGTGTAGTGAGACCATGTCATTCATACATACATTAGTGTGGAGTAGGGATAGCTCATATAGTTTCAGTGTAGTGTAGTGAGACCGTGTCAGTAATCTTGACATTAGTGTATAGCTAAAGTAGGGACAGTTCAGATAGCTTCAGTGTAGTGACGGTTGAACACTGTCTATTTGATTGCGTTACTGCCAGTTTAACGCCATTTATTCTGTATGCGTTATTGCCAGTTTAACGGCATTCACTTCTGTGTGCGTTACTGCCAGTTTAACGCCATATCATTTTGCGCGCGTTACTGCCAGTTTAACGCCATGTTGTTTTGTGCGTTGCTGCCAGTTTAACGCCATATAGTTCTGGGTGCGTTACTGCCAGTTTAACGCCATATCGTTTTGTGTGCGTTACTGCCAGTTTAACGCCATATAGTTCTGTGTGCGTTACTGCCAGTTTAACGCCATATAGTTTTGCAAGCGTTACTGCCAGTTTAATGCCATATAGTTTTGTGTGCGTTACTGCCAGTTTAACGTCATATAGTTCTG
The DNA here is from genome assembly GCF_042186555.1 of Aquarana catesbeiana. Lineage (NCBI taxonomy): Eukaryota > Metazoa > Chordata > Amphibia > Anura > Ranidae > Aquarana > Aquarana catesbeiana. The sequence goes on from NC_133334.1 coordinate 118,140,796, forward strand.
TGCTTCACTATGTTTGGCGCATTATATTGCAGTATATTATAGTGTATCCGTGGAGTGTGTCTGTGTAGTGTGAGTACTCAAATTAAAGTGCACCAAACACCACTTTACATTGATTAAAGTGCATCTACGTACAGATTTCAACTTCTTCTTTACATTTGCTTATAAGCACTGCCCCCTCCCAATAATGTCTGAGAGGACAACAAGTAGAGGCAGACGTTCCCTTGGCACTGTAGGGGGCCATAAACAAATGTGTCCACAGGCAAAGGTGGAGTTAACTGTGCCTTTTTCAGCACATCTACAGCAGATCGCACTGTTGGTATCTGCAAACTGTGTCTCAAGCACATCAAATGTGGCAAAAACACCAACCATTTGGGTACCACCTGCCTAACAAGGCATTTAACATCCAACCACTCAGCCCATTGGCAAGAGCACCTAAAAGCTACACAAAAGGGGCACAAATCTGTCCCTTCTCCCCCTCCTTACCCACTTCAGTCTGCCCCTGCAATAACGAGTCATTACCTTTCAGCAGCCTCCACTGACAGGGATGATGGCATAGCACAGGGTGTCCCAGGTCCTAGCAGCACATCTGCCAGCAGTACACCACCAGCTGTAGACTGTAGACGGCAAATTTCGCTGCCCAATCTGCTGCAGCAGACAAAAATTCAGTCCCTGCCACCCACATGCCCATCGTCTGAATGCAAGCTTGTCAAAGCTGTTGGATTTCCAACTTCTGCCTTTCAGCCTGGTGGATTCTGCCCCCTTCCGTGAATTCGCACAATGCGCTGTACCACAATAGCAGGTTCCCAGTCGCTACTACTTTTCACGTAAGGCCATTCCATCTCTCTACCATCACGTGGAAGGGAATGTTCTGGCATCCTTGGGCAAGGCAGTCAGCAGTAAAATCCACCTTACTGCTGACACATGGTCCAGCAAGCATGGGCAGGGACGATATATTTTGTTCAGAGCACACTGGGTAATGCTGCTTGCATCGTGAAAGGATGCAGGACAGGGCTCGGTGCTGCAGCTTGTTGTGCCCCCACGTCTCCATACAGCCAGTGGTGATGATGCCAGACCTGTGAGCTCTACCCCCCCTCCCTCCTCCTCCTCTGCCACCTCCATACCTTCCTCTGCAGAATTGTCCTATGAACATCAGGTACCCCCGAAGCGTTCAAAGGGCTATTCCCAGAGCCAGGCTAAAAGGTGCCATGCAGTGCTTCAGCTGGTGTGTTTAGGGGACAGGAACCACACCAGAGCAAAGATTCTTGCAGCTTTGCAGGGACAGGCCCAGAGGTGGTTCACACCACACCAGCTGGAGCCAGGAATGGTGGTGTCCGATAATGGCTCAAACCTCCTGTCCGCCCTTAGAGAGGGAAAGTTGACACATGTCCCATGCCTGGCACATGTCCTCAATTTGGTGGTGCAGCGTTTTCTGAGTACGCAGGATTGCAAGATGTACTAAAACAGGCCAGAAGAGTCTGTAGCCATTTCAGGCGGTCATACGCAGCCAGTGCTCGGTTGGCTGAAATTCAGCGTGAATTCCACCTGCCTGTAAACTGTCTGATTTGTGACATGCCCACCAGGTGGAACTCAACTTTGGGAATGCTGCAGCAGCTATACATTCAGGTCCATAAATATTGGGACGTCGACACAATTCTAATCTTTTTGGCTCTATACACCACCACAATGGATTTGAAATGAAATAAACAAGATGTGCTTTAACTGCAGACTTTCAGCTTTAATTTGAGGGTATTTACTAGGGATGAGCCGAACACCCCCCCCCCCCCCCCGGTTCGGTTCGCACCAGAACCTGCGAATGGACCAAAAATTTGCATGAACGATAGAACCCCATTGACGTCTATGGGACTCGAACGTTCAAAATCAGAAGTGCTCATTTTAAAGGCTAATTTGCATGGTATTGTCCTAAAAAGGGTTTGGGGACCCAGGTCCTTCCCCAGGGGACATGTATCAATGCAAATGGCTATTTTTTCGGGAGCAGTGATTTTAATGATGCTTAAAGTAAAAAAAAAAAAAAGTGAAATATTCCTTTAAATATCGTACCTGGGGGGGTGTCTATAGTATGCCTGTAAAGTGTTTCCCGTGCTTAGAACAGTCCCTGCACAAAATGACATTTTTAAAGGAATAAAAGTTTTTTAAAACTGCTTGCGGCTTTAATGTAATGTCAGGTCCTGGCAATATGGATGAAAATCAGTGAGACAAACGGCATGGGTACCCCCCAGTCCATTACCAGGCCCTTTGGGTCTTGTATGGATATTAAGGGGAACCCCGCACCCAATTCAAAAAAGGAAAGGTGTGGGGCCCCCAGGGCCTATATACTCTGAACAGCAGTATACAGGCAGTGCAATCAAGACAGGGACTGTAGGTTTGTTGTTAAGTAGAATCTGCTTGTAATTTTGAACTGGTACATTTTTAACGTGTTTAGCTCCAGCCAAAAAATCTATTTTAAGCTTTTTGGAAAACATAGGGAAGGGTTATCACCCCTGTGACATTTGTTTTTCTGTCTGTGCTCCTCTTCAGAAGATTTCACCTCACTTTTTGTCCCAATGACAAATGTTTTTTGAAAATTTGGGGTTTTAAGTGAAACAAGGATTGGTTATAAAGCATCAGTGTAAAGGAGAAAAGTTTTTTCCCATATTAACTCTTACAGGAGAGAATTTCCCTTCCTAGGGGTAGATTTCATCTCACTTCCTGTTTGCAAGTAGGAGTCGTTTGTAAGTTGGATGTTTGAAAGTAGGGGCCTGCCCTATATACTCAGCAGAAATTTGGGCCTTAGGTGTTGTTGTGGCCACAACACTGTAAGCCCTCACAGAGCCCTGCTGTAAAATATTAGATCAAGAATTGTAATTACATGCCCCTGTTGAACAGGGGCAGAAAAATTGGGCCTTTGGTGGTGGTGGTGGTGCTGGTGCCACAACACTGTAAGTCCTCACAGTTACTCTTGGTGGGCGCAGAAACGGGCCCTGCTGTGAAATATTAGATCAAGAATTCTAATTACATGTCCCTGTTGAACAGGGGCAGAAAAATTGGGCCTTTGGTGGTGGTGGTGGTGCTGGTGCCACAACACTGAAACCCCTCACAGATACTCTAGTTGGAGCGCAGGAACTAGCCCTGCTGCAAAGAATTGCATCAAAAATTGTAATTACACACCCCTGTTAAACAGGGCTGAAAAATTGGGCCTTAGGCACTGGTGCTGGTGCCACAACACTGCAACCCCTCACAGATACTCTAGTTGGAGCGCAGGAACTAGCCCTGCTGCAAAGAATTGCATCAAAAATTGTAATTACACGCCCCTGTTAAACAGGGGCTGAAAAATTGGGCCTTAGGCACTGGTGCTGGTGCCACAGCACTGCAACTCCTCATAGATACTCTAGTTGGAGCGCAGGAACTAGCCCTGCTGCAAAGAATTGCATCAAAAATTGTAATTACACGCCCCTGTTAAACAGGGGCACCCAGAACCAAAAATGTTCTTACAAGCTATCAGCATGATCATTGAGGACTCAGCATAACAGGATAGTCACTCAGCATCAGCATAGGCAGTCTTTGAAGGGATCTGACATTTCAAAAAAAATTATTCGGTTACATCAGCATCAGGTGCTTGGTAGCTAGTGGTGATCCAAGACTGATTCATTTTTATGAAGGTCAGTCAATCGACTGAGTCGGTGGACAGACGCACCCTGTGATCGATTACAAAGCCTCCAGCAGCACTGAATGTGCGTTCCGTAAGAACGCTGGATGCAGGACAGGCCAGTAGCTCAGTTGCATACTGTGCAAGCTCTGGCCAGTGATCCATCCTCAAGACCCAGTAACCCAGAGGATTTTCGGTGGGAAAGGTGTCCAAGTCAGATCTTACCCCTAGGTATTCTTGCACCATGTAAAACAGACGCTGGCGATGGTTGCTGGAACTGATCATACCTTGGGGCTGCGGACTAAAAAATTGTCTGAACACATCGGTCAGACGGCCACCTTCTCCACCGCTCCTTCTTTGACTGATCGATGCCTCAGCAACACGTTGTCCAGAAACAGGAGTTTGTAACATCTCAGTCTTTGGGAACGCGTTGCACAGACCTTTCTGTAAGGCCTCCCGAAGATGTTTCATCCTCTGCTCCCTCTGCGACGGCAAGATAAGGTCCGCCACCTTACCCTTGTAACGTGGATCAAGGAGGGTTGCCAGCCAGTATTGTTACTTCTCCTTGATACCACGAATACGAGGATCCTTCCGCAGGCTTTGCAGGATCAGGGAGGCATGATCCGCAGCCACCTCCTCCCAGCCACGTACAAGTCCATGTGTTTCTTGGGACTGTAAATGATCCCTTAAAGACTGCTGCTGATGCTGAGTGCCAGGCTCCACCTCCATACTGACACAATCCTCCTCCTCCTCGTCCTCTTCCTGTGTGATCGGCGGGCACGCAGGAACACTGTCTGGATAAAGGGGGCCTTGAGAGCTAAGGAAGTCCTCCTCTTCCTGCCTCTGTTCTGCCTCAAGAGCCCTGTCCAATATTCCATGCAGCGTGTGCTCCAACAGGTGGACAAGGGGGACAGTGTCACTGATGCATGCATTGTCACTGCTCACCATCCTCGTGGCCTCTTCAAATGGTGACAGGACAGTGCATGCATCCCTGATCATGGCCCAGTGGCGTGGGGAAAAAAAACAAGCTCCCCTGACCCTGTCCTGGTGCCATAGTCGCACAGGTACTCATTGATGGCCCTCTGCTGTGTGTGCAGCTGCTGCAGCATGGCCAACGTTGAGTTCCACCCGATGGGCATGTCACAGATTAGGCAGTTCTTGGGCAGGTTAAATTCTTTTTGGAGGTCTGCCAGCTGAGCACTGGCATTATATGACCGTCAGAAATGCACACAGACTTTCCTGGCCTGCCTCAGGACATCCTGTAAGCCCGGGTACCTGCACCACCGTGTTAAGGACGTGAGCCAAACAGGGCACATGGGTCAGTTGTCCCTGTCGGAGGGCGGAGAGGAGGTTGGTGCCATTGTCGCAAACCACCATTCCTGCCTTAAGTTGGCGTGGGGTCAACCACCTCTGAACCTGCCCCTGCAGAGCTGACAGAACCTCTGCCCCAGTGTGGCTCCTGTCCCCCAAGCACACCAGCTCAAGCACTGCATGGCATCTTTTGGCCTGCGTACTTGCGTAGCCCCTTGAACGCCTACGGAGCACCGCTGGTTCCGAGGACAAAGCACAGGAAGAGGTCATGGAGGAAGAAGAAGAGGAGGGGGTGGAGGAAAGAGGTGTGTCAGAATCACTAGTAGTGGCATTTTGGAGGCGTGGTGGCGGAACAACCTCCAACACTACTGCACCTTGTCCTACATCCTTCCCAGCTGCCAGAAGAGTCACCCAATGCGCCGGGAAACTTAGATAACGTCCCTGTCCATGCCTGCTGGACCATGAGTCAGTGGTAATATGCACCTTACCACTGACTGCCCTGTCCAGCGAGGCCAAGACATTGCCCTCCACATGGCGGTAGAGAGCCGGAATCGCCTTCCGTGAGAAAAAGTGGCGTTTGGGAACCTGCCACTGAGGAACCGCACATTCCACAAACTCACGGAAGGGGGCAGAGTCTACCAATTGAAAAGGTAGCAGTTGAAGTGCTAGCAATTTTGCCAAGTTAGCATTCAAACGCTGGGCATGTGGATGGCTGGGAGCGAACTTCTTTTTGCGGTGCAGCAGCTGGGTCAGGGAAATTTGCCTGGTACAATCTGATGTCGGTGTACCGACAGCAGATTGCCTGCAAGTACTTGGCTGTGACACACCTAATTCTACACCTTCATTCCTCTCAGTGAAGGTCTCAGAGAGGACTGAAGGTATAGTGGGGTTGGAGATCCCAGCTGATGAGGAGTAAGGAGAGGTCCTCTTTGTTTTTTGGTGTGGGTCTTTTAGGTACGCTTGCCAACGAACTCCATTGCAGGTCAACATATGTCTGGTCAAGCATGTGGTGCCCAAGCGGGAGATGTTTTGGCCACACGAGATACGCTTGAGACATATGTTGCAAATAGCAGCGGTGCCATCTGATGCACTCGTCTCAAAAAAGGCCCACACCAAAGAATTTTTGGAATAACACGCAGAGACAGCAGCGCCCTGCACATACGGAGCTCTGAGGTGTGATGCAGTCAGTGTGCTGTCCTTAGGCTGGCCCCTGGAGGGCATCCTGCCTCGTTGGTGATGTGCCGCCTCCTCCTCCTCCTCCTCCTCCTCTCTCCTATCAAGCACCCACGTTGAGTCAGTGACCTCATCATCCCCTCCCTCCTCATCACTGGAGCAAACCTGGCAGTATGCTACAGCAGGTGGAACATGACTGCCAGATTGCTGTCCTTCTTGGGCACCCCTCTGTCCGTGCTCATGTTACTGCCTTCATCTAGCTCAGTATCATCATCAGAGCCTTCTAAACCCTGGGCATCTTCTTGGAGCATGTACCCAACACTGTGGTCAAACAATTCAAGGGACTCTTCAGGAGGACATGGTGGGGCAGGGAAGGAGTCACTGATGCCATTGAGCCGAGAGAAGAAGCCGCGTTGGCAGCTGCTTTGCCAGACAAAGTACCCTGAGCATGGGTGAGAAAGGATGAGGAGGATGATGACGGCTTGGTCATCCACTCGACCAAGTCTTCCACATGTTGCGGCTCAACACGTCCAGCTGCCGAAAAAAAAGGCTAAGCGTGTCCCATGGCCATGTGCTGATGAGGATGCACCGTGTCCACGACCAGCACTGTTGCCTCTAGACACAGAGCCTGCTTGCCATCTTTTATTGGCTTGTGACTGTCTGCCTCTCCTTGTTGGCCTTCCAGACATACCAATGGCCTGCAGTGAGATGTAGCTGCACTAAGCTGGGATATATATATATATATATATATATATATATATATATATATATATATATACTGATACTGCAGCTAGCAAAATCAACTGCCTGCCTGTAGTATTATTAGTATGAGAACACTACCAATTTTCTACAGGTAGCTTTAGCTGAACACCGTACAGAGGTCTCACTACACTAACTTGTAGCTTTAGCTGAACACTGTGCAGAGGTCGCACTACACTAACTTGTAGTTTTAGCTGAACACTGTGCAGAGGACGCACTACACTAATGTTTAAATAATGTAGCTGCCTGCGGTAGTGATAGGATCGGGAAAACACCACAAACCTTCTACAGGTAGCTTTAGCTGAACACTGTGCAGAGGTCGCACTACACTAACGTGTAAATAATTTAGCTACCTGCGGTAGTGATAGGATCAGGAAATCACCACCAACCTTCTACAGGTAGCTTTAGTTGAACACTGTACAGAGGTCGCAATACACTAACGTGTAAATAATGTAGCTGCCTGCGGTAGTGATAGGATCAGGAAACCACCACCAACCTTCTACAGGTAGCTTTAGCTGAACACTGGGCAGAGGTCGCACTACACTAACGTGTAAATAATGTAGCTGCCTGCGGTAGTGATAGGATCAGGAAAACACCACCAACCTTCTACAGGTAGCTTTATCTGAACACTGTGCAGAGGTCGCACTACACTAACTTGTAGCTTTGGCTGAACACTGTGCAGAGGTCGCACTACACTAACTTGTAGCTTTAGCTAAACACTGTGCAGAGGTCGCACTACACTAACTTTTAGCTTTAGCTGAACACTGTGCAGAGGTCGCACTACACTAACTTGTAGCTTTAGCTGAACACTGTGCAGAGGATGCACTACACTAATGTTTAAATAATGTAGCTGCCTGCGGTAGTGATAGGATCAGGAAAACACCACCAACCTTCTACAGGTAGCTTTATCTGAACACTGTGCAGAGGTCGCACTACACTAACTTTTAGCTTTAGCTGAACATTGTGCAGAGGTCGCACTACACTAACTTGTAGCTTTAGCTGAACACTGTGCAGAGGTCACACTACACTAACTTGTAGTTTTAGCTGAACACTGTGCAGAGGATGCACTACACTAATGTTTAAATAATGTAGCTGCCTGCGGTAGTGATAGGATCAGGAAAACACCACCAACCTTCTACAGGTAGCTTTAGCTGAACACTGTACAGAGGTCGCAATACACTAACGTGTAAATAATGTAGCTGCCTGCGGTAGTGATAGGATCAGGAAAACACTACCAACCTTCTACAGGTAGCTTTAGCTGAACACTGTGCAGAGGTCGCACTACACTAACTTGTAGCTTTAGCTGAACACTGTGCAGAGGTCGCACTACACTAACTTGTAGCTTTAGCTGAACACTGTGCAGAGGTCGCACTTCGCTAACTTGTAGCTTTAGCTGAACACTGTGCAGAGGACGCACAACACTAACGTTTAAATAATGTAGCTGCCTGCGGTACTGATAGGATCAGGAAAACACCACCAACCTTCTACAGGTAGCTTTAGTTGAACACTGTACAGAGGTCACAATACACTAACGTGTAAATAATGTAGCTGCCTGCGGTAGTTATAGGATCAGGAAAACACCACCAACCTTCTACAGGTAGCTTTAGCTGAACACTGTGCAGGGGATGCACTACACTAACGTTTAAATAATGTAGCTGTCTGCGGTACTGATAGGATCAGGAAAACACCACCAACCTTCTACAGGTAGCTTTAGTTGAACACTGTACAGAGGTAGCACTACACTAACTTGTAGCTTTAGCTGAACACTGTTCAGAGGTCGCACTACACTAACTTGTAGCTTTAGCTGAACACTGTGCAGAGGTCGCACTACACTAACTTGTAGCTTTAGCTGAACACTGTGCAGAGGACACACTACACTAACGTTTAAATAATGTAGCTGCCTTCGGTAGTGATAGGATCAGGAAAACACCACCAACCTTCTACAGGTAGCTTTAGCTGAACACTGTACAGAGGTCACAATACACTAACGTGTAAATAATGTAGCTGCCTGCGGTAGTGATAGGATCAGGAAAACACCACCAACCTTCTACAGTTAGCTTTAGCTGAACACTGTGCAGAGGTCGCACTAAACTAACTTGTAGCTTTAGCTGAACACTGTGCAGAGGTCGCACTACACTAACTTGTAGCTTTAGCTGAACACTGTGCAGAGGATGCACTACACTAATGTTTAAATAATGTAGCTGCCTGCGGTAGTGATAGGATCAGGAAAACACCACCAACCACCAAAAAGATTAGAATTGTGTCGATGTCCCAATATTTATGGACCTGACTGTACATGCAGCAGGACAGGGCATTGGAAGCAGAGCAGCAGGAGGAAGAGGAGGACTTCCTTTCCGCTCAAGGCCCACTTTATGCAGACACCATAATTCCTATGTCACAAAACACACAGGAGGAGAGAGGGAAGGAGGATGAGGAGGAGGATTGTGGCACTTTCATAGGCTTCAAGGAATAAGAAGATATGCGTCAATCTGTAAGCGATGGCTTTCCAACTCCAGGACCCTTGGGAGTAGTACGTGGCTGGGAGGAAGAAGTTCTAGATGTTGTCATCCTGAGTGACCCCGAGGAGTCTGCTTCTCAAGCCTCTGCAAATTTGAGGCGCATGGGCAACCTCATGCTTCAAAGCCTGCGAAAGGACCCAAGAATATGTGATATAAAGGAGAAGGATGATTACTGGTTCAAACCCTCCTTGACTAACGTTTTTCCTGACTCCAGTAGGTTACAGTGTGGTGGAAAACGTCGTTTTGAGTCTTCTGTTGGTCAAGAGAGGAGCGTTGCAGAAGGCGTCTGCCTAAGTGAGGCATTTCGGAATTTTTTTTAGTCCTCGCTGCCCAGGGCTGTCAGCTTCCACATCCCATCGGCAGCATCTGCATCACATGGTGGACGATTACCTCGGGGCCAAAACAGAGATGGAGAGCTTTCCAGCTGACGATCCACTGACTTACTGTGTCATGAGAATAGACCACTGGCCAGAACTCGCCCAGTATGCTATTGAGTTGTTGGGCTGCCCTGCTTTCAGAGTGCTTTCAGAACGGGCATTCAGTGCTGCAGGAGGTTTTGTTACTGATCATAGAATGCGTCTGTCCACAGACTCCGTGGACCGTTTGACTTTTATAAAAATGAATCAGTCCTGGATTACCAGCTATAAAGCCCCTGATGTCATTATCACTGATTAAGACTTTTTTGGGATGTGGAATCTCTGCAGGACTTCGAGGCTGCCTAGCTTTGAGGGTGTTCAATCATTTCATCTGGAAGAATGTTTTTGGTATAGGTTTCATGGGCACATTTAACACCCAAAGACCAATTCTTCAGCACCTATTTGACAGGTGCATAGCATTGCAATTTTTTACAGCAAGACCAATTCTTGCTTTCATCAAGATCACCTCTATAGGGTTACGGTGAGAAGGCGCCACCGACACCCAAAGACCAATTTTTATGCATCCGTTACTTCTATCCAAAGTCAAAGTGACACCAGAATGTATCCAAAAAATCTCTAATCTTGTTCCCAGTGCAGTACATTGTGGCCTCATCATACACACTGGCTCCCCAGAGTTTTTTTTGGCTTTATAAATGCAATTATTGCTGCAGCAGATTCTAGACATAGTACAGATCTGCCACTTTACAGATAGACTAAGGGGAGCCCCCAGGCACTATACTGGAAGGAATTTTTCATTTTTATGCTTTCACTTTAAAAATCTAAAAATCATTGCTAATTTAAAAATGATGTTTTTCACACACTTTTGTTTTATTGATACATGTCACCCAGGGCAGGACCCGGACCCCTATAACCATTGTATGTCCAATTACTTGCATATAAGCCTTCAAAACTGACACTTTTGATTTTTGACTTTCGGGTCCCATTAACTTTTATGGGGTTTGCAATTCGGGTCTGAACTTTCGTGGCGTTTCGAAAGTTCTGGTACGAACCGAACAGGGGTCCGTTTGGCCCATCCCTAGAATCAAGCCTACAGCACTGGATCATGCTAAAGCAAAGTCCCGTCGCATTCATTAAAGCCACTTGAATGTGAGTTAAATTCAATTCTTGCTAACTCCAATAAATATGACAGATAAATAATTCCAAGTGACGTGACAGAAAACAAAGATTTTAAATTAATTGTTATACTCTTTGCAGTTATATTCTGCCAAAGCCTTTTGTCCATAGACATGATTTCTATGAACCAGAGACCAGCAGCAGAGGGCAGTGAACACAGAATTCTAAACTTGATTTGACTATAAAGTACCCTCTGATACCGATATGGAAACGGAGGCACGCTGCTGGTAGAGATGGCAGGATGGTTTGTTTCCAGCAAAATGGCAACTATGAAAAGTTGTTGGCTTTTCAAAAACTAGACAGAATACAGACCCTTGAAAAAGTATTCATACCCCTTGAAATTTTCCAAATTTTGTCTTGTTACAACCAGAAACGTAAATGTATTTTATTGGGATTTTATGTGATAGACCAACACAAAGTGAAGCATAATTGTGAGGTGGAAGGAAAATTATAAATGGTTCTCCAATTTTTTTTACAAATAAATATGTGAAAAGTGTGGCGTGCATTTGTATCCAGCCCCCCCAATCAATACTTTGTAGAACTTGTGCACTTTCTCCCTGACGATATCCTTTTGTTTTTTCTTTAGTCCCCCCCCCCCCATTGGTTCTTTTTCTTTTTGATCCATGCAACAAATTGGTGTGTATGGGATGTCTGCATATGGTCCGGTTTGCCTTTGAACACCTTTGGTGTCCATATGGATGCACAGGGCATCTGATCCAGGAGTCCCCTGGACAGCGCCGTTTCACCATGCCGCTTGTGCGCTTCTTGTCTCCCCTTTCCCCTTTCCTATTTGCCTTTACTTTCTGCGTCTCTACACTGTTCTGGGAGTGAGTATCCCCCTCCAACCATCAGAGGGAGTCCATCTGTCCTCCTATGGGATAGATGCTAGGACCCGTCGGCAATTGGATGAGCTGCGGATATGATGGAATTTGCGCATGCGCAATGTGATCATTTTGTTTTCAATCTTTCTTTATTAGATTTTCACTTAAAAAAAAAAAAAAAAAATTTATAAAACAATTGGTATGCCAGTATATAACATATTTACATAACCATCTGTACATCGTATTAACATGCAAACAGGCACCTATAGTGTTGCTTAGATTTACCTATCCCTTAGTTATTATACCAGCTTACCAATCATCTCTCCACTTCTACCTTCCCTATTACAGCCATATACGTACCTATATTTCATCCAAACCTCTTACATACAACATACAACCCCCCCCAAAAAAAAAAAGAGAAAAAAACATTCCTTTCATATTAAAAACATTCCTTCCATTTTATATAAATTCTATCATTTCTCTAGATGACCGAAACTCTTCCCATTTTTGCCATATTTCTGGTATTCGACTTATTATATACCCTTCGTCTCTTATCTGTTTTTCCATATACTGAATTTCGTTCATTTCACATATCCATTCCGCTATTGTTGGGCTTCTTATTTCTTTCCAATTTCTTGCTATTATTGTTCTGGCTGCGGATGTCATATGGTGGATGATATCTGTTTTAATTGTCTTTATTGATTTTGATGTTAGAGATAATAAGATTTCCATGTTTGGGTTCTCCTCTACTCCCGATACTTTGCGGTAAATCTCGAATATCTTATTCCAGAATCCTCTCACCAGACGACATCCGTACCATATATGTTCCATCGTTCCTTTTTCTACTTTACATCTCCAGCATAAATCTGTATTCCTTTTATTTATTAAATTTAATGTTACAGGACTCCTATACCATCTCATTGCTATTTTATAATTTTTTTTCCTGATATCTATTTGCTATGCTTGTTTTATGGATGATTTTAAATATTTTTTCCCATTCTTCTTCTAATAGGGTATTCCCCATCTCTGCTTTCTATTTCGTTATACTGGTTATCTCTCTTAGGGGGCTAGAAGGAAGTAATTCATCATATATCTTTGATATTTTTTTAATTGGGGCTTGTTGTTCGACTAGTATTTTTTCAAATTTAGTTAATGATCTATTTATCTTGGGTATTTTGGTCTCTATAATTGCAACCATTTATTCTTATTTTCCACGCCCAATTCCCGCAGCCCAGGTAGCCTTCCTTTCTCCAGCACTTGTATCAATCTTATGTGCTCAGTCTTATTCCATTTCAAAAAATGTGTAACCCCCATAGCTGGAGATAATTCAGGATTGGAAAATAATGGGGTCATAGGTCCAATCATTGTAGAGAGCTTCCCCCCTTTCACTACATTATCCCATATTTTTAATGTAGCATTTACAAAAAGTGTTAAATCATTTTTCTTTGGTCTTAGATGGGGTTTTATCCATGGGAGGGTTTTTAATTGGGATTCTATTATTTCTTCATCCAAACTGACCCATTGCTATATTTCTTTATTATGATGCCAGTCTATAACACTAGTCAGAGATGCTGCTTGTAAATATTTTATACAATCCGGTAGCGCAAGTCCCCCGTTTCTCTTTTTCCTAATTAGATTCTCTCTTTTTATCCTAGGTGTTTTATGTGCCCATATAAATTCAACCATAGCCCTTCTTAATTCCATCATTATTTTCTTTGGAGGGTCTAATGGTATTGTTTGAAAGGTATATAGTATTTTAGGTAATATATCAATTTTTATTATATTAATTCTTCCCATCAATGAGTACCTTAGCTTATCATATTTCTGAATTAGTCTAATAGCTTTTCGAATTATCTCATCATAATTCACCCTCTGTAGTAATTTCATATCTTTTGTTATAAAGACTCCTAAATATTTAATTGCATTTTGTTGCCATTTAAATGGGAAATCCTTTTGCAAGGGTAAGTATATTTTTTCATTCAATGATATATTTAGGATTTCTGATTTGTCATAATTAACTTTAAAGTGACTTAAATCCCCAAATCTTTTAAATTCTTTCATTAAATTTGAAATGGATATGATGGGGTTCGCTATATATATTAATAAATCGTCTGCGTATGCGGCAATTTTATATTCTTTATCCATCACCGTAATCCCCCTGATGTCTCCGTTATCTCTAATTGCCATAATCAGGTGCTCCATTACCATTATAAACAGCAAGGGGGAAAGGGGCAACCCTGACGAGTTCCATTTGATATTTTTATATCCTCCGACAGTGCCCCATTTACTCTCACTTTAGCTTTTGAGTTAGAATATAATGCAACAATCCTGCTAAACATTTTCGGGCCTATACCTATTTGCATTAATGTTTCCTCCAGGAACCGCCACCCAACCCGGTCGAATGCTTTTTCCACGTCAATGGCCATAAGACATGCCTGGGTGGCGGTTCTTTGCACATATTCCACCAATGTACAGGTCTTTATAATGTTATCCTTAGTTTCCCTACCTTTCGTAAACCCCGCTTGGTCCAAACCTATATGATTAGGTAGAATTGGTGTTAATCTATTTGCTAGGATTTTAGAATATAACCTTATATCTATATTAGTTAGGGAAATAGGGCGGTAGTTCTTGCATAATGTATGATCTTTCTCTGGTTTAGGAATTAAGGCGATGTGGGCTTCTGTGCTTTGTGGTACAAACCCCTGTGTACAAGATATAGAATTATATGTTTTCTTCAAAATAGGAGTATTTATGTCTTGGAAATATTTGTAAAATCTAATGGTGTACCCATCAGGTCCTGGGCTTTTGCCTGGAACCAGCTCTGTAATAGCTTGTTGAATTTCCTCTGCTGAGATATCTTTTTCCAGGGCCTCAGATATTTCCTTAGGGAATTTCGGCAGTGCTGTATCCTCAATATATTTTTTTAATCTCCTCCCCTTTCTTTTCCTCCTCCTTATTCCCTTGATGTCTTTTAATATTATATAAATTGGAATAATATGTATGGAATTCTTTTAATATTTCTTTTGGTTCGTATGTTAATTTCCCGTTTGATTTTAATATTTTTATTATGGAGATTGAGGGTTGTTGATCCTTTAATATTTTGGCCAATATTTTCCCAGTCTTATTTCCGTACTGGTACCATTGTGCTTTATTTTTTTCCCTTATCCTAAGAGATTCCTTGGCTTGCAGTTCTAATCTTTTACTTTTCAATTTTATTTTACTTAGCGGGTTAAGATCCCGCTTATGTTCTTTATCCAATTTCTCTATTTCATTTATTAATTGAGGTTTTTTTTGTTCCTTACTCTTTTTTAATCTTGAACCATGCTTGATGAGCGTCCCCCTTAGTACGCACTTTAATGTTTTCCATTGCATGGGGGGTGATGTTTCATCTTTCTCATGTATTGGCAAAAATTCCCTTATTGTTTTTCGTATGTCCTCAATACAATCTTTGTCTTTAAGAAGGTTGTCATTTAAACTCCAATTTCCCTTTGCTTTGACATGTTCTATTACCTTAATTTCCAGATATATCGGTGCATGGTCTGACCATAAAAATCCACCTATGTCTGATGATATGGCCATCGTCCTACCAGATTGGTTAACAAAAAAATAATCTATCCTATCATAGGAATCATGTATATTTGAATAATATGAATAGTTCCTATCCCTTTGATGCTGTACCCTCCAAATGTCCACTAGTTGGTACTTTGTTAGTAACTCTTTAAATTTCTCTATCTGACTGTTATTTCTCTGAGCGTGGGTGTTGATGTATCATTTTTTAGATCCATAATAAAATTAAAATCCCCGCCCACAATCGTTGTACCTTCCGCC
This sequence comes from Aquarana catesbeiana, assembly GCF_042186555.1. Taxonomy (NCBI): domain Eukaryota; kingdom Metazoa; phylum Chordata; class Amphibia; order Anura; family Ranidae; genus Aquarana; species Aquarana catesbeiana. The sequence goes on from NC_133334.1 coordinate 118,156,400, forward strand.
TTTTCCAGCATTTTATTTAAAACCCTTATTCCAGTCTTTATTTGATCATAATTTCGTAGGTATAGATTTATTATTATAAAGATTCTTCCGAATATCGCTACTTTTATAGCTAAAGATCTGCCATCCTCTCCCTTATATTTTTGCATTATTTGATGAGGTATGTTCTTATGAAATGCAATAGATACCCCTTTTGATTTGGAGTATGGGAATGTATCATGTACCCAAGTATTGTAATTTCGATTATTACGTTTCAGAATGTGATCTGAACGAAAATGTGTCTCTTGAAACAAAATGATATCTATTTTTTGTTTGTTAAGAAAATTTAGAATTTGATTTCTTTTATTAGGAGAGTTAAGGCCTCTTGCATTGAAGGAACAGAATTTAACCTCTCCCATAAATTAAAAAAAAAAAAAAGAAACACCCCAAAAAACCCTCACACGCACTACTCACAAACTACCCTATATCTATTTGACTTATATGAAGTCTGTCTTACTAACTAAGGTAAGTTCCCTATAATGGGGGAACCGGATACTGGTGACCGAGATCTGTCGCCCAATCGATGGCCTCACGCTGCACTTTAAATGCTAATTTCTTATCCTTTCGTATGTCATTCTTTCTCTTTTCCCTTCTCTCTTCCCTTTCATTTCCCTTCCATCTTCTCTTCTTCCACTATTCTTCTATTATATTACTAGTTTTCCCTTTCTATATCCTCTCCCTATTCCTTCCCATTTCTCTCCCAATCCTAATAAGTGTGAGTGCCGGTTCACACAGGGGCGGCACGACTTGCAGGTCGCCTCAGCGAGGCGACCTGCAAACGACTTCTGAGGCGACTTGCAAAACGACTTCTGTATAGAAGTCTATGCAAGTCGCCCCAAGTCGCCCCCAAAGTAGTACAGGAACCTTTTTCTAAGTCGGAGCGACTTGCGTCGCTCCTATTAGAACGGTTCCGTAGCACAGAACGGGAGGCGACTTGTCAGGCGACTAGGTCGCCTGACAAGTCGCCCCTATGTGAACCGAGCCTCAGGGAGGGCAAGAGGGAAAAACAAAACAAAACAAAGAAGACAAGAAAGAATATGTGGAGGGGGGTGTGTAGGGGAGGTGTAAAAGATGTACATCGCATTTGCATTTATCTATATTCCTCCCTGTGCCTCGTCCCGTAACGCGGTGTACTTTTTCTATTGTCGTGGAGGGAGGCAAGAGGGAGGAAAGAGGTGAGAAGAAAAAAAAAAAAAAGGAACAAAAAAACCATCACCTTATTTTCCTTAGTGTCAAACCCAAATCTATTACATTTTATATTTCACACCCATCACTCTAACTTTTGGTCAAAAACCATTAGCGTCACACCCAAATCTATTACGTTTTGTGTTATTTATACTATCAACTTATTCAAAGAGAAAAAAAAAAAAAAAAAACCCCATCGCCATATGTGCCTTTGGTGTCACACCCAAATCTATTACATTTTACATTTCACACCCATCTCTATGAATTTAGTAAAAAAAAACAAAAAAAAAAACATTCCCTTGTCTATTCCCTTAATCCCACATTTATTACAAAAAAAAAAGGAAAACACCCCCCCTTTAACTTATTTTCTTTAGTGTTTCACCCAAATCTATTTCATTTTGTATTGCATTTTATATCAAATCCAAAAAAAAAGGGCCCCCATGGCCCTATGTACCTTTAGTGTCACACCCAAATCTATTACATTTTGTGTTTCACACCCATCTCTATGAATTTTAGTAAAAAAAACATTCCCTTGTCTATTCCCTTATTCCCACATTTATTACCAACCCCCCCCCCCCCCCTTAAATTATTTTCTTTAGTGTCTCACCTAAATCTATTTCATTCTGTATTGCATTTTATATTAAATTCCAACCCCCCCCCCCCCTCATAATCATTTCCTCCCCTTACCTCCACCCAACAAATTTATTTAATCTTTCTTATTTGTTCAATATATAGTTATATAATTAAAATGAGTTCCCCCCTCCCCCAACCCCTCCAAAGGTATCCTGTCAGGGATTTCTAAATGCTTTCATATATGAAATGGGCCAGTCCGGCAGTTCTATTTCTGGCATATTAAGAATTGCCAAAAATTGCTGTAGATCTTCCAAGTCTCTAAATGTTGCAATTAGTCCCTCTTTTTGAGCTTGTAATTGAAATGGAAATTTCCATCTATACTGAAGATTATTCCTTCTCAATTGTTCCACCAGGGGCTTTAGTGCTCTTCCCCGATCCAGTGTGAATTTTGACAGATCTTGGAAGAATAATAGTGGATCTCCCTCATGTTGGATATTTTTATTTTCTCGTGCTGCGAGCATAATTCTGTCCTTTATATGGGCGTAGTGCATTTTACAGATGACATCCCATGGTTTACTAGGGTCTAGCCTCCTTACTCCCACTACCCTGTGTGCTCGATCAATTATTAAATCCTTTATATCAATGTCCTGAATTATTTCCTGAAAGATTTTCTGTAGCGTTGTTATGAGTTCCTTTACACTCACGTCTTCCTTTAAACCTCTAATTCTTATGCTGGATCTTCTATTTCTATTTTCTTGTTCGTCTAGGCTATTTATTAATTGATTTATTTGATTCCCTTGCTTCTGTATTTTTTCCTTTATCTTCGTCAGTTCTTGTTCTGTTTTTGAGACTCTGGTGTCTAATATGGCCGTTTTTTCTTGTGTATTTTTTGTGGATATCTTAAGCTCCTGTATCTTTTTTTATATGAATTTTCCAGCCTATGCACATATTGATCCATATCTGCCCTGGTTGGGAGAGATTGAATGTATGTTCTCATATCCCAATTTTCTTTGTCCTCTTCCTTTTGTTCACTTAATGAACCTGTTGTATCTATTGGTGAGCTATTTCTGGGATGAACCACTTGCACTTCCCCTGACGATCTGGATGTTACCGATACTTCCGCTATATTTAAGATTTCCTGTGATGTTTGTAGTGCTTGAATTGTTCGGGGAGATTGCATTTGTAATGCCGCGTACACACGGTCGGACTTTTCGTCTACAAAAGTCCAACGGACGCCGACGGACTAAAGCTGGCTGGTAATCCGTTCGTGTGTGGGCTTCTCCGGACTTTCAGCAGACTTTTTCAGCCTCAAATCCGACGGACTTTAGATTTGAAACATGCTTCAAATCTTTACGTCGTAACTACGACGGACCCGAAATCCGCTCGTCTGTGTGCTAGTCCGACGGACAAAAACCCATGCTAGGGCAGCTATTGGCTACTGGCTATGAACTTCCTTATTTTAGTCCGGTGTACGTCATCACGTACGAATCCGTCGGACTTTTGTGTGGTCGTGTGTAGGCAAGTCCGTTCGTTAGAAAGTCTGCTGCAAGTCCGCCGAAAGTCCGCCGGAAGTCTGTCGGACAGGCTGTCGGACTTTTGTAGACGAAAAGTCCGACCGTGTGTACGCGGCATTATTTTTGAAAAATCTCCTTTATATCAGCTGTTTGTGTAGATTGTGCCCCTGTAGGGTTTTTACTTTTACTTTCCATTTCATCTTTCTTGTTCTTTTGAGATTGTGGTGTTTTATTACCCTTCTTGGGCACCATATTTCTGATATCTCTTTTTTCCTTCCCTCCGTCCCCTCTAAATAGTGATTAGTGAGTGTTTTTTTATTTTTTTTTATATTTTCCCCCTTTTCTTCCTTTCTTTTTCCCTTCCTTTTTATATCCTGTGTTAAGCCCTGTTTTTATGTCCTTGTTTTAAATTGGGGAGGTGCAGGAGTCCTATTGGTATAGTATCCCTTTTAATTTGTCAAGTCAGAAGATCAGATTTAATTGGATCTATCTCAGAGATGGTTTCGCTTGCTCAGAGCCCTTTAGCCCTCCTAGTGTCAGTATTCAAAGTATATTTAAAGTTTGTATATTAAAGTTTATAGCTCTTTGTGGTCCTTTATGCAGTCTTTATGCAATTCTCAACGTTACTTTACATATCTTCCATAGCCATACTTGATACTCTGGCTTCGCAAGTCTCTTCCCAGGTTTAGTGTAGCACAATACCTTTGCGGCTGAAGTTATGTCCGTTTGCTTTTAAGCAGGGAGATCTCCTGGGTCCTCCTGATCTCTACCGTTTGTGTCCCGAGAACCACGCCGGAGGGCGCGTCCCCAGGCGAGCCGCCCCTGCCGCCTGTGTATGCAGACACGCAGAGACTCCCGCTTGGCTTCGCACACCGTCTCCTGGCTTGGCTTCGTCCTCGGTCTCACTCTCAGCACTACACAGGTACAGTTCCTTCCTGGATCTCCCGTTCTCCCTCAGCAGCCTCTCATTATGGCCTCCGCTGCTCCAGCCTCTTTAGTTTGACACAATGGATCGCTCTAGTGTCACGGAGAGTATTCAGCATTCAGCATTCGATGGATAGGCATGTCTATCAGCCGCCCGGACCACCATTATCTGCAGCAACAGCAGCGTGTCAGCCACTCGACGCCATCTTGGTCAACAGCTCCTCCCCCCAAGTCCACACCCTGTGTGTTTGTAAACACCCCCAATGTGATCATTTTGTCCGCATCCGGCCTGATGGGGGGTATTTAAGGCCACTTGTTCCAGTCATTCGATGCTACTGGAACCACAGGGACACACATGCAGGATACCAGGTATTTGTAACATGATATATAGCTCCTTTGCATATCTTGCATTCAATGGAACATTTTGATGCTGCTTTCTGTTGCTTGGAAGTGTTTTGCAGCATTCAGTTGAATGCTTCATGTCAGTGACTTAGTTTTTTTTTCACTGCATGCATTTGAAGCCTTCCTGTTTTTGCTTGTTCTTTTAAGTTCTAGAAGCATCCTGCCTTGGAGAGTTTCTGTCCCTGTTTGTTGAGCTCTACTGCTAAACTATGTTTTGTAAGTTGATTTTTCTTCTCTTCTTTTGCTGTTGGAGATTCATTACCATTTTTTTTTTATATATAATCTGATTATATTACCCTCTATGTTATTTGTAGCTGGTCCTTGAATACCCTCTATGGTCACCTGTAGTTCTTGGCTTCCATGACGGTTCCAGATCCCCTGAACTATTTTTTGATTGTAGCATACACCATTTTAAGAGACCGGGGTGAGTAAGGATGTTATCGGGCTGAATGTTCACATGTATGTTAATAATCATATCTTTTGGAAAATTGACTTTCAATGTTTAAATAAATGTATAATTTTTTCTTATATAATTATAAGTTTTGATATGGCTTAAAAATCCCACAAATTTCTCTGTATCTATTTAATCAAGGGATGTGGTGCTTATAATAGGGGTTTGTCCGTGGTTAAATAATCCATTCCATTTATGGAAATATCTTTTTCTATACCCCCAGACTAAACATCTCAATTTTGCGAGCCTATTAGAAGCTATTGTTAGTATCGTCCTCTTGTGTGTCTGCTGGACTGCTCATATTGAAGAACCCTTTCTCGGGCCGCTAGACATATACATACTTACCCATGGTAAGTTATGTTATTTTATAAGTATACATCCCAGATACTGGGTGTGGTGATGGTGTTTGCCTTTTTCCATTTTACTCCACATATACACTACTCCTATTGAGGCATCAGGCTTTCTTTTAACCTATGGATACTGGGTGTATCCCCTCATCTCTCCTCACCCTGGTTGCATGCTTGCTCCCAGTTTTGGGATCATGAACTCAGTCTCAATCTATGTTTTTTGTTCCTCATAATTTCTTCCTTTGCAATTTAATCAGTGTAAAATATTGATAATCTCCTGAAGAAGTGATGTATCGCAAAACATGTAGAGCTTGCATCTCCAAAACGCTATTCTGCTTCCACTCTGCTAAGGGATAATCCCAGTGATTGTTACATAAGATTGTTTTGTGTTGATTAGTGTTTGTAAAAGTCTGTATTCACTTTTTATATGCTTTTAGAATATTTTGTAAATGTGTTATATTAAAAACCTTTTTTAATATATTGGTGCCTAAAAAATCCATGATTTCTCTCCATGTATCCAATCTCAGTTAATAGGATGTGGCACTTTTTACCACTGTCTATACCCCCACAGTACTATCCTGTGGTTGTGTATTATTGTTAGTTTATCTGTCACCATAGTTCCTGCCAGTGAAAAACTCCGTTCCAGTCAAGTTGGACAACACTTGATGGATCCCCCGTGACTGCTGAACATGTCTTCCAACACTAAGACAGATGCCGCATCATTCTCGAGGGCCCCTGCAACTGGACCTTGCTGCAACATTCATCTGGAGTAGGGATGAGCTTCCTGTTTGAGTCGAACCCATGTTCGACTCGAACATCGTCTGTTCAAATGTTCGCCGAATTGCGAACGATATGGGCCGTTCACGCCAAATTCATGTGGCGCGTCATGGCCCATAATTCACTGCAGCATCGCAGTGCATTGCTGGCTGATGATTGGCCAAGCATGCACTATGACCCACATGCTTGGCCAATCACAGCGCCATCTGAACAGAGAGCCGTAATTGGCCAAAGCCAAGGAGGCTTTGGCCTATTATGACTCAGGGGATTTAGTACACGCCCCACACTATATAAGGCCGCCTGCACGGCGGCCCTGTGTAGTGTGTGTTCCGGCATTGAAAGAGATAGACAGGGAGACAGTGTCATTTGATTTAAGTTAAATAGCTTAGGCAGGACAGTCAGTGAGTTAGCTGCACTTACAGTGTATTGTGTATATATATGCATCCCAGGTGTTGTGTATATATATATATATATATATATATATATATATATATATATATATACACTGTATTCAGTTTAGCTAGATCCGTTCCTGTTATCTTCCTACTGACAGGCAGGCTTGTCTTGTTACAGTATTTACAGCTACCTGAAGAAAATTGCTGGTGTTCTTTTGATCCTATTAGTACCACAGTCAGGCAGCTAGGCTATTTACAGTTAGTGTAGTGTGTCCTCCTCACAGTGTTCAGTTAAAGCTACAAGTTAGTTTAGTGTGACCTCTGCACATTGTTCAGCTAAAACTACAAGTTTGTGTAGTGCATCCTCCTCACAGTGTTCAGCTAAAGCTACAAGTTAGTTTAGTGTGACCTCTGCACAGTGTTCAGCTAAAGCTACAAGTTAGGGTAGTGCGTCCTCCTCACAGTGTTCAGCTAAAGCTACAAGTTAGTGTAGTGCGTCCTCCTCACAGTGTTCAGTTAAAACTACAAGTTAGTGTAGTGCGACCTCTGCACAGTGTTCAGCTAAAGCTACAAGTTAGTGTAGTGCGTCCTCCTCACAGTGTTCAGCTAAAGCTACAAGTTAGTGTAGTGCGTCCTCCTCACAGTGTTCAGCTAAAGCTACAAGTTAGTGTAGTGCGTCCTCCTCACAGTGTTTAGCTAAAACTACAAGTTAGTGTAGTGTGACCTCTGCACAGTGTACAGCTAAAGCTACAAGTTAGTGTAGTGTGTCCTCTGAACAGTGTTCAGCTAAAGCTACAAGTTAGTGTAGTGCGTCCTCCTCACAGTGTTCAGCTAAAACTACAAGTTAGTGTAGTGCGACCTCTGCACAGTGTTCAGCTAAAGCTACAAGTTAGTGTAGTGCGTCCTCCTCACAGTGTTCAGCTAAAGCTACAAGTTAGTGTAGTGCGTCCTCCTCACAGTGTTCAGCTAAAACTACAAGTTAGTGTAGTGCGACCTCTGCACAGTGTACAGCTAAAGCTACAAGTTAGTGTAGTGCGTCCTCTGAACAGTGTTCAGCTAAAGCTACAAGTTAGTGTAGTGCGTCCTCCTCACAGTGTTCAGCTAAAACTACAAGTTAGTGTAGTGCGACCTCTGCACAGTGTTCAGCTAAAGCTACAAGTTAGTGTAGTGCATCCTCTGAACAGTGTTCAGCTAAAGCTACAAGTTAGTGTAGTGCGTCCTCCTCACAGTGTTCAGCTAAAACTACAAGTTAGTGTAGTGCGAGCTCCGCACAGTGTTCAGCTAAAGCTACCTGTAGAAGGTTGGTGGTGTTTTCCTGATCCTATCACTACCGCAGGCAGCTAAATAAGCTACAAGTCAGTTTTTTGAAAGCTCTGCACAGTGTTCACCTAAAGCTACCTGTAGAAGGTTGGTGGTGTTTTCCTGATCCTATCACTACCGCAGGCAGCTAAATAAGCTACAAGTTAGTTTTTTGCGAGCTCTGCACAGTGTTCAGCTAAGGCTACCTGTAGAAGGTTGGTGGTGTTTTCCTGATCCTATCACTACCGCAGGCAGCTAAATAAGCTACAAGTTAGTGTAGTGCACAGTGTTCAGCTAAAGCTACAAGTTAGGGTAGTGCGTCCTCCTCACAGTGTTCAGCTAAAGCTACAAGTTAGTGCAGTGTGTCCTCCTCACAGTGTTCAGCTAAAACTACAAGTTAGTGTAGTGCAACCTCTGCACAGTGTTCATCTAAAGCTACAAGTTAGTGTAGTGCGTCCTCTAAACAGTGTTCAGCTAAAACTACAAGTTAGTGTAGTGCGACCTCTGCACAGTGTTCAGCTAAAGCTACAAGTTAGTGTAGTGCGTCCTCTGAACAGTGTTCAGCTAAAACTACAAGTTAGTGTAGTGCAACCTCTGTACAGTGTTCAGCTAAAGCTACAAGTTAGTGTAGTGCATCCTCTGAGCAGTGTTCAGCTAAAACTACACAATAGTGTAGTGTGACCTCTGCACAGTGTTCAGCTAAAGCTACAAGTTAGTGTAGTGCGTCCTCTGAACAGTGTTCAGCTAAAGCTACAAGTTAGTGTAGTGCGTCCTCCCCACAGTGTTCAGCTAAAACTACAAGTTAGTGTAGTGCAAGCTCTGCACAGTGTTCAGCTGAAGCTACCTGTAGAAGGTTGGTGGTGTTTTCCTGATCCTATCACTATCGCAGGCAGCTAAATAAGCTACAAGTTATTTTTTTGCGAGCTCTGCACAGTGTTCACCTAAAGCTACCTGCAGAAGGTTGGTGGTGTTTTCCTGATCCTATCACTACCGCAGGCAGCCAAATAAGCTACAAGTTTGTTTTTTGCGAGCTCTGCACAGTGTTCAGCTAAAGCTACCTGTAGAAGGTTGGTGGTGTTTTCCTGATCCCATCACTACCGCAGGCAGCTAAATAATCTACAAGTTAGTGTAGTGCACAGTGTTCAGCTAAAGCTACAAGTTAGGGTAGTGCGTCCTCCTCACAGTGTTCAGCTAAAGCTACAAGTTAGTGCAGTGTGTCCTCCTCACAGTGTTCAGCTAAAACTACAAGTTAGTGTAGTGCAACCTCTGCACAGTGTTCAGCTAAAGCTACAAGTTAGTGTAGTGCGTCCTCTGAACAGTGTTCAGCTAAAACTACAAGTTAGTGTAGTGCGATCTCTGCACAGTGTTTAGCTAAAGCTAAAAGTTAGTGTAGTGCGTCCTCTGAACAGTGTTCAGCTAAAACTACAAGTTAGTGTAGTGCGACCTCTGCACAGTGTTCAGCTAAAGCTACAAGTTAGTGTAGTGCGTCCTCTGAACAGTGTTCAGCTAAAACTACACGTTAGTGTAGTGCAACCTCTGCACAGTGTTCAGCTAAAGCTACAAGTTAGTGTAGTGCATCCTCTGAGCAGTGTTCAGCTAAAACTACACGTTAGTGTAGTGTGACCTCTGCACAGTGTTCAGCTAAAACTACAAGTTAGTGTAGTGCAAGCTCTGCACAGTGTTCAGCTAAAGCTACCTGTAGAAGGTTGGTGGTGTTTTCCTGATCCTATCACTACCGCAGGCAGCTAAATAAGCTACAAGTAATTTTTTTGCGAGCTCTGCACAGTGTTCACCTAAAGCTACCTGTAGAAGGTTGGTGGTGCTTTCCTGATTCTATCAGCTACAAGTTAGTTTTTTGCGAGCTCTGCACAGTGTTCACCTAAAGCTACCTGTAGAAGGTTGGTGGTGTTTTCCTGATCCTATCACTACCACAGGCAGCTAAATAAGCTACAAGTTAGTTTTTTGTGAGCTCTGCACAGTGTTCAGCTAAAACTACAAGTTAGTGTAGTGCAAGCTCTGCACAGTGTTCAGCTAAAGCTACCTGTAGAAGGTTGGTGGTGCTTTCCTGATTCTATCACTACTGCAGGCAGCTAAATAAGCTACAAGTTAGTTTTTTGCGAGCTCTGCACAGTGTTCACCTAAAGCTACCTGTAGAAGGTTGGTTGTGTTTTCCTGATCCTATCACTACCACAGGCAGCTAAATAAGCTACAAGTTAGTTTTTTGTGAGCTCTGCACAGTGTTCAGCTAAAACTACAAGTTAGTGTAGTGCAAGCTCTGCACAGTGTTCAGCTAAAGCTACCTGTAGAAGGTTGGTGGTGCTTTCCTGATTCTATCACTACCGCAGGCAGCTAAATTAGCTACAAGTCAGTTTTTTGCAAGCTCTGCACAGTGTTCACCTAAAGCTACCTGTAGAAGGTTGGTGGTGTTTTCCTGATCCTATCACTACCGCAGGCAGCTAAATAAGCTACAAGTTAGTTTTTTGCGAGCTCTGCACAGTGTTCAGCTAAAGCTACCTGTAGAAGGTTGGTGGTGTTTTCCTGATCCTATCATTACCGCAGGCAGCTAAATAAGCTACAAGTTAGTGTAGTGCACAGTGTTCAGCTAAAGCTACAAGTTAGGGTAGTGCGTCCTCCTCACAGTGTTCAGCTAAAGCTACAAGTTAGTGCAGTGTGTCCTCCTCACAGTGTTCAGCTAAAACTACAAGTTAGTGTAGTGCAACCTCTGCACAGTGTTCAGCTAAAGCTACAAGTTAGTGTAGTGCGTCCTCTGAACAGTGTTCAGCTAAAACTACAAGTTAGTGTAGTGCAACCTCTGCACAGTGTTCAGCTAAAGCTAAAAGTTAGTGTAGTGCGTCCTCTGAACAGTGTTCAGCTAAAACTACAAGTTAGTGTAGTGCGACCTCTGCACAGTGTTCAGCTAAAGCTACAAGTTAGTGTAGTGCGTCCTCTGAACAGTGTTTAGCTAAAACTACAAGTTAGTGTAGTGCAACCTCTGCACAGTGTTCAGCTAAAGCTACAAGTTAGTGTAGTGCATCCTCTGAGCAGTGTTCAGCTAAAACTACACAATAGTGTAGTGTGACCTCTGCACAGTGTTCAGCTAAACCTACAAGTTAGTGTAGTGCGTCCTCTGAACAGTGTTCAGCTAAAGCTACAAGTTAGTGTAGTGCGTCCTCCCCACAGTGTTCAGCTAAAACTACAAGTTAGTGTAGTGCAAGCTCTGCACAGTGTTCAGCTGAAGCTACCTGTAGAAGGTTGGTGGTGTTTTCCTGATCCTATCACTATCGCAGGCAGCTAAATAAGCTACAAGTTATTTTTTTGCGAGCTCTGCACAGTGTTCACCTAAAGCTACCTGCAGAAGGTTGGTGGTGTTTTCCTGATCCTATCACTACCGCAGGCAGCCAAATAAGCTACAAGTTTGTTTTTTGCGAGCTCTGCACAGTGTTCACCTAAAGCTACCTGTAGAAGGTTGGTGGTGTTTTCCTGATCCCATCACTACCGCAGGCAGCTAAATAATCTACAAGTTAGTGTAGTGCACAGTGTTCAGCTAAAGCTACAAGTTAGTGCAGTGTGTCCTCCTCACAGTGTTCAGCTAAAACTACAAGTTAGTGTAGTGCAACCTCTGTACAGTGTTCAGCTAAAGCTACAAGTTAGTGTAGTGCGTCCTCTGAACAGTGTTCAGCTAAAACTACAAGTTAGTGTAGTGCGACCTCTGCACAGTGTTTAGCTAAAGCTAAAAGTTAGTGTAGTGCGTCCTCTGAACAGTGTTCAGCTAAAACTACAAGTTAGTGTAGTGCGACCTCTGCACAGTGTTCAGCTAAAGCTACAAGTTAGTGTAGTGCGTCCTCTGAACAGTGTTCAGCTAAAACTACACGTTAGTGTAGTGCAACCTCTGCACAGTGTTCAGCTAAAGCTACAAGTTAGTGTAGTGCATCCTCTGAGCAGTGTTCAGCTAAAACTACACGTTAGTGTAGTGTGACCTCTGCACAGTGTTCAGCTAAAACTACAAGTTAGTGTAGTGCAAGCTCTGCACAGTGTTCAGCTAAAGCTACCTGTAGAAGGTTGGTGGTGTTTTCCTGATCCTATCACTACCGCAGGCAGCTAAATAAGCTACAAGTAATTTTTTTGGGAGCTCTGCACAGTGTTCACCTAAAGCTACCTGTAGAAGGTTGGTGGTGTTTTCCTGATCCTATCACTACCGCAGGCAGTCAAATAAGCTACAAGTTCGTTTTTTGAGAGCTCTGCACAGTGTTAACCTAAAGCTACCTGTAGAAGGTTGGTGGTGTTTTCCTGATCCTATCACTACCACAGGCAGCTAAATAAGCTACAAGTTAGTTTTTTGTGAGCTCTGCACAGTGTTCAGCTAAAACTACAAGTTAGTGTAGTGCAAGCTCTGCACAGTGTTCAGCTAAAGCTACCTGTAGAAGGTTGGTGGTGCTTTCCTGATTCTATCACTACTGCAGGCAGCTAAATAAGCTACAAGTTAGTTTTTTTGCGAGCTCTGCACAGTGTTCACCTAAAGCTACCTGTAGAAGGTTGGTGGTGTTTTCCTGATCCTATCACTACCACAGGCAGCTAAATAAGCTACAAGTTAGTTTTTTGTGAGCTCTGCACAGTGTTCAGCTAAAACTACAAGTTAGTGTAGTGCAAGCTCTGCACAGTGTTCAGCTAAAGCTACCTGTAGAAGGTTGGTGGTGCTTTCCTGATTCTATCACTACCGCAGGCAGCTAAATTAGCTACAAGTTATTTTTTTGCGAGCTCTGCACAGTGTTCAGCTAAAGCTACCTGTAGAAGGTTGGTGGTGTTCTCATACTACAGTATACTGCAGTATCAGTATATATATATATATATATATATATATATATATATATATATATATATATATATCCCAGCTTAGTGCAGCTACAGGCCATTAGTATGTCTGGAAGGCCAACAAGGAGAGGCAGACAGTCACAAGCCAATAAAAGAGGGCAAGCAGGCTCTGTGTCTAGAGGCAACAGTGCTGGTCGTGGACACGGTGCATCCTCATCAGCACGTGGCTGTGGGACACGCTTGGCCTTTTTTTCGGCAGCTGGCTGTGTTGAGCCGCAACATGCGGAAGACTTGGTTGAGTGGATGACCAAGCTGTCCTCATCCTCCTCATCCTCTCTCACCCATGCTCAGGGTACTTTGTCTGGCAAAGCATCTGCCAACGCGGCCTCTTCCCTCGGCTCAATGGCATCAGTGACTCCTTCCCTAGCCCCACCATGTCCTCCTGAGGAGTCCCTCGAACTGTTTGACCACAGTGTTGGGTACATGCTCCAGGAGGATGCCCAGCGTTTATGATGCTCTGATGATGATACTGAGCTAGATGAAGGCAGTAACGTGAGCACGGACAGAGGGGGTGCCCAAGAAGGACAGCAATCTGGCAGTCATGCGCCCCCTGCTGCAGCATACTACCAGGTTTGCTCCAGTGATGAGGAGGGAGGGGATGATGAATTCACTGACTCAACGTGGGTGCCTGATAGGAGAGAGGAGGAGGAGGAGGCACATCACCAACGAGGCAGGATGCCCTCCAGGTGCCAGCCTAAGGGCAGCACACTGACTGCATTACACCCCAAAGCTCCGCATGTGCAGGGCGCTGCTGTCTCTGTGCGTTATTCCAAAAGTTCTTTGGTGTGGGCCTTTTTTGAGACGAGTGCATCAGATCGCACTGCTGCTATTTGCAACATATGTCTCAAGCATATCTCGCGTGGCCAAAACATCTCCCACTTGGGCACCACAGGCAAGCTCGTTAGCAAGCGTATCTAAAAGACCCACACCAAAGAACAAAGAGGACCTCTCCTTGCTCCTCATCAGCTGAGATCTCCAACCCCATGATACCTTCAGTCCTCTCTGAGACCTGCACTGAGAAGAATGAAGGTGTAGAATTAGGTGTGTCACAGCCAAGTACCTGTGGGCAATCTGCTTTCGGTACACCAACGTCAGATTGTACCAGGCAAATTTCCCTGCCCCAGCTGCTGCACCGCCGAAAGAAGTTCGCTCCCAGCCATCCACATGCCCAGCGGTTGAATGCTAGCTTGGCAAAATTGCTAGCACTTCAACTGCTGCCTTTTCAGTTGGTAAACTCTGCCCCCTTCTGTGAGTTTGTGGAATGTGCGGTTCTTCAGTGGCAGGTACCCAAACGCCACTTTTTCTCACGGAAGGCGATTCCGGCTCTCTACCGGCATGTGGAAGGCAATGTCCATGCCTCGCTGGACAGGGCAGTCAGTGGTAAGGTGCATATTACCGCTGACTCATGGTTCAGCAGGCATGGACAGGGACGTTACCTAAGTTTCACGCGCATTGGGTGACTCTGCTGGCAGCTGGGAAGGATGCAGGACAAGGTGCAGTAGTGTTGGAGGTTGTTCTGCCACCACGCCTCCAAAATGCCACTACTAATGATTGTGACACACCTCTCTCCTCCACCCCCTCCTCCTCTTCTTCCTCCATGGCCTCTTCCTGTGCTTTGTCCTCGGAACCAGCGGTGCTCCGTAGCCGTTCAAGGGGCTACGCAAGTATGCAGGCCAAAAGATGCAGTGCGGTGCTTGAGCTGGTGTGCTTGGGGGACAGGAGCCACACTGGGGCAGAGGTTCTGTCAGCTCTGCAGGGGCAGGTTCAGAGGTGGTTGACACCACGCCAACTTAAGCCAGGAATGGTGGTTTGCGACAATGGCACCAACCTCCTCTCTGCCCTCTGACAAAGACAAATGACCCATGTGCCCTGTTTGGCTCACATCCTTAACTTGGTGGTTCAGCGGTTCTTGGGCGGGTACCCGGGCTTACAGGATGTCCTGAGGCAGGCCAGGAAAGTCTGTGTGCATTTCCACCAGTCATATAATGCCAGTGCTCGGCTGGCAGACCTCCAAAAGGAGTTTAACCTGCCCAAGAACTGCCTAATCTGTGACATGCCCACCAGGTGGAACTCAATGTTGGCCATGCTGCAGCGGCTGCACATGCAGCAGAGGGCCATCAATGAGTACTTGTACGACTATGGCACCAGGACAGGGTCAGGGAGCTTGTTTTTTTTCCCCACACCAGTCGGCCATGATCAGGGATGCATGCACTGTCCTGTCACCATTTGATGAGTCCACGAGGATGGTGAGCAGTGACAGTGCATGCATCAGTGACACTGTTCCCCTTGTCCACCTGTTGGAGCACACGCTGCGTGGAATAATGGACAGGGCACTTGAGGCAGAACAGAGGCAGGAAGAGGAGGACTTCCTTAGCTCTCAAGGCCCCCTTTATCCAGACAGTGTTCCTGCGTGCCCCCCGATCACACAGGAAGAGGAGGAGGAGGACTGTGTCAGTATGGAGGTGAAGCCTGGCACTCAGCATCAGCAGCAGTCTTTAAGGGATCAGTCCCAAGAAACACATGGACTTGTACGTGGCTGGGAGGAGATGGCTGCGGACCATGTCGTCTTTAGTGACCCAGAGGACTCCGGACCGAATGCCTCAGCAAACCTACGCTGCATGGCCTCCCTCCTGGAAAGTGGTATCAAGGAGAAGGACCAATACTGGCTGGCAACCCTCCTTGATCCACGTTACAAGGGTAAGGTTGCAGACCTTATCTTGCCGTCGCAGAGGGAGCAGAGGATGAAACATCTTCGGGAGGCCTTGCAGAAAGGTCTGTGCAACGCGTTCCCAGAGACTGGGAGGTTACAAACTCCTGTTTCTGGACAACGTGTTGCTGAGGCTTCGGTCAGTCAAAGAAGGAGCAGTGGAGAAGGTGGCCGTCTGACCGATGCGTTCAGACAATTTTTTAGTCCACAGCCCCAAGGTATGATCGGTTCCAGCAACCATCGGCAGCATCTGTTTTACATGGTGCAGGAATACCTAGGGGCAAGATCTGACTTGGACACCTTTCCCACCGAAAATCCTCTGGGTTACTGGGTCTTGAGGATGGATCACTGGCCAGAGCTTGCACAGTATACAATTGAGCTACTGGCCTGTCCTGCATCCAGCGTTCTTTCGGAACGCACATTCAGTGCTGCTGGAGCCTTTGTAACCGATCACAGGGTGCGTCTGTCCACCGACTCGGTCGATCGACTGACCTTCATAAAAATGAATCAGTCTTGGGTCACCACCAGCTACCAAGTACCTGATGCTGATGTAACCAAATAATTTTTTTTGAAATCTCAGATCCCTTCAAAGACTGCCTATGCTGATGCTGAGTGACTATCCTGAGTAATTATCCTCTTCCTCCTCAATGATCACGCTGATAGCTTGTAAGAACATTTTTGGTTCTGGGCGCCGCCACCAGTGCCTAAGGCCCAATTTTTCAGCCCCTGTTTAACAGGGGCGTATAATTACAATTTTTGATGCAATACTTTGCAGCAGGGCTTGTTCCTGCATTCCAACTAGAGTATCTGTGAGGGGTTGCAGTGTTGTGGCACCAGCACCAGTGCCTAAGGCCCAATTTTTCAGCCCCTGTTTAACAGGGGTGTGTAATTACAATTTTTGATGTAATACTTTGCAGCAGGGCTCATTCCTGCGTTCCAACTAGAGTATCTGTGAGGGGTTGCAGTGTTGTGGCACCAGCACCAGTGCCTAAGGCCTAATTTTTCAGCGCCTGTTTAACAGGGGCGTGTAATTACAATTTTTGATGCAATACTTTGCAGCAGGGCTTGTTCCTGCGTTCCAACTAGAGTATCTGTGAGGGGTTGCAGTGTTGTGGCACCAGCACCAGTGCCTAAGGCATAATTTTTCAGCCCCTGTTTAACAGGGGCATGTAATTACAATTCTTGATCTAATATTTCACAGCAGGGCCCAGTGAGGGCTTACAGTGTTGTGGCCACAACATCACCTAAGGCCCAAATTTCTTCTGAGTATATAGGACAGGCCCTATATACTTAGGAGAAGCACAGACAGCAAAACAAATGTCACAGGGGTGATAACCCTTCCCTATGTTTTCCAAAAAGCTTAAAATAGATTTTTTGGCTGGAGCTAAACAAGTTAAAAATGTACCAGTTCAAAATTACAAACAAAAGATTCTACTTAACAACAAACCTACAGTCCCTGTCTTGTTTGCACTGCTTGTATACTGCTGTTCAGACTACAGAGCCTGTATATTGCTGTTTCCTTTTTTAAATTGGGTGCGGGGTTCCCCTTAATAATCATACAAGACCCAAAGGGCCTGGTAATGGACTGGGGGGTACCCATGCCGTTTGTCTCACTGATTTTCATCCATATTGCCAGGACCCGACATTACATTAAAGCCGCAAGCAGTTTTAAATGACTTTTTTTCCTTTAAAAATGACATTTTGTGCAGGGACTGTTCTAAGCATGGGAAACACGCGCCACTTTACAGGCATACTATAGACACCCCTCAGGCACG
Source organism: Aquarana catesbeiana (assembly GCF_042186555.1). Taxonomy (NCBI): domain Eukaryota; kingdom Metazoa; phylum Chordata; class Amphibia; order Anura; family Ranidae; genus Aquarana; species Aquarana catesbeiana. The sequence goes on from NC_133334.1 coordinate 118,173,654, forward strand.
ATATTTAAAGGAATATTTCACTTTTTTTTTTTACTTTAAGCATCATTAAAATCACTTCTCCCGAAAAAATGGCCGTTTTTAAAGGTTTTTTTTGCATTGATACATGTCCCCTGGGGTAGGACCCGGGTCCCCAAACCCTTTTTAGGACAATACCATGCATATTAGCCTTTAAAATGAGCACTTTTGATTTAGAACATTCGAGTCCTATAGACGTCAATGGGGTTCTAACGTTTGTGCAAATTTTCGGTCTGTTCGCAGGTTCTGGTGCGAACCGAACCGGGGGGGTGTTCGGCTCATCCCTAATCTGGAGGTATCTTTAGCAATAACTAGATAGACCCGTGTATACATGCACAATTCCAGCAGGACTTCTAGCCGGCCCTTTGCTGATAATACCTGTTTGTACACTGGATGTATGTACTGTTAATGATCTCTTATTTATATAAAGCTTGTATTATTTCTATACTAGTGTGCATCTATATAATTATGGTTAATGTTATATGCTGGTTGCAGTAGTTCTTCTGTTCAGATTATTGATTAATTTCTCAGTAAGGGAATCACCTCTGCTCTCTGAGGCCCTGTCCTAGGTGGAGGCTCAAACCCACTCTTCCACTTAGCAAAGATTCTGGTTCTCTTATTTATCTACAGGTTTAGCGCACTATCCTGTTTAGGGAAAGCCATTTCTTATAATCCCCAAAAGAGGTCTTCAATTATTATTATTAATAATAATACCAATATAACCACCAATATCACCACCCTCTCCCTCTAGAATGTAAGTTCTACGAGCAGGGCCCTCCTGTCCCTTCTGTATTGAACTGTACTGTAAATTGTGCTGTCCCCCCTCTACATTGTAAAGCGCTGCGTAAACTGTTGGCGCTATATAAATCGTGTATAATAATAATAATAATAATATAAACAGCTCTCATATACATATTTCATCTGTTTGTATTTATGTTTGCCTGGAGTTCAGCTTTAACTTTAGGACTTACCATCATTAGATCACAAGAAGCAGAATGTAGACCACTGCTTACACTTTCTGAGTGCTGATATACAGCTATAGTGTTTCCCCAGCACAGTGAGAAAAGCCCGGAGCAAAATAAATAAAATAAATAGGTGCAGGGCTAACATGACAGAGAAAACAGGGTACATGTAACAGGAGATAGGGGTGGATTAGGAAGGTGCCGAGGGGGAGGGGGCGAGAGTGTGATAAAAGAGCAGGCCCCTCCCCATGAGTCACCACAGCGTGAGGGAAAGTTTTAGCAGCAACATGGCCGAGGTTGACCAGCTCCGGGCCCAGCTGCAAGCGGAAGCGGTGGTGCAGGGTCCTGGGTGGTTGCAGGAGACCCTGGGGCCGATGTTGTCACGGCCGGAGGCGGAGGCAAGTATCGGGGGGAGGAATTCTGCTTGAGCTCGGAGGTCTAGGCGTCCGGAGCGCTTCTCGCCGAAACCCTCCCCCAGAACTCAGCGTCAAACAGGGGGTACCTCCGGGGGCCTCTTTGGGCCCCCTTGCGAAGCGTACAGCCGTATTAGCTGGGGGGAGTCCCATAAGAAATCCCCTCCATGGACGGAGTTCTATGGGCGGCCATTCCGGGTACTCCGGGGTGGCCCCGCGGCCCGCTCGGTGGTGGGAACAGGGGAGCGCGGGCCCCGTCCCTGGCGTCACATCAGCGGGCCTGGTACTTTGGTGAGGGAGAGAAGATGCTGCGGTCCCCGGGCCTTCCACTGCCTTGGCAGGAGACCTACAGAGGCAGTGGGCCAGCAGTGGGCCGGTTTTAGTGACAGCCTGTCAAAATAATGGATGCGCGGCCCGCACAGCCATTACTTTGAGCACTGCTGTACTGCCCAGGGCCGGCCCTACCATGGGACCGAGGCAGCAATTCAGGAGTGGACTGGGTCGGGATGGTGCTTCAGTGTTTCACTGCTTCTGTTGCCGGCCCGCCCACCACCTGTAGCACAGAGCCGATAGGCTCTGCCGCTGCAATAGGTGTCTGAAAGGTCACGCTGGTGGGCGGGGACAGAAGTCCTCCGACGGCCACTGCATCCTCCGGAACATCCCTGGTGTCAGTGTGTGGGCAGCGGCTCGGTGCAGTTGCCCTAGAAGAGGGGGTTCGCACACTGCTCTGTTCAGCTGTGAATGAGCCAGCTTGTGGCACACACCGCTTCCTGCCCCTCTCTCCCTGCCTGTGCGTTACATCAATTAAGAGCAAGAGGGTGCGGGAAGATTAAACAAGTAGTCGATAGCCACATTAAAGCCCCTCCTGCACCATTAAAGTGAGTGAGCTGAGCACTGTCACTGACCAGACCCGGACCCCTCTCTCTGCCCCCTCCCCTCTCTCTCTCCCTGTCCCCCTCTCTTTCCCTTTCCCCCTCTCTCTCTCCCTTTCCCCCTCTATCTCTCCCTGCCCCCACTCGCTCCCTGTCCCCCTCTCTCTCTCCCTGTCCCCCTCTCTCTCTCTCCCTGTCCCCCTCTCTCTCTCTCCCTGTCCCCCTCTCTCTCCCTGTCCCCCCCTCTCTCTCTCCCTGTCCCTCGCTCTCTCCCTGTCCCCCTCTCTCTCTCTCCCTGTGTCCCTCACTCTCTCCCTGTCCCTCTCTCTCTCTCTCCCTGTGATCCCCCTCTATCTCCCTGTCCCCCCTTCTCTCCGTGTCCCCCTCTCTCTCCCTGTCCCCCTCTTTCCCTCTCCCTGTCCCCCCCTCTCTCTCTCCCTGTCCCCCTCTCTCTCTCTCCCTGTGTCCCTCACTCTCTCCCTGTCCCTCTCTCTCTCTCTCTCTCTCTCCCTGTGATCCCCCTCTCTCTCCCTGTCCCCCCTCTATCTCTCCCTGTCCCCCTCTCTTTCTGCCCTCTCCCCTCTCTCTCTCCCTTTTCCCCTCTCTCTCTCCTTGTCCCCCCTTCTCTCTCTCTCCCTGCCCCCCCTCTCTCTCCCTGTCTCCCCCTCTCTCTCTCCCTGTCCCCCTCTCTCTCTGCTCCCTCCTCTCTCCCCCCTCTCTCTATCCCTTTCTCTCTCTCTCTCTCTCTCTCTCTCTCTCTGCCTTTCTCTCTCTCTGCACCCTCCACTCTCTCTCCCTCTCTCGCTCTCTCGTTCTCGTTCTCTCTCTCTCTCGTTCACGTTCTCTCTCTCCCCCTCTCTCTCTCTCCCCCTTTCTCTCTCTCCCCCTCTCTCTCTCTCCCCCTGTCCCTCTCTCTCTCCCTGTCCCCCCACTCTCTCCCTGTCCCCCTCTTTCTCCCCCTGTCCCCCCTCTCTCTCTCTGCCCCCTCCTCTCGCTCTCTCTCTCTGCCCCCTCCTCTCTCTCTCTCTCTCCCTGCTCCCTCTCTCCCTGCCCTCTCTCTGGCAGCAGACAACGTGGCATGTGACACACTGCATGTGGTGGCAAGTGACACGCAGCATCTGGTGGCAGGCAATGGTGGAAAGTGACACGCTGCATCTGGTGGCAGGCGATGGTGGAAAGTGACATGCTGCATCTGGTGGCAGGCGGCAGTGGCAAATGACATTCTGCATCTGGTAACAGGCAATGGTTCCCACTGATTCTGTATTCTGGTGAGTTGAACTATTTCATTATATATTACAATGTAGTAATATAAATAATGTGATTTGATCATCCTGACACCATATTAAGCATGGTATCGGGATGTTTTCATTGCCAGCACCAGCCATTCACCTGGCAAATTTCCCGTCAACCCTGAGACTACATCCCCCCCTGGTCCTTGAATGGCAGTCTGGAAATATGGTCAACCTACCGGGGGGCAAGGTGTAAATTTTCTCCCGGGTCGCTCTGATGCCCCATACAAAGACCGCACCGCTCCCCTCAGATCCACCCCAAACTCAATAAGTATCCATATTGCGCAATTGCTTATAGTTTTATATCTGTTTTTGTGCATGTTTGCAAAATTAAAGTGGGCCGCTCTGGGTGAAGTCCAGGGCCAAATTTTTGTCCCAGTCCAGCCCTGGGTCCATCCCTGTGCAGCCCGGTGAGTCAACTTTACCTATACATTACTTGGGCTTGTCTGCTAGTGTAGGGCAGGGAGGCAGGGAGGCCATGGGGGCGGTCCTGTGGAACAGACTGGGGTTGTTGCTGGGCAGGGGGGTGCTGCGAGTGCTCCTGCTCAGGTGGGCACTACTCCCGGTATGGCATCTGGGGGTGCTGCGGGATTGCTGAGTTTCTTGGCGGGGATCAAGGAGTTGGTAACCAAGTTTGAGAATGCTGAAAGAGCCTCAGCCGGTTCGGCCGTGGCCTGGGTTCTCCCAGCAGGGGTGACTGGGGCAGCCACGGCTGCTGGGGGGGTGGTTGTCACGGTGGTTCCAGTTTTGCCCACCTCGGCGGAACCCACGGGTACGGTTCAGCAGGTACCAGCCAAGGCTTCGGTGGCGGGGGATGCTGCAAGCAGGCAGGATGTCATTCGTTTGGCGGATTCCGCTAAATGTGAGGTAAATGTTTGCTATTAGGGGCCGTTGGGTGCGCACCGGAAGCTGGAGGTGCGGGAAAAGCTGTGGAAAGGTGAGTACATTGAGATTTTCTCCCTGCTGCCGCTAGAAAAATTCAACCTGGATAGGTTTAAGCCAGATGATTCCAAAAAAGAGGACGAAGAAAAGCACAGGTATAGGTTGATTTTGTGGACGTTTGCCAACTGGCTACAGGCGTTCGTCATCATGGCGAGTGTTATTGGGGAAAAGAACCCTGAATACTGTTCGGCGCTCTTTTATTACCAGGATTCGGTAGGGGAGGCGTATAGAGTCTATGGGGGCACGGCATGGCTTAGGTATGATGAACAGTTTTGACAGCGGAGAGCTATACGGCCATCATTGAGATGGGATGTGGATGCGCCTTATGACTTCGGCACGGGCTCTGAGCCAGTTTTTTCAAGGGGGGGGCCGGTGGACCTGTTTCCCCGGGATAGTCGGCCAGAAACAAGAAGGGGCTATGTTGGCAGTACAATGCGGGGACCTGCAAGTTCGGAGGAGCGTGCCGTTACAAGCACGAGTCGTGATGGGGCTCCCGATGCTTCAAGCAAGGAAAAGGCCGTTCCGGGGGGGCTGGACACAAGAGGAAGGACACCAGTGATGGTGGAAAGAATGCGGCCGTTTCTCGGTAGGTATCCGGATAGAAAAGAGGCGTTGCGTTTGTTGCGTTGGGTTGCATGGGGGGTCCTTTTCAATCCTCACCGTTCACTGACTTGGTGGTGTCCCCTTTGGGGGTAGTCCCGAAGAAGGAACCCAATAAATTTAGGCTGATTCACCACCTTTCCTTTCCAAAAGGGGGGTCTCTGAATGATGCCATTGACCCGGAGGCTTGTTCGGTGAGTTTTACATCGTTCAATGCTGCGTGTCACGTACCTGGTAGTAGAGCCCAGAATTCAGGGAACGGCTTCTCGTATACCTCTGACTCAGGAACCCCTGGTAGTGTTGACAGGGGCTCGAGAGTACAAAGGGGCACAAGTGCCTGACTGGAAGACTGGTGTGGAGGGCTGGATCCTGTAGTCAGCAGGGAGGTGCACTGTAGTCTAGCAGCAAGGTGGAGGCAGAAGACTGGATGCAGTAGACAGCTGGCTGGTGCACTGTGGTCCAGCAGCAGGATGCAGACAGGAGGCTGGATGTGGCAGACGGCAGGGAGGTGCGCTGTAGTCCAGCAGCAGGATGCAGATAGGAGACTGGATGCGGCAGACAGCAGGGAGGTGCACTGTAGTCCAGCAGCAGGATGCAGACAGGAGACTGGATGCGGCAGGCAGCAGGGAGGTGCACTGTAGTCCAGCAGCAGGATGCAGACAGGAGGCTGGATGCAGCAGACGGCAGGGAGGTGCACTGTAGTCCAGCAGCAGGATGCAGACAGGAGGCTGGATGCGGCAGACAGCAGGGAAGACAGGCTGAGTCAGGCACAGGTGGGCAGATCAGGTACAGAAGGGCAATCCAAAAGAGTAGTCAAAGTCCAAGCCGGGTTTGGGGCAGGCAGCAAGCAGAGAAGTCAGGAACAGGCCAAGTCAGGTAATAAATCAGGTAACAGAGTAACAGGGCAGCAGGAGTCTTCAGGAAACGCTGTAAACCAGACAGCAAGGCAGCAAGGCTCGCGCACCGCTATTCACACTATTGCGCATGTGCGTGCGCCAGACGGTTCTTTTGTGCACAGGCATTCTTCTAGCACCCAGATTGCTAGAACGTTTGCTGGAAAGCCTTTCCTGACATTGCCCCCCCCCCCAATGGGCAGCCCCTGGATGCCCAACTGGGCCAACTTACTTGGGTGAGATCTTTTAAAGGCTAGGATCAGTCTCTTGGCATGGATATTAGTCTCTGGTTCCCAAGAGTTTTCCTCGGGGCCATATCCCTTCCATTTCACCAGATACTGAACTTGATTGCGTCTTTTCCGGCAATCTATGATTGATTTAACCTCAAACTCCTCTTCACTGTCAATGAGCACAGGCTCAGGAGGACCGGTATTCAGGTTGGGGAAGGGGTTCGGGACTGAAGGTTTAAGTAAAGCCACATGAAAAACTGGGTGTATACGGAATGACTGGTAGTTTCAATTCATAAGCCACGTTATTGATTTTTCTTATCACTGGGAAGGGACCCACAAACTTAGGACCCAATTTCCTGGATGGACATGCTAGCTTCAGATTTAGGGTGGACAGCCAGATTTGATCTCCAGATTTCAGGTCAAGCTCCCCTTTCCTCTTTCTGTCAAATGTGTCCTTGTTATTGTCTCTTGGAGTAGTTTGTTATTTATGCTAAAAAAACTCATGGCTTCCTGGGCAGCTGGTCCTGCGCATTCTGGAACGTTGTTAGACAAAAACAAGGGATGGAAACCATAGTTCGCAAAAAATGGAGACTGATTAGTTGCAGAATGAACAGAATCATTATAGGCAAACTCGGCAAGAGGTAATAGAGGTACCCAGTCATCCTGAGAAAAACAAGAATAGCATCGCAAGTATTGCTCGAGAGTTTGATTTGTTCGTTCAGTCTGACCATTAGTCTGGGGGTGGTAAGTCGAGGAACTGATCTTTTAGGGAGGTGAAGGCAGCTTGAGCCTCAGGGAACCATTGGAACCGGGATCAAAGTATAGGGAGTGGCGCTGTGTTAGGAGTATAGATAAAAATTAGCAAGAAGTACAAATGTAAAAAATAAAAGTGTAAAGAATAAGAAATTTTTTGGTATATTCCAAAAATTACTTACAGAAAAAAAAAAATATATATATATCCTTGTGTTAGTGAAAACACCTTGAATAGGTGAAAATTAATACTATATGTGCAAAAAATCGCAAATATTAAGCAGCATCACTAAATAACATAATTACATCTTCACATGAATAAATATAAAGTGATAAAGTGCCAAAAACAATAATTGTCCACCAATAATGTGTAAATGTGCAATAATTATACGCAATAAAAATCATTAATATTGTGTCAAAATCGCAGCTAAAAATCAAAAAACCATATGTTGTTTGGTGCAAAAAAGTTCATAGCGATTGTGCAGAAAATTCTTCTTAGGTGATAAAGTGCCGGGCTGTAACACCTGGTGGTCCCCCCAATGTGGTTGCACTCACCGGAGCGCTCCACCCCTGCAGGGGTACGAGCGTGTAATGTTGGTCCTGTCACTCCAGTCCTATAGGTGTCAGTTTCCTTCCACGCGTCCCATTTCCAAAAAGCAGGTGTATACGCAGAGAGGTGGGGACTTCCTGTCCCTTGGTATTAAAAGTCCCCACTGGATATCCGCTTGAGTAGTAAAAAATATTAGAAGAAAAGTATCCACATAGAGTGATTCTGTTTTAAAAAATATCCATTTATTTGCATAAAAAACAGTCCAGTCGCATTAGCCTGGTAACACACTAGCGATTAAAAAGTATCTAAAAATAGTTACAAACTGGGAGAGGGAGCTCACAGTCTCCTGTACTCTCCCTGTAATCCGGGGCCGCAGCGTCAGCGTGAACCGCCGCTTGCGTTCCACCGGTCAAAGTTCCGGAACCACGATCCGCGGAAATGACGTTGTGCGTGCCAAGATAGTCCCGCCTTACGCGTTTCGTCACACGGACGTCATCGGAGGCGCTGCCATCTTGGCACTCCCAACGTCCTTTATAGAAGGTGTAGCTATAGCTGCGGCCAATCGCATCCCGGCTGTCGAACCCACATGTTCAGCGGCCTGAACTCGTAATTAGTTGCTAGGTAGAACAGGCCTACAGCAAAAGATGTAATAATGGGAAAACCTATAGGAGCGTAGCCCAGCTCCATTGTGCCCTCTACTGGTATACCCAAATCGAATACTGCAATAGCCGCAGCGATAACCTCCACCTAATAAATACACCACAGCATGAATGTTAAACAATCTCAGATATATACAGTGTTATTCCTATTACCATAAAAAGGCACCGTATGTTACAGTGTTTCCAAGAGGAACAAGCTAATTAGAAATCTTATATTATCTTGAATACTAGGAGAGAAAATATGTATATATGGCAGTAAAAAATATTAAAGTTATTAAGATATTAAAATGTTAGAAAAGGAATATTTTTAAGGGAGGACCCAAACAAATTTTTTATTTTACTTCTCCAGAAAATTCCCTGTTCCAAAAATAAATATTTATCATAAGTTTTTATTATAAAAATGAGTTTTTGTTGTAAAAAAGAGAGTCAAAAATAAAATAAAAAATAAAAATATTTTCTGCACTATAATGGAAACTCTGACCGTACCCATGTATTAGAAAAAAAAAGGGGGGGGGGATAGGCAGAGATATGAAAGGTGGAGAATTTCATAAATGAGAGGCCTTAAACCCGTTTACAAATGAGTGATCCTCAGTTGTTACACTATACTCTGACCTCTGGAGATCCCTATAAACAAAAAGTGCACTTCAAATATATGTGGGGTATATTTTAATCCCATCAAGAAATAAGATATAATATATAGATATTCATATTATTATATCAAGTTAAAGATTATTGGATTAGTAAGTTATCAAATATCCATATTAAATACTATTAGGTCTCCCATGGATTAAAGATCATTATAAAATCAAATATAGTGGGGAACCCAAAAACATGTGTGTATGTACATATTCCTATCTCGTACTTATATGAAAAGTATCTATGCGGTCTCTAGTATATAAACAATTCATAAAATATCTACTGTAGCCTAAAAAGGCCTACTATTTAGCACCCTATTTGATGTCTTAGATTCCCTGATGGTTTAAAGGACAATAATTATATTAAAATTATATTAAAAATTAGACAGGAAGCAATTGAGGTCTATATCCACATTCAAGCCTCTTGGTACCAAACTGCCCAGGCAGTAAATCCATTTAGTTTCATTCTGGGATATTTTTATTTTCTTATTACCGCCCCTCCAGTAGTGTTTGATCAGATCAATGCCATAAAAAATCAGTCCCGTGGGGTCCCTGTTATTTCGGTACGGTCAGAGTTTCCATTATAGTGCAGAAAATATTTTTATTTTTTATTTTTTATATTTTTTATTTTACTTTTTACTCTCTTTTTTACAACAAAAACTCATTTTTATAATAAAAACTTATGATAAATATTTATTTTTGGGACAGGGAATTTTCTGGAGAAGTAAAATAAAAAATTTGTTTGGGTCCTCCCTTAAAAATATTCCTTTTTTAACATTTTAATATCTTAATATTTTTAATATTTTTTACTGCCATATATACATATTTTCTCTCCTAGTATTCAAGATAATATAAGATTTCTAATTAGCTTGTTCCTCTTGGAAACACTGTAACATACGGTGCCTTTTTATGGTAATAGGAATAACACCGTATATATCTGAGATTGTTTAACATTCATGCTGTGGTATATTTATTATTTTATTATTTATGGAGGTTATCGCTGCGGCTATTGCAGTATTCGATTTGGGTATACCAGTAGAGGGCACAATGGAGCTGGGCTACGCTCCTATAGGTTTTCCCATTATTACATCTTTTGCTGTAGGCCTGTTCTACCTAGCAACTAATTACGAGTTCAGGCCGCTGAACATGTGGGTTCGACAGCCGGGATGCGATTGGCCGCAGCTATAGCTACACCTTCTATAAAGGACGTTGGGAGTGCCAAGATGGCAGTGCCTCCGATGACGTCCGTGTGACGAAACGCGTAAGGCGGGACTATCTTGGCACGCACAACGTCATTTCCGCGGATCGTGGCTCCGGAACTTTGACCGGTGGAACGCAAGCGGCGGTTCACGCTGACGCTGCGGCCCCGGATTACAGGGAGAGTACAGGAGACTGTGAGCTCCCTCTCCCAGTTTGTAACTATTTTTAGATACTTTTTAATCGCTAGTGTGTTACCAGGCTAATGCGACTGGACTGTTTTTTATGCAAATAAATGGATATTTTTTAAAACAGAATCACTCTATGTGGATACTTTTCTTCTAATATTTTTTACTACTCAAGCGGATATCCAGTGGGGACTTTTAATACCAACGGACAGGAAGTCCCCACCTCTCTGCGTATACACCTGCTTTTTGGAAATGGGACGCGTGGAAGGAAACTGACACCTATAGGACTGGAGTGACAGGACCAACATTACACGCTCGTACCCCTGCAGGGGTGGAGCGCTCCGGTGAGTGCAACCACATTGGGGGGACCACCAGGTGTTACAGCCCGGCACTTTATCACCTAAGAAGAATTTTCTGCACAATCGCTATGAACTTTTTTGCACCAAACAACATATGGTTTTTTGATTTTTAGCTGCGATTTTGACACAATATTAATGATTTTTATTGCGTATAATTATTGCACATTTACACATTATTGGTGGACAATTATTGTTTTTGGCACTTTATCACTTTATATTTATTCATGTGAAGATGTAATTATGTTATTTAGTGATGCTGCTTAATATTTGCGATTTTTTGCACATATAGTATTAATTTTCACCTGTTCAAGGTGTTTTCACTAACACAAGGATATATATATATTTTTTTTTTTCTGTAAGTAATTTTTGGAATATACCAAAAAATTTCTTATTCTTTACACTTTTATTTTTTACATTTGTACTTCTTGCTAATTTTTATCTATACTCCTAACACAGCGCCACTCCCTATACTTTGATCTATATTCTTGGGGGATCACATAGGTGTCCCCTTCTTACCTAGGGGGGCTGCAGATGTGAGTCAGTCTATGAGCGCGGATTCGTTGATATATTTATAATTTCTGGCTCCTACGGGTGCTAAGTAGAGATCTGCAGCTATGGACATTTTTGGGTATATGTCAAATAGGAAGATTGATGTAGGAGGGATTTTCAATCAAGAACAGGTGAATAATAGGCAGGACCTGACTGGGCTATTTAAGCAGTTAAGACACACCCTAGAGAAACATTTAAGGGTGTGGTGGGATATTGTTACTCCGGAGATGTATGTCAAAGAGAAAATGACACCCAGAAGGCTGAGGTGGGACTTGAGTCCAAATGACAGCCTGGATGATAATCTCTGAATGAAGAATGGTATTCTTTCTTCTCAGGATGTGAAAACGAGCTCCTGCATAAAATATTAGAAAGGAGACGTTTCAAACTAAGAAAAGTAGAAGAGAGAATCACAGAGATAAAAAACCTGCTACTTCCGTTTATTGATCAACAAGAATATAAAGATAAGGATAGAGAATTACAAGATATCATAAAGAAATATAATTTGACTATACAAACAAAAAAACAGAAGAAATATAAGAGAGATGTCCTAGATTATGCCAATAAAAGGGTTTATAAATGGCAAGAAGAAATCAATGACTCGAATGACTCAAATAATGAACTGGAAGAAAACTCTGTGGATGAGAACCCAATAGAAGAGGAAATGATAGCAGACACTCTGCGACAAACCAGATTTGAACATATTCCCAATGTGAGGCACACTGAATTACCACGCACACCCAATTACCAAAGGAGTGGACCGTGGACAAGGGGAAGGGATGAATACCCCCCAGAACGCATGAGTGGTAGATCCCCAGCCACCCCAAGGTATAATGTCCCTATTCAAAATAGGTACTCACCGCTGATGGATAGAAGACAATATGGCACTTATAATAGCCAACAATTTAGAAAACCCCCTAGGGAATATGGGGATTTTCACAGAGGTGGTCCACCTGGGAGATGGAAGGCACGACCCCCTTACAGGAGACAAGGAGGGAGAGGACCACCAGAGAGCAACAGAGACTTTCAAAGACAAGGAGATCCACCCACACACAGAGAGAGGAGGAATACCGGATCTTACAGATACCCACAGCAAACAGGGAACAGACCATACAGATACCAGGACAGCGATCTGGACCATATTACAAGGGACACCGAAAGAGGATACAGACAAGAGGAAAACGAGGAGGAAAGAAGAAGAAAGAGAAGAAGAGAGTATTAGGGGAAGGAATTTTTAATTTGAGTGATGTTGTTTTTACAGAAGAGGAACTAAAGATTTTAGATTTAGGATTGAAATTCGCACCGGAGAAAGATATTGATAAGTTTGAGGTTTTTATCGACTCACAAAAGTTTATGCGCAAATTAAGAATAAGGAAACACTACGCCTTGAACAATGATAAGATAGGAGAAAGGGAACCATCTAACTTTAAACACACTGATCTCAGGAACAACTCCATCTTCAACCCGAAGGTTCCCGGCAACCAATGTATGAATGCCTTCAAGAAGATGGTGGAAAATGACCTTGCAAAACTGGAAAGGAAGAAACCTAGAAATAGAAACGTTTGGAAAACGATTAAAGAGATTGGAAAATGAAATCAGGTAGTTATACGCCCCGCGGATAAAGGGGGCGGTCTGGTTATACTAAAAAAGGAAGATTACGAGGAAGAGATGCAGAACCTCCTTAGGGTGGAAAACACCTACAAGAAACTCAAAGGTAATCTGAAGCCACTTTTGGAAAAAACTAAGAAATCTGGTGAAGAAAGGGAGAGATATTGGTATTCTAAATAAAAAAGAAGCTAAATATTTAATATGTGAGTCCACGAAAACACCGGTAATGTATTATCTACCAAAAATACACAAACGACTAGAGAAACCCCCAGGAAGACCAAAAATAAGTGGTATCAATTCCTTATTTTCCAGATTGGGGGAATACATTGACTGTTTTTTAAAACCACTGGTGGCGAAAGGAAGATCATACCTAAAGGACAGCACACAATTAATTAACGAATTGAAACATGTAACTGAGGTTAATGGGTGCATCCTTGCAACGATAGATGTAAACTCCCTTTATACCAGTATCATACAGAAACATGGTATAAAGGGGGTTGAGAAAGCACTCCGCGAAGATGGGAATCTCAAATGTGAACAGGTTGATTTTATTCTAGAGGCCCTGAAATTAGCGATGGAAAGCAATTATTTTTGGTACCAGAAAGATTATTACCTCCAGATTAAGGGCGTTGCCATGGGGGCCAAATATGCCCCGAGCGTGGCCAATTTATTTATGGACATGTGGGAAGCAGAACACATTTTTAAGAGATTACGTCCAGAGATTAAATTTTACCGTCGCTATATAGACGACGTGATCATTGTGTGGGAGGGCACGTCAGATTCCTTCCAGGAATTCCTAGGAATGATGAATCGGAACCAATATGGTATTTCTTTTAGTGGCAAATGCGATCCCCAAGAAATAGAGTACTTAGATTTACAAATTTTTAAAGAAAATAATGAGTTTTACACCAAAACCTTTTTTAAAAAAACTGATTGCAATGGGTACATCCCGACTTCTAGCTGCCATCATCCCAAATGGAAGGAGAACATTCCGAAGGGTCAATTAATGAGACTGCGAAGAAACTGCCATAGAATTGAAGATTATTATACACAAGCTGATAATCTGATTGAAAAATTCATTGCTAAAGGGTACCGAAAGGAACCCCTAGTGAGGCAGAAGATGGAGATAGGTAACCTGGACCGTGACTCCCTATTGAGGAAGAAAGAAAAAGATAACAATCCCCCTGGGACAGACACAGCATTTATTACGGGATTTACTAACCAATATCGTTCAGTCGAACATATTATCAGGAAATACTGTCCGATTCTAAAATCCGACAGGACCCTGGCAGGGCTGCTTTCAAAAAAACCAAGATTCATCTACAGAAAGGCCCCCAATTTGAGGAATCAACTGGTACATAATGTGATAGACCCACCTAAAATAATCAGACTTTTTCCCGAAATTAAAGGTTTTTTCAGATGCCAAAAATGCTTGCCATGTCGGGTAAGCAAGAAACAACCGAGGAAAAAATTAACGTTTAAATCTAGGTCCGGGAAAGAGTATCAGATTAGGGAACTGATCACTTGTGAAAGTACCCACGTCACATATGTGATTGAATGCCCCTGCCGATTACAATATGTGGGAAGGACCACCAGGATCAGAGAACATATCAATAATATCAAAAAAGGTTTCTCAAAACACAATCTTTCGAGGCATTTCGACGAATTCCATAACAGGGACCCCACGAGACTGATTTTTTTATGGCATTGATCTGATCAAAGACTACTGGAGGGGCGGTAATAAGAAAATAAAAATATCCCAGAATGAAACTAAATGGATTTACCACCTGGGCAGTTTGGTACCAAGAGGCTTGAATGTGGATATAGACCTCAATTGCTTCCTGTCTAATTTTTAATATAATTTTAATATAATTATTGTCCTTTAAACCATCAGGGAATCTAAGACATCAAATAGGGTGCTAAATAGTAGGCCTTTTTAGGCTACAGTAGATATTTTATGAATTGTTTATATACTAGAGACCGCATAGATACTTTTCATATAAGTATGAGATAGGAATATGTACATACACACATGTTTTTGGGTTCCCCACTATATTTGATTTTATAATGATCTTTAATCCATGGGAGACCTAATAGTATGTAATATGGATATTTGATAACTTAATAATCCAATAATCTTTAACTTGATATAATAATATGAATATCTATATATTATATCTAATTTCTTGATGGGATTAAAATATACTCCACATATGTTTGAAGTGCACTTTTTGTTTATAGGGATCTCCAGAGGTCAGAGTATAGTGTAACAACTGAGGATCACTCATTTGTAAACGGGTTTAAGGCCTCTCATTTATGAAATTCTCCACCTTTCATATCTCTGCCTATCCCCCCCCCCTTTTTTCTAATACACGGGTACGGTCAGAGTTTCCATTATAGTGCAGAAAATATTTTTATTTTTTATTTTTTATATTTTTTATTTTATTTTTGACTCTCTTTTTTACAACAAAAACTCATTTTTATAATAAAAACTTATGATAAATATTTATTTTTGGGACAGGGAATTTTCTGGAGAAGTAAAATAAAAAATTTGTTTGGGTCCTCCCTTAAAAATATTCCTTTTCTAACATTTTAATATCTTAATAACTTTAATATTTTTTACTGCCATATATACATATTTTCTCTCCTAGTATTCAAGATAATATAAGATTTCTAATTAGCATGTTCCTCTTGGAAACACTGTAACATACGGTGCCTTTTTATGGTAATAGGAATAACACTGTATATATCTGAGATTGTTTAACATTCATGCTGTGGTGTATTTATTAGGTGGAGGTTATCGCTGCGGCTATTGCAGTATTCGATTTGGGTATACCAGTAGAGGGCACAATGGAGCTGGGCTACGCTCCTATAGGTTTTCCCATTATTACATCTTTTGCTGTAGGCCTGTTCTACCTAGCAACTAATTACGAGTTCAGGCCGCTGAACATGTGGGTTCGACAGCCGGGATGCGATTGGCCGCAGCTATAGCTACACCTTCTATAAAGGACGTTGGGAGTGCCAAGATGGCAGCGCCTCCGATGACGTCCGTGTGACGAAACGCGTAAGGCGGGACTATCTTGGCACGCACAACGTCATTTCCGCGGATCGTGGTTCCGGAACTTTGACCGGTGGAACGCAAGCGGCGGTTCACGCTGACGCTGCGGCCCCGGATTACAGGGAGAGTACAGGAGACTGTGAGCTCCCTCTCCCAGTTTGTAACTATTTTTAGATACTTTTTAACCGCTAGTGTGTAGGCTAATGCGACTGGACTGTTTTTTATGCAAATAAATGGATATTTTTTAAAACAGAATCACGCTATGTGGATACTTTTCTTCTAATATTTTTTACTACTCAAGCGGATATCCAGTGGGGACTTTTAATACCAAGGGACAGGAAGTCCCCACCTCTCTGCGTATACAGCTGCTTTTTGGAAATGGGATGCGTGGAAGGAAACTGACACCTATAGGACTGGAGTGACAGGAACAACATTACACGCTCGTACCCCTGCAGGGGTGGAGCGCTCCGGTGAGTGCAACCACATTGGGGGGACCACCAGGTGTTACAGCACGGCACTTTATCACCTAAGAAGAATTTTCTGCACAATTGCTATGAACTTTTTTGCACCAAACAACATATGGTTTTTTGATTTTTAGCTGCGATTTTGACACAATATTAAAGATTTTTATTGCGTATAATTTTTGCACATTTACACATTATTGGTGGACAATTATTGTTTTTGGCACTTTATCACTTTATATTTATTCATGTGAAGATGTAATTATGTTATTTAGTGATGCTGCTTAATATTTGCGATTTTTTGCACATATAGTATTAATTTTCACCTGTTCAAGGTGTTTTCACTAACACAAGGATATATATATATATATTTTTTTTTTTCTGTAAGTAATTTTTGGAATATACCAAAAAATTTCTTATTCTTTACACTTTTATTTTTTACATTTGTACTTCTTGCTAATTTTTATCTATACTCCTAACACAGCGCCACTCCCTATACTTTGATCTATATTCTTGGGGGATCACATAGGTGTCCCCTTCTTACCTAGGGGGGCTGCAGGTGTGAGTCAGTCTATGAGCGCGGATTCGTTGATATATTTATCATTGGAACCGGGAGCCTTGCCGAGTCAGTCTTGTGGTGGGAGAGATGATGGTAGAAAATCCCCTTTGCAATAGAAATTTGCAAAACCCACAAAACGCTGAACTCCTTTTTTATCCGTAGGAGCTGGCCAGTCCAGGATGGCGGAGACCTTCTGCGAATCCATTTTGACACCATCTATGGAAATAATCAGGCCCAGAAACTGAATGCTTTGGCGTTCAAACTCGCACTCCTCAGGTTTTGTGTACAGGCCGTGTTGGCGAAGCCTAGTTAAAACTTTTCTGATGTGCTCCCGGTGGATAGACAGAGAGGAGAAAAAAATCAAGATGTCATCCAGATAAACTATGACAAACAGATCAAGGTAGTTGTTAAAAATATCATTAACAAAATGCTGGAAAGTGGCAGGAGCATTACATAACCCAAAGTGCCCGAAGGGGGTGTGAAAGGCAGTCTTCCATTGGTCCCTGCTTCGGATCCGGACTAGGTTGTAAGCTCCGCGAAGATCCCGTTTGGTGAATATAGTCGCAGTTCCGAGTATCTGAAAGAGTTCGGGTACCAAAGGCAGGGGGTACCGGTTCTTAATTGTAATCTTATTGAGGACCCGATAATCTACGCAGGGGCGTAGGGAGTGATCCTTCTTTTCCACAAAGAAAATCCCTGCTCCTGCTGGGGAGGTAGAGGGGCGTATAAACCCTTTCTTCAGATTATCATCAATGTAGTTTTTAAGAGTTCCTAGCTCCAGTTCAGTTAAGGGGAAAATTCTCCCAAAAGGAATCTCTGCTCCGGGGAGAAGTTCAATCGGGCAGTCATAGGGTCTATGTGGAGGAAGTGTCTCTGCCCCCTTTTTGCTGAACACATCCAGAAAACTATGATATACTTCTGGGACAGCTTGGCAGACTTCAGCATCAGTTTCCAGACACAGTAAGGAAGACGGGATGTCGGTAACTCCCTGCAAGCAATGCTGACGGCAATAGGGGGAGTGAAAACTGATTCTTCCAGTAGACCAGTTAATTTGTGGATTATGGGCTTTGAGCCAGGGCATGCCCAATATGATGGGAAACAAGGGAGACTCGATGATGTCAAGACAAAGTAGTTCCTGATGGTTGCCAGCAATGATGGTGTTTAAGGGAATCGCCTCTTGTGTTACAGGCCCAGATTTAATAGCCGATTCGTCAGCTAGGTGTACAGACAGTCCCTGTGCTCTGGGTCGTAGAAGGATTTGGAGTTTGTGGGCAAAAGATAAGTCCATAAACCCGCTGCAAGTTCCAGAATCAATTATGGCGGTTGTACATAGTATAACTGGGTACTAATATTTATAGGTAAAGTTGATCCAGGGAAAATCCGATTGCCTCTTGGGGGATCAGGAAGGAAAATTTTCCCCTGCTGTAGCAAATTGGAGCATGCTCTGGGGTTTTTTGCCTTCCTCCGGATCAACTGAGGGTATAAAATTGGGTATATTGGATTGTACGATATTTTTTATTTTATTTATTGTTTTTAAGGTTGAACTGGATGGACTTGTGTCTTTTTTCAACCTGACTAACTATGTACTTTAACTATGTAACTATGCTTGAGTATTCCCTCCTGGAAGCTGTAGAGAAATGGAGATAGCCAAATGAGTTGCCTTATTAAACACAACAGGTAAGGAGGTAGAGAAGAGGGTAGTGTGCTTACGGATCTTTGCGGGACAAGTCCTCACATAGTGTCCAGATTCCCCGCAATAGAGGCAAAGGTTGTTGGCCCGCCAGCGTTGTTGTTCTTCAGGAGTCAGAGAAGGACGGATCAAGCCTAGTTTCATTGGCTCAGAAGTATCAGCGGAAGAGTGGACAGGAGGATTTGAAACACGTGGTAACATCCATACTGGGCGAGAGGGACAAGCTGTACGTTCTGCTTTTCGTTTTCTTAAACACCTGTCTATTTGGATGGACAGATTGATGAGAGCTTCAAGTGTTGCCGGAATGCCAACCCAAGCCAACTCATCTTTTAATAGTTCGGAGAGACCCATGCGGAACTGGTAACGTAGGGCGGCATCGTTCCAGTTTGTATTGGGACTCCAACGCCTGAGCTCAGATGCATAGTCCTCCGCAGCCCTGCGACCCTGCTGGAGAGAGAATAACTCTGCTTCTGCGGTAGCTGCTTGTTGCGGATCTTCGTAGAGAAGGGACACGGCTTGAAAGAAGGTATCCAGGTGGTTAAGGCAGTTATCCTTCTGCTCCAGGAGGTGATGGGCCCATGCCTGGGGTTCGCCTAGTAAGAGGGAAATGACGAAGCCCACCTTGGTAGTTTCAAGGGAGAAAGTTCTGGGTTGTAATGCAAAAAAAAGTTCACAGGCATTACGGAATGCCCTGTACTTGCTGCGATCCCTGGAGAACCTTTCTGGTGTGGGGATCTTGGGTTCTGGGGGAAGCATGACCACTGAAGGTGCAGTGGACGTTCCAGGAGCTGTGGTAGATAGAACTTGGACACGCTCTTCCAGTCGGTTATAACTGTCTTGCAAATCCTTAACGGCTTGAGTAAGTCCAGCTAGATGACAGCATAAGTCCTCCATGGGTGAGGTTCCCTGCGTGGGCTCGGACATGGCTGTCCGGTACTGTCACGTACCTGGTAGTAGAGCCCAGAATGCAGGGAACGGCCTCTCGTATACCTCTGACTCAGGAACCCCTGGCAGTGTTGACAGGGGCTCGAGAGTACAAAGGGGCACAAGTGCCTGACTGGAAGACTGGTGTGGAAGGCTGGATCCTGTAGTCAGCAGGGAGGTGCACTGTAGTCCAGCAGCAAGGTGCAGGCAGAAGACTGGATGCAGTAGACAGCTGGTAGGTGCACTGTGGTCCAGCAGCAGGATGCAGATAGGAGACTGGATGCGGCAGACAGCAGGGAGGTGCGCTGTAGTCCAGCAGCAGGATGCAGATAGGAGACTGGATGCGGCAGACAGCAGGGAGGTGCACTGTAGTTCAGCAGCAGGATGCAGACAGGAGACTGGATGCGGCAGGCAGCAGGGAGGTGCACTGTAGTCCAGCAGCAGGATGCAGACAGGAGGCTGGATACGGCAGATGGCAGGGAGGTGCACTGTAGTCCAGCAGCAGGATGCAGACAGGAGGCTGGATGCGGCAGACAGCAGGGAGAACAGTCTGAGTCAGACACAGGCGGGCAGATCAGGTACAGAAGAGCAATCCAAAAAAGTAGTCAAAGTCCAAGCCGGAATCGGGGGAGGCAGCAAGCAGAGAAGTCAGGAACAGGCCAAGTCAGGTAATAAATCAGGTAATAGAGTAACAGGGCAGCAGAGGTCTTCAGGAAACGATGTAGACCGGACAGCAAGGCAGCAACGCATCAGTCCCCTTTAAATAGCACATCTTGGCGCCAAGTGCTGTTACAAGGAGTGCGTGCACGTTCTCGCTCGTGCCCGCGCACCGCTATTCGCACTATTGCGCATGTGCGTGCGTCAGACGGTTCTTTTGTGCACAGGCATTCTTCTAGCACCCAGATTGCTAGAACGTTTGCTGGAAAGCCTTTCCTGACACTGCGGTTAGTTGGGTTCGTCATTATGTGAGGGGGGCATTGATGGCTAAGGCTGATGTGGAATCGGCTTTTCGGTTGCTCCCGGTGCACCCGGATAGTTTCCGGTTGCTGGGGTGTCATTGGAACGATGAGTTTTGTGTCGACCAATGTCTGCCGATGGGTTGCTCTATATCCTGTGCACAGTTTGAGCAGTTCAGCTCATTTGTGGAATGGGTGGTCCGGGATGTGTCGGGTGTGAATTCGATCATCCATTACCTGGATGACTTTTTTGCGTGGGCCCAGCTTCTTCCAGAGTCTGCGTGGTGCTCCTGGCTACATTGGAACACATTGTGAATCATTTTGGCATTCCGTTGGCACCGGAGAAGACTGAGGGACCTAGCACGGTCATCACGTTCCTGGGTATTGTCCTGGACTTGGGTGCTATGGGTGCCGTTTGCCTGAGGTCAAACTGACTGATCTCAAGGGGGAGATTGTGGGTATGATTGGTTTACGCAAAGTTCAGCTTCGGGTACTGCAATCGCTGTAGGCAAGCTTAATTTTGCATGCCATATTCTGCCGATGGGGCTGTTTTTTTGCCAATGGCTGTCGGCAAGTACAGCTGGGATCAGGTCTCCCAAGCACTTTGTGCGCTTGGTTAAAGTGCATAGGGAAGATTTGCGGGTGTGGCATACCTTCCTGGAGTGCTTTAATGGGCGGGCAATGTGGATGTCAGGGCCTGTTAGCAATTTTGACCTGGAGCTCTTCACGGATGCTGCTGGCTCTACAGGTTTTGGGGCTTTCTTCCAAGGCCGGTGGAGTGCTGGTCCATGGCCACAATCATGGATTGATGCAGGTTTTAGTGCTGCTGGAATTGTTTCCGGTGGTGCTGGCAGTGGAATTGTGGGGCGCATCGTTCAGGGACCTGAAGGTGCATTTTCATGGGGATAACATGAAATGTCCCCCAGTTGTACGGCTACTGTAACACTTGGTTTTGCGATGTTTGCAATTGAATGTGTTTATTTATGCGGTGCATCTTCCGGGAGTGGAGAATGTCATAGCTGACGCATTGTCTCGCTTTCAGTGGGACAGGATCTGAGATTTGGCGCTGGTAGCGGAGCAGCAGGGGGTCCCCTGTCCCGAATGGTTGTGGGGGATTACGTTGGACACATCTCCGGATGGATCAGGAAGTCGGTGAGTGAGGATATGTGGGCTACATATACCAAAGTATGGCAGGAGTGGCTGGCTTTCGTTCACGGGGCTGGTGAGGATCCGGTTGGCCCGGAAGTTCGGTTGCTGTTCTTGTATTTTATTGTTAGGCACATGGAGGAGAGGGTGTCTGCGTCCGCTATGAGTAAGAAGTTAGTAGGTTTAGCTTTCCTATTTAAATGGCAAGGGCAGCCTGATTTTACGAAAGATTTTTGGGTGCCACAGGCGCTTAAGGGGTACAGACGATCAGTTGCCCGCAAGGATACCAGGCGACCTGTGTCGTTTGACATCCTTCGGGGTATTGTGGCACACTTGGCAGGGGTGTGTTCCTCGGCCTATGAGGTGTCCTTATTTAAGGTGGCCTTTTTGTTGGTGTTTTTTGGGGCATTTCAGATAGGTGAGTTGGTTAGCCCTTCCAAAAAGGTGCATGGGGGGATTTGGGGTCACGAGGTGCTATGCAGTGATGAGGGGGTGTCCTTATTATTGCATAGGTCTAAGACAGATCAATTGGGCAAGGGCAGGTCAGTGTGGGTTTTTTCACTTGCCGGACTTGCTGCTGTGCCCGGTGGGGGCGGTAAAGGAGTTTTTGGAGATGCGCCCAGTGGTCACAGGGTCTTTTTTACTGGATGCGGATGGGTCCCCTTTATCGCGATTTCAATTTGTTTCTGTTTTTAGAAAAAGTTTGCGGGCATTAGGGGTGGTTGACAAGGAGTTTTCTTCTCATTCCTTTCGTAGAGGGGCGGCAACGGAGGTAGCCAGGTGTGGGATGGATGCTGAGTTGGTAAAACGCATTGGTCGGTGGGAATCGCGTAGGTTTCAGATATATATTCGCCCCCACCTCATGGTCGGGTTGTGAGGTGTTTGGGTTGCGGAGGAAGATGCCGGACGAGAACACCGGAGGAAGAACCAGAAGAACCAGAAGAAGAAGAAGATGGAGGAAGAAACCGAAGGAAGATAGAAGATAGAAGGTAGAAGATAGAAGAAAGAAGATAGAACATAGAAGAAAGAAGAAGCATTTAAATAAAGGAATTGTCAAAAACTGTCTCTTGTCATTTTTAACATTTTTGACAGTTTTTTTGTGAAATGGTAGGGGTACTTTTGTACCCCTTACCATTTCACACAGGGGGGAGGGCGGGGATCTGGGGTTCCCCTTGTTAAAGGGGGGCTTCCAGATTCCAATAAGCCCCCTGCCTGCAGACCCCCACAACCACCAGGCAAGAGATGTGGGGATGAGGCCCTTGTCCCCATCAACATGGGGACAAGGTGTTTTGGGGGGCTACCCCAAAGCACCCTCCCAATGTTGAGGGCATGTGGCCTGGTACGGTTCAGGAGGGGGGGGCACTCTCTCGCCCCCCCTCTTTTCCTGCGGCCTGCCAGGTTGCGTGCTCGGATAAGGGTCTGGTATGGATTTTTGGGGGACCCTGCGCCATTTGTTTTTTTAATTTTGGCGCAGGGTTCCCCTTAAAATCCATACCAGACCTGTAGGGTCTGGTATAGATTTTGAGGGGGACCCCACACCATTTTTAAAAAAAATTTTGGCCGGGGTTCCCCTTAATATCCATACCAGACCTGAAGGGCCTGGTATGGAATTTAGGAGGACCCCCCACATCATTTTTTTTTTAAATTTTGGTTCGGGGTTCCCCTGTGGGGAATTCCTATGCCATTTTTATCAATGAACTTTTATGTGTATTGTCGGACTGGAAATTCATTAATAGCCGTGAGTACTTTTAAATGACTTTTTTTCCTTTGAAATGTCATTTCGCTGTCAGACTGTTCTAAACATAGGAAACATGCACCTCTTTACAGGCATACTATAGACACCCCCCAGGTACAAAATTTAAAGGAATATTACACTTTTATTGTTTCACTTTAAGCATTATTAAAATCACTGCTCCCGAAAAAACGGCCGTTTTTAAAACTTTTTTTTGCATTGATCCATGTCCCCTGGGGCAGGACCCAGGTCCCCAAACACTTTTTATGACAATAACTTGCATATAAGCCTTTAAAATTAGCACTTTTGATTATTCATGTTCGTGTCCCATAGACTTTAACGGTGTTCGCGTGTTCGAACAAATTTTTTGCCTGTTCGCAAGTTCTGGTGCGAACCGAACAGGGGGGTGTTTGGCTCATCCCTAATTGTCACCATTTGAGGAGGCCACAAGGATGGTGAGCAGTGACAGTGCATGCATCAGTGACACAATACCTGTTGTGTTCCTGCTGGGGCAGACTTTGCGTGGCATTATGGACAGGGCACTGGAGGCAGAGCAGCAGAGGGAAGAGGAGGACTTCCTTTCCTCTCAAGGCCCACTCTATTCAGACACCATCATTCCTATGTCACAGAACACACAGGAGGAGAAAGGGGAGGAGGATGAGGAGGAGAATTCTGGCACTTTCATAGGTTTTGAAGAAGAGGGAGACATGCGTCAATCTGTAAGCGATGGCTTTCCAACCCCAGGATCCTTGGGAGTAGTACGTGACTGGGAGGAGGAAGTTCCAGATGCTGTCATCCTGAGTGACCCCAAGGAGACTGCTTCTCAAGCCTCTGCAAATTTGAGGAGCATGGGCAACCTCATGCTTCAAAGCCTGCGAAAGGACCCAAGAATACGTGGCATAAAGGAGAAGGATGATTACTGGTTGGCAACCCCTCTTGACTACCGTTATAAGGGGAAGGTCTCTGAACTCATCCCATTACCACAGAGAGTGCAGAGGATAAAATCTCTTGAGGACACATTAAAGAGGATTTTTTTGACGTTTTTCCTGATTCTAATAGGGCGTACACACGGTCGGACTTTGTTCGGACATTCCGACAACAAAATCCTAGGATTTTTTCCAACGGATGTTGGCTCAAACTTGTTTTGCCTACACACGGTCGCACAAAGTTGTCGGAATTTCCGATCGACAACCACACGGTCACGTACACCACGTACGACGAGACTAGAAAAGGCCGGTTCAGAACCAAGCGCGGCACCCTTTGGGCTCCTTTTGCTAATCTCGTGTTAGTAAAAGTTTGGTGAGAGACGATTCTCGCTTTTTCAGACTCGTGGCTTTCAGATCGTTTTCTGCTGTTCAGTTTGTGCTTGTGGGTTTGTATCTGCTCTTCAGTGCGTGCAGTCAGTTTGTATCAGAGTTTTCTGTGTGATCTTGCCTGCTCGTTGCTGTTTTTCAGGTCGCTCTTCACAGGCCTTGCTGTTCTTCAGTGCGTTCCGTTACTTCGTTCTGAGCAGCCGACCGTTTTCTAGCCATGTTTCGTATGCGTACTCCTCGTAG
The DNA here is from genome assembly GCF_042186555.1 of Aquarana catesbeiana. Taxonomy (NCBI): domain Eukaryota; kingdom Metazoa; phylum Chordata; class Amphibia; order Anura; family Ranidae; genus Aquarana; species Aquarana catesbeiana. Next base: position 118,198,444 of record NC_133334.1, read on the forward strand.
AGTTCGTGCTGTGCGGGGGCTTGGTGTTGGGGTCCTGACCTTGATACAAGTCCAGTCCATGAACAGGGTGGGGAGGAGTTCATGGACCAAGAATTGGTTGCTTCAGCGTGACCAGTTCTGCCATATGCCTTTGCTCCGTGAGATCCGTGAGAATAATCCTGATGATTTCAGGAACTTTCTCAGGATGACGGACCCCGTGTTTCACCGTTTGTTGGCTTCGCTGACCCCCTATATCAGCAGGCAGGATACCTGCATGAGGCAAGCCATCACTCCGGAGCAGAGGTTGGTCGCTACCTTGCGGTATTTGGCCACAGGGAGAAGTCTGCAGGACTTGAAGTTCTCGACAGGCATCTCCCCCCAGGCTCTGGGGATCATCATCCCAGAGACCTGTTCTGCCATCATACAGGTCCTGCAGAAGGAGTATATGAAGGTAAGATTTTTATCCTTTAATATCACATTTTATTGTATTGAATGTTTGCTAATATCTTGTATTTCTTTCCTCATTCCCTAATTACCATGATTGTAATATGCTGTGAATGTCCCCTTTGTTCTCATGCATGCTGGATTTTTATGTAATTATTATTTTATGTCCTTCATACATATTTGCCCTTCAATAACCTCCCCAGCATGGTGTCTCCTGCCCTATATTCACCTCATGTAGTCACTTAACAATGTATTTTATCAGCTCTATAGTAGTGCTTTACCCCAAACACCCCCTAAAATGTTTGGAAATGTTATTTTTGATTTAAATTCAGGCAGAGTGCCAGAGGCTTTTTTTTGTGGTGTCCCCAAATTTTTGGTAACCCTCCCTCCCCCAACTGCTAAGTCAGCTGATCACAATTCTCTATCCTCAATCATCTATCTGCTGACTTTGCCAAACCCATACACACTATACCCATCTCTTTACTGGTCAGATTTATGGATGAATTCCCCAAAGCATGTAGTGCAAGGGCCTGCCTGTATACTTTCCAATGGTACTGTTTAAAGTTTTTGTATCCTATTATTATCTTGATAGGTAATATCAGAATGTTCAAATGTCCTCAAATGTGTACAGTGTGTATTTATATCTTTGTATTCAGACACTTCTTACCTGTCCAGTGGTCTGCCAATAGTGTAACTAAGGAGGGGCTGGTCCAAGTAATACCCATTATTTAGGCATTCATCTCTCAATGAAGTGAAGAGGGTTACCTGTCCAAGAGTCCCCCCCCCCTATAATGTTAGAAATGGCCCATGAGAGGGGGGGAGGGGGAATATGATAGGTGTACCTTATACTTTGTTGTTGTTAAATTCCCCTTAATAAATGCTATCTGGAGGTTGCCCCATAATGTTTGTGTCTAATCTGCTTGCCATGTTTCTGTGAAAAAATAGTAATGTTTATTGTTTTTTCCTCAACAGTTTCCTTCAACGCCACAGGAATGGCAGACTGTGGCCTCCCACTTTGCCCAGCGGTGGGACTTTCCTAACTGCGGAGGGGCAATTGATGGGAAACACGTCCACATCGTCCCACCACCCAACTCGGGGTCGTACTATTATAATTACAAGGGGTTTAATAGTATAGTGATGTTGGCGGTGGTGTCGGTTAATTACAAGTTCCTGTATGTGGACATGGAGAAGAATGGCCGGATGTCCGATGGTGGAGTCATCACCCAGACGGAGTTCTACAGGCGTCTCCAGAATGGCAGCTTGGACTTGCCACCTCCAGAGGACAATGTTGAAGGTCTCCCATTTGTGTTCGTTGCTGATGAAGCGTTTGCGCTGGGGGACCACCTGATGCGGCCATTCCCGATGAGGACCCTCACCCCGGAACAGAGGGTTTTTAATTACCAGCTGGCCAGAGCCCGAAGAGTGGTGGAGAACACATTTGGAATCCTGGCCAGCCGGTTCCGATTATTTCTGACACCCATCCATATGGCGGAGTATAAAATGAACCATATAATACTTGCCTGCTGTGTTCTCCATAATTTTTTAAGAAAACATTCAGCCAACTATGCTGGCTCAGTTGGGCCTGAGGCCGGAATCCCAAATCCATCAACACTGACGGCGCTTGAAAGTGGCTGTCCTGGCTTGCCCTCCCTGAATGCCCGTGATGTCCGGTTACGCTACCTGGAGTTCTTTGCGGGTAGGGGGGCTATCAATATGCCAGACAATATGTGAAGCCTTTTTCAAATAAAAAAAAAAAAAAGAAATTCTTTGTGGACATTTACTGCTTGTGTTTGTTTTAGCTGACCCTGACAGAAATGTCTGGAGTCCAGAAAATGTCGTGATTGTGTAACCTTATTATACAAAGCACTGTTGGCTGGTATTTCTTAAATGCAAAAACACATTTCACTCCAAGTGCACTTGCAACTGCACTGAAACTGCACTTGTAGTGCAAAGTGGATTTGCCCTTAGGAAATAACCCCCATTTTTGCATAAAACAGCAATTACATCACCCCAAAAGTGTTGTAGTGTTGAGACAATAATCCACACATTCTTGAGTAAGCCACTTTTTTATACCTGCACAATCACATGTGCATTTACCAAAGGTTTTTAAAACAAACCAACATGTTTCTTGTATAACAATTTTTGCAGTAGCATTATCAAAAATCGAAATATCCATTTCAGATAAAACAGGCCTGTGTAAAACCAACAAGAAAGCCAAAAAACTTGAACTTACAAAGTTCACATTAGGTAAAACCTGAAGGCTATATCAGACATCAGTATTTAGGAACTGGGTTTGATATAGCGTTCAGATGGGGGAAATCACCCCTGGAAAAGCCAAATTTGGAAGATGCACACCAAGTTCAGAATGTCAATATGTGCTATCTGCCATCAGGGGGGATCAAGGGACGTGTTTTGGGGGAGCAAGCCCTTCCTCACCGCGACTTTATAATTGAGGAAGGGGTTGCACCCCCAAAACGCGTCCATTGATCTCCCGTGATGGCAGATAGCACATGTTGGCACACTGTGTGCATCCTCCAAATTTGGCTTTTCAAAACATTGAAAAATTTTTTTAAAGATTGGACCACAATAAAACAAGTGATTTTGTGGGGTTTAAATTCGCCCCAAAACATCAATGATGTTATAATTTTTTTTATCACATCATTGATTTTTTGCTGGATGTTTTGCAGTTCGGCATTACACCCCATGATCTCCCCGATCAGGATCTGGGCACTTTCAGAAGTAAAGCGTTCTCTATCCCTCACATCACGATCACCTAAAAAGAGATAAAGAACAAAAAAAAGGTCTCAAAAATCTGCCACCATCCATCTCTTTTACCTGAGCCTGTGGTCGGAGACACTCCCCTGTTGTGGTGCCAATCTCCACCACATCTTCTTCTTCCTCCTGCTCTTCTTCTTGGGTTTGGGGTATTTCACCTTCTTCCATAGGTGGGGGGTCTGTGTTCTCCTGGGATGAGGGGTGTCCTCCGAGTCTTTTCTCCCCTATGTAAAACAAAAATGGTATAATTAGCACACAGATATTTGATGGCAGAACTAGAAATAAGAAACATTGCTTGGAAGTGGGGTACAATTGTCTATTTTAGCCGAGTTCAAAGATGTATATTTTTTATTGCCCTTTGTCAAGCTGCAATACTTTACCTGTTTAGTACAAGCTTCACAGATGTAGCCCCCCCTATAGTATACACTGGAGCACCTGTGTGGCCCCCCTAATAAAAATGGTGTTCTGGGGTCCCACACTAGTGCTCCAGTGTCCAGATGTGAAAACAGCTGCTCAGTGTCCTCTCCTTACACACAATCTAGTTGGCATTTCATTCTAGTAACAAACCCATCTACACAAACAAATATTTGGCATCCAAGTAGGCCCCAAAAAATGTGTGAAAATGCATATGGCCTAAACAATGGTGTTCTAGAGGCCGAAAGAAAAATGTTTGATACGAACGAATATTGGGCCCATGAACATTAAAGTTGCCCTTTTAAACGTTACAATTAATAAAATCATATGGAGCAGAATAAACGGAATAAAGACAGAAAGAATAGGAACACAGCACAACTACTTACTTTTTTGCAGCACTCTCCAGATCTTTCGGTACTGCTCTGGCTCTCTCAACTTCAGGTCCGACCACCGCTTCCTGAGCTGATCTTTAGATCTTCGTACCCCGAAATTCCTGTGAAGGCTTTTGATCACTTTAGCAATGATTTTTGCCTTTCGGATGTTGGGGTGTGGGTAAGGCCCATATTTTCCGTCATAGTCGGACTTCCTCATGATGTCGACCATCTCCAACATCTCCCCAAAGGATACATTTGTGGCCTTAAAACGTCTCCTTCTGGATCGGGACGTGCCTGGATCCGGGCTTTCCTCCTCCTCCTGCTCGTTGCTATAATTAGCACACACCTGCTCTAAATCCGCCATCATGCTCTTCACCCACTGTGCCGAACGAAAAGGGGCGGGGAATAGACTAGAAAGAACGTCAGGGGCGGGCGGAGTTATACGCATGCGCAGTGTGTATAAAGCGTAACACGCGTGCGTATTACGTACGATCTGTGAGCGGAGGAAGGAGCATTGGACGCGCCGATCGTAAGTACGAAGGTAAGAGACAAACTTGTGCCTATACTGCTTCTAGATTGAGGCCTATATTGTAACAAGATTAGGAGAGTTTTGTCTGACATTAGGCTTTGTCTTGTGTTGTGTCTTGCAGTGAACATGGATATGCTACTCAAAGATAATGACTTCATGTCAGTATTCGTAGAGATGCTAAGGGAGCTGCCCTGTCTGTGGGAGATTAAAAACCCCCATTTCAAGAACCAAGCAAAGAGGAAGGCAGCACTGGAGCAATTGTGTGAAATTGTGAAGCAGGTGATCCCCACGGCAGACATCACTTATTTAAAGATATTAATTGGAGGCCTGAGGAGCACATATCTAAGGGAGCGCAAGAAAGTCCAGGATTCACAGAGACCCGGAGCAGCAGATGACATCTATGTCCCCAGGATGTTGTACTACGACAGGCTGCACTTTCTGGCAGGCCAGACTGAACCCAGGTCATCCCTCTCCAGTCTTCCTTCCACGCTTCCTTCCCCCCCGGCTGAGGCTTCTGACGCCCAACCTGGGACTTCCAGGCCGCATGTGGAGGAGCCCAGATTGAGCCAGGTATAGCATTTCTGTAAATATTTCTGCTTGTACAATCAATGATGTTAACTAGATGTTAGTTTGGAGTAGTAATTTAGGATTGTGATTGATGAAGCAAAAACTAAAACCATGTCCCTTTTTCATACACAGGGAAGTCTCAGCCAGGAGGTGGCCGGGCCAAGCCGGCTGGCTGATCTGCAGGTCCCTCCACCACCCCTGAAAAGAGAAAGTGGCAGTAGGAGGAGTACCCTAGAGGAGGCTGCTATAGGATTCTTTTGGAGGGCTACAGAGGTCCTGGGAGCACCCCACACCATGGAGGAGAACATTGCTGCCTTCATAGCATATAAAATGCAGAGGATGGAGGAGGGCCAAAAAGTCATGTGTGAGGCCCTCATATCGGAGGCTCTGGAGAAAAGTATGAGGGGCCAAATTACATCTCAGACACACCTTCGCGTTGGTCCTTCTCCTCCTCCTGCAGGTCCTCCTCCTCCTCCTCCCTCTCCTCCAGGTCCCCCCAGTCCTCCTCCAGGTCCCCCCAGTCCTCCTCCTCCTCCAGGTCCTACTCCTCCTCCTGCCACATCTCCAACTGCACAGCCACAGCCCGGAAGGAAGCGTGGAAGGAAGACCAGACAGTGATTGCCCTGGATCCAGTCTGGTCGGCCAAAAAATGCAGCCTCTTGTGGTACCACAGCCTGGGAACATAGATGTCATCTGGTGCTTTCCACATCTCTGCGAATTCTGGACCAGACTGCCCTCCCTTACATATGGACTCCTCAGGCCACCAATTTTGATGTTCAAGAATTGATGTCTGCCGTGGGGGTCCCAGGCTTCGCTAATTTCTCATGTTGATCCAGTGTTGCCTTCCTCTTTGTTTGGTTCTGATCCCTTAATAAAGGATTTTTGTTTTGAATTATACTCTCCTATGTGTTTTACTTCAAAAAGGACAGTTTGTTTGTGAGGATTCAGGTACATTTCAAATATACAATGTGAAATGAACAAGGGACACCAACACCAAACAATCTCCTGGAGATTAAATAATACAAGATATCAATGGTGTTGGGGTAACTTGACACACAAAACACACACAAAAATATTCTGGAGTAAAAATAAAAATAACATTGAACAAAGATCAGCCTTGGAAAAAATCCAAACATTAAAGAAAAAAAAAGGCTGAAAATACAAAAAAAAAAAAAAAAGTCAGATGTGTCAACTAATAACAATATATTCAGGGAATCCCACTAAAAAAACACAAATAAAAGTTTGTGAGAAGTGTGTGTGAATATGAGCAGCAAAACGACTTAATTCTTGTCACATTATAAAGAAGAAGAGAGTGCGCTGTATTAAACCATTTTGAACATTGCAGCGTGACGAAAGTGCTGTATCCATTGCGAACGCTAAGTTTACCAGAACGAGCTGTCCCGTCTCTGAATTTCTTCTGAGCATGCGTGGCACTTTGTGCGTCGGAACAGGCCACACACGGTCGGAATTGACGCGATCGGATTTTGTTGTCGGAAAATTTTATCTCCTGCTGTCCAACTTTGTGTGTCGGAAAATCCGATGGAAAATGTCCGATGGCGCCCACACACGGTCGGAATTTCCGACAACACGCTCCGATCGGACATTGTCCATTGGAAAATCCGACCGTGTGTACGGGGCATAATAGGTTACAGTGTGGTGGAAAACATTGTTTTGAGGCTTCCGTTGGTCAAGAAAGGAGCGTTGGAGAAGGCATCCACCTAAGTGAGGCATTTCGGAATTTTTTAAGTCCTCGCCGCCCAGGGCTGTTAGCTTCCACATCCCATCGGCAACGTCTGCATCACATAGTGGACGATTACCTCGGGGCCAAAACAGAGATGGAGAGCTTTCCAGCTGACGATCCACTGGCTTACTGGGTCATGAGAATAGACCACTGGCCAGAACTTGCCCAGTATGCTATTGAGTTGTTAGGCTGCCCTGCATCCAGAGTGCTTTCAGAACGGGCATTCAGTGCTGCAGGAGGTTTCGTTACTGATCACAGAACGCGTCTGTCCACAGACCCCGTGGACCATTTGACTTTTATAAAAATGAATCAGTCCTGGATTACCAGCTATGAAGCCCCTGATGTCGATGTCACTGATTAAGTCTTTTTGGGATGTGGAATCTCTGCAGGGCTTTGAGGCTGCTTAGCTTTGAGGGTGTTCAATCATTTCATCTGGAAGAATGTTTTTGGTATAGGTTTCATGGGCACAATTAACACCCAAAGACCAATTTTTCTGCACCTGTCTGACAGGTTCATATCATTGCAATTTTTTACAGCAAGGCAAATTCTTGCTTTCATCAAGAGTACCTCTATAGGGTTATGGTGGGAAGCCGCCACCAACACCCAAAGACCAATTTTTCTGCACCTGTCTGACAGGTGCATATCATTGCAATTTTTTACAGCAAAGCAAATTCTTGCTTACATCAAGAGTACCTCTATAGGGTTACGGTGGGTAGGTGCCACGACACCTAAAGACCGATTTTAACGTACCTGTTACTTCTATCCAAAGTCAAAGTGACACCAGAATGTATAAAAAAAATCTCCAATCTTGTTCCTAGTGCACTACATTGTGGCCTCATCACACACACTGGCTCCCCAGCTGTTGCTGAGCAAAATAAAGGCAGCTTGCAGGAAAAATGTCATTTTTTTAGCTTTATAAATTCAATTATTGCTGCAGCAGATTCTAGACATGGTACAGATCTGCCACTTTACAGTTAGACTAAGGGGACCCCCCAGGCACTATATTCGAAGGAATCTTTCATTTTTAGGCTTTCACTTTAAAAATAAAAAAATCACTGCTCATTTAAAAATGACGTTTTTCACAAACTTTTTTTTAATTGATACATGTTCCCCAGGGCAGGACCCAGACCCCTATAACCATTGTATGCCTAATTACTTGCATTTAAGCCTTCAAAATGGGCACTTTTGATATTTGACGATCGGGTCCTATTGACTTTTATGGGGTTCGTTATTCGGGTCCGAACTTTCGCGGTGTTCAAAAGTTCTGGTCCGAACCAAACAGGGGTCTGTTCGGCCTATCCCTACACTGCTACTACAAGGGGACTCCTGGCTGAGGGTCTGACACCTGTCAAGCACCCCAATGCTGTCTGTAAATGTTTGCACCTAGTAGCTCATTTCAAACACCTCCAATAGGTAGGCCAGGTGTTTGGAATTCTGTAATATCTTGACATTTTAAAACTTTGCAATGTTTTTCTGAATTCAGCTGATCTGTCTGAGTTTTCTAACAGTGAGCTTTATTTCGTGTGTGTTGCTAGCCTTGCATAAAGCCTTCAGTAAAACAGTTAACGTCAAACAGCACTTTGAAGTGTCTCCTTTTGTCTTGGCCAGGCAGAATACTCCTACTCCTAAGTCTGTAGGGAGATGCTACCGGCAATCTTTAGAAAGGACAAAAACAAGGTTTTAAAGCAAAAATGCCTGCTAAACAAGATGGAATCTGCTTTGCCTGTGAAAGAATGAGCTGTGTATTGCTGTGCATGTCTGATAGGAGAGGATAAGTGAGGGGAGAGGTTGTGCAATGTTCTGCAGGAGCGATATGAAAGGATATGTAATGCTCTGCATGGTTAAGAGATGATGTTTTGAAAATGAAATGGAGGGGGCTCTGTATTAGGTCTACAAAGTCAGCGCTTCCTTTTCCTGCTCCTGTTAACACCTCAACAATTAACAGTCTCTAAGGACTCACCATGAATCAGCAATAGGTACAGGGGGTCAAAAGTCTTAATCTGCCTTGCCTGGATCTTACTTTCTTCCACACTTAACTTTTTTGGCACTTCAAGTAACAGGTTAATGGTAGGTCAAAAGGCATTTATACATTCAATCATTTTTTAAGTCACATTGTAAACAGAAAATTTGACACAGTACACAGAGTTCCTTCCTCTAAATACGCAATATTCCAGGCTAATAATGCTGCTCATAGGAGCTGTGCTAATTATCTATTCAGCACTGTATAAAAAGGAGTAAATGAAAACTAGTATATGTGTTTATTTTATGCAATAGTCACAAATATTAAAGAATATGTATAAACTGTTATCACAGTGCACGTTAATCCTCTTCCAGGTATTAATATAGTAAAAACATACTGATTGCATATGTGTGTTTCAGAAAATTCATTATAACAATATATCCTGGTTAGGGTGGCCACCTGGATGGTATTTTACCAGCCTTTACGGTAAAAGGGTGACTTGTTGCCAATTTTATTAATAGAAAACAGATCACAAAGCTGGTATGCTTTTCTGAGAAAAGGTGGCAACCTTAAAGTACAACTGTAGACTATTAAAAACATCAGTTTAAATATGTAAATCATTAAAAATAAATAGCATTTTTTTATTATATAATTTAGTGCTGTCATTATATAAAAAAAACAATTAATCCTGCCAGTAAATGAACCTTTATCACACAGGGTAGTGACACTAAATGTTCTGCAGAGAAGTCGCTGAAGCGTTGTCACCCAGTGAAGTCTGCATTACTATGTACATTGAGGAGGTTTATCAGTGTTTTTTTGCCTATCCATGCAGGCTATGAAGCGAAAAGCAAGCACGACTGTAGAAGTGGTTATTTATGGTCATTCAGCCATTAGATGACTTTCCCAAACCCTTTCTAATTATTTTGAAATATTGGCAACTCATATCATAAAAAGAGAAACATGATGATTTCTCTCTCCTCATTATGTAATCAACATGTCAACTATGACATAACGATTGCATCAGGTGGATTAATAAAACATGTTCCAGCTGTCAGTGCATTTCTTACTTTAAAGACAAAATTTAATAATAAAAGTTAAAAGCTGAGCTCCGGGCAAACAGCTCAATACACAGATGAAATTCAAATATGAGAGCTGTTTTGTCCGCCAAAGGACTTTTTTTTGTCAATCCAGCCATGAGATTTGCATAACTCTGCCACACAGCATAGACCTGCCTGGCATAGAAGGGGATCTTTTCTTTCTTTGCTACAGCTTCACTTTTACTTGTAGGTCCCCATCACCCCCATCCTGGTAATGGACAGTGAAATAAGTAGAGAAGTAATGAGCTCATCTCTCTGTCACTTTGCGCTCTTCTCCTAACAGCATGCTACTTGTACTGCAACACACCTGATTGGCTCCTTGTGCAATTTCTCTCTCCCCCTCTCTGAGTTCTGCTGTATAGAGACTGTAAGATGTTGATACCAAGCCCAATTCAAGTACTTACACTGCTTGTATTCAAAAAATGAATGATGTAATAATGATTAGAGCTGTATTAGTTTGCGTCTTTTATATTTGCCTGGAGTTCATCTTTAAAAATAGTGACATTCTACAGCTAAAGTTGGCCTGGGCATTCGCATAGCAATGAACTCTTGTCATGTAAAGGGTTTGTCTAAATTTGAAGAGACGTCAAGGCTCCTGTGTATAGCCTGGGCCTAAGATCCAAAGTGCTTAGCAGCAGCAGCCCCCAACCTTTTTGAAACTATGGACCGGTTTCATGGCAGCCAATGTTCCCAGGGACCGGGGAGTTGGATGGATGGGTCGGCGGATGGGATATTCACTGAGTCTGTCCTCAGCCCCACACCACAACCTCCCTTTACATTACAGTGCCCCCTTTACCGTACAGTCCCCTTTACATCACAGTGCCCCTTAACATTAATGTAATGGGGACTGCTCTGTAAAGGGGGCACTGTAATGGAAAGGAGGGCTGTGATATTAAAGTGACTGCACTGTAAAGGGGGCACTATAATGTAAAGGGGGCTGTGATATAAAGGAGTCTGCACTGTAAAGGGGGAACTATACTGTAAAGGGGGCTGTGATATAAAGGGGACTGCACTGTAAGGGGGCACTGTGATATAAAGGAAACTGTACTGTAAAGGGGCACTGTAATGATAACTGACACAGTACACATGGGTTTAGAAAGCACCACAATACAGAACCCAGTGCTCAAAGGTCACATTCCAGGCATTCCCCACAATTTTCGGTTCAGTAGGGTCCGTGTTTGGCCTACAAAGAACTGCTGAGGATAAACTGATCCAGACAGATGCTGTGGAAAGACCAGATGAGCTAAAGAAAAAGGGTTGACCTTTTAGAACACTAGCAAAAAGTTGAAGCATGACAGTTAGGAATGGGGTCATATGGGGACTGACCTTAGAATTATTATCCATCTTAATGGATAATAAAGATTTTTTTTCCCTAAAAGGCTGATCCCCTAAACCAGAATTGCATCCAGTCAACCAGTGGTGATGAGCCAAAATAGTCTTCCAGCAGAAGCAAAGAGTCAACCAACAGTAAGTGGTTTCAAACATGCATCTAAACAAAAATCAGACAGACTTGATGGACCGCTTGGTCTTTTTTCTGCTGTCTGTTTTTCTGCTATCACTCTGTTTCTAAACTGACCTGGGTTCGGTTGTGGGGGAACTGTGGAACTGGTCTGTGTGCTTTTTTTTAAAGAAGCAGACAATGCAATCTTCTTTACTAGCAGTTTAAACTGTCGCTTTTTCTTCTTTGTAAATGTAATTATTGGTGTAGCAAAGAATGAAAAATTGCGAAGAGCCCCCCCCCCCCCCCCCAAAATGCATACCAGGTCCATTGAATCTGGTATGGATTTTAAGGAGGTACCTCATGCAAAAAAAGAAACAAAAAAAATGAGTAAGGTCCCCCAGTAAATCCATTCCAGACCCTTATTCATAGCATGCAGCCTGACTGGCCAGGAAAGAGGGGATGAGCGTTCATCTCCTGCACACCTGCAGGCAAAGCACCCTGTCTCCATGTAGACAAGGACAAGAGCCACATCCCAACAATCCTTGCCGTGGTGATTGTGGGGGTCTGTGGGTAGGAGGCTTAATGGATAAATAAAAAAGGGGGCCCCCAGATACCACCCCAACACATGACTGAGCATGGTGTAAATAGTGCCTTTACTCATTCACAAAAAAATATAAAATGTCACCCAAAAAAAACAGACACCAAAACGTTTGACAAGTCCTTTATTAGAAAACTAAAAACCCCAAACAATGTCCCGTCTTGTAAATCCATAATCAATCATGATGCCCCCTGCTACCAACTAGCTGAAAATAAAACACAATTATCTGCCGCGCACGACCAATATCTGACAATAACACTAGCCAAATGGCACCTCCCTGAGCTGTCAATGGCTTTCAAAAGGAAGGAGCCAGGATAGTGGTGGCATCATAGCCCAAATATGGCCATGAAGCTATGTTTGGGCAACAATGTCAGGTTCCATTTCCCATGCAATTGCATACATGAACAGAAATTTCCATGTGCGTGAAAGGGCCAGGTGACGTTCATTGCTTGGACAAATGTCCAAACAGCCAGTGTTCAGTCTGAATGTTAACACTAAGCTCATCCTTAGTCACCAGGTCAACAGGGGAGTGAACAAAACAGAGAAAAGTCCTTTTCCGTCTAACAGTGTTGCGACCTAGTATGAGGTAACAATCTTTCTAAAATGTTCTACTATATTTGTACATACAGTTTGAATAGGGATTTCAATAATAGTATGTTATGTCTTACATACTGTAAAAGAAACCTGTCTGATTAAACCTGATTTCACCTTCCATGGGTTTTACTTCTTGAAGGTAAGCCTCTGATGCCATGTGCAGAGTCATTAATATTCTTCACTACGCTGAGACTTATACAATGCCTTCTCTGCTCCTTTCCTAAGATGCAGAGAAGGCATTCGATAGAATCCCCTGGGGGTCCATGACCCAAAACTCAAGCAATTTGGTTTCTCAGGTCCTATCCTTAGTGCAATATTGGCATTATATTCCTCCTAGTCTGCACAAGTATATACGTCCAACATGTTATCTTACAATTTCCCTATCTCCAATGGCACACGCTAGGGGTGTCTTTTATCGCCGTCCATTTTTAATCTCCGCACAGAACCCTTAGGACCCACTCAAATTTAAGAGGATTCACCTTCAAAAATAGAGCACACATCATTAACCTATTTGCAGATAACGTTATTCTCTTTTGAACCGACCCCCACTTTTCTTTAAATGCTGCCCACAAACTTCTTACTCAATTTAGCTATATTTCCTATTATAAGGTCAACTTCCCAAATCCTTAATTTTTGCCCTGGGATTAGATCCTAACACAAAAAGACTTTACGTCAGTTTTATCCTTATTCTTGGAGTGACTCTGGAATCCCATACTTAGGCCTAGTGCTCACAGCAGACACCTCCAAATTAGCTAAGAAAAATTATGTCCCTCTCATTGTCAAGCTAACAAAGGAGTCTAGCCGCATCGCCAAGTATGAACTTTCTTGGTTGGGGAGATTAGCATCCTTTAAAATGTTATTGCTACCCCAAATACTCTACTTTATTTAGGACATTACCAATTCCTCCTAAAACCAATTATTTAACCACTCTAACATTGATTTTAAGAACCCACTCCCAGCTTAAAGTGCTCACTCCCAGCTAATAAGGCACAGGTTGTCTAGAGTGATGGGCATGGTAGACCTTAAAGACTACTATGTCAATACTATCTTGGCTCAATTGAGACACTGGTTCATCCCCTCCCCCAAGTTTCTACGGGGTGAAATTGAACAAGCATTATGCCCTACTACCTCCCTTCGCTCTTTTATACTAGCAGATATATGGTGGCCCCATCAGCTGAAGAATTTATCTTCTAATATGCAGGCCTACATCCTTCCATGGAAATCCCTCTATGTATGCTATTTCACAATCAGCTATCGATAAATTATTGATTCCTTTCCCAATAACGGTTATTGAAAGTTTAATTCTTCATATCTCTCTTTCTGACTGGCATCGACAAGGAATCACCACTCTCACCCATCTTTACATAGGCAGTCACTCAGCTCAAAACATTTGCCCAACTCCAAGGGGAGTTCCATATATTCAGCACAGACTCCTATAAATACCTTCAACTAGCTCATTTCCTTTCTACTACCAATATTCATTGAATGTATTTACGCAAACGAGGCATACAACACTACACTTCAGTTCCTCCTCCTTCAGTTCCTTTTCTACAATTTACTACAAAATAAACTATCCTTTTCTAAGACCCATCATATCTTAAACGGGAAACTGAACTAGGTTCCACTTACACCATTTCACAATGGGGGCGAGCTATCAGAAAAGTTTACAGAGCCTCCAAATGTGTAAATCATTGGGAATTATCCCAAAAGATTGCACTATGTTGGTATCTTACACCACACAGAATATCCAAATTTGTGAAATCCAGCTCCTTGCTGTGCTGGAGAGGGTGTGGTTCAGTAGGCCAGATATTACATATCTTCTGGTCATGTAAGGACCTTACTAGTTTTTGGAACAGAGTTTTTCACTGCATATCCAATATATCTGGAATATTTACAGCACCATCTCCACACCTAGTGATTTTAAACCTAGGTATTGATAAATTCCCAAAGTCTTGTCACACAGAAATGACTTGTGTCTTGCTGGCAACCCGCTTACTTATAACAAGCTGATGGAAGTAAAATTTGGCCCCTAATCTTTCTGAGGGTATGGAAATGGTTGAACTAAATGACTCATATGAATGCCTCAAATTCAAAGATCTTTGAATGTCAATAGAAAGTATGGATTAGCTGGCTTGGTGGTCATTTATAATATGCTTATTAATAATGATAACACATTAACCTCTCTATTGTATCACGTGTGGACGTTGGAAATGCATATATGATGTCGGACCTTATGTTCAGTGGTTACTGTTTTTATATCTACTTTAGGCTCTCCGTTTTTTTTTCTTCTTTATTTTTAATTTCTTGATCAACCCACATCTTTTTGGGGAAAAACTGTTTGTACATATTATTTTATGCATGATTGCACCTTTCTTTTTTGCTTGAAAATAGTAAATTAATAAATAAACAATTAAAAAAAAAGAAAGAAAAATCTGGTGAGTTGTCCAGGAGAGCCCTAAAATCTACGGTTTTCCCGTGGGCTCCAAAGTCCCAGTCTGCCCCTGTATTCATCTATCTGTGTCCTGGCAGCAAGACTGTTACGGAGGAATCTGGAGATTCTTCACAGTGTGTAGGGTAGATATCAGGATGTTGTTCATCATGTGTTCTGAGGTTGTGTATAATCATAACACAAAAGGGACCAGACAGCGCTAGTTGCCTGCATATTAGTTCTGGGGTCCATTTACTGTAGCTATATCTGAACTCTGGTCTATGTTGCAGACTATAATTCTTTTAATTAAAAGTGTCAGCACAACCCTTTCTTCAGGACTGTTTTTAAGGCAGGGCAAAAGGGGCAGCTGCCCTGGGCCCCATCATTATTGTGGGGCCCAAAGCAGCTGCCTCATACTTGCCAATTATCACTGTTTAAGTTCCCTTGTCCCTTGAAGTTTTAGTCCCGTGCTGTGTCCCGATATCTCAGTGTGAAGTTCCGTTACTAATGCTGCTCAGCTCTGTCCTATTGCCGTCTCACCTGCAGACCCTGTGTTTACATGTAAATAACCTGCATTAATATGTAAATAGAGGCAACATTGATCTGTAAATAGCCGTGGACGATGGGCATTGATATGTAAATAGAGGCGGCATTCAAATGTATATCATGCCCCCCTGAGGTCATATTCACCATCACTTCTGCTGAATGTTGCCCACTGGGGAGGTAAAGGGGCATGCTGGAAAGGCATGCCTACAGTTGTGGTCATTAAGCCTAACATCAGCCTGTTCTGCAAAGGTAAGCAAATTGGAGGTGGAACACTTTTTCAAAATAACATGGTGCCACAGTACCCAGAATTTTGGTGCATGTGAATACGCACATCTCAGCAGATGTGTTCGCGTGTCAATAATAATTAATGGCACTCCTGTGTATCTGCTAAAGGGCAGCACATTTCTGTGGTGTCAGGAAAGCGATTCCTGACACACACAAATCTGAACACAGGCCAAATGTCTCAATTACATTGGTGGTTAGTGTAAATCTTCTCATTACATTGGGGCTTGGTGTACAATCCTTTAACATCAGTGTGAAGGTCCCCCTTACATTGGTGGTCAGTGTAAATCCCTCTTTACTTTGGTGGTTACTGTGAATACTCCTATTATATTAGTGGTCAGTGTAAATCCCCATTACATTAGTGGTCAGTGTAAATCCCCATCACATTAGTGGTCAGTGTAAATCCCCATTACATTAGTAATAAGAGGGTAAAAAAGGGGGAGGGGTATGCCTGTATATCAAAAATGATGTACAAGTGAATGTGAGAGATGACATCACTGAGGGAGCATGGGAGGAGGTGGGATCATTATGGGTAGAGCTACAAAGGGAGGAAACTAAGGGGAAAGTAATGCTGGGAGCTATAGGCCCGCTAACCAGAAGGAGGAGGCAGACCTCCTATCACAATTTGGATTAGCATCAAGAATGGGAAGTGTCATTATAATGGGGGATTTTAATTATCCAGGCAAAGATGGAAGAAACCGCGCATTCATCCAAGCTTCGCCAGTTCCTAAATGTCTTGCAGGACAATTTCATGGGTCAGATGGTAAATGCACCAACTAGAAACAAAGCGTTGCTAGACCTACTGATTACCAACAATTCAGACCTGATCAGGGATGTGGAAATATGGGGCAATTTAGGAAACAGTGATCACAGGTCAATTCGTTTTAGTATAAATCACACAAATAGGAAACATAAGGGGAATACAAAGACACTGAATTTCAAAAGAGCCAACTTCCCTAAACTACGATCCTTGCTAGAACATAAAAATTTGGATAAAATCCTAGGAACAAAAACAACAAAGTAAAAATGGGTATGCTTTAAGAGCATATTAAATAAGGGCATTAGTCAGTGCATCCCAATGGGTGGCTTAACTCCAATGTAAAAATGCATATAGAAGCAAAGAAGAAGTCCTTCAAAAAATACAAAGCTGAGGGTTTATCATCAGCATTCCAACTTTACAAAGAATGCAACAAGAAATGTAATGCTGCAATCAGGGCGGCTAAGAAAGAACACGAAAGGCACATAACGGAGGAGAGTAAAAAAAAATCCCAAGAAATTCCTTAAGTACATAAATAGTAAGAAAGGGAGGTCAGATCATATTGGTCCCATAAAGAATGATAAAGGGAATCTGGTTACGAAGGCTGGAGAGATGGCGAAGGTATTGAATTTATTCTTCTCCTCAGTCTTCACAAGGGAATCAGGGGGGATTCATTAACCAAAACTGCAATGTTTATCCTCATGACATGTCACAGGAAGCACCCTCATGGGTAACAGAGGACAGAATTAGAATTAGACTTGAAAAACTTAACATTAATAAATCACCGGGACGAGATGGCTTGCACCCGTAAGCAAGACGTGGTGCATCTGGATTTTGCAAAAGCATTTGATACAGTTCCCCATAAACGTTTACTGTACAAAGTAAGGTCCGTTGGCATGGACCATAGGGTGAGTAAATGGATTGAAAACTGGCTACAGGGGCGAGCTCAGAGGGTGGTGGTAAATGGGAAGTACTCGGAATGGTCCAGGGTGGAAAGCGGGGTCCCCCAGGATTCTGTCCTGGGACCAATCCTCTTTAATTTATTCGTAAACGACCTGGAGGATGGGATAAACAGCTCAATCTCTGTATTTGCAGACGATACTAAGCTAATGAGGGCAATAACTTTGCCGCAATATGTGGAAACCTTGCAAGAAGATCTGCACAAATTAACGGGATGGGCAACTACATAGCAAATGAGGTATAATGTAGAAAAATGTAAAATAATGCATTTGGGTGGCAAAAATATGAATGCAATCTACTCACTAGGGGGAGAACCTCTGGGGGAATCTAGGATGGAAAAGGACCTGGGGGTCCTATTAGATGACAGGCTCAGCAATGGCATGCAATGCCAAGCTGCTGCAAGCAAAGCAAACAGAATATTGGCATGCATTAAAAATGGGATTCACTCCAGAGATAAAACAATAATTCTCCCACTCTACAAGACTGTGGTCCGACCACACCTGGAGTATGCTGTTCTGGGCACCAGTCCTCAGGAAGGATGTGCTGGAACTGGAGAGAGTCCAAAGAAGGGCAACAAAACTAATAAAGGGACTGGAGGACCTTAGTTATGAATAAAGGTTACGAGCACTGAACTTGTTCTCTCTGGAGCGGAGACACTTGAGAGGGGATATGATTTCAATGTACAAATACTGTACTGGTGACTCCACAATAGGGATAAAACTTTTCCACGAAAGGGAACTTAATAAGACACGCGGCCATTCACTAAAATTAGAAGAAAAGTGGTTTAACCTTAAACTGCATAGAGGGATCTTTACTGTAAGAGCGGTTAGGATGTGGAATTCTCTTCCACAGGCAGTGGTTTCAGCGGGGAGCATCGATAATTTCAAAAAACTATTACATAAGTACCTGAACGACCACAACATCCAGGGATATACAATGTAATACTGACATAAAATCACGCACATAGGTTGTACTTGATGGACTTGTGTCTTTTTTCAACCTCACCTACTATGTAACTATGTAATTAGTGGTCAGTGCAGAAACTCCTCTTTATATTGGTAATCGGTAAAAAAAAAAAAAAAATCCAAACTTGCATTTGTAGTCAGTTTCAAATCCTCCCTTACATTGGTGATCCATGTAGAAGCCCCCTTTAAATCGGTATTAAGTGTAAATCCCCTCTTACATTGGTGGCCAGTGTAGAAATCCCCCTTTATTGGTTGTTGATGTAAAATCCCCCATTACATTGGTTGTCAGTGTAAATTCTTCAATACATTGGTGATCAGTGTACATTTTCCTTCATATTGGTGGTAAGTGCAGAATTGCCCTTACAATGGTGGTCAGTATAAACCCCCCTTTATATTGGTGTTCAGTGAAAATCCCCCCTAATATTTGTGGTCATTGGAGGTCATTGTATATTCCTCCTTACACTGGTGGTTGGTGTAAATGCTCCTATTACATTGGTGTCAGCGTAGAAATCCCTCTTTATATTGGCGGGTGGCGTAAAATCCCCCATCATATTGGTGGTCAGTGCAAATTGCCCATTTCATTGGTACTCAGTGTAGAATCCCCAACTTCAATATATACTGTACTTGCCAAATATTTCCAGCTTTGCTCTACATGATTCAGAATCTGCCACAGTGTACTGCCTACTAACTAATCCCATCCCCCTACCACTGCCACTGATCCCATCAACTCCCCAGCATTGACACTGATCACACCCCCCTCCCCAAGCATTACCACTTTTTCAGTAGTCCTAGGATCCCTAGGAGTTTTCTGTCTATTGATGGGTCCCCTCACCTCCCTAGTTTATGGTGTGCAGGCAGTGAGGAGATAATGTGCTATAACCTTTGGCAACCAATCAGTGAGCAGTAATGATGTGCACTAACCTCACACAACCAATTATTGAGCGTTAAAGATATGCTGTAACCTCTACCAACCAATCAGTGAGCAGTAATAATGTGCAGTAACCTCTAGCAACAAATTTGTGTGTGGTAAGGATGTCTAGTAACCTCTAGCAACCAATCAGTGAGCAGTATTGATGTACAGTAATCTCTAGCAACTCAAGAAGCAGAAGTCATGTGCTGTAACCTCTAGCAAATAATCAGCGAGCCATAATGTGTGCTGTAACCTCTAGCAGCCAGTCATTGACCGGTAATGATACACTGTAACCTTTGGCAACCAATCACAATCGCTGTCTGATTGGATTCAGTAAACTGATTTTAAGTCTAGCTGCTATTTATTGTATGTCTCAGAGCAGGTGGAGAGCGAAATTGCATGGAGGGGGGCAAGAAAATGTTTGTCCACGGTCCAATCAATATAAAAGACGACCCTGCCCCTCTTTATAGTGTTAATTATTACCGTATTTATCGGTGTATAACACACACTTTTTTCCCCTTAAAATCTGGGGAAAATCGCGGGTGCGTGTTATACGCTGATCCCCTGCGATCCCCCGCTGACTGAGCTTCAAAATCACCGACCGCGATTTGAAAATGGCGCCGAAATACACAGAGCTGGTCCTCGGCTCTTCTTGGCCACTTTTGGCTTCACTCGAGCGCCGCCCGAACCTAGCTGAGTGTACTCGGCTAGGTTCGAATAGCTCCGCTCACAGTCACGCCCATCCCGGGCGGGACTACGAGTGGAGCCGAAAGTGAACGATAGCCGACGAGAAGAGCCGAGGAGGGGCTCTGTGTATTTCGGCGCCAGCGGCGCCATTTTCAAACTGCAGTGACAATGAAAAGTCACTGCAGTTTAACTGCAGCCTGAGCAAGGCTGCAAATGGACACAGAAAGCTGCAGATCAGCACTGACAAAGCTGCAAGGCTGCAAATGGACACTGATAGGGCTGCAAATGACACCAAGGCTGCTGACTGCAAGGCTGCAAATGACACCAAGGATGCTGACTGCAAGGCTGCAAATGACTGCAAGGCTGCAAATGACACCAAGGCTGATGACTGCAAGGCTGCAAATGACTGCAAGGCTGC
This sequence comes from Aquarana catesbeiana, assembly GCF_042186555.1. Classification (NCBI taxonomy): domain Eukaryota; kingdom Metazoa; phylum Chordata; class Amphibia; order Anura; family Ranidae; genus Aquarana; species Aquarana catesbeiana. The sequence goes on from NC_133334.1 coordinate 118,218,910, forward strand.
AAATGACACTGGACAAGCATGCAGATGGACGCTGTACAAGGCTGCATTGATGGGCATTTAAATGTAAGTTTTTTTCCTTAAAACATTTTTTTCCTTATAATTCCCTCCTAAACTTGGGGTGCGTGTTATACGCCGGCGCGTGTTATACGCCGATAAGTACGGTATGTGTTCTTACTATATTATGGATGCCTTTCACAATGTAATGGGTGTGCTGCTGTTACTCAATATATTATACACTGATACCCAATAGGTTCACAGCGCCCCCCTAATCTTCTGTACAATAATACCTATATACAAATTGATTACAATCAAATACTGTTAAAGAACATATTGATCATGAACAATTCTCCCTTCATTCAATGTTGTTCAGAATGCTGTGCCTATATATGCATATACAATCAATCTTTCCCACTCAGTCCATCCAAATTATTATCCAATGTGATTTCAAGTGCAGTCACTTGTGCTGAGAATCACTCCTGTGCAAATGTGAACACACTCTTGTGCTCCCCTCTTGTGTCCCCACTCACCAAATGGATGTAAATCGAATGCACTTTAATTCTAAAGTAACCAGGTATATGTGTTTTTCCTCTGGTGCTCTCTTCTCCACTCCTTTTCCTTTATGCCTCCAATCTTTATACAGTGACGATGTTAATCATAGGTAGAAAGATAAGTGAATGTTCTCATAGTGTAAAACTATGTTATTAACCACTTCAATACCAGGCACTTAGGCATCTTCCTGCCCAGGCCAATTTTCAGCTTTCAGCGCTGTTGCAATTTGAATGACAATTGCGCTGTCATACAACACTGTACCCAAACAAATTTTTTTATTATCTTGTTCCCACAAATAGAGCTTTCTTTTAGTGGTATTTGATCACTCCTGCGGTTTTTATTTTTTGCGCAACAAATAAAAAAAGACCGAAAAGTTTTTCTTTGTTTCTGTTAAAATTTTTTGTAAATAAGTAAGTTTTATTCTTCAATGACGGGCACTGATAAGGTGGCACTGATGGGCACCGATGAGGTGGCATCAATGAGGTGGCACTGACAGGCACTAATGATGGGCACTGATAGGCGGCACTAATGGACACTGATAAGTGGCACTGATGGGCACTGATAGGTGGCACTGGTATGCGGCACTGCTGGGCACTCATAGGTGGCACTGATGGGCACTCAAAGGCGGCACTGATGGGCACTTATGGGTGGCACTGATGGGTACTTATGGGTGAAACTGATGGGTACTTATGAGTGGCACTGATGGGTACTTATGGGTGGCACTGATGGGTACTTATGGGTGGCACTGATGGGCACTGATGGGCACTGATAGGTGGGCACTGGTGGGCACGGATGGGCACTGATAGGTGGCACAGATGGACACTGATGGGTGGCACTTTTGACACTGATTGGTGGCACTGATGACATTGATGGGTGGCATTGCTGGGCATCACTGATTTAAAATGGTGCCAATTTGTGGGCACTGATTGACAAAGATTGGGCACATGTGGATGTCCATGGGGTACATACTTGGCCATCCACATGTTGCCCCGGCTCCCTGGTGGTCCTGTCGGCTTCCCTGGTGGTGTAGTGCGGGCATCCGAGGACAGCGGCTCTCCTCTATTCGCGTCTGTCAGACACGAGTGAGGAAAAGCCGATCAATGGCTCTTCCTATTGACATCGTGATCAGCCGTGATTGCACATGGCTGATCACGTGGTAAAGAGCCTCCGACGGAGGCTCTTTACCAAGATCAGTGGAGCGGTGTGTCAGACTGACACACCGCTCCACCGATCGCCGCGATGCGCGCCCCCACAGGCGCGCAGTGGCATGTTATCCTGCTGGACATCATATGAAGCCCAGTCAGGATAACTGAACCACCGCCCAGCCATCAATCTGCTATAGGCTGGGCGGGAAGTGGTTAAACATGTTTAAGAACCAAGCAGATTGCACTTAATTGTTTACAGAGTTTTACAAGCATGGATCAATGTATCTTGTAGACAAAGAGCTGGCTTGCACCCCTAGGGTCATGTGTGGCGTCACCGGTAAACCCCACCAATCAAATGGATTGGAGGAGAGAGCAGCAGAGGAAAAGTACACATACCTAGCCACTTGGAAATTAAAGTGCATTCGATTTACGTCCATTTGGTAATATCAGACTATAAATCTTGTTTGGTCAATGTTCAAGACTTCTCTCCCCCCACAAAATAAAGACAGCACCACATGAGCGGTGGCTGAGGGCCCTGCATTGTACTAGATGATGTTGGCCAGAAGGCAGGTGACATGGCCAGAGAAGATGAGCACGTTTGGGGACAAGTAGTCACTACCCAAAGTAAGGCAAGTAATTAGTAAAGCCTGCTATGTAAAAGTAAATTTGTTTCTCTACCGGCCCATCTTTATGGTGTGCATGTGTACTATGACCCCATTTATTTCTGTGGTTGAGGTGTTTTAAGACATACAGCAGAATATGGTTTACTCAGAAGAACCAATGAGGCCATAGAACATGCATGTACTATTTTATTGTTTTAATGTTATTTTAATGTTAATGTTAAAGTGTATGTACAGGCATTTATTTTTTTGCAGTTTAAGATAGAGTACAGATAGATTAGATCCCCTGTCAGGTTTTTAGTGCTGTCTGTGTCCCTGCTGACTACATTTACACTCTCTGTCCTGTCAGGAAAGTGAAGGACATTTTTCTCCAGCAAAAAATAGCAGTGGTTTTACCCATACCCTACTCTATTTAAAACTAAAAAGGTTTTGGCTATATATACACTTTTACTGATGGGTTAAAATTTTAGAAATCAGGTTAAAAGTCATTGCAAAGGTTAGGCTGATTGCCAGGGATAGGTCACATTAGGGATTAGGGATATTTTTCACACACTTATTTTCTAGGTGTTTTGGAAACAAAAGCCCTGTGTTAAAAAGTAACATTGTTCTAAAGATCAATTTCTACCATGATATGAGCTACCAACCTTATCTCAGATGGACCACTCAGTGTCTTCAGGGACAACCACCTTTCCCTGCTGGGCTGTAACTTTTCTCTGTACTGCTCCCCTAAAATGTTTTACATTTAACAAGAAGATCAGGACATACCATGTGAAAGTCCTTTCTCCTAAAATTGCTGTTGCTTTGTGATTGGCAACTTGAGTGCATTAAGGGAAGGAGAAGAGGATGCATTTCCATCTCTTACTTTAGTGACTGTCAGTCACCCTTTTCCAAAGTAGCAACTGAGTGATGGAACATCTATGACTCACATCACCCAATGCTTCCTCCTGTAATTATTTCAGAGATTTGCACCGACTGCATACCAAAATAGGCGCAATATTATGGTGGATGGAAATACATGCCATGCCAACTATGTTATAAAATCTGCTAAGTACAGTATGTGCTCTACTGTATCAGAACAGTAACTTTTAAAATTTTACTTGAAAATGTTACAATATTAATAGAGATCCCTATACTAACTGTCATAACCTCTCCCTTTCCCCTAAGTTAATATTTTATATACTCAGATTAGCTGGATTATTTATACAAAACAACCAAGTTACTGTGTAGCAGATGACTTTCAGATGATGTGATAATTACCTGACTGTTAACACCAGTACCTTTTAGACTATCTATCTATCTATCTATCTATCTATCTATCTATCTATCTATCTATCTATCTATCTATCTATCTATCTATCTATCTATCTATCTATCTATCTATCTAACATCCAGTTGGATAACTGTCTATACATGTATACATACATAGAAAATACATGAACTACAGTAAAAAAAGGAATTTTAATGAATAGAATGTTGTAATTCCATTGCATCGTGTTGGCAGTATAGGAATTCACTGAGTTATTATCTTGAAAACAGCCATACTTTTCCAACCTTTGGTCTTTTCTTCAAGGTGGCATGCATCTTCGTAGATTATCCTGTATCTTTTTTCTATGGCATAATAACAGAGGTTATCCTATAGCTGAACCAGTATTTTACATACAAGGTGTAAGAATCCCTCTTTTTTCCAGTCATTATAAATCCTTCATATTCCCTCCTTTGTCCCCAATTCTCATGCATAATTATGAACTTCTTTTATGCCAGTGGTCAGACATGGTGTTAAGAAACAATAATATGAAACAAATAAGTGTCACTTGAATATCTCTTCTTAGGGGAATGGACTACATGCTTAAAGTTTCACCAAACCCACTTCATACAAAAACTATCAAGAAATGCTGTATTACATGCATTTCATACTCACTATGAGATCAGTTTTCTGTATTCTGCAAAAAAACTGGTTGTTCCTGCTGCTCTTTATCTCCACCTTCTGTCCAAGTCCCCAATTCAGTTATGGATTTTGCAGCTGTGGTGGCAACTCTGCACATGCTCAGTTTTCAGTGAGTTTCTATGCTGATCATTTCCTCCCCATCCCATCTGAGCAGCCCATGTTACTATAGAGTCACACATATGGGAGTACACACAGTGGTAAATGACAGCCCACTCCTTCCCTCCTTCATGCTCACTGACTAGCTAAATACAATGAGGGTGGGATATTACATGTAGATGAATGTAGGCTTCACCTCCCTCTTATTTTAAGACACAGGCTGGAAAGGCATGACACAGCCTGTGACTGGCAGAAATCTGCCTGCACCATGTTATTTCCACAAAATAATAAAGATTTGATTTCAAATTTATATTTGTATGCCAATTTAAAACAGATTATTAATATTATTTATTTATTTTTACTCTGTATTTCAAAGGCTGTTTTTATATTTTGAACATGTGACCAGCAGAACATGTGACCGGACTAGATGCTCCTCCTGCTTATGTTTCCCTGCAGACAAGCTAGGAAAGAACTGGGTCATGTGACAGCTGTACTGTATATTGATTCGGAAAAAGGTAATTAGATGTTTTTATTGAAATAACTACAGCGCCATCATTCATATACAGAAATAGAAGGGACAATGTAAATTAAACAATGTGTGTTAAGTATCACTTTAAGATGACCAGTCACATAAAATAAATATTTTGCTTATATGGACATTATGAATGTAGTGTGTTTTGTGCAATATATTAGAATGGCTTAGCAATGGTAATCCATATTGGGGGTATTTCTTTTGCAAGTGCTGTTTGTTAACATCTTTTGGCATTCTTCCAGTGATGTAAAGTGTTGAGTAGGCCACCACCAGCAGACCAAGGCTTCTTAAGACATTAAGATATCAGTCTGCCATTCAAGTAACTTGATGGACTATCAAGGATCCAGCCAGTACAGTCAAACATCAAGAGAGTGGCAAAAAATGTGGATGTCCCTAAGAAATTACCAGTATGACAGGATGACTACACCTTTTTGAAATATTTACATAGACAAAATGAACACAATTCATACAGAGGATCTAAAACAATGTGCCACACAACAAACTATGGGGATCAACAGTGGGAACAAAGTTATGGTATTTGTGGATTAAATACAAGTTGGGGAATCACAAAGATTCATGCAAGGCCCTCTGCAAACCACGGCAACCCTTCATGCAAAAAGATTTAGGCTGGTAATAGAATCTAACCTGCATAGGATTTGCATGTTCATACACATCAAAGGACACAGCACCTAACTAATACCTGGGGAGATACACAGGCATAGAGGTTGAATGCATTACAAAGACAATATTTTATTCTATGTAGCCCATAGGTGTGCGCACAGGGTGTGCCAGGTGTGCCTGGGCACACCCTATTCACCCCATGTGCATTAGCATTATCCAGGGACAGCACCAGGTGGGTGTTTGAGGGTGCCAGTGACCAGTGTAAATGCCCTCATTATATTAAAGGCTGGGTTCAACAGTAGGAACACGTTACACCCATATTTAGGGCGTAAGGTAATATGCTCCCTATAAACTGTCTCCCTCCACCAGAGCCTCCTTTCTGTGACAGCAGGTGGCGTGCATGTGTGTTTGAGATTTGGGGTTTACACCCTAATGCAATAGGCTGCGCACACCTATGATGTAGCCACATTTGGAATTTAACTGCATGTAGTTAAAAAAAAACAACCTGAACTGCAAGGTCTGCCTAATGTTAGGGTACCATGGTAGTCAATTTGTTAGCACACATATATGTGCAATATTACTAATACTTACGATACTGCAAATAGTAAAAAAAACATGCTTTGTGCTTCCTTTCCATTATATGTATAAATAACATTGATCAACATTTATGTTTATGGATGTCTATTAAAAAGCAACACATTTATGGGCAAACAATAGACGTCTGAAGATTATAAAGTACATACTCTGGAAAGGAGAGTAGAATACAAATATACATATATAGTACACTATAGACCAAATGTTATCTATACAAAATCTTAATCATTATGTATTAGAAATATTATCTCCACAAGAACATATGTATGCTGGAAAACCTTATGGCTGGAGAATAATCACATTGACCAGTCATTTGCTGTGCACATACTGAATGCAACATTGCAAGAACCCAAAAAGGCAGAGAGAGCGTGCACAATGGTCATTTCTAGGACAGGAAATATTCCTGTAAGAGCTGTCCATCTAAGCAAAAGATTTTTGAACAATACAAACTGTTCAAAGAAGCTTAAACTCCAACTATATTAACCACTTCAATACAGGGCAGTTATACCCCCTTCCTGTGAAAAAATACTCAAAAACACCGCGCTTACTCTATTTGTAGCAGCTCACACACAAAATAAGGAAATTTGTAAACAATATGGGTATATATAGTGTAGCGCTAGTTTTAGATCACACAGGAATGTTTAAAATGGCAAAAAACAAATGTATCCAACCGTTTGCTTGGACCACCATAAATTCAAAATGGTATCAAGAAAGACTTCAATAAGTGTCCGTTTGCATAGAAAGTCTAAGGATCAATAAAGAGTCACAAACAGGTGGTGGTGTCCGTACATCGCGTAAATGGATTGAGAGAGGCAATACACAATAATAGGGTCAGGAAAAATAAATGTATCCAACCGTTTTGTTCATAACACCATATGTTCAGAGTGGTACTGAAAAGGATTTCAATAAGTATCTGTTGCGTAGAAACTGAAGACAAAATAGAAAGTCCCAAACAGGTGGTGGTGTCTATACACCGCGTGGATAAGTTGAAAAGAGGTAATAAACAATGATAGAATCCCCCATATGGAAGCAATGCAGGCTTACCGGAACCGTTGGACTCACAGAGACATATATCCCCTGAGTCAGAAATGCTTGTGTTGCCACCGGGCAATGAAGTGGAATCTCCCGATGGAACAATATGGAATCCGGATGCTGTTTCTAAGGCTCCCGACAAAATTCTCTCATGTATAACCCGATTTTGTAGTGGCTCATAGAAAGTAAAAAAGGGGCCACATAGTATAATAACGTTTTTTTAGGGTAAAATTTATTAAGGTAAAACACTTACATTCTCCGTAATTAAAAAGCGCTTACAGTAAAGTAAAACTGATGGCAGGCAGTGGAGTCGTGATCTAAAACTAGCGCTACATTATATATACCTATACCCCCTTCCTGCCCAGAACAATTTTCAGCTTTCAGTGCTCTCACAGTTTGAATGCCAATTACTCAGTCACGCAACACTGTACCCAAACATTTTTTTTCACACAAATAGAGCTTTTTTTTGGTGGTATTTACAGTTTTTCTCCATTGTTTTGGCTCATTTCTTGAAACAGAAATGACATTCTCAAAACAACATGGACAAATCTCCAAACCACTTGGCAATTGTTCACAACTGAATTGAATTTCTCATTCATTTCATCAAAATTGCAAATGTCTCAGTACATGTCTCAATGTCTCAGTACATCTTTCAAATGATTAAATACAAGTAGCCTACATTTAGCACAATTTCCAAGTGAATAGATCTTGTTGATCTAAACTGATTGTCAATTCTCAGTCTAATGGTTGTTCTTTCCAAAACGTGTCAGCGTCATTTCATTGTTTAAGTCATCACATGCACAATAGTCTGTTCAATTGTCAAAATTACATAATACCATGAATACCATATATGAATCTCCTGGAACATTTGATAAAATGATTACAGCAATTGACAGTCAGGTGCAACTAGAACTCGATTAACAAAGGAGGAGTCGGAGTTGGTCTCAGATGACCAATCAAACAGTATGTTTAGTTACCTGACAGGTGCTGTCCATGATTGTAAATGCTGCCAAACATGTATATATAGAGCTTGACCATGCAGGACCAGTACAATTTCTGAACATGGAGGCACCTGGCCAAGTAAATGAACAAGGGAAACTGCCTGCTCGAGGAAGAGGAAGAAAAAGAGGAAGAGGAGTAAGGGTGCATGGTGGTGGAATAGGGGGAAGAGGCCGAGGATCACGAAGACACTATGCTGTCCCTGATGAAATTCGGGCCACAATTATAGATCATGTCATCAACCATGGCCTCACAATGGCGGAGGCAGGTCGCCGAGTGCAGCCTAATGTGCCTCGCTCTACAGTCTCCTCTATCATCCAAACCTTTCGCAGGGAAAACAGGTATGTAGTCAGTCAATGATGGAATTATATAATGTATAGGACAGGACACTGTGCATAGAGCAACAAATATGTGTATTTACTCATTTACGTATTACAGTTTTTCTCCATTGTTTTGGCTCATTTCTTGAAACAGAAATGACATTCTCAAAACAACATGGACAAATCTCCAAACCACTTGGCAATTGTTCACAACTGAATTGAATTTCTCACTCATTTCATCAAAATTGCAAATGTCTCAGTACATGTCTCAATGTCTCAGTACATCTTTCAAATGATTAAGTACAAGTAGCCTACATTTAGCACAATTTCCAAGTGAGTAGATCTTGTTGATCTAAACTGATTGTCAATTCTCAGTCTAATGGTTGTTCTCTCCAAAACGTGTCAGCGTCATTTCATTGTTTAAGTCATCACATGCACAATAGTCTGTTCAATTGTCAAAATTATTCAGGAACATAATACCATGAATACCATATATGAATCTCTTGGAACATTTGATAAAATGATTACAGCAATTGACAGTCAGGTGCAACTAGAACTTGACTAAGGGTCCTTTCACACTGGGGCGGTTTGCTGGCGCTATTGCGCTAATAATAGCGCCTGCAAACCGACCCGAAAGTGCCGCTGCTTTCATTCCAGTGTGAAAGCCCTCGATGCGCTGGCAGGATGGTAAAAAAAGTCCTGCCAGCAGCATCTTCAGAGCGGTGAAGGAGCGGTGTGTATACCGCTCCTTTACCGCTCCTGCCCATTGTATGTGTGTGTGATAGGCCTACAGTATTACAGTATCTTACCTCAGTGGGATGTTACGTATGATACTAACAATGACAAGAAAAATATTGTAGAAAATAAACTATGGAATAGTATGGAATAGTTTATTTTCTACAATATTGATGATACAGTTTACAGTAGTATTCCAGTCACTGTGCAGTGATGCATTGGAATTGTGGTAAAGTTACTGTAAGTAAAACAACAATACGATTACATTGGTAACTCATTCTGTACGGAATACATAAGGTATAAATTACGAATGGAGTGTTGTCCTTTGAATTCTATGTTTAGGATTGGACGACAACCTGGCACGGGTGGCTGAGGAAAACTTCTCAATGAACAACAAGAACAAGAGATCTGTAACATGGTGTTGGCAAATAATGCCATCACATTGAGACAGATCCGCACTGCAATCCTACAAGACAAAGCCATATTCCAAAATGTCACTCTATAAGCATCTCCACAATAGCCCGCATATTGAAGAAGCATCAGATGACAATGAAGCAAATTTACAGGGTACCATTTGAGAGGAAATCTGACAGAGTGAAAGAGCTGCGATACCAGTATGTACATGTAAGTCAGTCACTGGTTGTCCATCAAGATAACCTTTTTACGAGTACCATAAGCAGTGGTTCCCAAAATGTATTGGTTTCAGCACCCACTTTACCTGATTTCTGAATCTAGGTAATCCAGGTATGAAAGTATTTGATTTACGTATCTGATTTATAAACATTTTGTCTAAAAACTGCAGCTTACTGTATGATGCAATTATCATTATAATCCTTATTTTGAAGAATATAACATACAATACAGTAAGAAAAAGGGTCAAAGAGCTGCAATTACAGTAGTGCCTCCCATGTAAATCTATCTAATACTGTGGGTTTTACTGTAACATTTCAGTAAGTCTACTCATTGATAATTTTTCCCCTCCCCTTTCTGTCAAATACCCCCTGTAGTACCTCTGCATAGGGTACATGTACCCCAGGTTTGGAACCACTGGAATACTGGCCAGTAATATATTGAACTTGTTTAGAACATTCCCAGTCTTGGCCCATAGAATACACAGAAGCTCCTTATCTTCTTGGACCGCCTTCATTTGGATTTGATCCCTGAAAATAAGAGAGGTCTCATAGGGCCTCACCTACCACAATATATAATTGTATGGGACTATGTGAATTTCCACCGTGGCCTGCTTATGAGGGCCTGGTTCACTGCTCATCCAAGGATGGATATGGTGTTCCTACCACCTTACTCTCCTTTCCTCAACCCTATTGAGGAGTTTTTCTCCACTTGGAGGTGGAGAGTGTATGAGCATCGAGCTCAAGATCAGAGGTCCCTGCTCCATTCAATGGATGCTGCCTGTGAGGATATTACAGGAGATCAGTGTAGGGGATGCTCTGATGAAATCCGATTGGCGGATGAAACGCGTCAGCATGATGCCATCACGCTACCCATAGCATTCCCACAGACCTCCAGATCCACCCACCAGCCCAGGCATCACTGGCCTGTAATTACAGTAACATGGCCATTTGAAACTTCCCGGGAAACGGAACGAGCGGAGGACTGAACGCTTTAGAAAACCCTGCTTTATTCACCGCATCTCCCTGGGCGTACACCTTCTACTTACCCTCAGTACGCCATCAAAGGATATGCACAGCTGAGGACCCGGCGGAGGACAGGAGACAACTCAACTAGCCAGCTGGAGACGGCATGAGCCTGAACTCGGTCCGGTGATGTGTCCTGATGCACCACAGAGTCAACACTGGGTGAGATCTAATCTGTTTGTGTCCTGGACAGGGGACAGTTGTCTCAATCAGTGCATCCACCCAGTATGTATGATTCACTAAATGAGTTACACTGCTCAGCCTGATTCAATCCGCTACGGCTCACCATATCCTGCAAACAGGAACTCCCATTCCCTGTCATCAGCGCTGCGAAATATTGATGGCCCAGGGTGATCTTACAGTAACTGACCAGGACTGCAGTATCCAGTGACCACGCTACTGTTGAGTCAGTACAGGGTCTTCCCATTTCCGTTCCCCCATCTTCCCCTCCTATCCCCCCGGTTCTTCTTGTTCCTACATCTATGAGGACCTGATATCTAGGGCTACTGCAATACCATCCACAACCCCACATATCTCTCCTTTCACTTACCATCTGCTGTTATCATTTGATTTACCAGGACTTTCAGTTATCCAGCAGATGAAAATTTAGTATCTAATCTGAATTCATTCTTGTATATCTATCTTGAATGAATTCACATGAGGTGTGTGTGCAGGGGCGGACTGACCATTGAGCCACTCGGGCACTGCCCAAAGGCCCTGGGCCACTAGGGGGCCCCATCAGGGTTGCCAGCCTCAGTAAAACCAGGGACAGTATGTATAAATCTGTGTTTTTTTTACATCTGTCTGTGTATACTGTGTGGCCCCATAATCTCTGATTGCCTGAGGGCCCCATAATCTCCTATTGCCCGGGGGCCCCATGAGTTATCAGTCCGCCCCTGTGTGTGTGGTATATGTGAGTGGTGGCCATCTGTGTCTGTCAATGACAACGTTGTCATTTTTATATTGGTGATGGTACCTGTTTTTACAGTATATTATTGGATTGGTGTTTATAGTGTACTTTCAATAAAAAGCATTTCATATACGTTTTGACCATTGCATGTTCCTCCTTGATGAATTACCTTTCCCTTTGTTTTTTGTAGGGGATGGTTGCGACATGCACGCAGCTTCTTCCCTCGTTGCATTGCAAGGGAGGATATACACTGCAATGTTGATGAGAATCTGTGGCCAGACAGACAGCAGCGTGTGGATGGGCAGGAGGGTGAGGACGGTGGCCAGTGAAGAGATGTTACAGTAGTTGTGAAACTCCAGCTTTATTTACAGCATTGTGGGCTAAATGTAATTTTCCTTGTTTTTTGTTTGTGTGTTTATATTTCCGTATATTATGCTGTATACATTTTCTTTTTACTCTGATGTATGGAAGTTACTTTGTGTGTGAATGATAATGGTTACAATACTGTAAAGTAATTTTTCCTTGGCAGTATGAGTGCAATGTGTGATGTAAAACCTTGGAGGCTACTCTTACCCTAAAATCTTTTCTTTTTTTTTCAGTTTTATACACAATTGTATTCAGACAAAAACTGTACAGTAACCATTGTCAATGAAGGACTGGGCTAAGACTGAAAGGTGGACATGAGGGATATTTCAATGGTCCTCTGCCTTAGAGACAAAACATGTAAACATTTTGACTTGCAGTGCTTACACAATGCCAAAGGGACAAAGCATTTTGGGGGCACTGACTATTTGAATGAGAAAGAAATTTATTTTTGACACATGAGTGAACTGTTTTGGGAAAGATATGAGCTTTTGAAGGTGAACCATGGTGTTGTGCTGAACCATCCAGGTTATTTTGGCAAAAGCACCAAGAGAGTTGAGAACGTCTGATCTGTTTCAAGAAATGAGCCAAAGCAATTGAGAAGAATCTTTGCCATTTTGGGGGCAGTGACTCTTTATATGGGAAAGAAATATGGTTTTGAAGCATGAGTGAACAGTTTTGGGAGAGATATGAGCTTTTGCACGTGAGTTATAGAGTTGTGCTGAACTGTAAGACTGTTTTGCCAAATGAACTTAGAATTTTGAGAATGTCAATTCGGTTTCAAGAAATGAGCCAAAACAATGCAGAAAAACTGTAATCCCTACTGGGTTTTTTATTTTTTGCGACATAAGTGAAAAAAGAGCAAAAATTTTTTAAAAAGAAGCACTTTTTTTAGTTTCTATGATAACATTTTGAAAATAAGTCATTTATGTTCATAAATTTGGGCCAAGAGTTATACCGCTACATATCTTTGGTAAAAATGACCCAAACAAGTGTATATTATTTGGTCAGTGTGAAATTTATAGAGTCTACAAGCTATGGTGACAATTATTGAAAATTGATCACACTTGATGTACTGACGGCCTATTTCATTTCTTGAGGCCCTGAAATATCAGGAAAGTACAAATAACCTCCAAATGACCACTTTTTGAAAAGTAGAAAGTCCAAGGTATTTGAAGTTGTAATTTTTCCCACAATTCTTGGGAAAATAAAGAAATGATTTTTTTTTTTTTTTTTTACGCACAATTGTCATAATAACAAGTTATTTCTCACACACAGCATACACATACTTCAAATTACACCCCAAAATACATTCTACTACTCCTGAGTATAGATACCACATGTGTGAGACTTTTACAAAGCCATGCCGCATAGAGAGGTCCAACATGCAGGGAGCACCGTCCGGCATTCTTGGAGCATAAATTACACATAAAATTTCCTAACGACCTATTACACTTTGAAGGCCCTGGAGCACCAGGACAATCGAATTACCCACGAAATTACCCCATTTTGGAAAGCAAACACCCCAAAGTATATTCTATGAGGCATAATGAGGCTTTTGAACAGTGCATTTTTTTCCACAAGTCTTCGCAAAATGTGGAAAGAGAATGACAACGTATTTTTTTTTTTTACACAAAGTTGTCAATTTATATGATATTTCTAACACACAGCATGTACATAGCAAAAATTACCCCCCAAAATACATTCTGCTACTCCTCCTGAGTATGGCGATACCCCATGTGTGAGACTTTTACACAGCCTGGCCACATAGAGAGGTCCAACATTGAAGTAGTACCTTATCTAATTTCATTCATACCTATCACAATTTTGAAGGTCCTGGAGCACCAGGACAGTGGAAATACCCACAAAATGAACCTGTTTTAGAAAGCAAACACCCCAAGGTATATTCTATGAGGCATGGGCTGCAGATAGGTACTCGGGTACTCTGATGGGCTGGTGACAGGTACTTGGTTACTCTGATGTGCTGGTGACAGGTACTCTGGTGCTCTGATGGGCTGGTGACAGGTACTTGGGTACTCTGATGGGCTGGTGACAGGTACTCGGGTAATCTGATGGGCTGCAGATAGGTACTTGGGTACTCTGACAAATTAAAAGCAAAATATGTGGCGCTAACTAACCCTGAGAGATATGAAATGATAACAAAGCAATAAAATCAAGTGCATTAATGAATGACATACAATTCATAAATTCTAAAGCACATTTAATGACAATCATATAGTGCAATAAGGAATGAAGCAAATAGCTCATTCAGGTTAAGTGCAAATAAAATTAAAATAGTGAGATAACAATGTGCAAAAATAAATAACCGTGACACACTGATGTGTGTAATAAATGTCCCAAAAGCACTAACATGTGATCATAGAAAAGTAATAAGTGCAATCCATTAAACAATGTAAGGCTACTCCCAATAGCAACAGGATACGATCTTCTGATAATAATATAGGAAAGTGCAAGTGCAATAAACAATCGCTATGATGAAAAGTGTCCATGATAGAAATAGTTCATCCAATCATAGTCCGAAGTGCGACACCTATTTCCCCCAGCCTCTCACCTATAGCAGCGACCCCCCAATGGGCCGAATCGAGCATGAACCAACAAGTGGTATAGTAATCCACAGGAAATTCGGTCGTAGTCACAGCACATGGGGACACTCGATATCCTGCTCACAGTTGTACTCTCCCACACTCAATGAGTGCCATCGGATGAATGGTGAAAGAAAAAAGGTGGCTCCATAGTGTAGTATTAAAATTTATTTGCGACAAAAAAAAAGCAGTAACTAAGGCTGGGGGAAATAGGTGTCGCACTCCGGACTATGATTTGATGAACTATTTCTATCATAGACACTTTTCATCATAGCGACTGTTTATTGCACTTGCACTTTCCTATATTGTTATCAGAAGATCGGATCCTGTTGCTATTGGGAGTCGCATTACATTGTTTATTGGATTGCACTTATTACTTTTCTATGATCACATGTTAGTGCTTTTGGGACATTTATTACACACATCAGTGTGTCACGGTTATTTATTTTTGCACATCATTATCTCACTATCTTAATTTTATTTGCACTTATCCTGAATGAGCTATTTGCTTCATTCCTTATTGCACTATATGATTGTCATTTATTGTGCTTTAGAATTTATGAATTGTATGTCATTCATTATTGCACTTGATTTTATTGCTTTTTTATCAGTTCATTTCTCTCAGGGTTAGTTAGCGCCACATATTTTGCTTTTTATTTGTCTGAGTTATGTGAGTACACTGTTTTATGTTGGCGGCTCCTTTCCAGCTTATTGGTTATTGTGGTTTTGCACATTAGTATATTTTTTTAGATTACTTGGGTACTCTGATGAGCTGGTGACAGGTACTCTGATGGGCTGGTGACAGGTACTCTGATGGGCTGGTGACAGGTACTTGGGTACTCTGATGTGCTGGTGACGGGTACTCTGATGGGCTGGTGACAGGTACTCGGGTCAGGGCCACTGATAAGCCAGTGCAACTGGCCCTGTTGTACCAGGCTCATCCAGCAGGGGGGGCCCAGGCATTCTGACAGAAGAATGCATGCAGAATAGAAAAAAAAATCTCCAACCAGCGTCCCTCCTGAAGTGGCGCAAAGGGCCGATCTAAGTCTAAAATCCTCCCTCCACTCCCTCCCTCCGCTTGTGTAACTAATCACACACAGAGGGAGATGGAAATCTCCCTCTGTGTCATGGAGCTTGCGTCTGAACTGTTTGGGGCGCCATCCGCTCACTGTAACAAAGCCCCGCCTCCTAGATCGTGATAGACAACACTGATCCAATGCAGGGAAATTAAATCAGTGTTCCATCTACCAAGATCTAGGAGGCGGGGCTTTGTTACAGTGGACAGCCGCCGAAGAGTTCAGACCCCAGCTCCATGACACAGAGGGAGATTCCTATGTAATATTCTGTGTAATCAAGGTACTGGTGAGGCTGCAGATGGGCATAGTGGGGCTGAAATGGGCACAGTGAGGCTACAGATTGGCACAGTGAGGCGCAGATGGGCACAGTAAGGCTGAAATGGGCACAGTAAGGCTGCAGATGGGCACAGTGAGGCTGCAGATTGACACAGTGAGGCTGCAGATGGGCACAGTGGGGCTGAAATGGGCACAGTGAGGCTACAGATTGGCACAGTGAGGCTGCAGATGGGCACAGTGAGGCTGCAGATGGGCACAGTGAGGCTGAAATGGGCACAGCGAGGCTGCAGATGGACACAGTGAGGCTGAAATTGGCACAGTGAGGCTGCAGATTGGCACAGTGAGGCTGCAGATGGGCACAGTGAGGCTGCAGATGGGCACAGTGAGGTTGCAGACTGGCACAGTGAGGCTGCAAATGGGCACAGTGAGGCTGAAATAGGCACTGTAAGGCTGCAGATGGGCACAGCGAGGCTGAAATGGGCACAGTGAGGCTGCAGGTGGGCACAGTGAGGCTGAAATAGGCAGAGTGAGGCTGCAGATTGTCACAGTGAGCCTGCAGATTGGCACAGTGAGGCGGCAGATGGGCACAGTGAGGCGGAAATGGGCACAGTGAGGCTGCAGATGGGCACAGTGAGGCTGCAGATTGGCACAGTGAGGCTGCAGATGGGCACAGTGAGGCTGAAATGGGCACAGCGAGGCTGCAGATGGACACAGTGAGGCTGAAATTGGCACAGTGAGGCTGTAGATTGGCACAGTGAGGCTGCAGATGGGCACAGTGAGGTTGCAGATTGGCACAGTGAGGCTGCAAATGGGCACAGTGAGGCTGAAATAGGCACTGTAAGGCTGCATATGGGCACAGCGAGGCTGAAATGGGCACAGTGAGGCTCCAGGTGGGCACAGTGAGGCTGAAATAGGCAGAGTGAGGCTGCAGATTGTCACAGTGAGCCTGCAGATTGGCACAGTGAGGCTGCAGAAGGGCAAAGTGAGGCTGAAATGGGCACAGTGAGGCTGCAGATGGGCACAGTGAGGCTGCATTGATGGCACAGTGAGGCTACATTGATGGGCACTGATCAGGTTGCAGATAGGCACAGTGAGGCTACATTGATGAGCACTGGTAAGGCTGCATTGATCTCTTGTATCCTGTCCGCAGTCTCTGACCATCTCCTGTAGTATGTCTACAGCCTCTGACCAACTCTTGTATTAAGTCTGCAGCCTCTGACCATCTCTTGTATCATCACAGTATTTCTTTTGGATAATCAAACTTAGAACTGGCTGGAGAAAGATAAATATCACTTGAAGACAAACCTGCACTTTAATTCAAGGCGGAGTCTGAGAAAGCGCCAGGGGTGGGGCTGAAGGAGGGACCAGGGGCGGGGCTGAATGGGGCCCCGTGATTTCTATCAGCGGCCCTGACTCGGGTACTCTGATGGGTTGAGACAGGTACTCGGGTACTATGATGGGCTGGTGACAAGTACTCGGGTACTCTGATGGGCTGGTGACAGGTACTCGGTACTCTGATGGGCTGGTGACAGGTACTCGGGTACTCTGATGGGCTGGTGACAGGTACTCAGGTACTCTGATGGGCTGGTGACAGGTATTCGGGTACTCTGATGGGCTGGTGACATGTATTCAGGTAATCTGAGAGGTTGTGACAGGTACTCGGGAACTCTGATGGGCTGGTGACAGGTACTCGGGTACTCTGATGGGCTGGTGACAGGTGCTTGGGTACTCTGAGGGGCTGGTGACAGGTGCTATGGTACTCTTATGGGCTGGTGACAGGTACTCAGGTACGCTGATGGGCTGGTGAGAGGTACTCAGATGGGCAGGAGCGACGAGTATGGGAGGATGTCATATGACGCCCACCCAGGATGGGAGAGTGTTCTTTACTATGGCCCGGTATGTAAGTGGTTAAAAACTTTTTTTTGTTTTGAATAGAGTGGAAATGGTTGAAGCCTCTGTCTAGTTTTTTATTGCTGTGTGCTTTCCTGGTAGTGTCTTAGAAGAGTGGGAAGTGGTTAGAACTTCTGACATTGGGGGTTATTTACAAAAGGCAAATCCACTTTGCACTACAAGTGCAAACTACAAGTGCAAAGTGCACTTGAAATTGCACTGAAAGTGCACTTGGAAGTGTAGTCGCTGTAGATCGGAGGGGGACATGCAAGGAAATTAAAAAAACAGCATTTTAGCTTGCACATGATTGGATAATAAAATTAGCAGAGCTTCCCGTCATTTCAGATCTACCCCTCAGATTTACAGCAACTGCACTTCCAAGTGCACTTTCATGTGCACTTTGCACTTGTAGTTTGCACTTGTAGTGCAAAGTGGATTTGCCTTTTGTAAATAACCCCCCGTTGTTTTATTGCTGCCTGTGCCTTTATATCCCTGCAAAAACTGGACCCTGCAGTTCTATGTGTGTCACAGGAACAGAAATTAGGGCAAGATCTCCTAAAGTAGATCACATAAAAAAAAGAAAAAGAAAATTGTAACTCTTCCCCATTCTATCCAAAACTAAAAAAAATGTGACTGGAGTTAGTCTTTATAAGATTATTTAGTAAGACTTGTGGATTGGAATGTTTTCCATTTATTCCAACTAATAGCATTGAGATTTGTCTCAGTTGTTCAGTTTACTGCCAGTGTAAGCTTGTCTAATATATACTATAGATAATGAATGAAAAAGGATCCAATTCCCCTGTGTGTTTCCAACTAAATTAAAATGTCATTTACAGGATAAAAGGTGCACTATGTACTGAACAGATGAACCTGGTGGCTTAGTTGGAGCCAAAGTTCACTATAATAGTCTCTCCAAATTACCACTGTACTTACTGAGTAGCAGCATGCAGTATAGTGCAGGGGTAGGCAACCTTTTGTCACAGTGCGCCGAAAAATGTTTTCAAAGAAATTGAGTGTGCCGATTTTATAACAAAAAATGTCAACTTCACACTCAATCACGAAAAGGATTTTTTTATAAAGTAAATGCTATAAACTACTTTATTAATGAGAAATTAACATCCTGCACTCACACGCCTAAGATCAGCCCCAATTCCTGCAACTCCACACTTCAGATCAACCCCAATTCATGCACCTTCACACCTCAGATCACTGTCCCCCCTGCAAATCTGCCCCACCACTGTACCCCACCTGCTCATCTGTCCCACCACTGTAACACCCTGGACATCTGCCCCACCACTGTAACACCATGCATATCTGCCCTACCACTGTAACCCCCTGCTCATCTACCCCACAACTGTAACCCCCTGCTCATCTACCCCACAACTGTAACACCCTGCTCATCTGCCCCACCACTCTACCCCCCTGCTCCACCTTTCATTCTTGGTGACCTTGGTAACAATTAGCCCCCGTTTAACTGAAATTGTGCTACTTCACTATTGAAAAGCCGTAGGTCAGTGCGATTTCAAGTGCGACTTGCCTGACATCTGTGCGACCTCATGCACAGATGTCTATGCAAGTCGCATCTGAAATTGCAAAAAATAGTGCAAGAGCCTTTTTTCACATCGGTGTGGCACCGCAAAGTCGGAGTCGTACTGATTTGAAAAGTTCCATTACTGACAATAGGGTGCAACTTATCATGCAATTTGGAACTGTCAAATCGCATGTCAAGTCACAATGATGTGAATGGGGGCTTAGAGATAGTATATCTGTCTAATGAGAACACAGACAGCAAAAAAAAAAAAAAAAAAAAAGAGAAAAAGCCCTATTGTATCCAAATCTTAAAAAATGCCTTAAAGTGGAGTTCCACCCAGAAGGCCGGTTAAAAAAAAAAAAAAAATTAAAAGTCAGCAACTACAAATACTGCAGCTGCTGACTTTTAATTGGACACTTACCTGTCCCAGGGTCCAGCGATGCGGGGGATCGAAGCCCCGCTCGTCTCCCCCTCCGTTCAGCGGCGCCGGCATTGCAACTGTGGCCGCCGGGCTGTGGCTTCACAGCCTGGCACCCACTATGCATGCACGAGCGGCGCCGCGCGCCATGATTGGCCTCTCAGTCACCTGGGACCTGTAATGGGTCCCAGATGATTGACAGGAGGGAGGGAGCAGAGCGGAGCCCTTCCTGTGCCGAGGGGGAAGTGATGTCACCAGCCCAGGCAGTGGAAGGGGCAGACTACGAGGGACCCCCTAGCAACAGGCATTTAGAGGAAAGTAAAAAAAATATATATATCCAAATGTTTTTTTGTTTTTTTTTAAGGATTTTTTATGTATTTTTGTTTTTTTGGATGGAACCCCACTTTAAGTCAAACTGTATTTTCATTTGTGTCCTTCATAAGCGATAGATGTTGGTGAGTTTCAACTGCAATAAAAACAGGCAACCATCATACCCATAATTTTCTTTTACAGGTGACCATAATGGTTGTTGTTTGAGGTTGGTTAGGCAAACAACTTTCCACTCTAATTCATAAAAACTGCCTTCTGAAAGGTGCATTTAGGCAAAACAGAAAATGAGGCAATTGCTTGTAACAGCTCATCTGTTCACAGCTTCTGTTTTACATCCGTAAACAATGTATGTTACAGTAACCTGGTGCTTTGGGAACACAAGGTCTTCTTTATTAAATCTATGCTGGGGTATTTGAATTTGACCCTTATACTTAATGTTGCAATAAACACGCATAACTTCACCTCCCAATGCTCTCCACTTGTTCCCTTAATATCCGTGCAGCCCTGGCCACCCAATGTTTCCTCCTGTTCCACCAACGCATGAAGCTGCCACTTTGGGGGACGTACTAACTGCATATTGGGATTATGGGATGACTGGATTATTTGCTGCAATACTCAGAACTCTCACTAGATGTCAGTGTACTTTATACACATATAGAGTATCTCACAAAAATCAGTACACCCCTCACATTTTTGCAAATATTTTATTGTATCTTTTCATGTGACAACACTGAAGAAATGACACTTTACTTCAATGTAAAGTAGTGAGTGTACAGCTTGTATAACCGTGTAAATTTGCTGTCCTCAAAATAACTCAACACACAGTCATTAATGTCTAAACCGCTGGCAACAAAAGTCAGTAACCCCTAAGTGAAAATGTCCAAATTGGGCCCAATTAGCCATTTTCCCTCCCCGGTGTCATGTGACTCGTTAGTGTTACAAGGTCTCAGGTGTGAATGGGGAGCATGTGTGTTAAATTTGGTGTTATCGCTCTTACTTTCTCACACTGGTCATTGGATGTTCAACGTGGCACCTCATGGCAAAGAACTTTCTGAGGATCTGAAAAAGAGAATTGTTGCTCTACATAAGGATGGCCTAGGCTATAAGAAGATTGCTAAGACCCTGAAACTGAGCTGCAGCACAGTAGCGAAGACCATACAGCGGTTTAACAGGATAGGTTCCACTCAGAACAGGCCTCGCCATGGTCAACCAAAGAAGTTCAGTGCACATGCTCAGCGTCATATCCAGAGGTTGTCTTTGGGAAATAGACGTATGAGTGCTGCCAGCATTGCTGCAGAGGTTGAAGGGGTGGGGGAGTCAGCCTGTCAGTGCTCAGACCATATGCCGCACAATGCATCAAATTGGTCTACATGGCTGTTGTCCCAGAAGGAAGCCTCTTCTAAAGATTATGCTCAAAAAAGCCCGCAGTTTGCTGAAGACAAGCAGACTAAGGGCATGCATTACTGGAACCATGTCCTGTGGTCTGATGAGACCAAGATAAACTTATTTGGTTCAGATGGTGTCAAGCGTATGTGGCAGCAACCAGGTGAGGAGTACAAAGACAAGTGTGTCTTGCCTACAGTCAAGCATGGTGGCATTCTTATATTCACTCATGATTAATTAACAAACTTCAACCCCACCCTTATAAGAGTATCAATTTGAGCATCCTTAAGGGGTCAGCACATTGCTGGGGGAGCACATTGCAGTGGCTTCTATCCTTAAGGCTTCTATCTCTAAGTGATTCTTTCTACAAGTGATATGCACTTCAATCTCTGCACTTCAGCGATTGCATGAAGCAAACAAATACAGCAACCTGCACTGGAAAGCACCTAACAGACTGCAGGTGACCCTGTCTCTCTATTAAGCTCTCCTTCCACTCTGTAACATGCACTCTCTACCACTGCTCCTGACACTTGTGTCCTCTCTCCTCAAACTCTCTTACCTTCACCCCCCTCTCCACCCGCCTGCTTATACATATCACCCTGCCTTCTGTCCTCTCCCTACTACTGCTCCTACCAACTCTTGCTCATTCTGTACTACTTCTCCTGGATCTCTCTGCTGCCTTTGACACAGTGGATCACCCCCTCCTCCTCAAAAAGCTCCACTCCTTTGGTTTCCGTGACTGTACTCTTTGCTGGTTCTCATCCTACCTATCCCACCGCTCCTTCAGTGTCACTTACAACTCTACTTCCTCCTCTCCTCTTCCTTTCTCTGTTGGGGTTCCCCAAGGTTCTGTTCTTGGACCTCTCCTTTTCTCAATCTACACCACCTCCTTGGGTCAGTTGATTGCCTCCCACGGCTTTAAATATCATCTCTACACTGATGACACCCAAATCTATCTCTCCACCCCCCAGCTCTCTCCATCTGTCTCCTCACGCATTACCAACTTACTAGCAGACATAGCCTGGATGTCATGTCACTTCCTCAAACTCAACCTATCCAAAACCGAGCTCATGAGATTTCCTCCCTCAGGTGCCACTTCCCCTGATTTCTCTGTCAATATCAAGGGCTCAACTATCAACCCATCCCCCCATGCCAAGGTCCTAGGTGTAATCCTGGACTCTGAACTAACCTTTCGACCCCACATTCTATCACTATCCAAAACTTGCCGCCTCAACCTCCGCAACATCTCCAAGATATGCCCCTTCCTAACCAATGTTACCACAAAGCTTCTAATCCACTCCCTGGTCATCTCCCGGCTCGACTACTGCAACTCCCTCCTCATTGGTTTACCTCTAAATAGGCTATCCCCACTTCATTCCATCATGAACGCTGCTGCCAGGCTCATCCACCTCACAAACTGCTCAGCGTCTGCTACACCCCTCTGCCAATCCCTCCATTGGCTGCCACTCAGTCACCAAATTAAATTCAAGATACTAACTATAACTTACAAAGCCATCCGCAACCTGGCCCTCAGCTACATCTGTAACCTAGTCACAAAATACCAACCTAATTGTTCTCTTCGCTCCTCCCAAGACCTCCTGCTCTCAAACTCCCTTGTCACCTCATCCCATGCTCGCCTTCAGGACTTCTCCAGAGCCTCTCCCATCCTTTGGAATGCTCTACCCCAATCCGTCCGATTTTCTCCTACTTTATCCACTTTCAGACCATCCCTGAAAACTCATCTCTTCAGAGAAGCCTATCTGGCTCCCACCTAACAACTGTACATTTATCTTCTCAATCAGCACATCACCCACAGTTATTACCTCTTGTATCTCTTGACCTTCCCTCTTGGATTGTAAGCTCTAAGGAGCAGGGCCCTCTGATTCCTACTGTATTAAAGTGTATTGTATTTGTACTGTCTACCCTCAAGTTGTAAAGCGCTACATAAACTGTTGGCGCTATATAAATCCTGTATAATAATAATAATGGTGGTGGGAGTGTCATGGTCTGGGGCTGCATGAGTGCTGCCAGCACTGGGGAGCTACAGTTCATTGAGGGAACTATGAATGCCAACATGTACTGTGACATACTGAAGCAGAGCATGATCCCCTCCCTTCGGAGACTGGGCTGCAGGGCAGTATTTCAACATGATAACGACCCCAAACACACCTCCAAGATGACCACTGCCTTGCTAAAGAAGCTGAGGGTAAAGGTGATGGATTGGCCAAGCATGTCTTCAAACCTAAACCCTATTGAGCATCTGTGTGGCATCCTCAAATGGAAGGTGGAGGAGCGCAAGGTCTCTAACATCCACCAGCTCCGTGATATCGTCATGGAGGAGCGGAAGAGGACTCCAGTGGCAACCTGTGAAGCTCTGGTGAACTCCATGCCCAAGAGGGTTAAGGCAGTACTGGAAAATAATGGTGGCCACACAAAATATTGACACTTTGGGCCCAATTTGCACATTTTCACTTAGGGGTGTACTTACGTTTGTTGCCAGCGGTTTAGACATTAATGGCTGTGTGTTGAGTTATTTTGAGGGAACAGCAAATTTACACTGTTATACAAGCTGTACACTCATTACTTTACATTGTAGCAAAGTGTCATTTCTTCAGTGTTGTCACATGAAAAGATATAATACAATATTTACAAAAATGTGAGGGGTGTACTCACTTTTGTGAGATACTGTATATGGTAATAACTATTTCTCAAATTCTGTTATTCTTTTCTGCAGTGCTTGATACAATGATGCAAGAAGCAGTTGCTAATGTTTAACTATTCACTTGCTGATGTATATATGCAGCTGTGCAACAGGATCAAAGTAAATTATACAGAAGTAATGGAAAAATTACATTTGACCTGTTTTTGATGGGAATATGGGTAGAATTATTTTTCATGGGGATTATGGGAGGAATATCATGTTTACACCTAACAATGAACATATTTAACCTATTACCGATAATAATATGCATATAATTATTTTTCTACATGGGGATTATGGGTGGAATATTGTAGTTAAACATACATAGGAACATATTTAACCTATTTCTTTTAAGAATTTGCATACAATTATTTTTCTACATGGGGATTATGGGTGGAATATTGTAGTTAACCACTTAAGGACCGGACCATTATGCTGCTTAAGGACCAGAGGACTTTTTCCAATTTGGCACTGCGTCGCTTTAACTGCTAATTGCGCGGTCATGCAATGCTGTACCCAAACAAAATTTGCGTCCTTTTCTTCCCACAAATAGAGCTTTCTTTTGATGGTATTTGATCACCGCTGCCATTTTTATTTTTTGCGCTATAAATGGAAAAAGATCGAAAATTTTGAAAAAAATGATATTTTCTACTGTTTGTTATAAAAAAAATCCAATAAACTCAATTTTAGTCATACATTTAGGCCAAAATGTATTCGGCCACATGTATTTGGTAAAAAAAATGTCAATAAGCGTATATTTATTGGTTTGCGCAAAAGTTATAGCGTCTAAAAACTAGGGTACATTTTCTGGAATTTACACAGCTTTTAGTTTATGACTGCCTATGTCATTTCTTTAGGTGCTAAAATGGCAGGGCAGTACAAAACCCCCCCAAATGACCCCATTTTGGAAAGTAGACACCCCAAGGAAATTGCTGAGAGGCATGTTGAACCCATTGAATATTTATTTTTTTTGTCCCAAGTGATTGAGTAATGACAAAAAAAAAAAATATTTACAAAAAGTTGTCACTAAATGATATATTGCTCACACAGGCCATGGGCCTATGTGGAATTGCACCCCAAAATACATTCAGCTGCTTCTCTTGAGTACGGGGATACCACATGTGTGGGACTTTTTGGGAGCCTAGCCGCGTAGGGGGCCCCGAAAACCAATCACTGCCTTCAGGATTTCTAAGGGTGTAAATTTTTGATTTCACAACTCACTACCTATCACAGTTTTGAAGGCCATAAAATGCCCAGATGGCACAAAACCCCCCAAATGACCCCATTTTGTAAAGTAGACACCCCAAGCTATTTGCTGAGAGGCATGTTGAGTCCATGGAATATTTTATATTTTGACACAAGTTGTGGGAAAGTGACAATTTTTTTTTTTTTTTTGCACAAAGTTGTCACTAAATGATATATTGCTCACACAGGCCATGGGCATATGTGGAATTGCACCCCAAAATACATTTAGCTGCTTCTCCTGAGTATGAGGATACCACATGTGTGGGACTTTTTGGGAGCCTAGCTGCGTACGAAAACCAATCACCGCCTTCAGGATTTCTAAGGGTGTAAATTTTTTGATTTCACTCTTCACTGCCTATCACAGTTTCGGAGGCCATGGAATGCCCAGGTGGCACAAAACCCCCCCAAATGACCCCAGTTTGGAAAGTAGACACCCCAAGCTATTTGCTGAGAGGCATGGTGAGTATTTTGCAGCTCTCATTTGTTTTTGAAAATGAGGAAAGAGAAGAAAAAACTTTTTTTTTTTCTTTTTTCAATTTTCAAAACTTTGTGACAAACAGTGAGGTCTGCAAAATACTCACTATACCTCTCAGCAAATAGCTTGGGGTGTCTACTTTCCAAAATGGGGTCATTTGGGGGGGTTTTGTGCCACCTGGGCATTCCATGGCCTCCGAAGCTGTGATAGGCAGTGAAGAGTGAAATCAAAATTTACGCCCTTAGAAAGCCTGAAGGCGGTGCTTGGTTTTCGGGGTCCTGTACGTGGCTAGGCTCCCAAAAAGACTCACACATGTGGTATCCCCGTACTCAGGAGAAGCAACAGAATGTATTTTGGGGTGTAATTTCACATATTCCCATGGCATGTTTGAGCACTATATCATTTAGTGACAACTTTGTGCAAAAAAAAAAAATTTGTCTCTTTCCCGCAACTTGTGTCACAATATAAAATATTCCATGGACTCGACATGACTCTCAGCAAATATCTTGGGGTGTCTACTTTCCAAAATGGGGTCATTTGGGGGGGTTTTGAACTGTTCTGGCATTTTATGCACAACATTTAGAAGCTTATGTCACACATCACCCACTCTTCTAACCACTTGAAGACAAAGCCCTTTCTAACACTTTTTGTTTACATGAAAAAATTATTTTTTTTTGCAAGAAAATTACTTTGAACCCCCAAACATTATATATTTTTTTAAAGCAAATGCCCTACAGATTAAAATGGTGGGTTTTTCATTTTTTTTTCACACAGTATTTGCGCAGCGATTTTTCAAACGCATTTTTTGGGGAAAAAACACACTTTTTAAAATTTTAATGCACTAAAACACATTATATTGCCCAAATGTTTGATGAAATAAAAAAGATGATCTTAGGCCGAGTACATGGATACCAAACATGACATGCTTTAAAATTGCGCACAAACGTGCAGTGGCGACAAACTAAATACATTTTAAAAGCCTTTAAAGCCTTTACAGGTTACCACTTTAGATTTACAGAGGAAGTCTACTGCTAAAATGACTGCCCTCGATCTGACGTTCGCGGTGACACCTCACATGCATGGTGCAATTGCTGTTTACATTTGATGCCAGACCGACGCTTGCGTTCGCCTTTTGCGCGAGAGCAGGGGGGGACAGGGGTGCTTTTTTTTTTTTTTTTTTCTTTATTATTTTTTTGCTTTTTTATCTTATTTTTAAACTGTTCCTTTCATTTTTTTTTTTTAATCATTTTTATTGTTATCTCAGGGAATGTAAATATCCCCTATGATAGCAATATGTAGTGACAGGTAATCTTTTTTGAAAAAATTGGGGTCTATTAGACCCTAGATCTCTCCTCTGCCCTCAAAGCATCTGACCACACCAAGATCGGTGTGATAAAATGCTTTCCCAATTTCCCAATAGCGCTGTTTACATCCAGCGAAATCTAAGTCATGAAATGCTTGTAGCTTCCAGTTTCTTAGGCCATAGAGATGTTTGGAGCCACTCTGGTCTCTGATCAGCTCTATGGTCAGCTGGCTGAATCACTGGCTGCATTCTCAGGTTCCCTGTTGAGACAGGAGAGCCAGAGAAAAACAAGGAAGACGGTGGGGGGGGGGGCGGGGGGCATTCCCTCCCACTGCTAATTAGCCGCTAGGATTGCTTTTACATGAAAGCTGACCGCTGGCTGAAGAGAATGATACCAAGATGATACCTAAACCTGCAGGCATCATTCTGGTATAACCACTCAAAGTCGTGAATGGCGTACCTGAAGACAAAAAAATGGTTAACAATAAAACACAGTAAACGGTAAAGTATAAAAAATTGCATACCTGAAAAGCAAACATGATAAAACATAACAATAAAACACTGCAGAATAGAATACAGTAAAAAAGAGCAGAACAATAGAGAGAGAATAGAGAGAGAGAGAGAACAATAAAATGACAACTATTTTTTTTTATTTTATATATTTTTTTTTTACACTTTTTTTTTGTAACTAACTTTTATAACGGTAACCGGTTCCAGGTTCGGGTATCTCAAAATGCGATGGCATCTTGGGAGACCCTGTGAAAGTGTGCTTAGTCTGTGCAATGCTGTACCCTACGCTAATACTCAACTAGTGAATGGTAGCATTCAAAACATTCACCAATGCAAAGACCAGGATTGTCAGGACAGGAGGGACAATAATAGCGGGTGTCATGCCTATATCCACGCTTGCTGCAGACATGACATCTTTTTTGGGGGGGTTCCTTGGTTAGGGGTACTCGGGAGGAGATAAAGAAAATGCCTCTCATGCAGCCGACTGCATTTGGTTGGGGATGTGAATGGGGGAAGTACGGGCGCTGCAGAAGTGGTGGGTTCCCAATTAGGATTGGCGAATGCAGCAGGAAGGGCACTATGGGCACGACGGGCCTGTGTTTGTCTTCTTCTTGGTGGCAGCGGGACACTACTTGTGCTTGCCACCTCACCAGCTTGAACTGCACTTATGGGACTCGCCACGTCACCAAGTGTTACTGCAGTGCTGGTTTGACTACGACGGGGGTGTACTAGGCCACTGGTGCTTGCCAATTCACCAAAACGCTACCAAAAAAACTGTTAGCGATCACAGGGATCAGGCCTGACTCTGCGAACGCTGCAGTTATGCGTTTAGTGTTTTGTAAGTGACAGTGATCGATCGATACTGCACTTGGGTGGGCTGGGCTGGGCCGGGCGAAGGGGCAAAAAGCAGGTGCTAGCAGGTATCTGGGCTGATCCCGCTAACACTGCGTTTTTGGGAACCCTAAACTGCTGGGGACGCTAGTATAGATCTGATCGGATCAGATATTGATCCGTTCAGATACTATACCACTAAGGAAGGTGTACGCTTCGTCCGGGGGTGTTAGCGGTACTGGCGCTAACCTGACGCTGCTTGGGGCTGGTGCTTACCAGTTCACCAAAATGCTACCAAAAAAACTGTTAGCGATTGCAGGGATCAGGCCAGACTCTGCGAACGCTGCAGTTATGCGTTTAGTTTTAGTTTTTGTAAGTGACAGTGATCGATTGATGCTGCACTTGGGTGGGCTGGGCTGGGCCGGGCGGAGGGGCAAAATGCAGGTGCTAGCAGGTATCTGGGCTGATCCTGCTAACACTGCTTTTTTGGGGACCCTAAACTGCTGGGGACACTAGTATAGATCTGATCGGATCAGATATTGATCCGTTCAGATACTATACCACTAAGGGAGGTGTACGGTGCGTGCGTGGGTGTTAGTGCTACTGGCGCTAACCTGACGCTGCTTGGGGCTGGTGCTTACCAGTTCACCAAATTGCTACCAAAAAAACTGTTAACGATCACAGGGATCAGGCCTGACTCTGCGAATGCTGCAGTTATGCATTTAGTGTTTTGTAAGTGACAGTGATCGATAGATACTGCACTTGAGTGGGCTGGGCTGGGCGGAGAGGGCAAAACGCAGGTGCTAGCAGGTATCTGGGCTGATCCCGCTAACACTGCATTTTTGGGAACCCTAAACTGCTGGGGACGCTAATATAGATCTGATCGGATCCGATATTGATGCGTTCAGATACTATACCACTAAGGGAGGCGTATGCTGCGTGCGTGGGTGTTAGCGGTACTGGCGCTAATCTGACGCTGCCTGGGGCGACGCATATCACCGCCGGGCGATCAGGGGGCTAAACCTTTATTCGGTAATAA
This sequence comes from Aquarana catesbeiana, assembly GCF_042186555.1. Taxonomy (NCBI): domain Eukaryota; kingdom Metazoa; phylum Chordata; class Amphibia; order Anura; family Ranidae; genus Aquarana; species Aquarana catesbeiana. The sequence goes on from NC_133334.1 coordinate 118,248,637, forward strand.
ACGACGGGTGCCCTGACACTATAAAAAATAAACAAACTAACCAGCGTCACCTGTAACAGTTATACGGTGATCAGGGTGAAAGGGTTAACTAGGGGGCAATCAAGGGGTTAAAACATTTGTAAGATAGTATATGGGGGTCCCTGTCACTATAAAACGCTGACGGCGAACCTAAATATTTACGTCCCTAACTAGAGTCACCAGTGACACTAATACAGCGATCAGAAAAATGATCGCTTAGTGACACTGGCGACAGGGGGTGATCAAGGGGTTAAAACTTTATTAGGGGGGGTTAGGGGGGTACCCTAGACCTACAGGGGGCTAATACTAACTGCCCTAACACAGTAACTGTCACAAACTGACACCATGCAGTAATCAGAAAAAAAAAAAAAAAAACTGCTTGGTGTCAGTGTGACGGGGGGGGGGGGGGGGGGTGATTAGGGGGTGATCGGGGGGGATCGGGGGTAAAGGGAGGTGTTATGTGTGCCTGGCATGTTCTACTGTGATGTGTGTGTGTTGTGCACTCACATTTCAGTCTTCTCTCCTCGGCGCCGGAACGGAAACTGCCGAGCCGAGGAGAGATGACATCACATCCTCTGCCTCTGTGTACATGGGTATAGTTATTGTTTTGTAGGGGGATTATGGGTGGAATATCATGTTTACACCTAACAATGAACATATTTAATCTATTTCTGATAAGAATACACACATATTTTTTTTATTCATGGGTGGAATGTCATGGTTAAACATACCTAAGAACATAGGTAACCAATTTTTGATAAGAATATGGGTATACTTGTTTTTCTACAAGGAGATTATGGGGAGAATAACATGATTACACAATTTTTGATTATGCCTCATTACAATTTAAAATAATTTTTACCAGGATGGAAAATATGAAGGGTTGATATTTTTTAGGTAGAGGTGCTTTTAGGAATGTCTGGGGTTTTTGAAAACAAAAAGGGTTTTATGGCGACCTAAACTATAAATTTTTTATTTTTTTTTGCTAGAAAGTTTCTTATAACCCTCCGGTTGGGTTCACACTATTGCAAATTGGATGTGGGATTTCCCAGATCTAATTCACATAGCAGAAGACTGTGACCAGCTCTCTATGGAGCCGGTTCACATATCTCCGGAGCGGCTCCGGTGCAAATTGCACTGGGCTCCTGTGCGTCTTCTGGTCTGAATTCAGCCGAAAATTTGGGCTGAAATTGGACCTGAAGCGGTGTATGGGGGCGCACCGGAACCCTGCTGTGAGCCGCTCCACTGTGCAGTGTGAACCCAGCCTCAAACATTATATATTTTTTTAAAGCAGAGGCACTAGAGAATAAATTGCTGGGTGTTATAATTTTTTATGTCACATGGTATTTGCACAGCAGTTTTTCAAATGCAATTTTTTGGGAACAATAATACTTTTTTAATTTTAATGAAAAAAAAAAACAATATATAACCATATTTTTGATAAAATATAAAAGATAATGTTACGCAGAGTAAATAGATACCAAACACGCTTTAAAATTGTGCATGCCGTGCAACAGCAACAAACGGTGTAAATGTTATTAGCCATAGGGAACGTTTTAAAAGCCTTTACAGGTTACCACTTTAGATTTACACAGGCGGTCCGGTGCCAGAATTACTGTCTGTGATCTGACGTTTGTAGTGATACATCAGATGTGTGAGTTGATCATTGCTTGCGTTTGTGCAGCACCAACACGTGCATTTGCCTTTGCGCATGAGCATATGGGATGGGGGTGCTTTAAACTTTTCTATTAATTTTTTTATTTTCTTTTACACTGTCACTTTAAATTTTATTTAATTTTTTTATCACTTTTATTGCTGTCATGTGACAATAATAGGCAGTGACAGATACTCTTTATGGAGACTCCAGATCTCTTCTCTGCCCTTAGAAGCATTTGATCCCACCAAAATCAGTGTGATCAAATGTTTTCCATTTTTAAAACTGGCATCGGGAAAACCAGAAGTAATGTAAGCTAATGGCTTCATGCTTCCCATAGAGGTGGACAGAGCTGTTCCGGTCTATGCCTACCTCTTTGAACAGCCGGTGGAAGTGCTGGTTGGTTGATTGAGTGTCAAGACAGCCCGTTGAAGGCAGCGGGAGGGGAGGGACGTCCCCTCCCGCTGCTTGTAAAAGCAAACAAGTGGCTGGTTAGCTGCTTGAATTGCTTTTACAAGACAAAAAGCAAACAAGTGGCTGGTTAGCTGCTTGGATTGCTTTTGCAAGACAGCCGACCATTGGCTCTATACCTTGCTGCTTGCAGGGCTAAAAAAAAAACAAAATCTTGCCTGGCGCCCAGAACTGCATATCCTGGTTTTCCAGTGATAGGAATTGAACTTCCCTGCAAAAAACACAATATGCGGTGTTCGGGGCAAATTTGAAAGCCACTGGGACACTAACATGAAAAAACAGAAGTGCTCATTTTAGAAGGCTTATATGCGAGTTATTGTCATAAAAAGGGTTTGGGGACCTGGGTCCTGCCCCAGGGGACATGTATCAATGCAAAAAAAAGGTTTAAAAATGGCAGTGATTTTAATAATGCTTAAAGTGAAACAATAAAAATGAAATATTCCTTAAATAACGTGCCGGGGGTGGGGGGGTGTCTATAGTATGCCTGTAAAGTGGCACAGTTTTCCAGTGTTTAGAACAGTACCACAGCAAAATTTAATTTCTAAAGGAGAAAAATCATTTAAAACTGATCGCAGCTGTAATGAATTGTTGGGTCTCAGCAATACACATATATAAAAAAAAGACATGGGTCCCCCCCAGTCAATTACCAGGCCCTTTGGGGGTATAAAAATTAAGGGGAACCCCAAACCAAAAATTTAAAAAAAAATTGCGTGGGGGTCCCCCCAAAATCCATTCAACTCCCTTCAGGTCTGATATGGAAATTAAGGGGAACCCTGTGCCAAATTTAAAAAAAATGGTGTATGGGTCCCCCCAAAATCCATACCAGACCCTTTAGGTCTAGTATGGATTTTAAGGGGAACCCTGCGTAAAAATAAAAAAAATGGCGTGGGGTCCCCCCCAAAATCCATACCAGACCCTTATCCAAGCATGCAACCTGGCAGGCCGCAGGAAAAGAGGGGGGACAAGAGAACACCCCCCTATTGAACCGTACCAGGTCACATGCCCTCAATATGGGGAGGGTGCTTTGGGGTCTGGCTGATGGGGACAAGGGCCTCATCACCTTAACGGAAGCACCCGTGGAGTCAGAGGGGGATGGTGTCACCCATTTACGTCACTGTGTGGCCCTGCCCTCAGCTATATAACAGCTGTGAGAAGAAGCGTCACTCGGCGGGAGCCTCCCATGGAGGCGTTTTTTTTTCTTGTTTTTCGGTCCAACAGGCGGCGTGGATTTATATCACTGGACATTTTTATTTTTTTTATTTTTTTAATAAAGGACTTGTCCCAGGCTGTCCCTTGTCTTGTTTACCATTTTTGACACTTTTTTTGAAATGGTAGGGGTACAATGTACCCCGTTACCAATTCACATAGGGGGGGCCAGGATCTGGGGGTCCACCTATTAAAGATAATATTTTTTACTCTGGTGTGAAGTTATAATGTTGTTGCACATTTGTTTTATACATGTAAAAATATTTATTTGCACATCTGTGATTCAGTAAAGGCTAGATTGTTCCAGGAATACTATTACCTAGATACATATATTTCTCTTTTTTTGTCCTTTTAAGGTTCTATATAAAATAGGTATGTATGACTCATCACTGAATCTCCATCTGTCAAAATTTCCAAATCTGTTTCTTACTTACTTATGAGATTTAGTTTTAATATTTTATTTAAGTGATATAGGTATGGGTTTTCTTCTCTAGAAAATAATATTGAGAACATTGGTAAATGTTGCTTTTGAATAAAGTCATATAGACAGATTTCAATAAAGTCCAAATAGAAGTACTCGATCTCTAAATAATAAAATAAAAATGATTTCTACGGTTGGTGCTATACAAGAATCAGATGTGAAGAAATTATGATACAAAGTCACCAGTGCTACCAATAAATGCATTTCACATATTTATTGCAAAGGGGTATCATCACATAAGTCATTAGCGGGGGCCCTTCCTCAAAGTGACAAAGTGACAACAAGGAAGGGACTCTGTGAGGCCCCAAAACATTGTTTTCTTATGACTTATGTGATGCTGGGTTTGCAATAAATATGTGACAGAGAAAATTGAGTACTGTCTGTGATACTTTTTTTATTTGCACTAACATAATTTGTCATGGACGAGCTTTTGGGGTGTGTCCCCCTCTTCAAGATCCAAGCAGTACTGATTCACAAAAGTTTTAGCAGAAGGTAAAATGTTAAAACAAAACAAAACAAAAATCTCTGAGGGAAAGGAAAAAGAAAAACAAACACATACAAATCAATGTGTATGGCAATGGTAATAAAGCTATCAGCAAGTGAGGGAAAGCTATAGTCTGGAGGGGGGGGGGATGATAGTCAGCAGAGGGGGTCATAAAATTGTAGCATAATGGATGAGGAAACTGATATCTAAATTTAGCCCATTGTTCTTTGTGTCAAAAAAAGAAGTATCATTCTTAGCTCAAACATGGTCCTGGATAGTTCTGAAATTCCATTTAAGAGCTAAAACATTGAAGTCTTCTATAGTGTGGTCCGGTTGTGAGAAATGATATCCCACAGGTGTGCAGAAACTGTCTTCCTTATGTTCCTTGAAGGTATGTCTGTGCAAATTCATCCTCACTTGCAACTTCTGTCCTGTTTCACCAACATAAGATCCTTTGCTACACCTGTTGCATTGGATGAGGTACACCACATTATGAGGTACACCACATTACTGGAGGTACAGCTGTATGATCCCGTGATATTGAAGGTCTCATTTGTGTGTGTGACACTTTTGGATAGATTGGATTGATCTGGTTGCACAGTTTGCAGCATTTTTTATTGCAGGGTTTGCTTCCATTATTTGTGACTTTATAATCACAGTGAAGTTTCCTGCTGATTAGTTTATGTCTAAGGTTGGGTGGTTGTCTGAAAGCCAATAATGGGGGTTGTTGGAATATTTTTTTCAGAGTTTCATCCTCTGTTATAATGGGTTGTAAATCTTTGATTATCTTTTTGATCCCTTCTAGTGTTGGGTTGTATGTGGTGACTAAAGGTACTCGGTTGTTTGTTTGTTTTTCTCTGTGTATTGGAGGAGATTTTCTCTTCGGGTTCATAATACACAGCCAGGCCATCAGATACCACCAAATATGTTCAGATCCAGATGACAGAGATAAACATCTCATAACACTGGCAGACTCCTTCCATAAGAAAGGTTACAAAGACAAAACAATCAACAACAGCATAAACACAGCCTTGAAAACCCGAAGAGAAAATCTCCTCCAATACACATGCACACAATGTTTTAGACAGATTCTAAGACAAGAGTGTACAAATACTACTAATCCAGAAAAAGTTTTATTGTTTGAGCATTCTTCAAATGATCGAAAACCTTGCAAACCTTCAGCTCTACATCATCAATTCCCCCACTAATTCTGAAAGTATACTGTGGAAGCAGTAAAAATAAGATTATACTGTATTTTTCTCAGGTTTGCTTTAATAGTAGTTCTCTGACAATTGTTTTTCATGTTCGGAATGACAACAGAGTAGTCATTTTTATTTACCGTACATCTGTTAAATATTGTGTCTGGTTCACATATGTCCGGAGCGGCTCTGGTGCAAATTTGGACAGGAGTCCTGTGCGTCTTTTGGTTCATTTCAGGTCCGAATTCAGCCAAAAATTGGACCTGAAACGCTGAAAGGGGACGCTCCAGACCCCTGCTGTCACCCGGAGCCGTCTTCAGTGTGAACCCAGCCTAAATCTTCAAAAAAATGAGTCTCAGCTCCAGAATGGAACCTTGCTATCCCTAAGGTTGCTACAAACTGCTAGTGCCGGTGGCCTATTTTCTGCAAGAGTAAAGTTCTTAACATGGGTGCTCAACCTGTGGCCCTCCAGCTGTTGAGGAACTACAAGTCCTATGAGGCATTGCTAGGCTGACTGTTACAAGCATGACACCCAAAGACAGAGACATGATGGTACTAGTAGTTCTGTGACAGCTGGAGGGCCGCGAGTTGAGCACCAATGCCTTAGTAGCTGACTTGTTTATAAAAATCAACTAATACTAACAGCACATGTCACAGATGATACAATATATTGAAAACACTTTGAACACACTACCCTTTGTGTTTCCTGATCCATCTTACAATCTTGCCTCTTTTAACCCAACTTAACTTGAAAAATCAAGCCTTCTCTGTCCAGCTTAAAATGCGTCATAGGGCATTAGATGTTAACAATAAAAAAAGCACAGAGGATTAATATTGCCAAAAGTTTATTAATCTGAAATTAAACAGCGGTGATAACTTAATTCCCAAAATATTGTGCGTATGTTTTCTTCCAAGTTGTTTGGTATTGCCATGGATGAAAAAATGAGCAGTCTTAGGATTTCCCATTAACTGTTTCATATTCAGTGTTTCTCAGAGCCATCTCCTCAGCATATTTGGTCCCCTCATCTTCATGATCAGTTCTGAGGAAGAAAAAATATTAAATTGAAATTGTAATCCCAAAAACATCATCACAGTGATAAAGGACAACTAGAGCACATTGCGGAGACCCTCAAAACTGCACAGCGTATCGTAAAGCAAATTTCCACGTTTTTGCATAGTTACAGAGTTACACCATACCTGTGGGATCCCTGTGGAAGCAGATAATCACTGTAATAGTCACTGGGTGCCGTGCCAAGCAGCTACCCTGCTACATAGTGAACACTAGGGGTTACCACCATTTACAGACTGTCTTGCACTTCTCTCAATATATGCAAAGCATTCTCTGACTGGGCGAGATGGAAATTGTGACGCTACAGCCCCACCTCTCCACCTTGCCCAATCAGAGAATGCCACCCTGCAGGCTTAAAGAAAGAAACCCATCAATCCCTGAATGTATTTATTGGCAAGGTGTGCTAGAGAGTCTATTGATGTTGGCTGCTGGAGGATCTATTGTCGCTGGTGGGATTCTTATTTTTGTGGGGGTCTATTGTTGCTGGATAGGTCTATTCTTGTTGGCTGGGGGGGTCTTATGTTGCTGGGGGGTCACTTGTTGCTGAGAGGGATCTACTGTTGAGGGAGAGGTCTATTGTTGCTGGCTGCTGAAGGGTCTATTGATGCTGGCTGCTGAAAGATCTGTTGATGCTGCTGAGGGTCTATTGTTTCTGGGGGTGATATTTTGTTGCGGGGGGCCCATTGTTGCTGGGGGGATGTCTGTCATTGTGGAGGGATCTAATATTGCTGTGGTGGGTCTGTTGTTTGCTGGGGGAGTCTATTGTTCCTGGGGTGAAGTCTATCAAGTTCCATACAAATAACTTAGCAGAATAAAATGATACTTGGTTCTGTATTCTCTAAAAGGGGTGGTACTTTTTTTCAGATCCTCAGAGAGTTCTTTGCCAATGAGGTGACATTTTGAACTTCCAGTGACCAGTATGAGAGAGTGAGAGCCATAACACCAAATTTAACACACCTGATCCCCATTCATACCTGAGACCTTGTAAGACTAACGAGTCACATGACACCGGGGAGGGAAAATGGCTAATTGGGCCCAATTTGGACATTTTCACTTAGGGATGTACTCACTTTTGTTGCCAGCGGTTTAGACAATAATGGCTGTGTGTTGAGTTATTTTGAGGGGACAGCAAATTTACACTGTTATACAAACTGTACACTCACTACTTTACATTATAGCAAAGTGTAATTTCTTCATTGTTGTCACATGAAAAGATATAATAAAATATTTACAAAAATGTGAGGGGTGTACTCACTTTTGTAAGATGCTGTGTGTATATATATATATATATATATATATATATATATATATATATATATATATATATAGATAGATAAACACACACACAGCATTGGAGGGAGGGGGTCAAGGAACTGTATATGGTGGTAACTGTAGTAATTGAGAATATATGCTTACGTGGTAAATCATTTTGTTCTTCTGTTCTTTTTTTTAAGGGCCTGTTCACACCACAGAAAGGCAGTCCTGATGCTTTTCTACATAAATGTTTTTGATGCATTTTTGCTGCGTTCTGGTGCATTTTTGATGTTTTCCAAAGTTTCCTGAGTTTTTTCCACTCAATGCATTTTTGATGCGTTTAGATGCGTTCTGGTGCGCTTTTGATGCTTTTTGTTGTGTTCCAGTAGAGTTCTGTGCAGAAAAAATTCAGCATGTTCTACTTTTTTTTCTGCACTGGAAAACACTGGAACTGCCTGCACTAATGTGAACTAGGCCATTGGAACCCATATAATCTACCATGCGATTTTGATGCAGAAAAAAATGCACTGGACTGTATCTGGTGTGAACAGGCCCTAAGTGTAAAGGTTAGGAATTTTTGTAACAAACGCGGTGTTCTTAAAAAAAGCCATCCTTTGAAAGATCAGCTATAACACTCACTCACTGCCTGTCTTGTATCAGTAGTAAAGGAGCAGGGCTAGCTTAGCTTTTTTTGCTGTCTTGAGAGCAAAGGATCTTCAGCATCCAACACTTTCAGGTTTTTCAGATGATTATGTCCCCTACTGCACAGCATGGTTTCCAACCACCGACCGCTACATCACTGCAGCTCTGCAGTGACACAACATTGAGGTAGCAGTGTAATGTTGGAACCACAGTGCTGCAGCTGGGGATGGACAACTGGTAATGTCGGATGCTGACAATTTTCTGTTTCAAGAGAGCAAAGGTGAAAAACATTATTGGTGGGGCAGATAGAATTATTATTGTTTTTAACACGGTGGCTTTTTAACTTTAAAGTCACTTTCATTTTCAGAACTCTCTATCCTTAGCATGCTAATGTTGCATATCCCAATTTTTCTCCACAGTGAAATGTTATACAGCCTTGTGTAATTACAATTTTTCTGTTTGTTTCTATATTCTGCTTTGAGTACTATTGTCTTTACTATAATCTGAAAATTACTGTGATTAACATGGTGCTTATTTTGGCTAGTAGCCAGGGGCAAGGTAGCAGGTAATGAGTATCTTGGGAGATGCGGTAGGAGGGACATGGACCATGTACTCCATGGAAACATATCCTGGCTGCTCTATATGTGTGGCATGTCTACAATTTAGTCATTCAGATTTGTAAAGTTACTGATACTATTACTTTAATAGGGGATCTTTTTTGCTATGACAACTGCCTAACATAGAAGCCACACAAATATCTTATTGAACTATGCAGTAAGTTCTGGTAACTAGAAACTCTGATCTGTGAAGCTATGAAGATACACCCAGAGAAAGCTTTGTATAGTATATAGTTACAGATATAGTTATATCCACCGTGCACCATAGCTCAGATTTTCAAACAAGAGCAAATGGGAGGACTGCCTTATTTCTGTGTTGCCCATTACCTGTCTACACCAATTCATTGATGTTTAGTGATAGACTAACAAAATTCTGAAAAATCTGATTTACATAGATCAAATGTAAAGACAAATTCATTTAGATGGCCATACAGCATGGGGTCAAAGTAAACACAACACATATCTGTGGCCATTGCTGTAACAGTCAGTCAGTGGGGTTGATTTACTAATAGGGCGTACTCACGGTCGGACTTTGTTCGGACATTCCGACAACAAAATCCTAGGATTTTTTCAGACGGATGTTGGCTCAAACTTGTTTTGCCTACACACGGTCGCAAAAAGTTGTCGGAATTTCCGATCGCCAACCACGCGGTCACATACACCACGTACGACGAGACTAGAAAAGGCCGGTTCAGAACCAAGCACGGCACCCTTTGGGCTCCTTTTGCTAATCTCGTGTTAGTAAAAGTTTGGTGAGAGACGATTTGCGCTTTTTCAGACTCGTGGCTTTCAGATCGTTTTCTGCCGTTCAGTTTGTGCTTGTGGGTTTGTATCTGCTCTTCAGTGCGTGCAAGCAAGTTCCGCGTGACTTTAGGTAGTCATTGTATTCTTGTTTGTTCGTTACTGTTTTTCAGGTCGCTCTTCACAGGCCTTGCTGTTCTTCAGTGCGTTCTGTTACTTCGTTCTGAGCAGCCGACCGTTTTCTAGCCATGTTTTGTATGTGTACTCCTCGTAGGGTTCGTGCTGTGCGGGGGCTTGGTGTTGGGGTCCTGACCTTGACACAAGTCCAGTCCATGAACAGGGTGGGGAGGAGTTCATGGACCAAGAATTGGTTGCTTCAGCGTGACCAGTTCTCTCATATGCCTTTGCTCCGTGAGATCCATGAGAATAATCCTGATGATTTCAGGAACTTTCTCCGGATGACGGACCCCGTGTTTCACCGTTTGTTGGCTTCGCTGACCCCCTATATCAGCAGGCAGGATACCTGCATGAGGCAAGCCATCACTCCGGAGCAGAGGTTGGTCGCTACCTTGCGGTATTTGGCCACAGGGAGAAGTCTGCAGGACTTGAAGTTCTCGACAGGCATCTCCCCCCAGGCTCTGGGGATCATAATCCCAGAGACCTGTTCTGCCATCATCCAGGTCCTGCAGAAGGAGTATATGAAGGTAAGATTTTTATCCTTTTATATCACATTTTATTGTATTGAATGTTTGATAATATATTGTATTTCTTTCCTCATTCCCTAATTACCATGATTGGAATATGCTGTGAATGTCCCCTTTGTTCTCATGCATGCTGGATTTTTATGTAATTATTATTTTATGTCCTTCATACATATTTTCCCTTCACTAACCTCCCCAGCATGGTGTCTCCTGCCCTATATTCACCTCATGTAGTCACTTAACAATGTATTTTATCAGCTCCATAGTAGTGCTTTACCCCAAAAAACCCCTAAAATGTTTGGAAATGTAATTTTTGATTTAAATTCAGGCAGAGTGCCAGAGGCCTTTTTTTGTGGTGTCCCCAAATAATTTTTAGTAACCCTCCCTCCCCCCAACTGCTAAGTCAGCTGATTACAATTCTATATCCTCAATCATCTATCTGCTGACTTTGCCAAACCCATACACACTATACCCACCTGTTTACTGGTCAGATTTATGGATGAATTACCCAAAGCATGTAGTGCAAGGGCCTGCCTGTATACTTTACAATGGTACTGTTTAAAGTTTTTGTATCCTATTATTATCTTGATAGGTAATAGCAGAATGTCCAAATGTCCTCAAATGTGTACAGTGTGTATTTTTATCTTTGTATTATGACACTTCTTACCTGTCCAGTGGTCTGCCAATAGTGTAACTAAGGAGGGGCTGTTCCAAGTAATACCCTGTATTTAGGCATTCATCTCTCAATGAAGTGAAGAGGGTTACCTGTCCAAGATTTACACACACCCCCTATAATGGTAGAAATGGCCCATGAGAGGGGGGGAGGGGGAATATGATAGGTGTACCTTATACTTTGGCCTTGTTAAATTCCCCTTACTAAATGCTATCTGGAGGTTGCCCCATAATGTTTGTGTATAATCTGCTTGCCATGTTTCTGTGAAAAAATAGTAATGTTTATTGTTTTTTCCTCAACAGTTTCCTTCCACGCCACAGGAATGGCAGACTGTGGCCTCCCACTTTGCCCAGCGGTGGGACTTTCCTAACTGCGGAGGGGCAATTGATGGGAAACACGTCCACATCGTCCCACCACCCAACTCGGGGTCGTACTATTATAATTACAAGGGGTTTAATAGTATAGTGATGTTGGCGGTGGTGTCGGCTAATTACGACTTCTTGTATGTGGACGTGGGGAAGAATGGCCGGATGTCCGATGGTGGAGTCATTGCCCAGACGGAGTTCTACAGGCGTCTCCAGAATGGCAGCTTGGACTTGCCAGCTCCAGAGGACAATGTGGAAGGACTCCCATTTGTGTTCGTTGCTGATGAAGCGTTTGCGCTGGGGGACCACCTGATGCGGCCATTCCCGATGAGGACCCTCACCCCAGAACAGAGGGCTTTTAATTACCGGCTGGCCAGAGCCCGAAGAGTGGTGGAGAACACATTTGGAATCCTGGCTGCCGGTTCCGACTATTTCTGACACCCATCCATATGGTGGAGTATAAACTGAACCATATTATACTGGCGTGCTGTGTTCTCCATAATTTTTTAAGGAAACATTCGGCCAATTATGCTGGCTCAGTTGGGCCTGAGGCCGGAATCCTACATCAAACCACACTGACGGCGCTTGAAAGTGGCCGTCCTGGCTTGCCCTCCCTGAGTGCCCGTGATGTCCGGTTACGCTACCTGGAGTTCTTTGCGGGTAGGGGGGCTATCAATATGCCAGACAATATGTGAAGCCTTTTTATAATAAAAAAAAAAAGAAATTCTTTGTGGACATTTACTGCTTGTGTTTGTTTTAGCTGACCCTGACATAAATGTTTTGAGTGCAGAAAATGGCGTGATTGTGTAACATAAAACAGCTATTACATCACCCCAAAAGTGTTGTATTGTAGTGTTGAGACAATAATCCACACATTCTTGAGTAAGCAACTTTTTTATATCTGCACAATCACATGTGCATTTACCAAAGGTTTTTAAAACAAACCAACATGTTTGTTGTATAACAATTTTTGCAGTAGCATTATCAAAAATCGAAATGTCCATTTCAGATAAAACAGGCCTGTGTAAAACCAACAAGAAAGCCAAAAAACTTGAACTTACAAAGTTCACATTAGGTAAAACCTGAAGGCTATATCAGACATCAGTATTTAGGAACTGTGTTTGATATAGCGTTCAGATGGGGGGAAATCACCCCTGGAAAAGCCAAATTTGGAAGATGCACACCAATTTACGAATGTCAACATGTGCTATCTGCCATCAGGGGGGATCAAGGGACGTGTTTTGGGGGAGCAAGCCCTTCCTCAACGCTACTTTATAATTGAGGAAGGGGTTGCACCCCCAAAACGCGTCCATTGATCTCCCGTGATGGCAGATAGCACATGTTGGCACACTGTGTGCATCCTCCAAATTTGGCTTTTCAAAACATTGCAAAAAGATTTTAAAAATTGGACCACAATCCCAAAAATATATTTTGTGGGGTTTTAAATTTGCCCCAAAACATCAATGATGTTATTATTTTTTTTAATAACTTCATTGATTTTTTGCTGTATGTTGTGCAATTCGAGATTACACCCCATGATCTCCCCGATCAGGATCTGGGCACTTTCTGAAGTAAAGCGTTCTGGATCCACAACCTCACGATCACCTAAAAAGAGAGAAACAAAACAAAAACAGGTATCAAAAATCTGCCACCATCCATCTCTTACCTGAGCCTGTGGTCGCAGACACTCACCTGTTGTGGTGCCAATCTCCACCACATCTTCTATTTCTTCCTGCTCTTCTTCGTTTGGGGGTATTTCACCTTCTTCCATAGGTGGGGGGTCTGTGGTCTCCTCGGATGAGGGGTGTCCTCCGAGTCTTTTCTCCCCTATGTAAAACAAAAATGTAAATGTAAATGTAAAACAAAAATGGTATAATTAGCACACAGATATTTGATGGCAGAACTAGAAATAGGAAACATTGCTTGGAAGTGGGGTACAATTGTCAATTTTAGCAGAGTTCCAAGATGTCGCTTGTTTATTGTCCTTTGTCAACCTGCAATACTTTACCTGTTTAGTACAAGCTTCACAGATGGAGACCCCCTATAGTATACACTGGAGCACCTGTGTGGTCCCCTAATAAAAATGGTGTTCTTGTGTCCCACACTAGTGCTCCAGTGTCCAGATGTGAAAACAGCTGCTCAGTGTTCTCTCCTTACACAGAATCTAGTTTGCATTTCATTCTAGTAACAAACCCATCTACACAAACAAATATTTGGCATCCAAGTAGGCCCCAAAAAAATGTGGGAAAATGCATATGGCCTAAACAATGATGTTTTAGAGGCCGAAAGAAAAATGTTTGATACGAACGAATAATGGGCCCATGAACATTAAAGTTGCCCTTTTAAACGTTACAATTAATAAAAGCACATGGAGCAACACGAACGGAATAAAGACAGAAAGAATAGGAACACAGCACAACTACTTACTTTTTTGCAGCACTCTCCGGATCTTTCGGTACTGCTCTGGCTCTCTCAATTTCAGGTCCGACCACCGCTTCCTGAGCTGATCTTTCGATCTTCGGACCCCGAAATTCCTCAGAAGACTCCTGATCACTTTCGCCATGATCTTGGCCTTTCGTATATTGGGGTTGGGGTAAGGCCCATACTTCCCGTCATAGTCGGACTTCCTCATGATGTCGACCATCTCCAACATCTCCCCAAAGGACATATTTATGGCCTTAAAACGTCTCCTTCTGGATCGGGATGTGTCCAGATCCGGGCTTTCCTCCTCCTCGTTCCTGTAATTATCACGCACCTGCTGTGACTCCGCCATGTGCTCTTCCCCCACTACGCTGAACGAAAAGGGGCGGGGAATAGAATAGAAAGAGCGTCAGGGGCGGGCGGAGTTACACGCATGCGCAGTGTGTATAAAGCGTAACACGCGTGCGTATTACGTACGATCTGTGAGCGGAGGAAGGAGCATTGGACGTGCCGATCGCCTATATTGTAACAAGATTAGGAGAGTTTTGTCTGACATTAGGCTTTGTCTTGTGTTGTGTCTTGCAGTGAACATGGATATGCTACTCAAAGATAATGACTTCATGTCAGTATTCGTAGAGATGCTAAGGGAGCTGCCCTGTCTGTGGGAGATTAAACACCCCCATTTCAAGAACCAAGCAAAGAGGAAGGCAGCACTGGAGCAATTGTGTGAAATTGTGAAGCAGGTGATCCCCACGGCAGACATCACCTATTTAAAGATATTAATTGGTTGCCTGAGGAGTACATATCTAAGGGAGCGCAAGAAAGTCCAGGATTCACAGAGATCCGGAGCAGCAGATGACATCTATGTCCCTAGGATGTTGTACTACGACAGGCTGCATTTTCTGGCAGGCCAGACTGAACCCAGGCCATCCCTCTCCAGTCTTCCTTCCACGCTTCCTTCCCCCCCGGCTGAAGCTTCTGACGCCCAACCTGGGCCTTCCAGGCCACATGTGGAGGAGCCCAGATTGAGCCAGGTATAGCATTCCTCTAAATATTTCTGCTTGTACAATCAATGATGTTAACTAGATGTTAGTTGGGAGTACTAATTTATGATTGTGATTGATGAAGCAAAAACTAAAACCATGTCCCTTTTTCAGACACAGGGAAGTCTCAGCCAGGAGGTGGACGGGCCGAGCCGGCTGGCTGATCTGCAGGTCCCTCCACCCCCCCGAAAAGAGAAAGTGGCAGTAGGAGGAGTGCCCTAGAGGAGGCTGCCAGAGGATTCTTTTGGAGGGCTACAGAGGTCCTGGGAGCACCACAGACCGTGGAGGAGGACATTGCTGCCGTCATTGCATATAAAATGCAGAGGATGGAGGAGGGCCAACAAGCCATGTGTGAGGCCCTCATATTGGAGGCTCTTGAGAAAGGTATGATGGGCCAAATGACACCTCAGACACACCTTTGTGATGGTCCTCCTCCTCCTCCTGCAGGTCCTCCTCCTCCTCCTCCCTCTCCTCCAGGTCCCCCCAGTCCTCCTCCAGGTCCTCCCAGTCCTCCTCCTCCTCCAGGTCCTACTCCTCCTCCTGCCACATCTCCAACTGCACAGCCACAGCCCGGAAGGAAGCGTGGAAGGAAGACCAGACAGTGATTGGCCTGGGTTCAGTCTGGTGGGCCTAAAAATGCAGCCTCTTGTGGTACCACAGCCTGGGGACACAGATGTCATCTGCTGCTATCCGGATCTCTGCGAATTCTGGACCAGACTGCCCTCCCTTACATATGGACTCCTCAGGCCACCAATTTTGATGTTGAAGAATTGATGTCTGCCCTGGGGGTCCCAGGCTTCGCTAATTTCTGCTGTTGATCCAGTGTTGCCTTCCTCTTTGTTTGGTTCTGATCCCTTAATAAAGGATTTTTGTTTGGAATTATACTCTCCTATGTGTTTTACTTCAAAAAGGACAGTTTGTTTGTGAGGATTCAGGTACATTTCAAATATACAATGTGAAATGAACAAGGGACACCAACAACAAACAATCTCCTGGAGATTAAATAATAAAAGATATCAATGGTGTTGGGGTAACTTGACACACAAAACACACACAAAACACAGACAAAAATATTCTGGAGTAAAAATAAAAATAACATTGAACAAAGATCAGCCTTTGAAAAAATCCAAACATTAAAGAAAAAAAAAGGCTTAAAATCCAAAAAAAAAAAAAAAAAAATTAATATAAAACTGTCAGATGTGACAACTAATAACAATATATTCAGGGAATCCCAATAAAAAAACACAAATAAAAGTTTGTGAGAAGTGTGTGTGAATATGAGCAGCAAAACTACTTAATTCTTGTCACAGTATAAAGAAGAAGAGAGTGCGCTGTATTAAACCATTTTGAACATTGCAGCGTGACGAAAGTGCTATATCCATTGCGAACGCTAAGTTTACCAGAATGAGCTGTCCCGTCTCGGAATTTCTTCTGAGCATGCGTGGCACTTTGTGTGTCGGAACAGGCCACACACGGTCGGAATTGACGCGATCAGATTTTGTTGTCGGAAAATGTTATCTCCTGCTGTCCAACTTTGTGTGTCGGAATAAGTGTTAATTTACAAAGTGAATGTGATCTAGTGGAAGTTGTGTTTACCCTATTGATCCAGTCACCTGCAATGGACTTCATTTAAATTCCTCTGTACACGATTGGGTATTCAAACTGAACACATAATAAGTGAATATTATGTATCCCATTACAGTGGAGGACCTGGGGCTTACCATACATGTTGTGTAGATGTTATTGCACTTTACCGTTCACCCAATGATATACAGTATCTCACAAAACGTGAGTACACCCCTCACATTTTTGTAAATATTTTATTATATCTTTTCATGTGACAACACTAAAGAAATGACACTTTGCTACAATTTAACGTAGTGAGTGTACAGCTTGTATAACAGTGTAAATTTGCTGTCCCCTCAAAATATCTCAACACACAGCCATAAATGTCTAAACCCCTGGCAACAAAAGTGAGTATATCCCTAAGTGAAAATATCCAAATTGGGCCCAATTAGCCATTTTCCCTCCCCGATGTCATGTGACTCTTTAGTGTTACAAGGTCTCAGGTGTGAATGGGGAGCAGGTGTGTTAAATTTGGTGTTATCGCTTTCACTCTCCCATACTGGTCACCGGAAGTTCAACATGGCACCTCATGGCAAAGAACTCTGAGAGGATCTGAAAAAAATAATTATTTGTCTACATAAAGATGGCCTAGGCTATAAGAAGATTGCCAAGACCCTGAGACTGAGCTGCAGCACAATGGCCAAGACCATACAAAGGGTTAACAGGACAGGTTCCACTCAGAACAGGCCTCACCATGGTCGACCAAAGACGTTGAGTGCATGTGCTCAGTCTCATATCCAGAGGTTGTCTTTGGGAAATAGATGTAAGAGTGGTGCCACCATTGCTGCAGAGGTTGAATGGGTGGGAGGGTCAGCCTGTCAGTTGTCAGACCATTCACCACATACTGCATCAGATTGGTATGCATGTCTGTTGTCCCAGAAGGAAGCCTCTTCTAAAGATGCTGCACAAGAAACAGTTTGCTAAAGACAAGCAGACTAAGGACATGGATTACTGGAACCATGTCCTGTGGTCTGATGAGACGAAGATAAACTTTTTTGGTTCAGATGGTGTCAAAAATGTGTGGCGGTAACCAGGTGAGGAGTACAAGGAGTAGTGTATCTTGCTTACAGTCAAGCATGGTGGTGGGAGTGTCATTGTCTGGGGCTGCATGAGTGCTGCCACCACTGGGGAGCTACAATTCATTGAGGGAACCATGAATACCAACATGTACTGTGACATACTGAAGCAAAGCATGATCCCCTCCGTTTGGACACTGGGCCACAGGGCAGTATTCCAACATGATAACAACCCCAAACACACCTCCAAGACGACCACTGCCTTGCTAAAGAAGCTGAGGGTAAAGGTGATGGACTGGCCAAGCATGTCTCCAGACCTAAACCCTATTGAGCATCTATGGGGCATCCTCAAACGGAAGGTGGAGGAGCGTAAGGTCTCTAACATCCACCAGCTCTGTGATGTCATCATGGAGGAGTGGAAGAGGACTCCAGTGGCAACCTGTGAAGCTCTGGTGAACTCCATACCCAAGAGGGTTAAGGCAGTGCTGGAAAATAATGGTGGCCACACAAAATATTGACACTTTGGGCCCAATTTGGACATTTTCAGTTAGGGGTGTACTCACTTTTGTCGCCAGCGGTTTAGACATTAATGGCTGTGTGTTGAATTATTTTGAGGGGACAGCAAATTTACACTGTTATACAAGCTGTAGACTCACTACTTTACATTGTAGCAAAGTGTAATTTCTTTGGTGTTGTCACATGAAAATATATAATAAAATATTTACAAAAATGTGAGGGGTGTACTCACTTTTGTGAGATACTGTATAAGTATACATGCCAACTGTCCCGATTTTCCCAGGACATTCCTGGTATTTAGATCAAATGGAGATCAAATCACCAGTGCCGGCCCCTGGTGAAAAGCTGCATATGGTGACATTCTGCAGATCTGGTGACAAAAATGCATCTGGTGACACATGCTGCAGATCTGGTGACATGCTGCCTCTGGTGACAAGCTGCATATGGTGAAATACTGCCTCTGGTGACAAGCTGCTTCTGGTGATACATGCTGCTGATCTGGTGACAAGCTGCATATGGTGACAAGCTGCATATAGTGACAAGGTGCAGATTTGGTGACAAGCTGCATATGGTTACATGCTGCAGATTCGGTGACAAGCTGCATATGGTGACATGCTGCATATGGTGACATGCTGCAGATCTGGTGACAAGCTGCATCTGGTGACATGCTGCAGATCTGGTGACAAGCTGCATCTGGTGGCAGGCAACGTGGCAAGTGACATATTACAATGTAATAATAGAAATAATGTGCTTCAATCATCCTGACACCATATCAATCATGGTGCAGTGATGATTGAAGCGCCAACACCAGGTGCACAGTCATGTTGGAACAGGAAGGGGTCATCCCCAAACCGTTCCCACAAAGTCAGGAGCATGAAATTGTCAAAAATGTCTTGGTATGCTGACGCCTTAAGAGTTCCCTTCACTGGAACTAAAGGGCAAAGCCAACCTCTGAAAAACAACCCCATACCATAATCCCCCTCCACCTAATGATTTGGATCAGTGCACAAAGCAAGGTCCATAAAGACATGGATGAGCGAGTTTGGGGTGGAGGAACTTGACTGGCCTGCACAGAGTACTGACCTCACCTTGACAGAACACCTTGGGGATTAATTAGTGCAGAGACTGCGAGCCAGGCCTTCTCGTCCAACTTCAGTGCCTGACCTCACAAATGCATTTCTGGAAGAATGGTCAAACATTCCCATAGACACACTCCTAAACCTTGTAAACAGCCTTCCCAGAAGAGCTGAAGCTGTTATAGCTGTAAAGGGTGGGCCAACTCAATATTGAACCCTATAGACTAATCCTGGGATACCATTAATGTTCATATGCGTGTAAAGCAGTGGTTCTCAACTCCTGTCCTCAGGACCCACTAACAGGCCAGTTTGCAAGATAACTGAAATACATCACAGGTGATATAATTTGCTGCTCGGTGATTGCAGTATTCTAGTCTGCATCTCCCCAAGGTAATACTTAAAATATAACCTGTTAGTGGGTCCTGAGGGCAGAAGTTGAAAACCACCATGTAAAGGCACGTGTCCCAATATTTTTGACAATATAGTATATATATATATATATATATATATATATATATATATATATATATATATATATATATATATATATATATATATATATATATATATTATATATAATATTGCATGCATGCATAATTTTGCATGCACATAGGCAAGTTACTGTACTGTGCAAGCACATGGTCTTGGTTGATATATTCTGGTGTTTAATCATATTGTACCCTATTTGCAGAAAGAATATTCCATTAATATTTCTGAACAGTGCAGGACATTCCAAGTGATATAGAATTATGTAAACCTTTCACTTTAACTACTGAAGACAAAGTAACAGGTTCTCTTTATAGCCCACCTACTCTGCTATCAATGAATACCTTCTCAGTGCTCCCTCACTACTGTGTTAGCTTATCATAGCCCTAAGTAAAAAGCCTTGTCTGTCTGTACTGATGCTAAAACTGTGTAAAGGACCTCCCCCATCCACATATAGCAGTGCAAGGGCCTAAAGAGAAATAAAGGTAACACCAAGCCACAGTGTAAGAAATATACTGATCTAACCTGGGCAGTCCAACATTAAGCTGGCTCACGTGGGAATCCTCCATTGAGACTCTCCAGTATTACAGCATAATCCTCCAGTGGGCCATTCTGACCCTGCTACTCCCTTAATAAGGAAGCAAAACGAATGAGAGTACTCCACTCTGCCAAAAGGGGCAGTGCCTGCCTCCAAAAGACTGTTCTATATTGTGATCATTTTTATCAACTAGAAAAGTTTGCATTTTCTTCAGCCAAGCTATTAATAAATGTAACTTAAAGCTCCAGCAAAATGGATGAATGAAATTACAACCGAAAACTTGACAAGGTTTAGGAGAGCAATATGAGTCTTCCAACCGGATGGATAACAATTACAGCTTTCAGTGAAGCTAGCAAGAAAGAACTCATATTAGCATAAAAAGATGACAAGATTAAAGACTGAGAAAACAGCATGGCTGATGTCATATTCCTCTATACCCCTTTAGTAAGTCAGCCTCAATGGATATGGTTTATGTTGTCAACTTTAAAGGCTGTATTTCCTGTATTTCTGATAACTTTCATCCTACAGTATCTTTTATGTTCCTTTTTCATTTAGACGTCTTCAAACTATGATGGACAGAACTAGAAGGGTCTAAACTAAAAGGATAACAGTACTGGGATACCAACCTTTCCACCTCCTGAATGGTCTCAGGGAGAGGCACACCAAGTGTCTCTGGAAGTAAAGCAGCTATAACTCCAGAGAGAATAGGACACAAGCTAAATATAATGACGGGGAGGTGGTAATAATAATCTGCAGTCATCTGAACAAGTGGAGCAACAATTCCTCCCAAGCGTGCCATCATAGTTCCTAAGCCCATGCCAGTCTGCCTGAAACAGAAATCATAAGTTAACCATAAGTTGGGCAAAATCACTAAACTAGGTCTTACCCTCTACCTCAGCATCTTACCTGATGACAGTTGGGTATAATTCCCCTGTGAATAAGTACACGCAGTTAAATGAAGCTGCCAAACATCCTTTCCCAAACACAACCATTACTATTCTTGCAACATGATAGTCTGGAAAACACAAATGAACATAGAAAGTTTTACTGCAAGCATGCTTAACACAATGAAAATTCCATATGGGTGTCTGCTCTAATAAAACCTCATATTTTTGGGGGTATGGGGGGGGGGGACTGAAAACGATCATATCCCACCTACAAATGCTAATATGCAAATCGGTCATTAATAGGGCCTAGTTTCTGAAACTCTACCTGCGCTGAAAGTTAAAGTGGTTGTAAACCCTCTCCTATACCCAGTGAAGTGAACAGCCTCAGATGATACACAGGGATGAAACAAATCTCCCTACATAAGTTTTACATGTATATCTGGAGCCTTTCCCTTTCTACACACTTTAGAAAGTGCAGATCATGTTAGAAAATGTTCTTCCTTTTACACTGTGTGAGAGCTGATTGGAGGATGGCACACACCCTCACACCACATAGGCAGAGGAAGGAAGAAACAGCAGAGCTGTATTATGAATAGACAAGCTCCCTGCTTGTCTACCTCTAAGCTCCCTCCCAACACAAATTTTCAGCTGCTATCTCGTGTGTCGGAGAACGTGTCAGAAGTGTCTCTGTTGATAACAGAGGAACTGAGCAGCAGAAAGATGTGGCACTTAGAGCTTTGGTGAGAGATAAGTAAACACTACCGGTATAGTGCTTGGGTCAAATTTCATGAATGAGGTTTACAGCCACTTTAATGTGGAATTATGCAGAAAAACAAATGCTCAATTTGCAAAGCAGTTGCCGCCCTGTGCCCTGGATAGTCTTTGATGGTCATGTAGTTTTAAACATTTTAACGTGTATGTAAAGCCAAAACATCTTTTAGGTTTGGATAAAGTAGGAATTAGTTAAAATACATGAGTTTTTTTTTTTTTTTACTGTCTGTATCCCTTCATGGAGAGTTCCTTTTGCTGTGCCTGTGCCATAGACACATCAGGAAATAAGAGGAACAATCTCTAAGATTTTCTATCTTAGACAATTGTCTCTGAAAAAAGTGTCTGCATTGGAAGATTCCAACCGGTTCCTATGATTAGTACTTAACTTTGGATTTTCTATTCATTTCCGTACCAATGATAATGGTCAATAAAACAAATAAAAAGAATGAGCCTCCCCAGCAGAGACACAGGCAGCAAAAGATTTATGACAGCTTTTGACATTTCCTTATCCTATACAAAAGTTAAGGTAAGAGATAACATAACAAAGCCACACTCACATTACTGTTTTGCCTGGTATATATAGTACTATGAGTTTTTTTTTGTAGAACTCTACGGGCTGAATTAAAAAAAAAAACTGAGGAGGAGCTCGGGAGGAGCTAACTATCCGGTGTTAGTACAGCGAGCTCCCGGCTGAGCTATTGTGTTCTGAAAGGGGGACCGCCCCCCCGCCAGAACACACTAGTCAGCGCTTGCAGCCATTGGCCACGAGCTCTGATCAGATGTCAATCGACAGATGTTTTTCTGCCATGTTCCTTTGACAGAAGCTAGACATTCGGCCGGCTTCTATCAGACAGGCTGCCGTACACAGGGCCCAAATGATGGCCTGTTTCTGTTGAACCAGACGATATTCGGCCCATGTGTACCAGGCTTTACTCTACAATATAGAGTTTTTAAGGTATGTCATGAGGCAGCCATACTGTCAAAAAAACAAACGGTTTATTCGTAATAACATTAAAACAATACCAATGGGATCCTCATGGATCCGAAACATACAAAACTTGCTTAAAATTATAATATTGTCAGTAAATAACAACATTTTCAGGACAGGGAGAGGGCACCTCTATACTAAGTAAAATAGTAGTTTACAAGCTTTCATAGATCAAAGTTGAAATGTATAGTAGGGTGCCTATTTATATGTTCACTGTCAACAAGTTTCCCGGCCAATGCTACTTCCTAAGGACAGCCAAGTTTTACTATAGTTTAATGACAAGGCAGTGCATTAATTGCACAACAGTCTCCCAGGTGGACATAGGGGCAATAGGGTCCACAACACTTGACTACCACAAAAGAGAAACAGAGCCCACAGGACAATGACACCTCTCTGTTTATAGAGGGAAGAGGGGGGCCTAAAGCCCAGGTAGTTTAAGTCTTCTCCCTACCAAAACCACCTTACTGGAGTTACTGGAAACCATTGTCAATATAGATAAAAACATAACCAGCTAAAAGCTAGATGTGTGTTACGAGTTTACCATTCATTTTCAAAGACATTGCAATACATTTAAGCAACACACCTGCCTTTCAGCACACCACAACACGTGATAACACATTACCACACATTGTGGTGCACTGCATTGATAATTATTATATTGCATTGTACTTGCATTCCGGAGACTGCTTTGTAGTAAATAAATGGTTTGCTTTATTTCTTTCACATTATCTTACTTTTTTGTGCTGTGCATCCCTTTATTCTTTATATGTTTTTTCTCTGGTCTTTTATAATGGATCTTGTTCAGAGAAATGTTAGTCATGGCACAATTCATTTTCAAAGGGGATTGTGGAAGCACAAATATGAAAGCATTGATTTGTGAAAGGGTGCTACATTCACTTTGCAGCTCCTTAGTGATGTCAGTGGCCACACTTGAGGCCTCTTTTATCAAGAAAGTTGACCTGTGACATTACGTCTCCCTTTCTTTTGCATAATCCTGGTGTGCTAGTGACAATTTGCCATTTCATAATTGCTAGAGATTCTTGAAGAAGAGACACTTATTATGAAAAGTGAGCAGGATATAGGTAATATGGGCTAGATTCACAAAAAAATAGTATCTCTTAAGATATTTCACAATAAGTAGGCATATAGACTGAACAAGAATTTACAGGAAATCGTCAACACAATTAAATGCATCAAAAACAGTTTACCTTCAGGAAGAAAGATATTCACTAAAATAGCAGCACCAGACAAAATTAAAGCAGAGGCCTGCAGAACACGACGCCCAACATAATTAATCACAAAATAAGAGAAAAACTTGGCTGGTATGTCAACAGTGCCAAAAATGACTTGAATGATATAAATGCTAAGCCCAAATTTCTGAAGGTCCATTGCAAGACCATAGTAGGCAAAACTAGTAGAGAACCTGGTTAAGGAAAGAAATGGACATTAGAAATCTGATGTTTCAGATGCTAGTGATGTTACTAATAACAATGTAAAATAAATATAGATGACTCATAAGTGGCCTCCACAGAAAGAGCAGGTCTGTAAAATAGGTAGAACTCACTCCCATTAAGCGGTTGGATATTTATAAGCTCTGCTTGCTGATAACATAATGAGTTGGAGGATTTGGGTACATTTTGTGTTATACATTAAAGAGGAAGTAAACCCTGATGGGTTTTACTTCCTCTTTATTTCCCTGCAAAGGTAAAGCATAATGGGCTAATATACATCGCATAGTAGCCCATTATGTGTCACTTACCTGAAACTAGACATGTGCAATTTTATTTTGTAACAAATCGAAATTCGGCCGAATTTTGCATCTTCAACTAATTTCAACTAATACAAAAGAAATTATAGCGGATATAACGAATGAATTCAACATGATTCGGTAATTCATTAAAGATCTAATGAAACAAAAGGTCAACTCAAAGTAAATCTTACAGTCCAATCAGCTGATTCATTTTGTGCTGGAGGTTGGACTACTGGCAAAGTGCATTCCTGAGAACTGAGTGAGAAGGGTGTCGTATTGTATTTGAGCAGAGGAGAAGAGATATTGTCATTGTGTGTGTTAATAGATTCAATAAACAAACGACTTTGCAAACTACGAATCATTATTACGAATATATATACATACATAAATATCGAATTTCAACTAATATGAAAGAAATTATAGCGGATATAACAAATGAATTCGACATGATTTGAGATTCAGTATAACGAATATCGACACTCTACGAATAATAATGAATTATCCGAAAACTAATTAATGTAACATAATGAATATAACAGAACGAAATTATGTATTTTACGAATGACAACGAACCGAAACTAAAGGAAATTTCCCATCGTGCACAAGTCTACCTGAAATCGAAGCCTGCAATGTCACTGCTGTCCCCACTAGCAGCGAGCGTCCATCTTCACCCCTCTTCCTTTCGGGGCCTTGAACTCCAGCTCTGTGGCTGGCCGGAGTTGCGTGACGTCACTCCCGCGCCTGCGTGCAGGAGCCGTCAGTCACGGCATGACCCCTTTTAGAAACGGCACGATCTGCCCTTTCTAAAGTGCGCATGCGCCGTAGACATTGGCGCATGGCTTTATTGTAAATATCTCCTAGACCATAGAGGTTTAGGAGATATTTCCAGCACCTACATATAAGCCTTAATATAGGCTTACCTGTAAGTAAAAGTGATTGTACAGGGTGTACAACCACTTTAAACCTTATAGAAAGTCCATACGAGTGTACAGACCAACAAGCAGTTAAACACTTGGTCCCATATTCTCTGTGTGAATGCAGTGCTGTTTCTCAAGAAGTATAAGGGACTTATGGCATTCCTTATTGTTTTGGATGATAATATGTGTGGTATACATTAATAATACACAGTGGCAAACAATTTGGTTTGGCAATGGCTGCTTGTGCTCTGTTGGTTATGAGGGCTTTCAAAATAGTTTAATTGAATGACCAGTGAAATATGTTTAACCACTTCAATACAGGGCATTTTCACCCCCTTCCAGCCCAGGCCAATTTTCATCTTTCAGCGCTGTCACACTTTGAATGACAATTGCGCGGTCATGCAACATTGTACCCAAATTAAATTTTGATAGTTTTTTTCCCCACAAATAGAGCTTTCATTTGGTGGTATTTGATTACCTCTGCATTTTTTATTCTTTGCGCAAAAAAAACAAAACATGAACAAAAAAAGAGTGACAATTTTGAAAAAACCACAATATTTATTACTTTTTGATATAATAAATATCCCATTTTTTTTTAAATAAACATTTTTTTCCCTCAGTTTAGGCCAATATGTATTATTCCACATATTTTTGGTAAAAAAAATCCCAATAAGCGTATATTGATTGGTTTGCGCAAAAGTTATAGCGTCTACAAAATGGGGATAGATTTGATTTCTATTATTAATTTTTATTTTACTACTAATGGAGGTGATCTGTGATTTTTATCATGACTGTGACATTGTGGCGGACACATCGGACACTTTTGACACTATTTTGGGACCACTGACATTTATAAAGCGATCGGTGCTATAAAAAATGCACTGATTACTGTATAAATGTGACTGGCAGGGAAGGGGTTAACACTAGGGGGCGCTGCAGGGGTTAAATGTGTGTCTTAGGGAGTGATTCTAACTGTGGGGGGAGGGGACTGATGAGGGGAGGAGACAGATCAGTGTTCCTCTGTACAAGGAATATACGATCAGTTCTCCCCTGACAGGACGTGGATCTGTGTGTTTACACACACAGATCCACGTCCCTGCTCTGTAATGAGCAATCGCGGGTGCCCGGCGGACATCGCGGCCACCGGGCACGCGCATCAGGTCCCAGTGATGCGCTCTGCACAATGCCGGGAAGCCGAGGACGTCATATGACGCCCACCCGGAGGGACGAAGGGTTCCTGCCGCCGTCATTTTATTATACGGCGGTAGGGAACTAGGTAAAAATAAGCAGTAAGTCCATCTGTGTTTTTACTACCACTAAGATGGGTTGCTATTACTTTTCAGGTTGTGGTTTTTACTCGATAAATCACATTAGATAAATCACATTTTAAATCACTTGTGAGGTTGTACCCCTAAAAGAATCACATTTCACACAACACGTATGCATCTTTATATAATTATTGGGTCAGTGTTATATAGCCAGACTGTGTAAAAAACAATAGTGTAAAAAATACCAGCTCATCTGATGCAGTCTAATATTGGTGAGAAGTGACCACATATGACCATCTACCAGACCTAATTTAATTTAAATTTTGTGATGCAATACAAACTCGCAATAGCTCAGACATTTGTCAGCCAGACTATGTAACACGGATGATATGCCCCTTCATGTGAATGGTGAGGAAATCAGGTAAAAGTGTTAACTGTTTAAATTGAAGTGATATTAATTTAAAACATAACCCTCCTAATCCAAAAAATAGAAATATTATATCATCGAATGCAGTGGTTCTCAACCTGGGGGTTGAATGATGATTTGCCAGGGGTCCCTGAATCCTGGGCTGTTCCTGAAGCCCGCACCACTCTCCCAGCCTTTTTGCGGCAGACCCAGCAGGGCTGTCTCTGGAGCCCGCGGCCACCCATTCCCCCCACCAATGAGTAAGAGAAGGAATAAAAATAGAGAATACATGGAAGGGAGATGAACAAAGCAAAAGGGAGAGAAAGAATAACAGAAGGAACAATAAAGATGACTATAGAGAAGGATGGGGAAAAAAATAAAAAAATAGAATAGAGAGGGATAAAAAGGAAAGAAAGGAGAACAAACAGAAAGAGTGGTACATGCTAAAATGTACCATAAGGTTTTTTAATACTATACGAGTGGAAGACACTCAAGGAGCGCTAAATGTCCGTGGGTTAGGGGTACATATTACTTGCCTTGCCTTGGGTGCTGACAACCCACGCTACAAAAATAATTTTACTGTTAGGGGTCCCCACAACTTGGGAAATTTTATCAAGGGCTCACAGCACTAGAAGGGTTGAGAACCACTGATCTATAGTGAATTCAAAGTAAGGGGTGTAAATGGAGGAGCTTGCCAGCATCTCTATTCTAATTTTGATGGAAACCACAAGTAAGTCTAGGGTAAGTGGAGCACAGTTATAACATTTATAGTCAGCGCTTAACCGTAATCCCTGTGATGGAGCACAATTATAATATTTATAAAACTGTGACTGCCAAAAAAAAAAAACAGTGAAAGGAGCACCTTTATCTTCATATAGATACAATGACGAGAAGGTTAGTACCTACCAAGTGCAAGATATACAAATGGATATGCGACGAACCACAGGAGTCCTTATTAGGTCTATCACCGAATAATTCGTCTTATGAGCAGCATTAATTTCTCTTTGCATGTCATATTTAATTGTCTGAAATGAAGAGTTAGAATTGTATTAATATCTAATCTTGATACAAATTGATATTTTAATGTAAAATATAAACAACAGAGTATATAAAGACTTGCCAACACAAACACTGGTAGGGCTATGGATGGACAAAGTGAACTTGCTCTGCACCTTTCTTTAAGCAGCTGGAGTCGCAGGACTGGATGTGCAGAAATGAACTTTATTAACCTATGATTTTCTGGTAACCCTGGAAAACTGGCTTCTGGGAATATATGACTTCCTATGTACCAATAAAGAAACAGCATATAGTATTAACAGATGTCATTTAAAGAGAATGTGACTTGACAACTGTTACCTGTCATATGCTAGAGGTTTGCCTCATTCTTGGAAGTAGGGCTAGGCACATCAATGTGCTCTACCCTATACCTGAACTAAACTAAACTATACCTAAAAGACAAAGGTGAAATGATGATGAATTTTGGTACCCCGAGATCTGCCCTACATAGTTATTTTACACAGATCATTTGCCATATCCATCGGTCATGTTATTGAACATAATAAAGAAAAAATATACTTTTCCCACTGTAAACTGTATTTTAACCCTGTTGATTGTTTTTTGGTTGGTTAGTAATATAGACAAAGATTCTGTCTCTTATAAGCTATGCTGGAAGCACTCAGTTTGCAAAATCTGTCCCAGTCTGATTCACAAACATGAAAATGAAGTTTCATCAACATGTCCATTAAGTGATATATTAAACAGGTAATTAAATTAGCATAGGACTGATTTATTTTTAGCTTCACATTCTCAGGAACATACATTATTGTCCTACTTCCTGGCTGATTCTCAGGTAAAGGTGTGTAAGCATTTAGTCTTAAGGAGTTTCTATGCCTATGTAAATTAAAGAATCAGAATAAATCTTTCTATGTTACGGGTACTACAGTTTATTTGCAGAGTTACAAAATCCCAACAGATTGGGTAGGGCATGGAGCAGTAGCACTAATATAACACTTGTCATGCTGTCTGCATAGAATTTGTACTGTATGTTCTTTTTATGTTAAATTGGTTGTAAACCCCAAAATTAACAAGAAAGCCTACCTAATATATATATAGATATATATCTATATATATATCTATATATATATATATATGGATATATATCTATATATATATGGATATATATCTATATATATATATATTTTTTTTTTAATTAAAACTTTGTTTTTGGTAAAATAACTTGTTGGTCCCGCCAGTCACTTTGACTTTTCAGTGACAATAATCTGCAGCTTATTCAGTCTCTGACGCACTGTATGCTCCTGTCTTCCAAGATTTAAGCCACGTCTATTCCTGGTTTGCCAGAGAGCTTGCTCCTCCAAGCTGCCAGAGTCACAGGTAGCAGCACCTGTGGGACGGATCACGTGCCTTTGATTGACAACTCCTCTACATTCTGCTCAGCCCAGGGAGGAGGACCAGTCTTACTTATTTCACTACAGCTTAGTTCCACCCACCATTTCAGGCTGTAGAATGAGGAGAAAAAAAGTGGTCACATAATCGGCAGAACAAGAATTACAAAAAGGTCATTCTGATGTTTTTATCCTAATAAGGTCAGAATATGTCTGAGTTTACATAAGCTTTAACATTAGTTTCTTTTTGGGTGCTTTATTTTCACCCCACAATCACAAAACATGTAGAATAATTATTCCCTATGTCAGGGCACATTGTAATCAGAGAGTCCAAAAATGTATTTGATATGATGGTACTTTATTAAGATGACAAAATATATTTTCTTTTCCTGAACCCTGGTACCCAAGTGCCAGTTCACAACAATTCCACCCACAGAGTATACCAACAAGCGCAACTAATCTTGACACTTATACAGTGGGGATGGAAAGTATTCAGACCCCCTTACATTTTTCACTCTTTGTTATATTGCAGCCATTTGCTAAAATCATTTAAGTTCATTTGTTTTCCTCATTAATGTACACACAGCACCCCATATTGACATAAAAACACAGAATTGTTGTCATTTTTGCAGATTTATTAAAAAAGAAAAACTGAAATATCACATGGATCTAAGTATTCAGACCCTTTGCTGTGACACTCATATATTTAACTCAGGCGCTGTCCATTTCTT
The DNA here is from genome assembly GCF_042186555.1 of Aquarana catesbeiana. NCBI lineage: Eukaryota > Metazoa > Chordata > Amphibia > Anura > Ranidae > Aquarana > Aquarana catesbeiana. The sequence continues at coordinate 118,279,054 of NC_133334.1, forward strand.
CTGATCATCCTTGAGATGGTTCTACATTAGAATTAGGAAAGCCACACATCTGTCTATATAAGACCTTACAGCTCACAGTGCATGTTAGAGCAAATGAGAACCACGAGTTCAAAGGAACTGCCTGAAGAGCTCAGAGACAGAAGTGTGGAAAGGCACAGATCTGGCCAAGTTTACAAAAAAATTTCTGCTGCACTTAAGGTTCCAAAGAGCACAGTTGCCTCCATAATCCTTAAATGGAAGACGTTTGGGAGGACCAGAACCCTTCCTAAAGCTGGCCGTCTGGCCAAACTGAGATATCGGGGGAGAAGAGCCTTGGTGGGAGAGGTAAAGAAGAACCCAAAGATCACTGTGGCTGAGCTCCAGAGATGCAATCAGGAGATGGGAGAAAGTTGAAGAAAGTCAACTATCACTGCAGCCCTCCACCAGTCAGGGCTTTATGGCAGAGTGGCCCGACGGAAGCCTCTGCTCAGTGCAAGACACATGAAGTGTGAGTTTGCTAAAAAAACACCTGAAGCACTCCAAGATGGTGACAAATAAGATTCTTTGGTCTGATGAGACCAAGATAGAACTTTTTGGCCCTAATTCTAAGCGGTATGTGTGGAGAAAACCAGGCACTGCTCATCATTTGTCAAATACAGTCCCAACAGTGAAGCATGGTGGTGGCAGCATCAAGCTGTGGTGGTGTTTTTCAGCTGCAGGGACAGGACGAATGGTTGCAATTGAGGGAAAGATGAATGCAGCCAAGTACAGGGATATCCTGGACGAAAACCTTCTCCAGAGTGCTCAGGACCTCAGACTGGGCCGAAGGTTTACCTTCCAACAAGACAATGACCCTAAGCCCACAGCTAAAGTAACGAAGGAGTGGCTTCACAACAACTGTTCTTGCATGGCCCAGCCAGAGCACTGACTTAAACCCAATTGAGCATCTCTGGAGAGAGCTAAGAATGGCTGTCCACAAATGTTTACCATCCAACCTGACAGAACTGGAGAGGATCTGAAGGGGGAATGGCAGAGGATCCCCAAATCCAGGTGTGAAAAATTTGTTTCATCTTTCCCAAAAAGACTCATGGCTGTATTAGATCAAAAGGGTGCTTCTACTAAATACTGAGCAAAGGGTCTGAATACTTAGGAGCATGTGATATTTAAATTTTTCATTTTTAATAAATCTGCAAAAATGTCAACAATTCTGTGTTTTTCTGTCAATATGGGGTGCCGTGCGTACATTAATGAGGAAAAAAAATGAACTTAAATGATTTTAGCAAATGTCTGCCATATAACAAAGAGTGAAACATTTAAGGGGGTCTGAATACTTTCCGGCCCCACTGTATATAGCACTGCTAGCTAGACTTGTCATGTAAAGAAAATCTTGTATTACAGCAATTAACCACTTTGCTGCCTTCTTTTCTATCTGTATTATTGTTTTTTGTCTTTCATTTTATTTTGTTTTGGGTTTGAGGTCAGTTGTCACTTTTAGCTGCTGTCCCGTTCTTATCCAACTTTTTGTTTCCCATTAGGCTTCCCATTAAAAATTGTCTTTTGCGTCAGAGGTTGGTATTTTGACATTTTTGTTGATTTGGCCTTTAATTTAGGTACAATGAAAAAGAAAATATTCAGCGCAAAAACACACCTGAATGTTCCTAAATAGAGTTGCAAGCTGGACACTAAAGGTTAACACGCAACACCTTAATAATAACTATAACTCAAGACAGTGCAGTGCAAAATGACCAATCAATATAAATTGTCCTTTTTAAAAGTCCATAAATAAACATATCATAATGAACATAAAAATGTGCCACTGTGAAGTGGATGTGCATCCAAACTTTTAAGCATGCAAGTGTCAGCATGAGTCCAGCCCATCCACTGCAGGCATCAGTAGCCACTCACCTCATCATTGACCCACAGATCTAAAAATGCCTTCCCATGAATGGGAAACAATAGTAATCCAGAAGTCAATCAGTGACATCAAAGATGATCACATTACAGTCAATGGAAAAGAAGATATCCCCACGATATGTAATTTAAATAAAAAGAGAATATAGTGTTCTCTGTATTCCTCAATTTGATAAAAAAAAACAGTAAAACACTTACAACACTTATTTTAGGTAAACTTCCTTTTTATTTTTTCTGCAAGACTTCTCTTAAAATAGTCTCAGGGTTGATATTTTGGCATTTGATTCATTGTGGTTTATTACTACTTTAATAATCTATATTTTTTAAACAGAGCATTAGATGGAGAAGTATGGGGTTAACAAAAAAAACCTTATACTCACCCATGTAGATGCAGCATCTGAACTATGCTGCATCTTTCCCCCGTTGCTTTTGCATCTCAAACATCAATGATCATGGTTTTGGCCATACTTCTTCTTTAAGCTGAACCCTCTTTACAAGTTCAAAAGATTAAAGATTGTAACGTCAGAAGGTTTTTTATCTTAATGCATTCTATGCAGTAGAATAAAAAGCCTTCTGTGTGCAGCAGCCCCCCTCAGCCCCCCTAACACTTGCCCGAGGTCCCTCTCTGTACAGCGATGTCCACAAGTGTCTCAGCCATTCGAGATTCTCCTGCTGCTGTCAATCAAAGTCAGCTAGCCAATCAGGGGAGAGAGGGGGGCAGGGCCGGGTCGGGGCTCCATGTCTGAATGGAAATAGGGAGCTGTGACTCTGGTGCCCCCATAGCAAGCTGCTTGCTGTGGGGGTACTCAACAGGAGGGAGGGGCCAGTTTTACAGAAGAGGGACCTGAGAAGAGGAGGATTCAGGCTGCTCTGTGCAACTCCACTGCAACAGAGCAAGTAAGTATAACATGTTTGTTATTTTTATAGCAAAAAAAACAAGACTTTACAATCACTTTAAATATTTCATGAGCCCTATGGGAATTTTTTTTAGAAAGTAGTTCCTGCACTACTTTTTGCAAGTTTAGATGCGACTTGCATAGACAGCTTTGCATGAAGTCGCCCAGATGTCTTCCAAGTCGCACCTAAAGTAGCACTGAAATGCTACTTTAAAATCAATCATTTTACAAACAAACAAATTTCATCAATCGTTTTTTATTGATTTAAGAGTACACAGAAGGAATACAATGTGTACATTGTCTGACGATTTACAGGTTATCATAAAATGTCAGTTATGGAATATCAACTTGTATAGTATTTGTACATAAGAGTACACGAAACAATATGACTATAAAGAAGTTGCACTAAAATGCTAACCTAATGGGTATATATACATTATATTCGCAGTTACCTCCCCTAGACACCCCAGTGGGATCTCAACTGTTTCTCGAGGGACTGTGGTGTCGTGGTAATTGAGTTCAGCATAGTACATAAATCTACTTTCTAACAAGAATAGTGTACTGCATAGCCTGCGATCACAGTAAGACTATATCAAGGTATTAGTTGTGGATGTTTTAGGAAACCGGCGGCTGAAGTAGCATGATTTTAATGTCACGATCTGTGTGACCAGGGTGCAAAGCAAGGTCCAGAAAAAAATTGGTGATATTTTACTTTAGCCTTACGACTTATTAAGACTAAAATACACTGTAGCGCAGGGGATGGTCACAAAGAAACAGGATGATGCTACCCAAGTCATGCGATCAATTTATAACAAAAAGGAAATGGGAAACTTTGACTTAGCAGCGGCTTGTAACTCCTTGGCCGATATGATGTATTTTAAAGTGGTTGATGCTCCTCTCAGAACAGTTATATATGTGAGATCTACTACTAAGGAGAACTTGAAAAGCTAAGGGCCAATATCTTTTTTAGGGACAAATCGTTATAATAGTAATGCTAATAAATGCTTCTAACTGAAAATGATAATGAACCCCACTTTCTCTTTTAGAATATGCTGTCTGAAGCTATCATATTTTAAACACAATAGGTAGCTAGGCTGTAGACTTTTAAATATTTACGTAGTCTTAATAAGCACTAAATGAGTATTAAAATAAGCCCTCACTGGCTGCAGTTATTGTGGAGCAATTAATTCTCAATATTCACAGCAAAAGCACTGAGGTCATTCTCTCAACGCCTCCAATCAACCTGCACTCTGCTGTGAAGAATAGGTAAATACCAGAATTTCCAAAGCCTGGCCACAGTTACAGCTTATCTGAAGTTTACCTATTTATTTCATCTGCGAAAAATAGAGAGTTTGCCTCAGGGTTAGGGTCCCAAAATGGGAAAGAATAAACAAAAAATGGGTACCATCATTCGACTATTGTATATAAAGGAGTGGGGACAGTTGCTAAGGCTGTTTACCACTAGAGAGGAGAAGATAGACTATCTCGGCACCAATATGCACAATACAGTTTAGAGTAAAAATATAATATTTATTTTACATATAAAACACAAACACAGTTACAGAAATTAATGCATAAAAACAGGGAGAAAAAAGTTGATACAGTATCTAAATACTTGTAGACTTCATGGTGAATTCAAAGTTTGGAGATTCCTCACTGATTGTATAATCCTCTACAAGTTTCACGATCAAAGGGCCGCTTCATCGGGAGAATAAATCTATAAGGTAGATAACATACTTAAAGAACAATATAAAAAGTAATAACAATACTACAAATGCAACACGGAATGCACATTTCAGACAAGGATATGTAAATAACCATAAGTTTTCAAATGTTTTAATTTAGCATCTACAATAAGGGCCAATGCATAGCTGCTTACCTAGGAGTCCAAGGCCAGGGGTGCGGTCAAGAGGGGGGAGAAAAGAGATTAAAGGGGGGGGAAAGGGAGAGGAAAAAAGGAGAGAGAGAGAGAGAGGAAAATGTGTAAAGAGGGGTGGGAAGGATGGGAAGGAGAAAGAAAGGAGAGGGAGGAAGAGACAGAGGGGGAACGAAAAAAGAGGAAAGGGAGAAAGAATAAACAGAGAAGAAGGGAAGGGAAAGCTAGGGGGGAGGGGGGAAGGGAAGAGAAGGGGGGAGGAGGGGGGGGAGGAAAAGCGGGGGGGGAGGGATAGGGAGGAGAAAGTGAGTAAGGGGGAAAGGCAAACAGGGAAGAGGATAGCCCAGGCCTGGGTAGATAAAAGGTCCATAGCTCAATAAGTATATAGTCATATAGGCCTACCCCTGGTATAGCACACTAAAACAGTGTGCAAGAATCCACATAATCCAAGGGGGGGACAAAACAGGGGAAGAGTGGTGGAAAAGGAGTTAGCTACACCAATCTATATGGCAGGTTCATAGGTAGTCAAAGGCTTCCTTCAGTGGTCTCGCAAAAGAAAAGAGCTGGTGGAGCCGGCCAGATCTGAAGACACAAAGCAAAGATAGATATATCAATATAGACCACAGCAGCACAGTGCCACAGCGTGTGCTCAACACAACAGCAGGGGATAGCCACACTAACATAGTATGTAATTACCTGAGCAAGTAGTAGTCCAGGTGTCCCCCCTTGGAAAGAATGTCCGTGATGCTTGCAAGCAGGCAATAGCCGGCTTATGAGCTCCCCAACCCAGAAGATGCCACACACCGCAACAAGACATGATGTCCCCAGGTCTGGCTCCCTGCACTGAGCATGAGCAAATCAACCCTGACACGCGAGCGCGCGTCGCACACACCAATGGGCGACATAGCCCAAAACGTGAACTCATCGCGCTCGCGCGTCAGCGTTGATTTGCTCATGCACAGTGCGGGGAGCCAGACCTGGTGACGTCATGCATAGCCAGACCTTGTGGGGGTGGTCTTCCTAGGAAATCTGTCCCCACCAGGGGAGTCACATATCCGCCAGGGAATAGAAGGTGGCCGAGCATGTGCCTATTGAACTCCCAGAGGAAGAACAATGCAAGGATTACTAGAGAGAGGGGGGAATTAAAGTGTTAGCAATTGAGCAAAGGCATTTGAAACTATTAGACAAACATTAGATTCCTTGAATACTGGACATACAGAGCCATATCATAGCAGGAATAAGACCTATAAAGGGGGAATGGACGGCTAGAAATGCATGAATAGAGATAGACCCAGGGCACATGCAGGCCTATATTGGACAGTTGTTACACCAAAACAGAAAGAGGATACCACAGCTCATAGAAAAGGTTTATAAGATATCATTTCATTAAGACCTGGTGAAATGGTGGCATTGAGACATTCAAACCACATAGTTTCACGTTGTAGGATACCATTGTCCCAATCGCCCCCTTTTGGACTTTGAGGGACCACCTCAAGGACCAAAAATGTGACTGCCATAAATCAAATTGGTGATATAATCTGATATGGTGACCAACTGTAGTTAGTTTGCCATTGCTAGAATAGTATAAATGGTCTTCAATTTTCTGACGGAATTCCCGAATGGTCTTGCCCACATAAAAGGCATTTCACCTACAAATCATTAAGTATATCACCAATGGCGTCCCTAGGGGGGGGGCAGAGGGGGCCCTGACCCCCCCAACATTATGCTGTGCCCCACCATGTGCCCCCCTCCCCCCCCCCCCCCAATAAAAACATTTTTTTTTTCTTTACAAAAAATCAATGTCTAAGAGGGAGAGCGTCCCCAGTCAGCTCCTGCGGGTGATTCCTCCCCCCTCCCTCTGCTCGCTGACACTGCATAATGTGAGCACTTACACAACCACGGCTGACCGATCTGCTCCTTCCCCTGCATCCTCATTGGCAGGGAGAAGAGCGAGTTGCAGGAAGGACTCCACCAGAACTCTCAGTTACTGAACAAACAGACTGATTTCTCCCATCCTTAAGACAGGAGAACCAGCCTGTAAATTCCAAGAGATGCCAGAGCAGCGCTGTCAATAGCAGGGGCAGGACAGCAAGAGGAGGCTGGGGAACCCCACAGTGGCAGAACACCAGGGCCCGGTGGCAAGACAACCTTTGCAACCCTGATAGTTCTCCCACTGCTTTGGACCCTTATATTTTCTTGTTATGCTGGTGACATATATCTCTTGTTTTCTGCCACCTCGGGGGGCCCCAATACAGTAGGAAGGGAGCTCACTGCAGAACATGTGAAAGTGCCGTTGTGGGGTCATAGTAAAGGGCTCCAGGATATATATATATATATATATATAATTGCATTTTAACTTTCGCAACTTCAACTCCTCTCTCCTCTACTCTGCTACCGACCACCTCTATGACAAAATCTCCCCCCTGTCCTGCCCCAACCAAGCCATATCCATCTACAATAAATCTCTGTCCTCCACCCTGGACAAGCTCGCTCCCCTCACTACACGCAGAATCAGGCCTCGACCCCTACAACCCTGGCAAACAGATGACACTAAAATTCTCAAAAAACGTAGTCGCGCTCTTGAGCGTCTGTGGCACAAGACCAAGTCTCTCAAAGACTTCAACCAATACAAATCTGCCCTCCAAAAATACTATTCTTTCCTCCACACTGCCAAGCAAACCTATTTTACAACTCTTATTAATACCTTCTCATCCAATCCCCGTAAACTCTTCTCTACCTTCAACTCTCTACTTTGTCCTCCACCGCCTCCCCCCACTGATTTACTCACTGCCCAGGAAATCGCTAATCACTTCAAAAACAAGATTGATACAATCCGTGATGAAATCTCCACTCTACAGGTATCTCCCCCAGCTAAGACCCCATGTCAACAGATACAACTGACACTACCTCTATTCAAATCTACTACTCCAGACGAAGTTGCTAAACTCCTTTCTATCGCCCACCTAACTACCTGTCCCCTGGACCCTGTTCCCTCTCAAATGCTACGGTCACCCTCTGACCCCATCCTACACTCTCTAACCCACATCTTCAATCTCTCCCTCACCTCTGGCGTCTTCCCCGATGCTCTAAAACATGCACTGGTCACTCCCATACTCAAAAAACCATCCTTGGACCCTACCAATCTTAACAACCTACGCCCTATCTCCTTGCTCCCCTTTTCCTCTAAACTCCTTGAACGCCTGGTTTACAACCAACTGAGTGACCACCTCATTAAAAACAACCTTCTTGATCCCCTTCAATCTGGATTTCGCCCTCAACACTCCACAGAAACTGCTCTTTTAAAACTCACAAATGACCTACTAACTGCAAAAACCAACGGACACTATTCTGTACTCCTACTTCTGGATCTTTCAGCTGCCTTTGACACGGTTGACCACCCCCTCCTCCTCAAAAAACTTCACTCCATCGGTCTCCGTGACTGTGCTCTTCAGTGGCTCTCATCCTACCTATCCCAACGCACCTTCAGTGTCACTTACAATTCTACTTCCTCCACTCCTCTTCCCTTCTCTGTCGGGGTCCCCCAAGGTTCTGTTCTTGGACCTCTTTTATTTTCAATCTACACCTCTTCCCTGGGTCAGCTGATAGCCTCTCATGGCTTTCAATATCATTTCTATGCTGATGACACACAAATCTATCTCTCCACCCCTCAACTCACTCCATCAGTCTCCTCACGCATCACTAACTTACTAACCGACATATCTGTATGGATGTCACACCACTTCCTCAAACTCAACTTGTCCAAAACCGAGCTTATAATATTTCCTCCCCCACGTGCCTCTTCCCCTGACTTCTCTGTGAAGAGCAATGGCAAAACCATCCACCCGTCCCCACATGTCAGGGTGCTAGGTGTTATCCTAGATTCTGAACTCTCCTTTCAGCCCCACATCCAATCACTTTCCAAAGCTTGCCGCCTCAACCTCCGCAACATCTCTAAACTACGTCCCTTTCTAACCAGTGAAACTACAAAGCTCCTGATTCACTCCCTGGTTATCTCTCGCCTTGACTACTGCAACTCACTCCTCATTGGCTTACCTTTAAATAGACTAACCCCCCTTCAGTCCATCATGAATGCTGCTGCCAGACTCATCCACCTTACAAACCGATCAGTGTCTGCTACCCCTCTCTGCCAATCCCTCCATTGGCTACCACTCACCCAACAAATTAAATTCAAAATACTAACAATAAGTTACAAAGCCATCCACAACTGTGCCCCCAGCTACATCACTAACCTAGTCTCAAAATACCAACCTAAACGCCATCTCCGTTCCTCCCAAGATCTCCTGCTCTCTAGCTCCCTCATCACCTCCTCCCATATCCGCCTCCAGGACTTCTCCCGAGCCTCACCCATCCTCTGGAATTCCCTACCCCAATCTGTCAGACTGTCTCCAAATTTATCCACTTTTAGGCGATCCCTGAAGACTTTCCTCTTCAGAGAAGCCTATCCTGCCTCCATCTAACAACTGCATTATTTTCTCCATTAGCTCATCCCCCACAGCTATTACCCTTTTGTATAACTTGACCCTCCCTCCTAGATTGTAAGCTCTAACGAGCAGGGCCCTCTGATTCCTCCTGTATTGAATTGTATTGTACTTGTACTGTCTGCCCTAATGTTGTTGTAAAGCGCTGCGTAAACTGTCGGCGCTATATAAATCCTGTATAATAATAATAATAATAATAATTTTATAGTTGCCCCCTACTTTTGTCCCTGTCCCCCCATGTGCCCCCCCTAAATATGAAAGCTGGAGATGCCACTGTATATCACTACTGCTACTGCTACTGATGATGGTGCTACCCCCCGTCAGGAGACTCCTGGGAGGGAGCATCATCTCATGCACCTATTAACAATCCATCCCAGGCCCAAGTTGGCCACCTAAACAAATTTAGATTGAAATCCCGTAAGTTTCCCGACCTACTGACTTTTGGGCATTTTTGCATCAAACTATCAGGGACCTCAAAAATCTGAGATGGCAGGATATTCAATCCAACCTCAACCCCAAACAAGCCAAAGCGCTAAAATCATTACTGACTTAGTTATCAAACTGTCCGACAAAGGCGGCAACATTGTCCTAATGTCGCGTGCCCAATATCAAACAATGTGTTATGACGTTCTGAGTAATCAGAACTGGTATAATCCTATTTTTCCTATACCAGCTCAAACCTTTGCTGACAAACTCCGAGACCTGTGCACAGAGCACTTCCTGTAAGGCCTTATAAATCGAGATACCCTAGATTTTCTTTTCCCTAAATTCCCTAATGTCCCTACCTTCTATACCAGGGATATGCAATTAGCGGACCTCCAGCTGTTGCAGAACTACAAGTCCCATGAGGCATAGCAAGACTCTGACAGCCACAAGCATGACAACCAGAGGCAGAGGCATGATGGGACTTGTAGTTTTGCAACAGCTGGAGGTCCGCTAATTGCATATCCCTGTTCTATACGTTACCGAAAACCCACAACACACAGACAATGCCAGTAAATTTGTAGACTCTTTCCTTATGCCACATGTTCGCGGCCTGCCTTCATATATACGTGACACTACAGATCTTAAGCACATCGAGGCAGGGGCGTAACTAGAAATAGCAGGGCCCCATAGCAAAATGTTGTATGGGCCCCCCCTGCAAACAGCCCCCCCCACAGCTGCCCTAGTGTCAATGCAGCGTGACCTGTACCACATATAGCGTGACCTGTGCACAATGCAGCGTGACCTGTGCCCAATGCAGCGTGACCTGTGCCCAATGCAGCGTGACCTGTGCACAATGCAGCGTGACCTGTGCCCCATACAGCATGACCTCTGCCCAATGCAGCGTGACCTGTGCCCCATACAGCGTGACCTGTGCCCAATGCAGCGTGACCTGTGCCCCATACAATGTGACCCGTGCCCCATACAGCGTGACCTGTGCCCCATACAGCATGACCTGTGCCCCATACAGCGTGACCTGTGCCCCATACAGTGTGAGCTGTGCCCCATACAGCGTGACCTGTGCCCAATGCAGCGTGACCTGTGCCCAATGCAGCGTGACCTGTGCCCCATACAGCGTGACCTGTGCCCAATGCAGCGTGACCTGTGCCCAATGCAGCGTGACCTGTGCCCCATACAGCGTGACCTGTGCCCCATACAACGTGACCTGTGCCCAATGCAGCGTGACCTGTGCCCAATGCAGCATGACCTGTGTCCCATACAGCGTGACCTGTGCCCCATACAGCGTGACCTGTGCCCCATGCAGCGTGACCTGTGCCCCATGCAGCATGACCTGTGCCCAATGCAGCATGATCTGTGCCCAATACAGCATTGCCTGTGCCCAATACAGCCTGGTCTGCCTGTGCCCCATACAGCCTCACCTTACTACATGCCTCTAGTGCCCATCCTCAGCATCTGGTTCGCAGTAACCCATATGCACAATACTTGCGCCTGCCTACGTAGAAACTGCACCAGGGAAGAAGACTTTCGGACCCAAGCAGATTCACTGTGAGATCGCCTCCTTTTCAGAGGCTATTCCTGTACCAACTTAAGAAAAGCCTTTAATCGGGCCCTGGCACGTACCAGAACTTTGCTACTTTATAATGCTCCTAAACCAAAACACTCTGACACAATTAGGGTGATTACCAAATACTCAGCTAACCACCACCAACTTAGGAAAATTCTTTACGATCACTGGCATTTGCTCACTGAACCCCAATGTTTTGGGCAAACGTGTTAGACCCACCCCTGGACTTGTATTTCGAAGGGCCTCCTCTTTAAGTGACCGTTTGACTAATAGACATTATAATCCCTTGGAATGATCTCTACCCGGACCTTGCGGAACCTCCCAGTGTGGTCAATGCCCACGTTGCCCTTGGGTATTAGAGGGCACTAAGTATCAGCTACCCAATGGGGACATTTTTCTCCACGCACCCCCCGCCAACTGCGGCACAATGGGAGTGATATACTTAATGATTTGTAGGTGCAATGCCTTTTATGTGGGACCATTCGGGAATTCCATAAGAGAATTGGAGACCATTTATACTATTCTAGCAATGGCAAACTAACTACAGTTGGTCACCATATCGGATTATATCACTGATTTGTTTTAATGGCAGTCAAATTTGTGGTCCTTGAGGTGGTCCTTCGAAGTCCAAGAGTGGGTGATTGGGACAAGAGCATCCTACAATGTGAAACTATGTGGATCGAATGTCTCAATGCCACCATTCCACCAGGCTTTAATGAAATTATATTTTATAAACCTTTTCTATGAGCTATGGTATCCTCTCTCTGTTTTGGCGTAACAACTGTCCAATATAGCCCTGTATGTGCCCTGGGTCCCTCTCTATTCATGCATTTCTAGGACGTTCATTCCCCCTTTATAGGTCTTAATCCTGCTATGATATACAGTAGCTCTGTATGTCCTGTATTCAAAGAATCTAATGTTTGTCTAATTGTTTCAAATGCCTTTGCTCAATTCTAATACTTTAATTTCCCCCTCTCTCTAGTAGTCCTTGCATCGCTCTTCCTCTGAGAGTCCCAGGTTCAATAGGCACGTGCTCGGTCACCTTCTATTCCCTGGCGAATATGTTACTCCCCTGGTGGGGGCAGACCTCCTAGGGTGACCACCCTGCACTTGCATTGTTCATGTTTTGGGCTACGTCACCTATTTGATGTGTGTGACGCGCGCTTGCATGTCAGCGTTGATTCGCGCACTCGTAGTGCGGGGAGCCAGACCTGGTGACCTCAGTGCACTGCCTTGTGGTGGTGTGTGGCGTCTTCTGGGTTGGGGAGCTTATAAGTCGGCTATTGATCGCTTGTGAGCATCGCAGACATTCTTTCCAAGGGGGAACACCTGACCCACTGCCTGCTCAGGTAATTACATACTATGTTAGTGTGGTTATCCCCTACTGTTGTGTTGAGCACAACCGTGGCACTGTGCTGCTGCGGTCTATATTGATATATCTATCTTTGCTCTGTGTCTTCAGATCTGGCCGGCTGGACCAGTATCTGCTTAGACACACACTGCTGTGTCTGGAAATATCCTCCACCAGTTCTTTTCTATTGCAAACCAATGAAGGAGGCCTTTGACTACCTATAAACCTGCCATATATATTGGTGTAGCTAACTCCTTCACCACCCCTTTCTCCTCTTTTTGCCACCCCCCCATTGGATTATGTGGATTCTTGCACACTGTTTTAGTGCGCTATACCAGGTAGGCCTATATGACTATATACTTATTGAACTATGGACCTTTTATTTACCCCAGCCTGGGCTATCCTCTTCCCCGTTTCCCTTTCCCCTTTACTCACTTTCTCCTCCCTATGCCTCCCCTCCCCCTTCCTCCTCCCCCTTCCTCCTTTTCCTCCCCCCTCTCCTCCCCCCTTCTCTTCCCTCCCCCCTAGCTTTTCCTTCCCTTCTTCTCCAGTTTTTTTCCTCCCTTTCCTCCTTTTTCTTCCCCCTTGGTTTCTTCTTCCCTCTCCTTTCATTCTCCCTCCCCTCCTTCCTTCCCCTTTTCACACATTTTCCTCTCTCTTTCCCTTTTCCCTCTCCCTTTTGTCTCTTTTCTCCCCCTTCTCCTTTTCCCGCCAAGTCTAGATACACTCAGCAATATCCCTGTTATAAATATATATATATATATATATATATATATATATATATATATATATATATATATATATATATATAATTTACATTTCCATGTAAATCTCACATATCTGCTGTGGGGGGATCTTATGGTGGCTTGACCTCGCCCATATTCTTGTCTGAAATGTGCATTCTGTGTTGCATTTGTAATATTGTTATTACTTGTTATATTGTTTTTTAAATATGTTACCTACCTTATAGATTCATCCTCCTGATGAAGCGGTCCTTTTTTTTTTTTTTTTATCTATCTTTATTTATCCAAACATTTTCACTAAATTTTATATATACATTCAACAAATAAATTTCATGCCAATTGACAATGATAAAATGTTAACCTTCATTTATACATAATCAAAGGTTCCACTTCAAATTCAAACCCCCGTGCTTTAGCCTATTAATAATACCAAACTGACCCTCCAACTAAGGGCCACAAGTTCATTTCTTGGTATTCTAATTTAAAGTGGAACTCCTAACCACCTATTGATAAAACATCCCATAACAATCCATCCATCCATCCACACACACCCACACCAAAGAAGAGAAAAAAAAAACCCTACCCAACCCCTCCTTCTCTGAGTTCTCCCCTTTTACTCCTAGTGAAGAGTGGCTTTATACTCTCCCCAAACCTGTCAGGAAGCTAAAACCTGTTTTTTTTTATCCCAGTATCCAGAATCATCCTCTCTTCTAGTGATCGCATATCACCCATTTCGCACTCCCATTCCCCTATAGAGGGTTCCAAATTACTTTTCCATTTCCTGGCTATAATTGTGCGCGCTGCTGTTAGAAAATGTTTAAGGATACATTTTTTTTATGCTTTTTATTGATCCTGGGATCATTGAAAGTACTGTTATAAATATATCAGGCTTGATATTACTTCCTGTTATTACCCTATATATTTTGAAAAATTTCTTCCAAAAAATTTGAACCCCTGGGCAGAAATACCATATATGCGACATTGTACCCTTCGCCTTCTGACATCTCCAACAGATGTCTTCATTGTCTAAATTTTATCTTATGTAGATCTACGGGGCATCTATACCATCTTGCCAGAATCTTAAAATTCCTCTCTTGATGTCTATAGGAGATCGATAGTTTATGTGTTAATTTAATTGCCCTTTCCCATTTTTCTTTGGGGATAGTCATCCCAAGTTCTGCCTCCCATTTTTTAACATATGTTAACTCATGTATCTTATTATTTGAGATTAGATATCTATATATCCTAGAGAGTGTGTGTAATGGCTTTTGCTTTTGTAGAAGCAGCTTTTCCAGATCTGTAAGTGATCTGATACCGCCTCTTTCGCCAACAAGAGGATATACCTCTGAAGCTGTCTATATTGCATCCAGTTTGTTTTATAATCTATACCCAAGGCTTCAAATGGAAGAAGCCTATTCCCTTCCATAGTCTTGACTATCCTGGTGTCTTCATTTCTATGCCAATTAAGATAGTTCCTAACATCCCTTGCTGGTGGGAATTCTGGATTATTGAATAAAGGGGACATTGGACCTCTATATGTAGACCCTATTCCCAGTTTCAATATTCCATCCCACACTTTCAGTGTTGAGGCAACCAGAAAGGGTAGTTCTCCTTCTAAAGTTCTGTATCCTTTAATTATCCAAGGTAATGATTTCAGTTTAACCGCCGCAATCTCTTCCTCTAATCTTACCCATTGCTTACTATCAGCCCCTGAAACCAATCCACAATCCTGGTAATAAACACAGACCTAAGATATGTTGATAAATCTGTGAGGGCCAACCCGCCGTCTTGTTTTAATTTAATTAATGTTACTCTACTGATTCTGGCAGTTTTGCCCCGCCCAGATAAAACTCCCAATGATTTTCCGTAATTGGTTCAAGATTTTTGTTGCAGGGAATATTGGGACAGTCTGAAATATATAGAGTATCTTAGGTAAGATATCCATTTTTATAATACTTATCCTTCCCAACCAAGAAGATATTCCTCTATTATACTGTTGTAATAATTTTATAATTTTTTTCACTAGTGGGAGATAATTATATTTCTGGATCTTATGAATATCCCGAGGGATGTATATTCCAAGATATTTAAGCGCATTATTTTGCCATTTGAACGAGAAGTTCTTTTTGATTAAATCCACTGTAATATTTGGTAAGGTGATATTAAGTGCTTCTGATTTATCAAAATTCACTTTGAAATTGCTCACCTCCCCAAAACGCTTAAATTCCCTAATTAAATTTGGTAGAGTAACCAAAGGGTTAGTGATAAATAATAATAAATTGTCAGCATAAACTGACATTTTATATTCATTATCCCCTATTTCTATACCTGAGATATCTCTATTATTTCGAATAGCTGTTGCTAGATGTTCCATAACTAATACGTATAATAAAGGGGACAATGGGCATCCCTGTCGGGTACCATTCTCTATGGTGATTGTATCAGATACCTCACCATTTGTTTGTATTCTCGCAGTTGGATTATGATACAGCGCTATTATTTTTTCTAAAAGCACTGGCCCCAACCCCCACTATTTTAAAGTTTCCCGTAGAAAGCACCATCCCACCCTATCCAACACCTTCTCGGCATCTATTCCCATAAGACAGGATGGGATGGTGTGTCTCTGAACGTATTCCACCAATGTCAGGGTTTTTAAGGTATTATCTCTTGCCTCTCGTCTTTTTAAGAATCCCACCTGATCCAGGTGTATATAGTTTGGTATAACCGGAGTAATTCTATTTGCAATTATTTTAGAATATATTCTCAGATCAACATTTGTCAATGAAATAGGTCGATAATTACCACACAAAATGTGGTCCTTTTCAGGTTTGGGTATTAGTGAGATATAAGCCTGCATACCTTGTGAAACAAAGGGCTGCCCGCCAGAAACAGAATTATATGTCCGCTTTAGAATTGGGACTAGTAGATCTTTAAAGGTTTTATAGAATCGCGGGGTAAAACCGTCAGGTCCCGGGCTTTTGCCCGCCACCAGTGTATCTATTATATTCTGTATTTCCAGCTCAGAGAACTCCTATTCTAGTTGTTCTACTTCTGTTACCGATAAAGTTGGTAAGGCCGTATCTTTTATATATTGGCATACTCTCTGCTGGAATTTTTCTGGGTCCTGCTCTGCTAGTTGATTTGGAATATTGTATAATCTGGTATAAAAGGTATGAAAAGCCTTTAGGATCCCCCTCGGGTCATACGCTACGTCGCCAGTTTCTGCTTTGATCTTTATCATAGATGATGTATTCACCCGTTGGTGTAGAGCTCTAGCTAACAATTTACCCGGTTTATTACCCTGTTGAAAATACAGAGACCGGTTTCTATCCCTAGCCCGCAATGATTGTTCATTTAACAAGGTTTGCAGCTCTGCTCTTTTTTCAATTAATTCCTCACATTTCCCCAGTGCTGGTGTTCCCTTATGTAATAACTCTAGTCTCGAAATTTTCTTCAGCAGTTCATCAGTTCTGTTCTCTTTAGCTTTTTTTAATCTAGATCCATGTTTTATGAATAAACCCCATACCACACATTTCAAGGCCTCCCACGGGGTAGGTACAGAGGTGGTATCCCCTATATGATCTTTTACAAAGTTTATTATAGCTTCTTTAATCTCTATTACACAGGGCTCATCAAACAGAAGGTTATCATTTAGCTTCCAAAAACATCTGTTCCTATTCTTATTGGAATCTGCTACCACCAAAAATATAGGCCTATGATCTGACCAGATCGCGCTGCCTATATTCGAGGAGGAGGCTGCAGCTGTGGCTAGCTGATTAGTCAGAAAATAATCTAATCTATGATGGGTATCATGAACTTTCGAATAAAATGTATATTCCCGTTCCATTGGGCGAAAAGCCCGCCATATATCGACCAACTGATACTTTCCCAACATATCCCTAAATTTCTTTTTATCCCTACCATTCTGCACTCTCAGGGATGTAGTAGTGTCCATATCCTGATCGAAAACAAAATTAAAGTCACCCCCTACTATTGTTACCCCTTCTGCCCTGTCCATAAGATCTGTTAACAAGTGTATTGCTGTTTTTATTTGTTCATGGTTAGGAAGATAGACATAAATAAGAGTGTATCTTTTACCCAGTATAACAAGTTTTACCAAAAGTGCTCTACCATCTTTATTTCTCCATGTTTCTACTACCTGGTGAGGAATTGATTTATGTATTGCTATTGAGACTCCCCTAGATTTTGAATATGAAAAAGAATCATGGTACCAAGTTGTATAAAATCTATTTTGTAAATTAGGTATATGGTCTGTTCGAAAATGTGTCTCCTGGAATAAGGCAATATCTACCTTTTGTTTATGCAGAGAGTATAGGATTTGTGATCTTTTTATTGCAGAGTTTAAGCCTCTAACATTGTACGAGCAAAGTTTTATTGTCCCCGACATAAGGAGGAGGGAAAAAAGGGGAGAAAGAAGAAAAGAGGAAAAAAAAAAAAAATTGTACCCCCCCCCCCCTCAACAATCACACAAACCACACACACTTGTACTCTCACTACCTTTTCGATTCTTTTAGAATCAACCTTACATAGTAAGTTCCTTATTCAGGGAGATAAAAAGGGTTTACCCTAGAAAAGACGTTTCCTATCCAGACATAATATGGTAATATTTTCCTTTTGTTCCCAGCAATTCAACATAAAGAAAAGAAAAAAAAAGGGGAGGGGGGGAAGATCCCCCCTCCTACCCTCCCCCCTATTATTTATTCTGGTTATAAATAATATACAGCCATCAATATTGCAAACTTGATATCCCAACATTATAAGTCAAGTAACTCTAGTCCCCAAAATCTAATACCTTATTCATTTAGTGTTGTCAAAAGTTTTAGACAATGCATAATGTCATATCTCATTAACTATTAAAATTATATATTTTGTGCAGTATCCCTTAGTCTTTTCCAACAATGATATTTTCCTACCAATATACATGCAACAACTAAAGTACAACATGGACAATACAAAATATAATATCTACAAAAAAAAAAAAAAAAAGATCCCCCCACCACACCACCCATCGACCCCCCACCCTAGATCCCGATAGCCAAACTAATTGAGATCAGGCAAAGTCATCCTTATTGCACAACTAAGTAAGTGAATGCCCACACATTATTAACATCTAATAATTAATAACATCTAATGCACATTGAACCAATATACATTGCAAGCTGTAATGGCCTATACCAAACACAAAAAAAAAAAAAAAACACCTAAGATCAGACATAATCAGACTCAATGCACATCTAGATAAGTGAATGCCCATATGTTATAAAAATGCTAACAGTGCACCCTAATAGAGTGAGACCTATAACATCAATGCACATTGAACCCATATACAATGCAAAATGTAGTGGCAAAAAAAAAAAAAAAAACTCACCTATCCAACCTCTAAAAAAATCACTTACCGCCCATGTGATATCCCATAACCCGGTACACCCAGAAATTTAAAGAACAAATATTAACCTCGTAATAAATTTTACTTCATAACACCTCTATCTCTTTCCAAATATTAAGCACCAAACGGTGTTTAAACTTAATTACGCAAACAGTGTTTGATCTTAATTACTATTAATTGGAAAAACAAAAAAAAAACCCCCCCAAAAAAAACCCACCCCTCCACCCCACCCGTCAACCCCCCCCCTATAATCCCACTATCCAATCTAAATAAGATCAGACATAATCAGACATAATGCATATCTAAATAAGTGAATGCCCATGTGTTATTAAAATACTAACAATGCACCCTAATGGTGTGAAACCTATAACATCAATGCATATTGAACCAATGTACAATGCAAAATGTAGTGGCCTATATCAAGCAAAAAAAAAAAAAAAAACCCACCCCACCCCCCATCCCCTTTTCCCCTACTAATCATAATGCAACCAACTTAAAGCCATGTGATTATCAACAACTTTACACAAACCAGTTGCTCAATGTGGTATGCAGATTACAGTATCCACATAAAGAAAAATACCTGAAGCTTTTTGATGCATATATAACTAATATATTGTGTAAGCCTTGAGAAGAGGAAAAAAAAAAAAAAAAAAACCCACGCCTGCTGGGAATCTAGTACCTTCTCCCTTTCAAACTCAATCTACCCCCATCTGCCACCCCCCTTCTGACTCCACTCAGCTATCAAACTATCCCCTGCTTTACCCTGCTGGGTTACCATTAAATATTTTAGACCATGTAGGTAAATCCACTAGAGGGAGTTGGAGCATTTTTAGAAAGTTAGGGAGGTCCCCCAAGTCCCGAAATGAAATATTATGTTCATTTTGAATTGACCTTAATTTGAAAGGGAAATCCCCATCTATATGATATCTCCTTTTGTTGCAGAATGTCCAGTAGGGGCTTCACTGCCCTCCTTTTCATTAGGGATGAGCTTCGAGTTCGAGTCGAACTCATGTTCGACTCGAACATTGGCTGTTCGCAAGTTCACCGAACAGCGAACAATTTGGGGTGTTCGCGGCAAATTCGAATGCCGCGGAACACCCTTTAAAAGTCTATGGGAGAAATCAAAAGTGCTAATTTTAAAGGCTAATATGCAAGTTATTGTCATAAAAAGTGTTTGGGGACCTGGGTCCTGCCCCAGGGGACATGGATCAATGCAAAAAAAAGTTTTAAAAACGGACGTTTTTTCAGGAGCAGTGATTTTAATAATACTTAAAGTCAATCAATAAAAGTGTAATATCCCTTTAAATTTCGTACCTGGGGGGTGTCTATAGTGTGCCTGTAAAGGGGCGCATGTTTCCTGTGTTTAGAACAGTCTGACAGCAAAATGACATTTTGAAGGAAAAAACTCATTTAAAACTACCCGCGGCTATTGCATTGCCGACAATACACATAGAAGTTCATTGATAAAAACGGCATGGGAATTCCCCAAAGGGGAACCCCGAACCAAAATTAAAAAAAAAAAATGACGTGGGGGTCCCCCTAAATTCCATACCAGGCCCTTCAGGTCTGGTATGGATATTAAGGGGAACCCCGGCCAAAATTTAAAAAAAAAAATGACGTGGGGTTCCCCCTAAATTCCATACCAGACCCTTCAGGTCTGGTATGGATTTTAAGGGGAACCCCGCGCCAAAAAAAAAAAAAAAAACGGCGTGGGGTCCCCCCAAAAATCCATACCAGACCCTTATCCGAGCACGCAACCTGGCAGGCCGCAGGAAAAGAGGGGGGGACAAGAGTGCGGCCCCCCTCCCTCCTGAACCGTACCAGGCCACATGCCCTCAACATTGGGAGGGTGCTTTGGGGTAGCCCCCCAAAACACCTTGTCCCCATGTTGATGAGGACAAGGGCCTCATCCCCACAACCCTGGCCGGTGGTTGTGGGGGTCTGCGGGTGGGGGGCTTATCGGAATCTGGAAGCCCCCTTTAACAAGGTGACCCCCAGATCCCGGCCCCCCCCCTGTGTGAAATGGTAAGGGGGTACATAAGTACCCCTACCATTTCACGAAAAAAGTGTCAAAAATGTTAAAAATGACAAGAGACAGTTTTTGACAATTCCTTTATTTAAATGCTTCTTCTTTCTTCTATCTTCCTTCATCTTCTGGTTCTTCTGGCTCTTCTGGTTCTTCTGGTTCTTCCTCCGGCGTTCTCGTCCAGCATCTCCTCCGCGGCGTCTTCTGTCTTCTTCTCCTCGGGCCGCTCCGCACCCATGGCATGGGGGGGGAGGCTCCCGCTCTTCTCTTCTTCTCTTCTTCTTTTCTTCTTTTCTTCTTTTCTTCTCTTCTTCTCTTCTTCTTCATTTTCTTCTCCGGGCCGCTCCGCAATCCATGCTGGCATGGAGGGAGGCTCCCGCTGTGTGACGGCGCTCCTCGTCTGACAGTTCTTAAATAACGGGGGGCGGGGCCACCCGGTGACCCCGCCCCCCTCTGACGCACGGTGACTTGACGGGATTTCCCTGTGGCATTCCCCGTGACGTCACAGGGAAGTCCCGTCAAGTCACCGTGCGTCAGAGGGGGGCGGGGTCACCGGGTGGCCCCGCCCCCCCCGTTATTTAAGAACTGTCAGACGAGGAGCGCCGTCACACAGCGGGAGCCTCCCTCCATGCCAGCATGGATTGCGGAGCGGCCCGGAGAAGAAAATGAAGAAGAAGAGAAGAAGAGAAGAAAAGAAGAAAAGAAGAAAAGAAGAAGAGAAGAAGAGAAGAGCGGGAGCCTCCCCCCCATGCCATGGGTGCGGAGCGGCCCGAGGAGAAGAAGACAGAAGACGCCGCGGAGGAGATGCTGGACGAGAACGCCGGAGGAAGAACCAGAAGAACCAGAAGAGCCAGAAGAACCAGAAGATGAAGGAAGATAGAAGAAAGAAGAAGCATTTAAATAAAGGAATTGTCAAAAACTGTCTCTTGTCATTTTTAACATTTTTGACACTTTTTTCGTGAAATGGTAGGGGTACTTATGTACCCCCTTACCATTTCACACAGGGGGGGGGCCGGGATCTGGGGGTCACCTTGTTAAAGGGGGCTTCCAGATTCCGATAAGCCCCCCGCCCGCAGACCCCCACAACCACCGGCCAGGGTTGTGGGGATGAGGCCCTTGTCCTCATCAACATGGGGACAAGGTGTTTTGGGGGGCTACCCCAAAGCACCCTCCCAATGTTGAGGGCATGTGGCCTGGTACGGTTCAGGAGGGAGGGGGGGCCGCACTCTCGTCCCCCCCTCTTTTCCTGCGGCCTGCCAGGTTGCGTGCTCGGATAAGGGTCTGGTATGGATTTTTGGGGGGACCCCACGCCGTTTTTTTTTTTTTTTTTGGCGCGGGGTTCCCCTTAAAATCCATACCAGACCTGAAGGGCCTGGTATGGAATTTAGGGGGACCCCCACGTCATTTTTTTTTTTTTAATTTTGGTTCGGGGTTCCCCTTTGGGGAATTCCCATGCCGTTTTTATCAATGAACTTCTATGTGTATTGTCGGCAATGCAATAGCCGCGGGTAGTTTTAAATGAGTTTTTTCCTTCAAAATGTCATTTTGCTGTCAGACTGTTCTAAACACAGGAAACATGCGCCCCTTTACAGGCACACTATAGACACCCCCCAGGTACGAAATTTAAAGGGATATTACACTTTTATTGTTTGACTTTAAGCATTATTAAAATCACTGCTCCTGAAAAAACGGCCGTTTTTAAAACTTTTTTTTGCATTGATCCATGTCCCCTGGGGCAGGACCCAGGTCCCCAAACACTTTTTATGACAATAACTTGCATATAAGCCTTGAAAATTAGCACTTTTGATTATTCATGTTCGTGTCCCATAGACTTTAACGGTGTTCGCATTTTCGAACGAACTTTTTTCCTGTTCGCATGTTCTGGTGCGAACCGAACAGGGGGGTGTTCGGCTCATCCCTACTTTTCATCAATGTGTATCTAGATAGATCCTGTAGGAGCATAAGCTGGGCTCCCTCATATATTATGGTACGTTGTATCCGGGCAGCTGCCATAATGCTATCTTTAACAAAGAAAAAATGGATTCTACAAATAACATCTCTTGGTCTTGTTGTTTCTCTGTCTCTGGGGCCCATAACCCTGTGTGCTCTGTCGATTTCAAGGTCTTCTGTCTTTGGCCTTTTCAATAAGTCATTAAATATACTTTAGAGCCACTTTCAGGCCATCTGTTCCCACCGATTCCGGTAGGCCTCTTATTCTTATATTGTTACGCCTACTTCTATTTTCCAAATCATCGAAAACATTGATTAAATGTTTTAATCGTCAATCAACTTCTTGATTTTTCTCCTCTAATATTAGTATTTTTTTAGTCAATAATATCCAGTCTGGAGTCTGTGGTTGTGATCTTTTTTTGTACGTCAGTTAAAGAAGACCTCAATGTCTGCATCTTCTCCTTATATGAAGTTTCCAGTCTGTATACATATTTGTCCATATCCTCCCTAGTTGGTAAAGACTTTATATAAGCCTGCATATCCCACATAGGATTCTGTCTCAGTCTCTCTTGATCCATTACAAGTTGTGGCATATGGGCTACAGCAGCAATATTGAGTCTAGGCTCTATATCACTTGTAGGAGACACAGGATTTGTATCAACAGTCATGGAACCTTCTAGAATATCCTGAGACTGGGAATGATGAAAAAAGTCCTTAATATCTGTTTTAGGAGTTACTGGAGGTTTCAGGGGGGGGGGGGCTTTAGCTGTACCTCCATTAGATCCTCTTTTAGATTTCTGGGATTGCGCACTAGGATGAGGACTATTACACTAAATGCCCATCCAAACTTTTCTTGCACACCTGCTCCTTTTAAAAATAGCTTAAGCGCCACCAGTTAATACTATGTCAGCTTAGCTCATATCAAAACCAAGGAGAGCTAAAGTCTTTTCCACTATCAAGCCCACGATTAGGACTTTTAAAATATCAAGTTGCCTTTAGGGGTAAGTGAATCCTTCCTCTCCTTTAAATATAACAGAAAATAAATATTTCTCTAGTCCCCTTCTAGATTTATATATTGCACGGCGATTCACATCCTCCCTCAGCTGTTAGAGTGGGAGTTCTATAGTCTTTCCACCTCTAGGAATCGTCTGATCACTAAGTAGAGATACACAATAATATCCGCACAGTCCCGATATAATACACCGCCACTCTTCTTATTTGTCAGCAATCCTTATCCTCAGACTAAGCATTACTCACTGGCTGGATCATCCCTCGATCCCGCATGGACAGAGGGGGCAGGGAAGCTCGGATCTGTTTGTCTCTGTTGGTGAATCCTCGAGCAGTTGTAGTCAATACGATCTATCCAAGGAAAGATGCGTTTCTTCCACACACTCGATCCCGCTCTCACACTGCACAGAAAGAATCGTTGACATACATCGCTGCTCTTCTCCATTCAGGGGGGATGGCCAGTCGGTACCGTCAATAATTCACTCCTTCTCCTTCATCCGCTCACACGGGATATTGGTCAAGCCCAGCAGCTATCTCAGATCATCTCCAAACACACTGTGGTTAACTGCATGCTGCTAGATGAGAGGTCCGGGAGGGGCCCATAATCAGGGAGTTAAAACAGCTGATTGCCTGGGTAGTTAGGAGCGGCCTCACCACACGTTCATCTCGATCAACCCCCAACCTCAACTGATTCCATTTTTGGACCATGAAGCGGTCCTTTGATCGCAAAACTTGTAGAGGATTATACAATCTGTGGGGAATCTCCAAACTTTTAATTCACTATGAAGTCTAAAAGTATTTAGATAATGTATCAACTTTTTTCTTCCTGTTTTTATGCGTTAATTTCTGTAACTATGTTTGTGTTTTATATGTAAAAAATATTTTTACTCTAAGCTGTATTGTGTGTATCGGTACATAGATAGTCCATCTTCTCCTCCCTAGTGGTAAACAGCCTTAGCAACTGTCTCCACTCCTTTCTCTATATTTATTTCATCCATCACTAGGAGTCTTTTAAAACCTGTGTGCCTTCACCTTATATTTTGTGTCTGTATCGACAGCGCCTCCTTGTTGATATTCTTCGGTGTGCTTTGCCTTGTCTTTGTTTAAGTTCTTATATAATTTTACAGTGCCTGTTATCTGCTGTCCTCCCGCTCTTAAAACAAGACTTTGCTACCCTAAAATGTGGCAAACTAAAAAGAAATCTGTAGCAAAAATGGTTCATGGATATACTTACCTTTCCACTATGATAGAAACCATGGAAAAGCTAAGTATATTTAATATTTTCACAGCATTTCTCTACAAGTCTATTCACCCTCTAATCAGTGTGTCAGAGATGCTGTTACATTCTGGTGTGAGGATTTGTTACTAACTTTTGACTAGTAAAGTTGTCCAGGATCACTGGATTGAAAGACCACAAAATTATTTTGAAAGACATTGGCATGCATCAACCCTCATTACAAAGCTTAGTGCAAAATTTGATGATAGTGAGGTCTGATGAACCCCAAGCTGTGTATAGAAAATTTGGGAGTAGTACTGAACAAATTGCTAACCTCATTTTCTTTTAGAATTTACAAATCTGTTACAAAATTAATCAATAGTAAATCTCATGTTTAGTTTAGACACCAAACATGCCTAACTTTCAAAGTCAAGAAGACTAATGAGACACATCAGACCTCCGGAGAGAAATATACTTCAGATCTATATCATATTTGGTCTCTAACAAATTATAATTTAATTCTGCTAAATGATATGCTGGTTGTCAGGTTGTCACCTGGAGATATAGAATTCAGGATAGTTGACATTAAGGGATTGCATGCTAAGCATATTAAAATACACTCCAGTACACCTACAGCACACTCTTTTGGGCCCTTTGATGCAAGCACACAACCTTTTCCTAACTGTGAAGCATGGATAGGCAATGTAATAATGTGGGGTTGTTTCAAAACGTTGATGCCTTGCAATTGTGAAGAACCAGTATTAAGAAATCTCATATCAGAATATCAGAGCATGTAAAACTTGTTTGTATTTAAATTAGTGATGCAGCATGGCACTGCACAGGTTAATGCATGACCTCTGTCTATAGTGTGAGACCTGACACTTTCTATGGGTTAAATACTTTGAAGAAAATAGTGATGGAAAGACTATTAGAGGATTGGAATACATACAAAATCCTGGATGGGAACTCTACCTTGACTTAAAATAATAAATAAATTGCATAGACTTGTTAAAAAACTTTTCCAAAAAAAAAAAAACAAGATGTTTTGAAAAAAAAGGAGGCAAAATACCTCCTAATTTCCTCATCTTGTCAAATCTCAATAATTTATTATCTTCCCTAGATACATATAAGCATTGAAAACCCTCTGGGGAGGCCCATTGTAAATGAAATTGATTCTAGAGGTTCTAGACTAGGCCAGTATATTCATTATTTCATTCAGTCAGTGGCTTGTACTATGGAGGCCTATTTGAAAGACACAAAACATCTGTTACAGATATTAAAGGATATGAAATATGAGGAGACCTGCATACTGGTTCTGCAGATGTTAATTCATTATATACGATAATAGAACACAATGATACAGTGTCATCAGTTGAATGGGCCTTAGACAGGGCCATCTTTAATATGGTTTGGGCCCTGGGCCCACCCCCCAATGCAATTTTGCTCTTCACCCCAACATCTAAAAAAAAAGACACACATAGAATTATCTAAAAAAAAACTTTGCAGACCCCCTTCACAGCAGTCCCACTGTGTCCTCAGTTCCCTTTCACGTCACAGCACTCCATTACATTGCAGCCTCTTCACATCTAAGCACCCCATTACATTGCAGACATTTTCACATTATAGTGCCCCTTTACACATCACAGCGCCCCCATTACATTAGAATCCCCTTCATGTCATAGTGCCCCTTTACACATCATAGCACCCCAATTACATTGCAGCCATTGTTACATCACACATTCACATGTATGTGGTTTGGCGGCCCACATTTGAGCAGGCACAGCAGCCCATTCATTTGAATGGGCTGCCATGCCTGCGTTTCCTGCAGAAAAAAAGTGCATACAGTATAAAATTGCAGTGGCCTTGAAATCCATTCTGCTTTTGCACCATGCGACTTACCTGAAGTTCCTGCACACACAAACGCACCATGTTTTTAAAAGCATGGGGCCTAAACATCTAAAAATGCAGGAAGTTTGCCGGTGCAGGAACTGCAGGTAAGTCACATGGTGCAAAAGTAGAATGGACAGACAGTGCTGTATTTCATTGCTTGATGGGCATAGGTGTGCACGGCCTATTACATGATGCATGCACCTTTCCTTTTGCAGGAAATGCAGGCATGGCAGCCCATTCAAATGAATGGGCTGCTGTGCCTGTGCAAATGTGACATACATGTGAACCAGCCAGGCCCAAAATAAGCCCATGAAGCAGTTAAATACAGACAGTAATGCCATGTGCTGTAAATTATGCTGTGTGCTCTGTAATAATAAATACAGCCACATCCTCACTCAGCCTGGACTGCAGGTCTGGTCAGCGTTTTTAAACTTTCTACTATTTTACACATGGCATGGGGATGGGGAGCGGGAGCCAGGGGAGGAGAAAGAAGATCTACCTTGTCCTAGCAAGCTCAGCTCCCATCAATTCTCCACAAACACTGCTAGTTTCACTTGACCAGGAACCAAGCAGCACTCCACTCCATGCCGCGGTCTGACTCCTCCTACCGAGGCCTCTGCTCCTCCGATCAGGTACACTGCATAGCGAGGTGCGGGGCCAGAGCGTCAGTGGAGCTCATGGCCCCCCCACCCACGGCCCACTCCTCGATCGAGAAAATGCAGCACTGGCACTGCTGCACTGTGCGCGCGCCGCTGATGACAGTGACAGACTGTCTGTGTGTGGGGATATTCAGCATCGATGTGCCGATTTGTGGGCAGTAGGAGGGCTTAACGGGCAGCTCTGCTTTGGGCCCCAAACAGTGACAGGGCCCTGGGCAGCTGCCCCGTTTGCCCTGCAGTAAAGACGGCCCTGGCCTTAGAAAGAACATCACTTCCAAAGAAATTAAAACATTTTTGTTGGAATGTCTTTTGTTTTGTCTCCAGCATAATTATTTTTGGTATGACAAAACTTTTTTCATCAGGTAACAGGTGTAGCCATGGGGGTGAGATTTGCACTGAGTGTTGCTAATTTATTCATGTCAATGTGGGAGTCAGAAAACATTTTAAAGGCAAGACAAGAAAAATTGAGATGCTACAAGAGATATATTGATGATATTTTTATTATATGGGAGGGGAATCAGGACAGTTTAAAAAAAATATTGTCCTATTTTGGAGCAATGATAAAACAGTACTGATTTTTTTTTGTCTCGTGATTTTGATAGATAAAGGAGATTTTTTGACAAATCTTCTCTAAACTGACTGATCGCAATAGCTTTATTCCTTCTGACAGTTGCCACCATGCCTCGTGGTTGTCCAATGTGCCTAGAAGAGCACTCATGAGGCTGCATCAGAAATGTATGGTCGAAGAGGATTTTGTATAATTGGAAATCATTGGGGTAAAGTTTATACAGAAAGGATACACAAAAAGGTTCATAACTAAGGAGATTAAAAAAGTGAGAGAAAAGGAGAAAGGTCCGTTAATCAGAGAAATGATGACGGATAACTTTTTGTAAAAGAATACAGATTTTTGGTACGCACTGATTCTGGATTATAACATGCTGTAAAGGAAAACATAGAATATAGTTAAAAAGCATTGGGGAATCCTGAAGAACAAACATTTGGACCCAGTGCTTCCTGATTTGCCTAAATTTGTCTATAGTAGAGCGCTTAATCCTAAAGAAATGTAGGATTTTAAAATCCTAAAGAGAAATTAGTCAAAAGTAAAATTGACCCTCCTTGTAAAAGGGGTTTTACATTTTTCACTGGGGCTGGTTTCTATTTTCGTGAAAGATGTAAGATCTATTTTATGGTTAAGGGGAATCTAAACAGAAGAAAATGATTTGTTGCTTTTGCCACACAGAAAACTCATGCACCACAGAACATGTGATGTACATGTTGGAATGTCCCTGTGAAATGCAATATGTGGGACGCACGTCTACGGCATTAACAGTCCACTTGTGGGAACATGTTTGTAATATTAAAAAGGTTAGAGGAAACATAGTGTATCCAAACATTTTGGAATATGTCACAATAGGGACCCAAGTGGAATTCAATGCTGGGAGGGTAGAAAAGGTTGAAAAATTTTGGAGGGGAGGCAATCTTATTAGACAGCTAGACAGAAGGGAGTCCACATGGATATATGAGATCAAAGTCCAGCCCCTCAGAGTTCCTAACAGAATTTTTCTATTGGTGACCGCTAGGGTGTCTGGGAATTGTGGAAATAGCCCAGTTTTCCACCTTTTGGTTTTTACCCACTGTCAGTGGGTATTCGTGAGTAATGGTAGGGTTTTTATTATTAATCCTTTTAGCATTATTTTTAATGTAATTTTTATATTTTATTTCTATTGATGTATGTACGATCTCATTATTATTATTATTTTTATTAGCCACTATTTTTGTTTTTAACCACTTCCCTACGGTAGTAATATGACGCCAGCAGAGATATCTCCTCCCTCTAGTGTGGCGATCGGGACGAAGCTTGTCCCTTGGACAAGAAAGAGAAAATTATGCAGCGCTTCTAAACAAATAAACATACATATAAATGGCATTTGTGAAAAATGTCCACCACGTGAAAAATTGAATGAATAAAGACCGATTGCTCAAGTGATTATAAACAATGTCCGTAAGTAGATAAAAGCCAGTAAATATCAATGCAGGTCAACAAGTGAAGAAATCTTGTGAGGAAATCTTGTGAAGAGACTGCCACCAATTGGTTAAAGGCTTACCAGAAAGGTTGGACTTGAAGGGACATATACCTCTGGTATACACCATGGTTGATGAAAGACCACCGACAATCCTGATAACATGGATATCACTGACTTGGTACAGCTTGGGGCATCAGTATGTATTCAAACAGACATCAAGTGTTTGTACGACCAAAATGGGGACACTCATGGAGGGGAAAGTCAGCTCACACGATAAACCCAAAGAATAAAAAAGGGATCCATATAGTGTGATAACGTTTCAAGTACTTTTAATTAAAACAGATAAAAAAGTGAACACTCACATGTCAATCGAAAAAAATTGCATATTGATGGCACAATTGTAATAGCAGCACCTCATCTGACGCGTTTCATCTAAGTGGACTTCATCTGGGGTATGATCGGCTTTGTCCAAGGGATTTACCCTGATCCCCGATCAGGGTAAAGAGCCAATGAAATTGGCTCTTTACCATGTGACTGGCTGTGTCCAATCAAAGCTGGTTATAAATGTAAACAAACGGGGGGTAACTGCCTGTTACCAGGTTCTCCTCCTCACACACTGATCCAGTGTAAGGAGGAGATCGCGAAACAGTGAGTTACCAGATTACAGTGTGTACTACTGTGCCCAGATTGCCCCCATGAATAAAGAGGACCTGTCACTAGCTCATCAGAGTACTGTGAGCTCATCAGAGTACCTGTCACCAGCTCATCTGAGTACTTCTCACCAGCTCATCAGAGTACCCAAGTACCTGTCACCAGCCCATCAAAGTACCCGAGTACCTGTCACCAGCCCATTAGAGTACCCGAGTACCTGTCACTGCTCATCAGACTACCCAAGTACCTGTCCCCAGCCCATCAGAGTGCCTGAGTACCTGTCACCAGCTTATCAGAGTATCCGAGTACCTGTAACCAGCTCATCAGAGTACCCAAGTACCTGTCACCAGCGCACCAGAGTACCCCAGTAACTGTCACTACTCATCAGAGTACCCAAGTACCTGTAATCGACTCATCAGAATACCCGAGTACATGTCATCTGCTCATCAGCGTATCCATGTACCTGTCACCAGCTCATCAGAGTACCCGAGTAACTGTCACCAGCTTTTCAGAGTACCTGTCACCAGCTCTTCAGAGTACCCAAGTACCTGTCACCAGCTCATCAGAGTACCCGAGTACCTGTCACCAGCCCATCAGAGTACCTGTTTCCAGCTCATCAGAGTATCTGTCATGTAGCCCAGCAGTACCTGACGTACATCCCATTAGTACCTGCTGTGCAGCCCAACAGTACCTGACATGCAGCCCAACAGTACCTGACATGCAGCCCAGAAGTACCTGTTGTGCAGGCCCATCACTACCTGTTGTGCAGCCTAGCAGTACCTGTCTTGCAGCCCATCACTACCTGTTGTGCAGCCCATCAGTGTCACTCGTAATACAGCCACCATGTTCAAAAATGTTTTTACTACTGAAGAGGCATATCAAATTCTAAGCCTGATGAATGAGCACAGTGGGGAGCTCTCACTGTCCGATTCCAGTTCTGAATCCAGTTTGGAATACAAGCCCGTCGAAGGCAGTACATCGGTGACTGAATCAGAGGCGGAAGCAGTCCGTCCTAAATGAAGACACTCTGAAGACCAGGCAGCCAGCAGCAGCGCCATACACCCCAATGGCCAATCAGCAAATGCCCATGGAGCTGGACACCAGAAGGAAAGGACCAGTACAAGCATTGGAATTTCACGCCAGACCCAAAGAATTGGGACCCAAACACTTCTTCCAGATGCCTTAGCAAATCAATTGTGGCTGCCTTCTTGCTCAGGGTCAGCTACAATCCCCCCTTTCACAGCACAGCCAGGTGTGTAGGCCAACACCGAAAAGCTTTCTCAGATAGATTTTTTGAATTTATTTTTCCCTGGCGAGTTACTTAAAAGCTTTGTGGACCAAACAAATCTTTTTGCCCAACAATAATGTGGGTTAGATAGATAACAACCCCAACTCATGCTATGCCCGTCCTTTCGAATGGAGATGCATAACAGTGGAGGAGTTTAGATTTGTTTTTGGGCCTTACGATCAACATGGGGATTACAAAAAAAATGAATTGCATGCTTATTGGTCTACCAACCCCATCCACGACATGCCAGTTTTATCAGCTGTCATGTCCAGGTCCCGCTATGATTCGATCATGCACTTCCTGCATTTCAGCGATAACTCACAATGATTATCCCAACTTTGATAAATTATACAAAATTCACCCCCTAATTGATTTTTTTTTCTACAAGGTTTGCAGAACCTAATGTCCCTAAACCAGAACATCTCTGTGGATGGATCTCAGGTCCATTTCACAGGCTGGCTGGGATTCAAGCAGTGCATTCCCAGTAAGAGGGTCAGGTACAGACTGAAGCTCAACAAGCTCTGTGAAAGCACCACTGGATATGTGCACACCTTCTGTGTGTACAAAGGCAGAGACACCCAGCTCCAGCCCCCTGACTGCCCAAAGTACAAGGGAATAAGAGGAAAAATTGTCTGGGATCTAGTATTCCCACTGTTCCAAATGGGGTATCACATTTACACGGACAATTATTATACTAGTTTGCCCTTTTTCCGCCACCTGTACCTTAAGAAAACTTTAGCCTGCGGTACAGCAAGAAAAAATGGAAAGGGCTTCCCACAGCATCTAGTCACCACAAGACTATAAAGGGGGGAAACAGCAAGCCTAGCATCCTTCAGTTGTGTAAGCAGTTTGCAATGACTCCACGAGCTTCACCCATTGCAAACTGCTTATACAACTGAAAGATAATAGCATGATTTTATTGGAATTTTTGTAAGTCTACACCCCCTTTTTTATATTAAATCTATCATAGAATGTCACACTATGTGCGGGTGTTTTTGTTATTTATATCTACCACCATGGATCACTTTAACATCTGATGAGGTCCACCGCACATTCTGGAACCTGCCTTTTGATGTTGGAACCTTTCCCTCAATACCGGATGGGGCTCATCCTCTAAACATCGACCTTTCCTTGCTGGTTTCTGTTGAGGTATTTCCTCACGAATGCCTGTTTGACTCACATGCTGTATAGTATATGAGTCCATCATTACTGATAAGTGTGCCAACCTTATCATTTGTTGATTGCACCTAAATATCACATTTTCATTCACTTTGAAAAACATAGACTTTTTTTATACACATAATTCATTTCTTATGATGGATTATCCCACAATGTTTATCCATTAACTTTTATTTATTTTGAACAGTGTTCTTTTCTTTTTCTTTTTATTCATTTTTTCAAATTTTCTTACTATTTTCACGTCATTGACTGTTTATTTATTCATTTACACTTTGGACTTCATAGGTTCACTTTCGGATACGATTTTTAATTTTTTTTATTTATTCACATTTGGAGCGCCGCATTATTGTTTTATGTGTTCTTTTTTGCACTATATGTCTAGTGGAGTGTTGGCAGCTTAACATTTTTTATGCGCAATTTTTCTATTTTCCCTCTGCTGGTATAAAAAAGTCACAATTTACTTTTTCCAATTGACCATTTATCAAAAGTCAACAGAAATACATAACAGCTTCCTCAAATTTATCGAAGATATTGTCACTGCCTGATCTATCAGCAAGGTTCCCCCCCAGAAAGAATTTGCTCTGATTTGTGTCAGCAGACTTCATGAGCACCATTTCCCTGACAATATTCCACAATCAGAAACCGGAAAAAGATGCCAAAAAAAATGTTGGGTGTGCAGGAAAAGGGTTAGGAAAGACACCATCATTCATTGTCCTCAGTGTTTCCCTTCCAACCTGGCCTATGCATCGGAGAATATTTCAAACGTTATCACACTTCCATAAACTCTTAGCCCATATTTCTAACAGACTGCCATTTAACCGGTTTCAATTTCTGTGCTGATTATTTTCCTGCTGCCTCAACCAACCATATCACTGCCATATCACTGGGGTCATTTTGTGAGCATTTCCATTGTCCTGGTACTCCAGGGCCTTTAAAAGTGTGATAGGTAGTCAGAAAATTATATGTGTAATTTTATGCTCCTAGAATGCCTGAAGGTGCTACTTGGATGTTGAGCCTCTCTATGTAGCCAGTCTGTGTAAAAGTCTCACAAGTGGTATTGCCATACTCAGAAGGAGTAGCAGAATGTATTTTGGGTTGTCATTTTTGCTATGTACAAGCTATGTGTTAGAATTATTCTATGAATTTACAAGTTTGTGTAAAAAAAATGTTTTCATTTTCTTTCCACATTTTCCAAAAACTTGTGTAAAAAAATTACATGTTCAAAAGACTCATAATGCCTCATAGAATATACCTTGTGTTGTTTGCTTTACAAAATGTGGTCATTTTGTGGGCGTTTCCATTGTCCTGGTGCTCCAGGGCCTTCAAAAGTCTGATAGGTAGTCAGAAAATGATATGTGTAATTTTATGCTCCTAGAACATCTGATGGTGCTCCTTGGATATTGAGCCTCTCTATGTGGCTAGGCTGTGAAAAAGTCTCACACCTGTGGTATTGCCATACTCAGGAGGAGTAGCAGAATGTATTTTGGGGTGTCATTTTTGGTATGTACATGCTATGTGTTAGAAATATCTTATGAATTTACAACTTTGTGTAAAGAAAATGTTTTTATTTTCATTCCACATTTTCCAAAAACTTGTGGAAAAAATGACATGTTCAAAAGACTCATAATGCCTCATAGAATATACGTTGGGCTGTTTGCTTTCCAAAATGGGGTAATTTTGTTTGTGTTCCATTGTCCCGGTGCTCCAGGGCCTTCAAAATGTGATAGGTAGTCAAAAAATTTAATGTGTAATTTATGTCCTTAGAACGCCTGGAGGTGCTACTTGGATGTTAAACCTCTGTACACGGCTAGGTTGTAAAAAAGTCTCACACATGTGGTATTGCAATACTTAGAGTAGCAAAATGTGTTTTGGGGTGTAATTGCAATTATGCCTATGCTGTGTGTAATAAATAAATTGCTAATATGGCAACTTCAAAAAACACACCATGCCTCTTACTAAATACCTTGGACTGTCTACTTTCCAAAAAGGGGTCATTTTTAGGGTATTTGTACTGTCCTGACATTTTAGAAAAAAGTATTTATTTGCAAAATTTTATAATAGAAACTAAAAAAAGTGTTTGTTTTTTTTAAATTGCTTTTTTTTCAGTTATATCAAAAAAATAAAAAGCCCAGAGGTGATCAAATACCACCAAAAGAAAGCTCTATTTGTGTGAAAAAAAAAATATAAAAGATTGTTTGGGTGACTGAGCAATTGTCATTCAAAGCCTGAGAGCGCTGAAAGCTGAAAATTGGTCTGGGCAGGAAGGGGGTGAAAGTGCCCTGTATTGAAGTGGTTAAGGAATGACTTCCATAGTCTCTTTTATGGAGGTTTTAGTTAAATAGAGTCATTTTACATATACGTTTTTGATCATTTATACATCTGTGGGCTTAACCTTGTAGTTTTTTGCAAGCTTGATTGCATGCTAGAGGGCATACTACTGATAATCAGTCAGTGGCAGGAGTTCCAGTTTGGTATATGGTGACATGGTTGGCCTTGTGTACAGTTTCCATAGCAACCCTATGTGGGCTTGTCTATATTAGTGTGCTGACAATCATCGGGTCTCCCATCCTCGGATGAGGTCCCTATGGACGTAACGTGTCAGGTGGAGCCTTTGCCAATGACTTCAACACACTGACTGGTAGTAAGCTGAGTATCACCAACAAGGATCTCTTCCCTGGTAACCTGTAAGGCTATATTACTCTCCTGTTACTTTATACAGTGGGTTCTGATCTGTGATTCTCTTTTGCTCTTGGCTGTTACTAAGTGTTTTTAATCCACTTTTGAGCACAGTGCAATTCTTTTTCACTTATTTTTGGTTCATAGCATAATGGAAGTCTTAACCCTTTATGGGATGCAGACCCCCTAACAGGAAAGACGTTAAACTGCTAAGGAAATCTAACCAGAGTATTTAGCCTTTTATGGGGATCAAGCTTTGTAGACTTTCTATCAGCAAAGACGTCATATTGTTAAGGTGAGCAGAATTGGTTGTCACATAGTGGATAGTTTACACCACAGAGTGTAATTGTATGAGAAGATCACTTAGAAGATCCCTGGTAGACATGTGCAATTTGTTTCAGTCCGAATGTGAATTTGAATATTTTTTTTTTTTTGAGATTCAAGTGTATCCAAATTTTTTTAATGAAATAGTAATGAATTTTGTTGAAATTAATTTTCTTTATTCTTTTTCTAACAAATTCCAGATTTTTGGAACTATTCGATTCAGATCAGTCGAAAAAATGAAGAATAGGTGGTTGTATCTCAATACATACCTGCATGGTAAGTTTTTCTCCCTCCTCTGTTTTTCTATTAATTCTTGCTACTTTCTTCAGGTCTTTAATGGCCTGTTCATATTTCCCACCAAGAACAAGCCAGCGACAGGATTCAGGAAGCCACCTGAGGGCCAGATAGTGACATTATTGGACAACATGAGTTATTTTATTACAGCTTTTTAATAAAACTCTTTTTTGTGCTTCTCAGCATCATTCGAGATAAGCTACTTTACAGACCTAGTGCCACAAGGTGGCAACTAGTGCAACTAGTAACACAGTTGTGAAATGCTATTGAGTACTACCACATACCTCCCAACTTTTGAACATGAGAATGAGGAACATTTTAGGGAGAGCGGGACCTGTGGCAAAAAGTGGGTGTAGCCAAACATGATAGTGGGAGGGGCTTGAGGGCAATTGTTAAACAAACCCTGGGCTTCCTTGTACCTATAAAAGTATGCTTTGGTTACTGTACCACAAGCGGGAGTCTCAGGGATACATATAAACTTCAACACAATCATTTAAAAAATGACTTCCAATACATGGAACATGGAAGGAGGGAACAGTATGCGACATGGAAGGAGGGAACACTTTAGGACATGGAAGGCGGAAGCGCTATGCACCATGGAAGGAGAGAACGCTATGCGACGTGGAAGAAGGGAACGCTATGGAACCTGTCAGGAGGGAACGCTCACTTACCCCAGGCTGGTTGTTCCTCAGCCCAGAGGCTCAGGCAGACATCAGGCTCCCTGGCTGCTTTAAAATCTCCCGCCCACACAACCGCTTCTAAATACTGATTGGCTACATGCTGGGGGGTGGGCACAGGGGGACATGGGGAGGAGGTGAAGCTGATCGAACCCACCTCCTCCTCCCTTCTCATACATCCCGTACAGGGCGGGGGAGAGGCGGCAGGCGGGTCAGTGGGAGGAAGAGAGCTGACGGGCGGGTCAGTGGGTGGCGGAGAGCCGGTGAGCGGGTGTGTCAGAGTGGGTGGGGGAGAGAGCCTGACTGCAGCAGCACGGAGCGGCCGCTCGGCACGTATCTGGCAGGGGGATTAGTGGAGCCCAGTACTGGGCTGCGTTGTGGATTCGTGGGACAGCGGGATTTGCTTGAAATTCCCTGACTGTGCCGGCGAATCCATGACGGTTGGGAGGTATGCTAAGGAACATCAGTAAACATGTTTATTATGAATGCTACTAAACATTACAATACATATTCAAAGAGGTTTCTAGGGTCAAATAAAAAAAAAAGGCTATTTGTGAAAATGTCAAATCAAATGCTTGCTTTAAAAGGTGCAGGCTCCATGTGCAGTTAGGTCTTCCGATAAAGATCATATGTATGGTAAGTCATCCAAAGAGACCCTTCCTGGGAATTTCTTCACATGGCGAAGTCTAAACCTTTTATTAACCCCTGGTGTGTGTGAATGACACCTCTGTTCACCCATACAAATATATGGAGATTATCTCTGCTGTTTTAAAGTCTGTTTATATCTACTCTACAAAAACTCCCTCAAGAGACTTGAGTCTGCAGTCCAAAACAAGTTAGAAGAAAGACATACACTTTATATATAGCACACAGTTTAAACAGATGAGTGAATGAAGTAGGCGGGAAGCATTCATCCAATCAAACTAAAGCTGGCCATACATGGATCACAATTCGTATGGTTCCAATTTTGATCCATATATGGCAGTTCCCATTCATGAGAAGTCGATCTATTGATTGACTTTTCATGAACAGTCCTGCTGGAAAATTATTACTCGATCAGCGCATGCAACTAACGGGCTGCAGCACTGATCAGTGTACTCTGGCTGCAGGGAAGTCCCACGATCAGAATAAAATGACACAGCGTGAAGGATTCCATCCACACATTGAATGTGTGGATGGGGGAATCGGTACAGTTTTTCTTTTTCAGCCAACCAGATGATTGCAAAAAAGTAAAAATAGAAGTTTTTTTTTAAAAAGCTGACAGAGTTTGACTGCACATCTAAATTCAGGAAAATAGAAAATCGTTACAGAATAGCATTAGACAGTCTACTGTCATTTAAAGCAGAACCAAACCCAGCCCTAAATTGTACTACTTCTAATCCAGCATACTGTATATATATATATATATATATATATATATATATATATATATATATATATATATATATATATATATATATTTTTTTTTTTTTTTTTATCCAGCATGCATATGTATTTCCAAAACCTATTTGAAAATTAAAATAAAAACATCGAAAGCTGTCCCAAACCATCTGTTCTTGAAGCCTGCACCATCTTTGACAAGTACTCCATCTTCCCATCCTAGACAACTCATGTCTAACAAATTCCCTACTGTATGCAGTACAGTACTTAATACTGCAATCAAGACCTTCCCTTTGAAAACAATGTGTATACTTTTTCAGTTATAATGATATATTGTCCTGAAACAGTATTGAGTGCTATGCTGGGAAAAGAAATGTGCATTCTCTGCCCATTCAGTAGTGAGGTGAGCTTTCACCAACAGCTATCACTGTCAGAGCAGCTGAACCATATCTATGTGATATCATTTTTCATTTTTCGGTTTGTGTTCCAACACTGACCTTTATTTGCTAAAGAAGTAGAGGATGTTCACTTTACAAAGTGAATTTCCATTTTTGTTTAGTGAATGAGAGAGGTTCTAAAGTCAAAAGGCTTTTTCTCCTTATTGCATTACCTTCATTAAAGTAAGAAAACCTTTTACTTGCCCCCTCCCCCTTGACAAACACTTACTCGAGTCTCCTCTCAATCCAGCACTCTGCAGCAGTGCTGGTCTATTTTCCTGCACAGGGCAGACTGCGGGAGCCATTGGCTCCCATTGCTGCAAGTAAAATATAATGAGGAGGGAGTGGGGGGCGTGGTCAAGCCATGCTGTGTGTGTCTATGGATGCACACAGCTGGGTCTGGAACCATGCCTGCACACGTGACCCATAGCATACAACTTTGCCAGCAGGGAACATCAGAAGGGGAGGTAAGGAACTGCTCTGTGCAAGATCCTTTCACAGACCTTGTGAGTATAAACCTCTTTTTTGTTTTAGGGAAAAAATAGGGGCCTTTAGTATCACCTTCATTTCTCAGGAAGGGAATACCCTCACAGAGGGCCTGTCCTCGGTGAAGGCACTGCCAACTTTATAAAGAAACTCACTTTTCCACTTATCGAAGGTTCTGGTTCTCTTATTTTCCTACAGGTTTAGTGCAGTATCCCATTTGGCGAGGGCCATTTCTCATAACCCTACAAAAGAAGGCTACAAGTGCTAACTTCAACCAACCAATTATGTGTGGGCAAAAACCTGTTTCACCTTTGTTTCACCTCATTCACTAAGATAAATGTAAATTGACTTTGAGAGTAAACATGCTTTACTCATTTAATAAATCGACCCATAGTCTTCTATGGACATTATTTAATTTTAAGCACATGGGCTGATAAGAAAAATATCTTCTTTTTCACTGTGATGGATTGAAAGAATGTTCTTGTCAGCTTGTACCTTAACAACATGAGAGATAATGTTAGACTGTATTGAGGCCTAATGTTTGAAATAGAAGTAGCTCTGAAGGTACCAATACACATGAGATGGCAGATGCCTGAACTGGCCCTGATGTCAAGTTTATTGGACCTGCATTCATATGATAGCCAAACATTTTCTGGAAGAACAAGTCAAATATGTTAGATAACTTCCAGTTGCAGTAACTTTTGTTCCTTCTTTTGATAGGCAGTAACAAAATGATTTCTGCCCTTCTCTTCACCATTAACTAAACATGAGCCAAGCTCATGGACAGTAATTCCAAAAATATTTGTCTAGTTGAGAGAAGTTACCATGTATTGCACCATCATCTGTAAGAAGGTGTTAGGAGGCCACAGGGAGTTTATTGGTTATGCTTTTTCTTGTTTTGTGGTACAAGGTGCATTTCCCTGTTCAGCTTGTAGATGTCTCCCCTCCTCTAGACTCTAGAGCAGAGGACTCCAACCTGTGGGCTGTGGCCCAACACCGGGCCGTGGAGGAGACAAGTAATGTCAGCGGTGCATTGGCGGGGAGAGATTACATCATCTCTCATTGCCCACACCGCAGTTCTGCCCTTACTTACAGGGCTGTGAAGGCTGCTCTACACAGAGATGCAGCCGCGGCCCAGAAGAGAGAGAATGACGTCATCTCTCACCGCCCGCCCTCACTCTCATCTCTCAGTCGCATGTGCCTGTGTTTCCGCCACTTCCACCAGTAATATACATTGTACATTCATGTCAGTACCTGCCCTCAAGAAGCTTACAATCTAAGTTCCCTAGCTCACATTCATACATACACAAACTAGGGCAAATTTAAACAAGATCCAATTAATCTACCAGCATGTCTTTGGAGTCTGGGAGGAAACCGGAGTACCAGGAGGAAACAAATGCAGGCACAGGGAGAACATGCAAACTCCAGGCAGGTAGTGTCGTGGTTGGGATCCAAACCGCCCTCTGTCGGCTCTTAAAGGGGACGACGTACCCGTATGGGGTTTTGCGCAGCCATGCCCATCTACCGCAGTATATCTGCCTGAGGCGGTCGGCAAGCGGTTAAGGTGGCCTATACCTGAGTAGGAGAGCATTCATCTGGGAAATTGGGATAAAGATGTGGACTGTGTACCAGGAAATGTAGTCATTAGAGTGAGTATACCACTGTTTGGGACAATTCACTTATTACTCCCTCGGAATGGGGCCCACCCCAACGTAAGTTAAGGCTGGAAGCCTACTCATTTCTGAACATGGAGACCATCCATAAAATTTCAGAGAGTAGTTCCTAAGGTAAGTGGAATGGATTATTTACACTTATCTCCACCATGTCTACAAATTGAAATAATATGCATATCACAGCTCTCAGCACTACTGTACTTTAGAATTCTGGTCTTGAGGTTCTGTTTAAATTGAAATAGTTAGGTTTGTAGCCTGCTATAGAGTTGCCTGTAACTGGTAGAAAAAGTGTGTTGAAACAGTACATTTGAATTATCCATTATACCTACCAAAATAATGTGTTGTTCTAATATGTGAGTCTTCTACTTAGAATTAAGCAATAATTTTAATGCAAATATTTCTAGTGCCCTCCAATGCTCTAATGGTAAATGCTATGTAATTACACATATATCATAAGAAAAATTAATTTGTAAGTAATAAAATATGAAAGCATAAAAAGAAGTAATAGAAAAATTACCATGAATATAAAAAGTAGAGGAAGAAAGGAATGGATGCAGCCAACTGTAACATGCGCCAGTCCTGAATTAGATAAGCCAATCCCACCAGGACCAGCTGGCCCACGGTGTAACAGTATCCAGTGGCTGTGCTGGTGAAAGCTCGTGTTTCTGTGGGGATCCACTCCACAACTATAGAGAAATTGAAGTGTTATATGGTAAGCAAGGCCAATTCTGTGAGCATCCATAATTAAAGAGAATGTATAATGTATTTTCAGTAAATACATATTCTGAGTTATTTCTGAAGTATTAATCTTAAATAAATTTTGCTGTGGCTTTCATGGCTTTTATTTCACACTCTTGCTGTTATATGTAGATATATATATTTTTAAACATATTAAATACATACAATTATAGTTCAGCTACTATAGAGGGAGCTCCATATTTCATTGCAATCTCCCCTTCCTGATTAGCAATTGTTGAAATAAAATATCATCCACATAAGGAGTGAATTGATTTAGTGTGGGAGTAGACCTATAGCCATAAATCGTAAGAGAAGAGGAAGATCACTTACAGCAATGCAAAGGAGAAAGCAGCATGTACATATGCCATTGCCAAGTATTCACAGAAACGATTGACTCACATTGATAACATTGATAAGATTCTAAACATTATCGCCCAACTCCATTCTTTAGAGATGCTGCCCCTGCCAGAAACAGGACCAGTAGTGTAGAATTCCCCTTAAAGAGGTTCTTTAGTCATATTTTGAAAAACTGTAGCTGCTGATTTTTACTAAACAGACACTTACCTATCCCTGGATCACTGTTCTCACCCGGCTTGTTGCTTCACCATCCTTCAGCCGCCGGCACTGGCATACTAACTGTGGGTAGCCAGCTGTGGCCACTTGTGGCT
Source organism: Aquarana catesbeiana (assembly GCF_042186555.1). NCBI lineage: Eukaryota > Metazoa > Chordata > Amphibia > Anura > Ranidae > Aquarana > Aquarana catesbeiana. Next base: position 118,320,968 of record NC_133334.1, read on the forward strand.
TCACAGCCAGCTGCTCACTGCACATGTGCAAGCTGTGCTGTGCTATCTGATCTGCAGCTTTCTGGGACCTGTGGTGTGTCCCTACTAAAGGCTGTGGGGAAAGGAGGGGGGCCAAACACATATGTGGCAAATGTAAAGGAGGAGGAGCAGGGGCATATCATGAAATCAGTGGGCCCATGTGAAATGTCAAAAGTTTGCCCTAGGCAGTGATAAAAAAAATGTTAGCTGCTTCATTGAAAGCTATAGGGAGATCGGTGCTTGTAACTGTCCCCCCCCCCACCACCACCACCACATGATCAACTACCGACTCTCAACCAGGGGATCATACATGAGTGCAGGCCTCAAAGGGGGCCATGTTCTGTGAACAGTCCCTGCACCATGGATGATACGCCACTGAGGAGAAGGAGGAAGAGCAGATCTTCCCCTATTGGGTGAGGCTAAGGGCCCATTCACATCAGGTGCAGTGGGACTGTGTTGGGTGGCTTTTCCAGAACAATCCCTCCACAATGCAAGGCAAAATGCTTTGTCTCCTATGTGCTTGATTCACTCCACTACACCGCGGTAGTGTGCAGGCCGTATGCGCTGTAACAAAAGCACAGCAGGTTGTATTTTTTTCCACCGTACAGTACAGTACAGTGTGAGGCAATCTACTGCCTCACGCTGCATGGTGGCCAGTAGAATTTTATGAAACGTCACTGTGTGTGACATGCTAATAAATGAATTTAAAACTAAAAAGGAACAGTGCTATGTGCTGCAATCAGCACATTGGCACTGCAGTTGTCCCCCCTCATTTCACCGGACATCAGCTGCGTACTATGGGTCACTTTATTAAAAAGGTGTCCAAGATTGTTGGACACCCATATTGATACAGTAGTATTATCATAAACAAAATACTTACTCAGAGAATATGAGTTGAGAACAATACCCGAGAGAGATGCTCCAGTCAGGAATCTGAACACACAGTATGTGATGTAATTGGGAGCAAAGGCTGCACATATTCCACTCACAAACATCTGAAGGTTTGACCATATGTTCAAAGGTCTGCGACCAAACCTGGTATGACAGGAAAATATTTTCTGAATTCCGGTGCACCAAGCAAAACTATAATACCATTTAGTATATCACTGTAAACTTTTCAATGTATTACAGTATACCAGTAATTACACAGTGTATAGTTTATGATTTTCAAAAAGATAGTCTTTTCAAAATCAGTCAACTGTCATTTAAAGTGGAACTCCCGACAAAACTTTTTTTTCTAGCGTTTTGAATATGGTAGTAAAGGGTTGCTTTCTGTGTCCCCCTAGAGATTTCTGTTATTTTTTTTCCCAGTAACAGCATAAGAATCTCATTAAAGAGGACCGAGAAAAAAAATAAAAACAGACAGAAGTTCTAACCCTCCCCCTCTGATAAATATACTTTTATCGCTTTCTGTGAGAGGAGTAAAGATTTTGCTCATCTGCTGTCTCGTTGAATGAACAGGAATTAGGGGCCTAACCTATATCAAACATGAACTACATCAAAATCAAAAGAAAAACAATAGATAGAGTTTCAGTTTGAAAATGTTACTTTGTTGTTGAAGATAGTATTCAATTATTTGTGGGCATTTCTAATTAGCACAAATGGATCCGTTTTCCTGTTTGACTTCCTACTTAAAGATTACAGCAGGTGGACTGACCTGAGAAAATGTATGCAGAAATCCTCTTGAGCTATAGAAAATAGAAAGTGATTCAGCTAACTGGCCATCCAGACAAAATGAAAAAAATCAGTTTTGGGTAAATTCAAATATTACATATACATTTTCATATATCTTTGGATCATAAATGCACAGACGTCTACGGTTTACAACTGACTAGATAGATCTTTGCCCCTGTAATTCAGATCATTTAAAGTACACCTGGCATGAAATTATGTAGGCTGCCATTGCTCAATTATCATGTCATTATAGTGCTGTGCAAAAGTTTTAGACAGGTATGAAGAAATGCTGTTTTGTAAGAATGCAGTGAATAGAAGAAAAGTCAAAATCAAATCAGTATTTGGTATGACTATCCTTTGGCTTCAAATCAGTATCAGTTCTTCTAGGTACACTTGCACACAGTTTGCGAGAACTTGGCAGTCAGGTTGTTCCAAATATCTTGGAGAACTACCACAATCACAGATCTTCTGTGGATGTAGGCTGCCTCCAGTCCTTCTGTCTCTTTATGTAATCCCAGACAGACTCCTGCTGTATTAACATCTATGCAGGTTGCGGTTGATGCATTTTTCCAGCACGTTTGGTGTTTTTTAACACTTATTTTTGATGCATTTTGCTTTTTTTTGGCTAATAGGAAAGTGTGACAGTTCTGTTCCTGTAGTGCAACTTTGATGTGACATTGATGCGACTTTACACTCTGGCACTCGAGTAGCATCAAAGTCGCATCAAAGTAGCACAGGATTCTTTATGTGTCCAAAGTCGCATTTTAGGGTTAAGGGCTAGGACTAGGGTTAAGGGTTAGGATTAAAATTAGGGTTAGCAGCAATCATTAGGCTTAAGGTTAGCGGTAATTGTTAGGGTTAGCATTCTAATAACCCCAACAATTACCACTAACCCTAACCTTACTCTAACTCTAACCCTAACTCTAACCATTACTCTTACCCTATCCCTTACTCTAACTCTAACTCCAACCCTAACCCTTAACTCTAACCCTTAATAACCCTAACCCTTAAAGCGGGGTTCCACCCAAATTTTGAACATTATCTCTATGCATTCTCTTCCTTGCCTAGATGCTGACATGCTGTGTAAAAAAATTTATATCGCCGTAATTACCTTTTTTTCTAATCTTCTTAGCACTTCCTGGTTTTCCTCCCATGGGAGTAGGAGTGTTTCTAGCCTCTCCCAGACCTCCCACAGTCCCCTGGGAGCTAGTCTCAGGCTTCCCAGCATGCATTGTGCAACAGCGTCATCACAACATCTCGGTGAATGCTGGGAGCACAGCATTCACCGCATCCAGGAAATACATGCTTGTGGGCTTCAAATGCCCACAATGAAGATGGAAACCGCCTTTAGTGAATTTTATAAGTTATTCTTTACAACGAAATCGGACACAGGCGGACTTATTACACAGAACATGTAAGTAGATAATCATGAGAAGAAAAGTTTGTGAATGAACTCCAAAAAAAAAAAACGATAGATAGGTGGACCTCCGCTTTAACTCTAACCCTAATTCTAAATCTAACCCTAGCCCTTAGCCTGATGCTAACATGCCACTTTGAACACATAAAGGTTCATGCGCTACTTTGATGTGACCTTGATGCTACTTGAGTGTCAGAGAGTGTAAAGTTGCATCAAAGTCACCCTCCATGAACAGAACTGTCATACTTTCATATTAGCCAAAAAAAACGCAAAACACATAAAAAACGCAACACTTGCATTTTTGGTGCGGGCCCATTGAAGCCTATTATATGTAAAACACAATCTGTTGCTGGTAAAAAAGTCCCTGACCCTTTCCAAAAAACGTGAGGACATTGCTGATCTGCCTCCTCCTCCTACAGTGCAGTTGACGGAGGAAAAAGATTCCGTTCATGCCGGGATTGCCCAGGCTTTAGCTCAACTGCTCACCCCAATGATCTCAGATGCAGTGGACAAGGCTGTCCAGCATGGCATATATACAGTCTCATATATATATATATATATATATATATATATATATATGAAAAAGTCCAAGTGAAAATTTCTTCTTTTTCTTTTAATTCTTTGCTTATTTGGTTCTAACATTTTTTTAATACTTTTTTAGTATTGTTCATGCATTTATATGTTTATACGTTTACATTATGTGGGTGACCACTGTAAGCACCAGCCTTGACTGGCTACAGCTAATTTTTATGTATTCTCCACTATTTTATGGTGTAATTTTTTATGTCATTTTTATGTCTTAGAGATACTACTTCCCCTTTAAGACAGATGTCATTAGTTTTTTTTATATTAATTAATATTTTTTTATTCATTATTTTAATCCTGGTTCAATTACTAGGTACATTGTCCAATTCTTTTTATTAGGGTACACTCGCTCGTTTTTATTTTGTCATTTCCATTTATTTTCTCTATGGTGTGCCCTTATTAGTGCCATGATCATTCCGTTTGTCAAAAGACTAGGTCATTTCCTGTTTCCAGCCGTCCTGAATGATACAGGTGGCTGCGCCATCTTGCCCTACACCCGGAAGTTGTTTAACAGCAGTCCGGCTACACTTCCGGTTTCGGAAACGAAGTTTGGAATGCACGTGGCGAAGCCATCTTGCCTGAAACTGGAAGTAAACTCACAATAGCGGTATACAAACACCAGGGCTGATGCATGCTAAGGGGGTCACCTATATCTATAAATAGACAGTGTTTGTGAGGGATCAGCACCCCAGATGATGCCTGTTTAGGTGAAACGCATCGGGTTTCCATGCTGGTTCCACAGATACTGTCCTGTTCTGAAGCGCTTAATTTTATCATTGGAGAATGTAAGTGTAATTCTTATGTTTGTTTACAATAAATATTTTACGGAATTACGCTATATGCCCCCTTCTTTTCCTCTTCACCCTCATGGTTGAGCTGACCTGCTTCTGTGTTTTAACCTGCTGAACGCATCACCTTGAACGTCCACTTGGAGGTTACATCCATGCAATGAAACTGTGCCTTCCTGGTTACCTTTTTAAAGCTTGATTGGCTCGTCAGATGTTCACCTGTATGAGTCCAATCTTTCCGGTAAGAGACTGGTGGTTCTGGTGGTGGACTGTCTATGTCATGCACTATTTTTTCAATGATTACAGTGATTGCCAGTTAATTTTCATTTGGATCACATTTCAGGACTTATTATGACCTCTCTGTGGTCCCTCATTTTCACTTATGGACATTAACCTTCATTGAATATATGTCACTTCATCTTCTGATTTTATTATCATCTTCACCAGTTAATTATTTTTATACCAGTTGTTTTTTAGCACTGCACATTTTTTACCCCTTTATTGTTTAACCTTTAGACTGCTGTGTTGGCTGCTCATTTATGCTCTGACAGCACAATATATTTGTTTTCATAGTTTTAATATACTTCAGGCAGGCAGATGATCCAGTTAGCTGCAGTGTATTTACTATGTATATATATATATATATACAGTCAGTCTCGTATATATTTTCACTACATACAGTTTAGCTATATCTCACTGCAGGCCGTTCCTGGTGTACTGTTTCTAATATACTTCTGGCAGGCAGGTGATTCAGTGAGCTGCAGTCCATACAGTCTCCTACATATATATATATACAGCATTCTAGTCTAGCCAAGCCTATATCTGACTGCAGGCCATTCCTGGTGTACTTTTTCTAGTAATCTTCAGGTGGTGTTTTGCTAATAAAATTTTACAGCATGCCTGGAAGGCCACCAAGGAGAGGCAGATGCTCACAGGCCACTAAAAGAGGGCAAGCAGGCTCTGTGTCTACAGCCACCAGTGCTGGTCGTGGACACGGTGCATCCTCAGCACGTGGCAGTGGTGCACGCTTGTCCTTTTTTTCGGCAGCTGGCCGTGTTAATCCACAACATGCAGAAGAGTTGGTAGAGTGGATAACTAAGCCGTCCTCATCCTCCTCATCCTCTGTCACCCAGGCTCAGAGTAGTTTGCCTGCCAATGCAGCTGCCAAAGCGGCCTATTCCATCGGCTTAATATAATCAGTCACTCCTTCCCTAGCCCCACCAGCATTCATGGAGGAGTCCCCCAAACTGTACGACCACAGTGTCCGGTACATGCTGCAGGAGGATGCGCAGTGTTTTGAAGGCTCTGATGATGGTACCTAGGTTGAGGAAGGTAGTAACATGAGCCCAGAGAGAGGGGGTGCCCAAGAAGGACAAGAAACTGGCAGTCATGTTCCCCCAGCTGCAGCATACTGCTAGGTTTGCTCGAGTGACGAGGAGGGAGGGGATGATGAGGTCACTGACTCTACGTGGGTGCCTATTAGAAGAGAGGAGGAGGCAGATCTCCAACGAGGCAGGATGCCATCCAGGGGCCAGCTTAAGGGGAGTCACCCAACCGCATCACACTGCAGAGCTCCGCATGTGCAAGGCGCTGCTGACTCCCCGCATATTTTGAAAAGTTCTTTGGTGTGGGCCTTTTTGATATGTGTGCAGCAGATCGCACCGTTGCCGTTTGCAACATATGTTTGAAGCGTATCAAGCGTGGCCAAAACTGCCACTTGGGCACCACATGCTTGACCAGACATATGTCTACCTCCCATGCAGTGCATTGGCAACAGTAATTAAAAGACCCAAACCAAAGAACAAGGTGGACCTCTCCTTGCTCCTCATAAGTTGGGATCTCCAACCCCACTATACCTTCAGTTCTCTCAGAAACCTGCACCGAGAGGAATGAAGGTGTAGAATTAGGTGTGCCAAGTACTTGCGGGCAATCTGCTATCGCTACACCAACATCCGATTGTAGCAGGCAAATTTCCCTACCCCAGTTGCTAAACTGGCAAAAAAAATTTGGTCCCAACCATCCACATGCTAAGCGGCTGAATGATAGCTTGGATAAATTGCTAGCACTTCAACTGCTGCCTTTTCAGCTGGTAGACTCTGCCCCCTTTCGTGAATTTGTGGAATGTGCAGTACCTCAGTGGCAGGTTCCCAAATGCCATTTCTTTTCACGGAAGGCCATTCCGGCTCTCTACTGGCATGTGGAAGGCAATGTCTTGGCCTCACTGGACAGGGCGGTCAGCGGTAAGGTGCAAATTACCGCTGACTCATGGTCCAGCAGGCATGGACAGGGATGTTACCTTTCTTTCACGGTGCACTGGGTAACTCTGCTGGCAGCTGGGAAGGATGCAGGACAGGATACAGTATTGTTGGAGCTTGTTCCACCACCACGCCTCCAAAATGCTAGTAGTGGTGATTCTGCCACACCTCTCTCCCCCACCCCCTCCTCTTCTTCTTCCTCTATGGCCTCTTCCTCTGCAGATTTGTCCTCAGAACCAGCAGTGCTCCATAGGCGTTTAAGGGGCTACGTAATCACTCAGGCAAAAAGATGTCATGCGGTGCTTGAGTTGGTCTGCTTAGGGGACAGGAGCCACACTGGGGCAGAGATTCTGTCAGCTCTGCAGGGGCAGACCCAGAGGTGGTTGACGCCACGCCAGCTTCAGCCAGGAATGGTGGTTTGCGACAATGGCACCAACCTCCTCTGCGCCCTCCGACAGGGACACTTGACCCATGTTCCCTGTTTGGCTCACGTCCTTAATTTTGTGGTGCAGAGGTCCTTGTGCAGGTACCCAGGCTTACAGGATCTCCTGAGGCAAGCCAGGAAAGTCTGTGGGCATTTCCACCGGTCATATAATGTCAGTGCTCGGCTGGCTGACCTTCAAAAGGAATGCAACCTGCCCAAGAACCGCTTCATTTGTGACATGCCCACCAGGTGGAACTCAACGTTGGCAATGCTGCAGCAGCTGCACATGCAGCAGAGGGCCATCAATGAGTACCTGTGTGAGTATGGCACCAGGACAGGGTCAGGGGAGCTTGGCTTTTTTTCGCCACGCCAGTGGCTACTGATTAAGGAGGCATGCACTGTCCTGTCCCCATTTGAGGAGGCCACGAGGATGGTGAGCAGTGACAGTGCATGCATCAGTGATACTGTCCCTCTTGTCTTCCTGTTAAAGCACATGCTTCGTGGAATAATGGACAGGGCACTTGAGGCAGAACAGACTTCCTTACCCCTCAAGGCCCCCTTTGTCCAGACAGTATTCATGCTGGCACCCTGATCACACAAGAAGAGGAGAAGGAGGAGGAGGATGAGGATTGTGTCAGCATGGAGGTGGAGCCTAGCACTCAGCATCAGCAGCAGTCTTCAAGGAATCGTTTTCAGTCCCCAGAAACCCATGGACTTGTATGTGGCTGGGAGAAGGTGGCTGTGGATCATGTCATTCTTAATGACCCAGAGGATCGAATGCCTCAGCAAATCTTCGCAGCATGTCCTCCCTGATCCTGCAAAGCCTGCGAAAGGACCCTCGGATTCGTGGTATCAAGGAGAGGGATCATTACTGGCTGGCAACTCTTCTTGATCCACGTTACAAGGGTAAGGTTGCAGAACTTATCCAGCCTTCGCAGAGAGAGCAGAGAATGAAACATCTTCAGGAGACCTTGCAGAAAGGTTTGTGCAATGCGTTTCCAGAGCCTGGGATGTTACAATTTCCTGGTCCTCCTGGACAACGTGTTGCTGAGGCTTCAGTCAGTCACAGAAGGAGCGGTGTTAAAGGTGGCCGTCTGACCGATGCGTTCAGACAATTCTTTAGTCCACAGCCCCAAGGTCTGATTGGTTCCAGCAACCATTGCCAGTGTCTGATTTACATGGTGCAGGAATACCTAAGCGCAAGATCAGACTTGGAGACCTTTCCAACCGAAAATCCACTGGGTTACTGGGTCTTGAGGATGGATCACTGGCCAGAGCTTGCACAATATGCAATTGAGCTACTGGCCTGTCCTGCATCCAGCGTTCTTCCTGAACGCACATTCAGTGCTGCTGGAGGCTTTGTAACCGATCACAGAGTGCGCCTGTCCACAGACTCAGTTGATCGGCTCACCTTCATAAAAATGAATCAGTCTTGGATCACCAGCTACCAAGCACCTGATGCTGATGTAACCAATGAATTTTTCTATGAATGTGAGATCCCTTGAAGACTGCCTATGCTGAGTGACTATCCTATTCCTCCTCAATGTTCATGTTGATAGCGTCTAAGAACATTTTTGTTTCAGGGCACCACCACCAGTGCCTAAGGCCCAATTTTTCTGCCCCTGTTTAACAGGGGCGTGTAATTACAATATTTGCTCTAATATTTCACAGCAGGGCTTGTTCCTGTGCTCAACAACAGAATCTGTGAGGGGTTACAGTGTTGTGGCACCACCACCACTGCCTAAGACCCAATTATCTGCCCCTGTTTAACAGGGGTGTGTAATTACAATTTTTGATCTAATATTTCACAGCAGGGCCCGTTCCTGCGCACACCAAGAGTAACTGTGAGGGCTTACAGTGTTGTGGCACCACAACCACATCACCACCAACGGACCAATTTTTCTGCCCCTTTTCAACAGGGGCATGTAATTACAATTCTTGATATAATATTTCACAGCAGGACTCGTTCCAGCGCCCACCAAGAGTAAGTGTGAGGGCTTACAGTGTTCTGCTACCACCAACACCTAAGGCCCAATTTTCCACAGAACTATATAGGGCAGGCCGAATAGTATATATGGGCAGTCCCCTACTTTCAAACATCCAACTTACAAATGACTTCTACTTACAAACAGAGGGAGACAACAGGAAGTGAGAGGAAATCTACCCCCCTTTCGTGAATTTGTGGAATGTGCTGTACCTCAGTGGCAGGTTCCAAAACACCATTTCTTTTTATGGAAGGCCCTTCTGGCTCTTTACCAGCATGTAGAAGGCAATGTTTTGGCCTAGTTGGACAGGACGGTCAGCAGTAAGGTTCATATTACCGCTGACTTATGGTTCAGCAGGCATTGGCAGGGACGTTACCTTTCCTTCACGGCACACTGGGTAACTCTGCTGGCAGCTGGGAAGGATGCAGGATAGGGTTCAGTGTTGTTGGAGCTTGTTCCAACACCACACCTCCAAAATGCTAGTGGTGATTCTGCGACAGCTCTTTCCTCCACCCCCTCCTCTTTTATTACCTCTATAGCCTCTTCTGCAGATTTGTCCTCTGAACCAGTGGTGCTCCGTAAGTGTTCAAGGGGCTATGCAAGCAGTCAGACTAAAAGATACCATGCAGTGCTTGAGTTGGACTGCCTAGGGGACAGGAGCCACACTGGGGTAGAGATTCTGTCAGCTCTGCAGGGGCAGGCTCAGAGGTGGTTGACTCCACGCCAGCTTCAGCCAGGAACGGTTGTATGCGACAATAGCACCAACCTTCACTTCACCCCCTGACAGGGACACCTGACCCATGTTCCATGTTTGGCACATGTCCTGAATTTAGTGGTGCAGCGGTTCTTGAGCAGGTACCCAGGCTTACAAGATCTTATGAGGCAGACCAGAAAAGTCTTTGGTCATTTCCACTGGTCATACAATGCCAGTGCTCAGCTGGCTGACATTCAAAGGGAATGCAACCTGCCCACCAACCTCCTCGCTTGTGACATGCCCACCAGGTGGAATTCAACGTTAGCAATGCTGCAGCGGCTGCACACACAGCAGAGGGTGAGCAATGAGTACTTGTGCAAGTATGGCACCAGGACAGGGACAGGGGAGCTTGGCTTTTTTCACCATGTCAGTGGCTACTGATCAAGGATGTATGCACTGTCCTGTCACCATTTGAGGAGGCCACAAGGATGGTGAGCAGCGACAATGCACGCATCAGTGATACTGTCCCTCTAGTCTTCCTGCTGGAGCACACGCTTTGTGGTATCATGGACAGGGCACTTGAGGCAGAACAGCGAGAGGAAGAGGAGGACTTCCTTTCCTCTCAAGACCCCCTTTATCCAGATAGCGTTCCAAAAACCCGGGAAGAAGAGGAGAAGGAGGAGGAAGATTGTGTCAGCATGGATGTAGAGGATAACACTCAGCAGCAGTCTTCAAGGGATGGTTTTCAGTCCCCAGAAACCCAAGGAGTTGTACGTGGCTGGGAGGAGGTAGTTACGGATAATGTGATCCTTAGTGACCCAGAGGACTCAGAATCGAATGCCTCTGCAAACTTAGTCTGCATGGCCTCCCTGATTCTGCAAAGCATGTGAAAGGACCCTAGGATTTGTGGTATCAAGGAGAGTGATCATTACTGGCTGGCAACCCTTCTTGATCCGTGTTACAAGGGTAAAGTTGCAGAACTCATCTTACCTTCGCAGAGGGAGCAGAGGAGGAGACCTTGAAGAAAGGTTTGTGTAACGTATTTCCAGACCCTGGGAGGTTACCATTTCCTGGTGCTGAGGCTTTGTTTAGTCAGAGGAAGAGCGGTGGAGGAGATGGATGGTGGAGGCCGGCTGACCAATGTCTTTAAAAAATTTTCAGTTCTCAGCACCAACGTCTGATCTGTTCAAGCAACCATCACCAGCGTCTGCATTATATGGTGCAGGAATATCTAGGGGCAAGAGCAGACTTGGAGACCTTTCTAACAGAGCATCCCATGGGTTACTGGGTCTTGAGGATGGACCAGTGGCCAGAACTTGCTCAATATGCAATTGAGCTACTGGCCTGTCCTGCATTCAGTGTACTTTCTGAACACACATTCAGTACTGCTGGAGGGTTTGTAATGGATCAAAGAGTGTACTTGCCTACAGACTTCGTTGACAGGCTCACATTCATAAAAAATGAATCAGTCTTGGATGAGCAGCTATCAAGCACCTGATGCTGATGTAAATGATTGAATTTGCTATGGATCTGGGATCCCTTGAAGACTGTCTATGCTGACTATCCTATTCCTCCTCAATCTTGATGATGCTAGCTTCCAACAATATTTTTGGTTTAGGGCTCCACCACCCAATGCCCAATTTTTCTGCCCCTGTTTAACAGGGGCATGTAATTGAAATTTTTAATATAATATTTCACAGCAGGGCCCGTTCCTGCACCCAACAAGAGTATCAGTGAGGGGTTACAGTGTTGTGGCACCACCACCCAAGACCCAATTTTTCTGCCCCTGTTTAACAGGGGCATGTAATTACAATTATTGATATAATATTTCACAGCAGAGCCTGTTCCTGCACCCAACAAGAGTATCTGTAAGGAGTTACAGTGTTGTGGCACCACCACCCCCACCCAAAGCCCAATTTTTCTGCCCCTATTTAACAGGGGCAAGTAATTAATTTTTTGTATATAATATTTCACAGCAAGGCCCGTTCCTGCGCCCAACAAGAGTGTCTGTGAGGGGTTACAGTGTTGTGACACCACCACCCCAGGCCCAAATTTTCTGCCCTTGGGGCATGTAATTACTATTTTTTAAATAATAGTTAAGCAAGGCCTGTTCCTGCGCCCAACAAGAGTAACTGTGAGGGGTTACAGTATTCTGGTGCCACCGAAACCAAAGGCCCAATTTTTCTGCCCCTGTTTAACAGGGGCATGTAATTACAATTTTTGATATAATATTTCACAGCAGGGCCCGTTCCAGTGTCCAAAAAGAGTAACTGTGAGGGGTTACATCAACACCTAAGGCCCAGTTTTTCTGCAGAGTATATAGGGAAGGCCGTATAGTATATATATACTGCTGTTCAGAGTATATAGTGCCTGGGGACCTGGGGGACCCCACGTCATTTTTTAAATCTTGGTGCAGGGTTCCCCTTAATATCCATACCAGACCTGAATGGCCTGGTATGGATTTTGGGGGGGAACATCCACGCCATTTTTTTTTGTATTTTTGGCACGGGGTTCCCCTTAATATTCACACCAGACCCAAAGAGGTAATGGACTGGGGGGGGACCCATGCCGTTTTTTTCAATGATTTTTATCTATATTGCCGGGATCCGACAATATATTACAGCCGAAAGCAGTTTTAAATGACATTTTTTCCTTTAGAAATGTCATTTTACTGTAGTACTGTTATAAACACAGGAAAGATGCGCTACTTTACAGGTAGACTAAGAACACCCCCAGGCACGATATTTAAAGGAATATTTCATTTTTATTGTTTCACTTTAAGCGTTATTAACATCTCTGCTCCCAAAAAAGGCAGTTTTTAGAACTTTGTTTTGCATTGAGACTATCTGGAACCTTGAATCAGACCGAGACTGAAGTTTAGTTAATTCACACTTGTAAATAATAATAATAAGGTAAACAGAGTAAACGTAGTCAAAATAAGCCAGAATTCAGTAACTGGATCGGGTAGTAAGCCAAGCAAATGTCAGAGAGCCAGAGATAAACGTAGCAGTACAGCAAATGGAGAGGGTTTGGGGGAATAGGGACTTTCAGGAAGCCATGGCCTGGTAAGGTCATGTATTTCCATCCCTAGGGACTGAAAATGATATCATGATCTGGTAAGGTCATGAATATCCATCCCATATGCATTGAAAAAAGAGGGTGTATTTACAAGGAGGGTGGGACTTTATATGAAGCACCGGGCAGCAAGAGAGTACTGAGGTGAAAAAAGGAATTTTATTGGAGAGCTATATTGAAAACATATATATTCCTGGTAACAATAATACGTGGTAACATGGATATAATGATTAGACCATTGAGCACAGTCCATAAATACATGGTATAATAACAATCATATGCAATGTACATGATAATAACAATAAGATTGATGGTAATTTCTCATCTTATCTATGAAAAAGATTGTAGAGGTAAAAATAAAGATGACCAATAAGTGGAAAGACAAGATTGGGGGTAGAATATGAAAACCCCATAGCCAGGGTTTACTCACTGAGGTGTAATGTGTTGCTGATGTGGTGGTAGGGCCCCATAAACAGTCCAGAAATGACTCCAACTCCAACCGGGAGCTGAGGTGGAAAGCCCTGTGGACTGAGAAGGGGCGATACTCAGGGCAGGCACGGCAAACGAGGACATTCTAAAAGGGGAGAAGTGAAGTGTGAGCAAGGAGAAATGGGAGGGGGTAGGGAAGAGGGAATAAGGGGGAGGAAAGAAAGTGGGGGGAAGGGGGGAGGAAAGACAGGGAAGAAGAGGGAACGGGGGGGTTGGGAAGGAGGGGGAAGAAGGGGAAAGGGGGAAGGAAAAACGGGGAGAGGGAAAGGGGGGGGGGAAGAGGGGGGGTGGGGGGAAAAAAGGAAGGCAGGAAAGAAAGAGGGGGGGTGTTGTATGGAGGGGTGGAAGAGTGGTGTTGGGGGAGGGAACATAGGTGGCAGGGATGTGAGTGGAGGGGGTGGTAGACAGGGGAGAGACCGTGAATAGTGTAAATTGATGAAGCCATAATGGTAGTGGTGAGTGTAGCAAATTATCCTTGTGAGGATGAGGAACCCAAAAAAAGGAACCAGGAAGGTCTGGAACAGCCAAATAGTGTGAGAATCTGTGTGAAGAAAGCCTCAACTGCCGGGACCACACGGGGAGCGCCCCTAAATACACCAGCCGCAGAAAGGTCCACCAATGTCACGCCGTGTGACAGGGGGAGGAGCGCCATGCGTAAGACAGACAGAACTCCAGCACCGACACACAGTCAGTTTCCCCATTAAACACGAGCATGGTAGACACAGCTTGTGCGTAGAGGCGTCAGAAGGATGTTGCGCGCACAGCGTGGAGTGCATGACATTGACGTGCAGTAACGGAGCATCCATCCTCCCCGACAGTATGAAGTGTGAGGGGGGGAGTACGCCAGGAAGGCACGTCGTAGCTCCCGGAACAGGAGACAAAACAGACATAATTGCAGCCCAAGATATGCCGACCAACAGTAGCAACAAAACCTACTATTACACCTGATGAGACAGTATAAGAATGGAACAATTAGGAAGGTGACAAGTTAATGGAAATGCAAAATGTGATCAGGTAAGGCAGGAGACTAAACATAGGTAAAAAGGAGCAGAGAAGATAATAAATCTAAGCTGGTAGAGCTTGACCGTGTGCTTCCATCCCTGATTATATTCAATGAATGGAGAAGGTTTGGGGGAATAGGGACTTTCAGGAAGCCATGGCCTGGTAAGGTCATGTATTTCCATCCCTAGGGACTTAAAATGATATCATGATCTGTTAAGGTCATGAATATCCATCCCATATGCATTGAAAAAAGAGGGAGTATTTACAAGGAGGGTGGGACTTTATATGAAGCACTGGGCAGCAAGAGAGTACTGAGATAAAAAAAGGAATTTTATTGGAAAGCTATATTGAAAACATATATATTACTGGTAACAATAATACGTGGTAACATGGATATAATAATTAGACCATTGAGCACAGTCCATAAATACATGGTATAATAGCAATCATATGCAATATACACGATAATAACAATGAGATTGATGGTAATTTTTTATAGTATAAACACATTAAATTCCTTAGTTCACCTCAAAGAAAATAGATATAAAATAGTAATTCAAATGGTATTGCCTGCAGGACCCATGGCCTCACTCGACCTGGGGAGATAAAATTAAATCGCTTGAAAAGTCTTGATAAGATTGGTGAGAACACGGCAACCGGTAGCTCTACGCGTTTTGTGGCTTTTATGCCACTCGTCAGGAGCAAGCGCGTGTGATATCTATGAAAAATATTGTAGAGGTAAAAAGAAAGATGATAAATAAATGGAAAGACAAGATTGGGGGTAGAATATGAAACCCCCAAAGCCAGGGCTTACTCACTGAGGTGTGATGTGTTGCTCATGTGGTGGTAGGGCCCCGCAAACAGTCTAGAAATGGCTCCAACCAGGAGCTGACGTGGAAAGCCCCGCAGACTGAGAAGGGGCGATACCCAGGGCAGGCACGGCAAACGAAGACATTCTAAGGGGAGAAGAGAAGTGTGAGCAAGGAGAAATGGGAGGGGGAGGGAAGAGGGAATAAGGGGGGAGGAAAGAAAGGGGGGAAAGGGGGGAAAGGAAAGACAGGGAATAAGAGGGAAAGGGGGGAGGGGGTTTGTAAAGAGGTGGGAAGGAGGGGGGAGGGGGAAGAAGGGAAAAGGGGGAAGGAAAAACAGGGGGAAGGAAAAACGGGGGGAGGGAAAGGGGGGGAGAGAGGAGGGGAAAAAAGGAAGTCAGGAAAGAAATAAGGGGGTGGTGGGTGGAGGAGTGGGAAGAGTGGTGTTGGGTGAGGGAAAATAGGTGGCAGGGATGTGAGTGGAGGGGGTGGTAGAGAGGGGAGAGACCGTGATTAGAGTAAATTGATGAAGCCATAATGGTAGTGGTGAGTGTAGCAAATTAACATCATGAGGATGAGGAACCCACAAAAAGGGAACCAGGAAGGTCCAGAACAGGCAAATAGTGTGAGAATCTGTGTGAAGAAAGCCTTAAGTGCCGGGACCACCCAGGGAGCGCCCCTAAATAGACCAGCCGCGGGAAGGTCCACCAATGTCACGCCGTGTGGCAGGGGTAGGAGCGCCATGCATTGGACAGCTGGAACTCCG
The DNA here is from genome assembly GCF_042186555.1 of Aquarana catesbeiana. Taxonomy (NCBI): domain Eukaryota; kingdom Metazoa; phylum Chordata; class Amphibia; order Anura; family Ranidae; genus Aquarana; species Aquarana catesbeiana. The sequence goes on from NC_133334.1 coordinate 118,336,949, forward strand.
GCACCGACACACAGTCAGTTCCCACCTTAAACACGAGCATGGTAGACATAGCTTGTGCGTAGCGTCGTCAGAAGGACGGCACGTGCACAGCGTGGAGTGCATGACATCGGCGTGCAGTAATGGAGTGTTGGAGCCATTTCTGGACTGTTTGCAGGGCCCTACCACCACAACAGCAAAACATCACACATCACTGAGTAAGCCCTGGCTATGGGGGTTCCATATTCTACCACCAATCTTGTCTTTTCGATTTATTTGTCATCTTTCTTTTTACCTCTACAATATTTTTCATAGATATCACACGTGCTTGCTCCTGACGAGTGGCATAAAAGCCACGAAACACATAGAGCTACCGGTTGCCGTGTTCTCACCAATCTTATCAAGACTTTTCAAGCGATTATGTAATTTTATCTCCCCAGCCATAGGTCCTGCAGGCAATACCATTTGAATTACTATTTTATATCTATTTTCTTTGAGGTGAACTAAGGAATTTAATGTGTTTATACTATGAGAAATTACCATCAATCTTATTGTTATTATCGTGTATATTGCATATGATTGTTCTTATACCATGTATTTATGGACTGTGCTCAATGGTCTAAATATTATATCCATGTTACCTGGTATTATTGTTACCAGGAATATATATGTTTTCAATATAGCTTTCCAATAAAATTCCTTTTCTCATCTCAGTACTCTCTTGCTGCCCGGTGCTTCATATAAAGTCCCACCCTCCTTGTAAATACACCCTCTTTTTTCAATGTAGTAGTACAGCAAGCAGGATCAGGAGCCAGAAGGAACGTCAGCTGAGCAAGTCTTCAACAGGAACGCAGGGAAAAGTCTCTGCGATGTTGACAAAGGCAAAGGCAGAGATCAAGTGAGCTGGACGGCTTTAAGTAGGCAGGACTGATGAGCAGAATCAACAACAGCTGGGTAACTGTGGAGAGAGATGGGAGCTGGCAATTAGCTGACAGCTAAGCGGTCAGCTCAGAGAAGGAAGGGCTGAGCCCAGCCCTGACAGTACCCCCTCCTCAACGACCCCTCCCCCTCGGAGGACCACTGGGTTTGAGGGGAAAACATCTATGGAAATCATGGAGGAGGACAGGGGCATGTAGGTCCGAGGATGAGACCCAAGAGAGTTCCTCTGGAACTTACCCCTTCCAATGCACCAGGTACTGTATGCGCCCACGGAACCTACGGGAGTCAACAATGGATTGTACTTCATACTCCTCATGGTTCTCAACCTGTATAGGGTGAGGACGTGGCACCGAGATGGTAAAGCAGTTGCAGACCAAAGGTATAAGGAGACATGAAACACATTTGAGATGCGCATACTAGGAGGAAGGTCCAAGGCGTAAACCACTGGGTTACGGAAAGGCCCAATAAACCAAGGTGCGAACTTCAAAGAAGGATCATGAAGTTGGAGGTTGCGAGACGACAGTCAGACTCTGTCCCCAACCTGGTAGGAAGGCGCAGGCAGGCGTCTGCAGTCAGCATGGAGTCTGTACGTATCGTTAGCATGTTGCAAAGCCTCCTGAACTTGTGCCCAAGTGGAACGAAGACCACGGAGATGCTGCTCTAACGCAGGAATACTCTGCAGAACAAACGAGTCAGGCAACATGGCAGGTTGGAAACCATAATTCACCATAAACGGGGACAATCGGGAAGCAGAATTCAAGGCACTGTTGTGAGCAAACTCTGCCCACGGTAATAAGTCTGACCAGTTGTTATGATGGTCAGAAATATAGCAACGTAGAAATTGCTCCAAGGACTGATTGGCTCGTTCTGCAGCCCCATTAGTCTGTGGGTGATACGCAGAGGAGAATGCAAGCTGAATTCCCAACTGTGCACAAAAGGCTTGCCAGAACCGGGAGACAAACTGACTACCCCTGTCCGAGACAATCACCTTGTGTAGCCCATGTAAGCGAAAGATCTCCCAAGCAAAAATGGAAGCCAGTTTCTTAGAATTGGGTAACTTCTTAAGTGAAATACAATGACACATCTTTGAGAACCGGTCAACCACCATAAGGATAACAGTGTTGCCTTGTAGTTGGCTAACTCCACAATGAAATCCATAGACAGGTGGGTCCAGGGCCTCTCTCCATTGGGTATGGGTTGTAGGAGGCCCACTGGAAGGTGTCCTCGACTCTTTGAACACATGGAACAGGCAGCTACGAAGGCAGTTACATCAGCACGTAGACTAGGCCACCAGAATTGTTGAAGTTGATTCTTCCCAGGGTGGCCAGTTGCCTTGGGAGAATGGTAAGTCTGGAGTACGGAGACTCCCTGGGACAAAGCAGTGGTCACAAAGTCTCTCAGGAGGAGCATGGACCTGAGCAGCAAGAATTTTGTCACCCAAAGGAGAAGTAAGACTGATGCACACCATAGCCAGAATACAATCAGGAGGAATCAAAGGAACTGGAACCAACTCCAACTTGGAAGTGGAGGAAAATTGTTGTGACAAGGCGTCAGCCCTTACATTCTTAGTACCGGGTAAGAATGAGAAAATGTAATTAAAACTCGACAAGAAAAGAGCCCATCGCGCCCTTCTGGGAGAGAGGCACTTAACCTCAGACAAGAATGTGAGATTCTTATGGTCAGTAAGAATGAGAGCCAGCACAGTGGTACCTTCAAGGAGATGTCTCCATTCTTTCAGGGCTAAAATGATCGCCAACAGCTCTCTGTCACCAATCTCATAATTGCACTCTGCAGGTGACAATTTCTTGGAAATGTAGCCACATGGATGCTTAGCGCTCTCAGAGTTAGGACGTTGAGACAGAAGGGCACCAACTCCAGTTTCAGAAGCATCAACTTCTAGGATAAAAGGCAACATAGGATCTGGATGTGCCAACACAGGAGCAGAAACAAAGGTAGCCTTGAGACTCTCAAAGGCCTTAATGGACTCCGGAGACCAACTCTGTGGGTTACCGTCCTTTCTGGTCATATCAGTCAGGGGCTTGACCAAAGACGAGAAGTTACGAAAAAACTTCCGACAATAATTGGCAAAGCCCAGGAAACGCTGCAGAGGACGTAAACCCATGGGTCTGGACCACTGTAGGACTGCTGAAAGTTTCTCTGGGTCCATCGAAAAACCAGCAGTGGAAATGACATAGCCCAGGAATTTAACCTGTTCACGATGGAACTCGCACTTCTCCAGTTTACAATAGAGATTATTTTCTCTTAGTTTATGAAGCACACGACAGACATCTATGTGGTGGCTCTCCAGGGACTTGGAAAATATGAGGATGTCATCGAGGACATCGTTAATAAATTCCTGGAAAAATGCCAGAGCGTTACAAAGGCCAAAAGGCATTACGAGGTACTCATAATGGCCTGTTCTGGTATTAAACGCAGTTTTCCACTCGTCGCCCTCCTTAATCCGCACGAGATTGTATGCCCCTCTTAAATAAAGCTTCGTGAAAACGGTTGCTCCCTTGAGGCGGTCAAATAACTCTGTAATCAATGGAATCGGGTAGGCATTCTTAATCGTGAAATGATTGAGACCCCTATAATCAATACAAGGTCTCAGTTCACCGCTCTTCTTCTTCACAAATAAGAAACCAGCAGGAGACGAGGATTTGCAGATGAAACCTCGAGAAAGTGCGTCTGCAACATACTTCTCCATGGCCTTATCCTCCAAGACCGACAAAGGGTAAACCCGGCCACGAGGGGGTATGGCACCAGGTTGAAGGTCAATTGCGCAATCATAAGGCCGGTGTGGAGGCAAACTACTGGCTTGACCTTTGTCAAAGACATCGCTAAAATTGTGGTACTCCTCCGGCAGGGAGGAGAGTGAAGAGGTGCACAGGACCTTGGCTACCTTCTGAAAGCATGTTTTACTGCATTGTGGTGACCAGGAGAGAACCTCAGCACGGAGCCAATCAAAGGAGGGGTTGTGCCTCTGTAACCAAGGATAACCAATAACCAGCGGAAACCTAGGTGAGGAAATAACTTGGAATTGGATTATCTCATGGTGAAGAGCCCCTACGGCCATGGACAACGGAACCATCTCATGAGTCACATGGGCAGGCTGTAGAGGTCTCCCATCAAGAGCCTCAATGGCAAGTGGAGTGTCACACAGCTGCAGCGGAAGCGAGTGCTGCGATACAAAGGCAGCATCAATGAACAGGCCTGCAGCCCCAGAGTCGATTAGAGCCTGTATCTCGATGGACGATTCAGCCCAAGAAAGGGTGACCGAAACCAGGGGCTTATCCTTCTGGATAACTGGGGTAGAAACAACGCCACCTAAGGTCTATCCATCACAGGACCTCAAGGTTGGGGCGTTCCCTGGACGGGTAGGACAAGACTTCAAAAAGTGACCTGCCTGGCCACAATCTCTCCCCCCTCCTAAAGGCTTTCTCATCCACAGAGAGATGCGTGAAGCCCAAGTGCATGGGTTCATCTTCACTGACTGACTCGGTACCAGGAGGCATGTGAGGTGAGGGAGGCACAGGTGGGACTGCAAAGCTCGGAGGCAAACGTACAGGAGGCTTCTGCAAGCGCTCCTTAAAAGAGAGTCTTTCTCTGAGTCTGGAGTCAACGAGGATGGCAAACATGATCAACCTCTCCAGCTCAGTGGGTATATCTCGGGCTGCTATCTCATCCTCGATGGAATCCTGAGAGACCATGAGAAAAAGCAGCCACGAGGGCCTCATTGTTCCAAGCAACCTCTGCTGCCAGAGTACGGAATTCAAGGGCGTAGTTGGCAACAGTTCTCATACCCTGGTTGATGGACATGAGGCACTTGGCAGCAGAAGTGGAGCGTGCGGCAACGTCAAATACCCCTTTAAAGGAGGCCATAAAGTCAGGGTAACTCAAGACAACAGGTTTTTGCGTCTCCCATAGAGGGTTTGCCCAGGCCAAGGCTCTCTCAGAAAGCAAAGATATCACGAAACCTACTTTGCGTCTGTACGTGGGAAATGCCTGGGGCAGCATCTCAAAGTGAATCTTAACCTGGTTGAGAAACCCTCTGCATTGAATTGGATCTCCCCCAAATTGCTGGGGAAGCAGAGCGGAACCAGACATACCTCTTAGAGAGGTAATACTCAAGGTGGGTGCCTGCACAGAGACTGGGGCAGCAGCAGGGATGGCCTGCAACTCAGGTTGTACCGGAGCAGCTACAGTGGGAGTTTCCAGGTGAGCCGTGCGACTCAGGAGCATTTGTAATGCTATGGCAAACTGATCCATGCGGTGATCTTGCTCATCCAATCTGGAAAAAATATTACCAACAAGTGGATTGACTGTATCTTCTGAATTCATGGCCTTCGCCTACTATCAGGAACCATGAATCAGACCGAGACAGAAGTATAGTTAAATCACACTTGTTTGATAATAATAATAGTAAGGTAAACAGAGTAAACATAGTCAAAACAAGCCAGAGTTCAGTAACCAGATCAGCCAAGCAAATGTCAGAGAGCCAGAGATAAACGTAGTAGTACAGCAAGCAGGATCAGTAGCCAGAAGGAACATCAGACGAGCAAGTCTTCAACAGGAACGCAGGAGAAAGTCTCTGTGATGTTGACAAAGGCGAAGGCAGAGATCAAGTGAGCTGGATGGCTTTAAGTAGGCAGGACTGACGAGCAGAATCAACAACAGCTGGGTAACGGTGGAGAGAGATGGGAGCTGGCAATTAGCCGACAGCTGAGCGGTCAGCTCAGAGAAGGAAGGGCGGAGCCCAGCCCTGACAGATACATGTCCCCTGGGGCAGGACCCGGGTCCCCAAACACTTTTTATGGCAATAACTTGCATATAAGCCTTTAAAATGAACACTTTTGATTTTTCATGTTTGTGTCCCATGGACTTTAACGATGTTCGCACAAATTTTTTGCCTGGTCACATGTTCTGCTGTGAACCGAACTGGGGCATGTTAGGCTCATCCCTACTCTCTAGCCACGGGCGTATCTAGGAAACAAAGCAGCCTTACAAATCCTCCTTCCAAGCATGGGCGCAATGCCTCTTTCTTTAACTGGTCAATTATTCGCTGATTTTTATAGGATGACTGCTCTCTGCCTCCCATGGGGCATACCTGATATTGAGCTGGCGGTATTGTACTTAACCAACAGATGCTTTCCCCACTCCAAAGGCTTCCAAACCGGAGAGTCCTGTTTTACATTGTATGCTCTGCATGGTTTTTCTTGTCAGGAAACGCTAGCTTCCTTGCCTAGATACAGATGGGGTTTCTGGTGTGTTTTTTTTGTCCTCAATATATCATCTGTGTCGGACTATCACTGGTATGGGACAGCAACATACCCACCTGATGGGGGTTTTTTAGCTGGACTTTTATGTGTATGTTCATTTCTCATAAAAAAAAATGAAGTCAATAGATATATATGATTGATGTTTTATGGTTTATCCTCCTTATTTCTTTTGGTCGAGCTTAACTTAACTCCTGTTCTATTTTGAGTAGACAAATTGTTGATTTGTACTATTTTATCATGTTACTGTATAATAAAATATATATTTTTTACCAACATTTTGATCTGCCTTTCAAAAAATCCATGAGGGGTTTTACCGTGCTTTATGCACCAAGTGTTTTATGTCTCAAGACTGTGTCAAACAATTGATAATTGCCATAGTAAGAATGGTGCCAAATGATGACATCTCTCCTGCTACCTGCCTTGATTTGCACATACCTTATGTTAAGATAAATGACAGTAGGGAGGTAGCCAGATCGCTCCACCAATTCTTTACTACGGGGCCCCATATGTAGTTATGCCCTTGCTAGACAGACAGTGGAACATATGATATGGCAAAATCTTACTTGTCTGAGAGACCTCCAAACACAATGGACCCAACCAGAACTCCTGACATGTAAATGGACTGAGCCAGTTGTCTCATTCTACGATGACTACAGACCAGATCCCACTACAAGAAAGAAGAGTCAGGGGAGGAGGAATCATGAGAAACAACACAGAACATTTTTATGCAAACTACGTTAATAAAAGCAAATAAGGTGAGAGGTGGAATCCAAAAGTGAGGAAGGATTAGGGCAATATTCATGTTTTACTGCTAACCACAGCAGACAGAAAGAAAACTCCTTTGCTTCTAGTACAGTAAGAAAAGGCTAGATTTCTCAGTCAACTTTTATTGCTGTCTATGAGGTTGATTGACTAAAGGCAAATAGACTGTGCACTTTCAAAGCGCAGTTGCACTCTGTCTTTGGGTATTCTTTGCAAAGTGAATTTTCACCTCATTTACCAAACTCTGGTGCAACTGCACTTGCAAAGCGCCTTTAGTAAATCAACCCCTGTGGGGGTTTGTTTTACTAAAAGCAAATCCACTTTGCACTGCAAGTGCACTTGAAAGTGCACTGAAAATGCACTAGGAAGTGCAGTCGCTGTAGATCTGAGGGAAAGATCTGAAATGAGGGGAAGCACTACTGATTTTATCCTTCAATCATGTGAAAGCTAAAATGCTCTTTTTTATTTTCCTTAAATGTCCCCCTCAGATCTACAGCGACTGCACTTCCAAGTGTACTTTCAGTGCACTTTCAAGTGCATTTGTAGTGCAAAGTAGAGTTGCCTTTAGTAAATAACCCCCTGTGTCTCTGTGGCAGATTTCTCATCACTTCCTCTATGGTTTGACTGTTTTCATTGTGACTGTAAGTGGGAAATCTACCTAGCAAAAAACCTGACAGGGGTTCTAATGCTTCTTAACGCTATCCAAAACATAAAAAAACAATTTTTTGGCTGAACAGACATTTAAAGTAGAACTATAGGCAAATCTTTTCTTTCTCATTTTGGAGGGTTATAACCCCTTTTTGGTTTATTTTTACCATCTTTGTCCCATTAGGGAGATTTACCTTCACTTCCTGTCCCATAGCCAAACAGGAAGTGAGAGGGAATCCCTTGGGGTCCCCCAGGTCACCAGAACTAGTGTCCCCATTGTAAGATATTCCCTCTATTACTTTTCTGGGGACAACCCCAAATCTGGTATTTTCCTTTACTTTCACTTTCAATGAAATGAATGGTAAACAGGATAAACAGAGAGGGTGAATCTCCCTAATAGGGACACAGACAGCAATAAAAACTGATAGGTTTTCTAATCCACCACCCCTCTATCCAAAACTAAAAAAAAAAAGTTTTGCCTTTAGTAATACTTTATTTATTTTTTCCACAATAACATGTTTAAACAGATATAGGAAATCGACATAGCTAAAGGTGAGACATTGTAAAATATATTTCAATAACAATATCTGACAGCAATACTTAACTTTATAATAGGGATTTAAAGTACATCAGGAAAAATAAAATGGAATTATACAAAATTGCACAAAATGGGTAGAGGGGAGTACATATACTGTTACATAATATAATAGGGATTGTAGGTGAGGCAAAGATAGTTATACTTTAAGACTGTCAGTTAAGTGATGACTTTTACCTTCCACCACTTAACAACCAGGGATGTGTTGATAAACATAAACCTCTTTATTATTAGCGTAGAATTGCAAAGTATATTGTTTAAAAAGCCATCCTCTTACAGAGGCAGTGGGGGTTATTTACTAAAGCAAAATCCACTTTGCACTGCAAGTGCACTTGGAAGTAAAGTCGCTGAAGAATCCAAGGGGGACATGCAAGGAAAATAGAAAACAGAGTTTTAGCTTGCACATGATTGGAGGATAAAATCAGCAGAGCTTCCACTCATTTCAGATCTCCCTCTTTGATTTAGAGCGACTGCACTTCCAAGTGCACTTTCAGTGCACTTGCGGTGCAATGTGGATTTGCCTTTTGTAAATAACCCCCAATGCCCAAAGTACTAAATATCACTGACATAAAGAGGCAACTAACTATTATGTTGGTATTTTTCCATTTCAATATTATTTTTTCTAATTTTTATGATAGAAAGTGTGATAATGTTAAATCAATGTAACAAGAAGCAAACTGCAAAGTTACATATAAATTATCAATGCAAAATATACACTAGAGTATAAAAACATCAGGTAAAACATTATAAATTATTAGTGATACATAGGTGGTGTCTAGAGTTTTTGTGTATTTCACAATGTATTAGGAGCATATTAACATTTTTAATATAGAGAAAATATGATAAATTAGAACATGAGCAGCAAGGGATGAGAACAAACAGATAGATGAAGAGCCCAGGAGAAAGGTTTGAAAAGTGAGATGGGAAAATATGTCAGATAAGGAGTACGGGGAAAAGGGGTGGTAGTTAAGGAAAAGCGGATGCATGCGCGGTGCCAAGCGGAGCGGACATGCCGTCTGAAGCTCCGCTACCTGAAGGAGGGTAAAGCCCTAATAACAGCGGGTGTTTGCCAAACACCCGCAAGTATATAGTTCCTACCTCAGACCATAGCACCCTGGAACATTGGGGTTTCATCCCCGGCAGTCTTCATTTAAATATGAAGCCAAAGGCTGTCAAAGACACACCGGCTCATACAGCAACCAAAATGGCGCCGCAGCCATCCTCCTCAGGATCCTCACATGGTGCTGTGAAAGCTTTAAACACATATACATATTCTCAGGCTCTCTCAGAAGAAGAAGATTTTGATCGTGAGAACCTGGAGGATACCTCTCAGGATAAATTGGCTTCCCCAGCCATGTTAAAACAAATAGAAAAAAATATTTCATAAAGCCTTAAAGCCCACCTCAGACCATATAACAACCAGCCTCACCAAAAAAGATTAGAGAACTGGATCAACGCATGTCTGAACTTGAAACTAGAGGGGACAACATAGAAAACTATACCCTGAATTACTCAGCAGAGATTGAAAACCTTAAAGAGGAAAATATAATGTTGCAGACCAGATTGGAGAACTATGAAAAATCACTCAAGACGCTCCAATTTGCGCATTAGAGGTATTCCTGAATCTATAATTGACTTACAAGCCACAATAATAGCACCTTTTCAGGAATTACAACCGGCTATTCCAGTAGATCGTCTCGAGATGGACAGGGTTCATAGAGCCATAACACCCAAAACACCTGAGGGTCCACTCAGTGACATTATTGCTAAGTTCCATTTTTATCGAACGAAAGAACAACTCTTAGCCACAGCAAGAAGTAAAGAATCTCTAACTTTCTAAGGCCATAACTTTCAACTCTTTGCAGACTTGTCTCAACTAACTATCAATAAAAGACGGGCTTTGAAACCCCTTGCTCCAAGGCCCCAAATATATATGTCGCACTGCAAATGATAAACTCAAGACACAGAAGACACACGCCGAAGATCTACATCATGTTCATCACGCAAATCATCTACCACATCAGGAAGAAACAAACATCATAGTTCGAACAAAAGAGGTCACTTTAGATCCCCAGTCCCGGTTCCTGATGATTCCATAGACATAAGATTGCTTTATAAAGAGGTTTTTATAACCATCGGCTGGTTGAGTCTACCAACTCATATCATTTATTTTTCATATGGCCTTAAAATGGTTCTAACCTTACTCTTGAATATTTAGCTATGATAATGCGATATCTTGTCCATTTTCATAAGCTCATACTCATACTATGAATTACTTTTCTTATTTTATACGTGTTAATTCAGTTACAAGGTTTAGTTTTTTAGTTTTTTTTTTTTTAGTCTTTCTCTGCCTTAACGAGATATACTAACTGCCTTAACAGTTTTATCACATAGTGTTATAGATACCACTTACATGGTTAGCTTTGTATGAAACTTGGATTCCTTTTCATTAACCACATTTTGCAGTTCTCGGACCCTCAGTTCCTGTTTGGGCAATTTTGTTCTTGTTGTTTAAATATCTATGGTAAAATATTACTATGGTATGGTCTATGGTAAATAATACAGTTGGCTTTCCTTATCCTTCAGGGATGTTGCCTGCATTTCCTTCTTGCTACCCTCAGTTTGTTCATTGAAACAGTGGACAACTGACAGTAGCTAATGTACCCTTGGAGAGAGGGTTTTTTCTCCCCTCAATGAATATGTTATATGGTTATACATATTTTATCTAATATTCGTGACATTTTAAAATTGTCATTTTATTTTGGATCTTCTCCCTTTTCCTTTTTTTTTCTTTCTCCACCCCCCCCCCCCCCCCTTGGAGGAAAATTCTATCACATGTTGTTTTAGACTACATGATACCATACTTTATTATCCCTGAATGTACAGGGATTCAACATTCCGCAAAAACGCACCAAAGCCTTTCATTCCTTCACCTCTAGGAAGGCGCATATTTTGTGCCTTCAAGAAACTAACTTCACAACACAATCCACTCCTAAATTTTTCAGTAATATATATTCTTAAGTATATACAGCCTCAGCTTCGATTAAACAGCATGGTGTACTTTTTGCATTCCATCGCACTATTACATTTACATTATTAAAGGGGATTAAAGACCCTGAGGGTCGTTATCTGATCCTTACAGGGCACTTACTGGATAGTGCTATCACAATAGTGTCATATTATGCCCCTAATAAACAACCTACTTCTTTCCTTTCACATCTTTTACAGGTGGTGGAATCATACAAAATAGGTACAGTAATTACATGTGGAGATTCTAATCAGACTCTCTTCCCCTTTTTAGACAAATCACCAATACCTCAGTCGAATATTCCCAATAAACACTCTTTTTCGCAACACAATTTAGTGGACTCCTGGCGTAAGTTGAATCCAAACAAAACCACAGTACACACACTATTCATATCCCTATCATTGATTCTCGTGGATTTATCATATATTTCTAACCATAGGTATGGTGCCTGAAGTCCCAGCATCCAAAATTTTACCAGTCACATGGTGTGATCACAACGCAATATACACTGTTATAGCCTCTACAATTCCAAAAGCACATGATCCCACATGGCTCCTTATAAACTCTTTACTCAAAAATTCAGCACATAGACTAAATATTGAGCTTGCACTTAAGGAATACTTAGAATACAATTCTACCCCTGACATCTCCTCGCTTACTCTGTGGGAGGCACATAAGCCAGTTCTCCGTGGCATATGCCTGAGACAAGCTGCATTCTTTAATTGAGAACGTAAAGCCCTTTGCAATAATTTAGGCACAAATTTCAATACATGTTATATGGCATTTTTAACAAATCCTTCTCTATTACTAAAATTGAACTTAGATAAGGCTAAACTGGAATTTGATTTGTTACTCACAAAGTCTGGGGATAAAACTATTAAATGATCACGCCAATTTCTACATTAAAGCAAATAAACCAGATACTCTACTAGTTTAGGTCACATTTAGCTACTTTATATTCACCTGACAGTGAGCTGGATGCCTCTAAGGCAGACGATTTTTTTCCCCCACATTTCTCTTCCTTCATTATCTCAAACACAATTAGAATTGTTGAAAGACCCTGTATCAGTTGGTGAGGTGTCCAATGATATCAAAACATTGAAACTAAATAAGAGACCTGGCCCTGATGGATTCTCTGCTCTCTATTACCGTACATTTGTAGAAACCCTATAACCCATTTGAGCTAGTGCCTTCAACTCTCTTTTTAAAAGATATTCTTTTAGGCAGGAAACCTTGACAGCGATTATCTGTATGCTTCCCAAACCCCACACTGATGATACAATTTGGTCAAATTATCGTCCTATTTATCTGTTAAATTTGGATATGAAAATTTTAGCCAAAATTCTCGCGACTAGATTAAACAAACTTATCGGCAATCTTATAAATCGGGATCAAGTTGGTTTTATTCCTATTCGACAAGTTAGCGATAATATTAGACGTGCAGTCCTCTTATCACATGCTGCTGAATTGCACCATATTCCAATGTGTTTTCTCTCACTTGACATTAAAAAGGCATATCATGGTCCTATTTGCACTTTACCCTGCGTAAATGGGGCCTTGGCCCATATTTTTTACAATGGATTTCTGCACTATATAATAAGCCTAGAGCTTACATTAAATATGCAGACTACAAATCGGAGACATTCAATATAGATAGGGGCACCCATCAAGGGTGCCCACTCTCTCCACTCTTGTTTGCCTTGCTTATTGAACCCTTAGCACAAAGAATAAGGATGGAACTTACAATTACCAGTAAAGAATTTGGTGGATATCACCACAAACTATGCCTATTTGCAGATGACATCTTTCTATTCTTGTCTTCTCCACAGGTATCCGCCCCCCAACCTCATGGTTATATTAGAAAGATATTCAGCTATTTCGAGTCTAATGCCCCGTACACACGGTCGGATTTTCCGATGGAAAATTGATATGATAGGACCTTGTTGTCGGAAATTCCGACCGTGTGTAGGCTCCATCACACATTTTCCATTGGATTTTCTGACACACAAAGTTTGAGAGCAGACTATAAAATTTTCCGACAACAAAATCCGTTGTCGAAATTTCCAATCGTGTGTACACAAATCCGACGCACAAAGTGCCACGCATGCTCAGAATAAATAAAGAGATGAAAGCTATTGGCTACTGCCCCGTTTATAGTCCCGACGTACGTGTTTTATAGAAACTGGTGGTGACAAGAACTTTATGGAACGAGACAACCAACCCGCATCCCTTTGTACATATACAGTAGACGGTTTTTCCTCTTAAGTGGGATTTTAAAGGGCGGAGGTCTCAAAAAAGTATAACAAAAAGTATAAAAAATTATCAAGAGTTTTATTATATCGAAGGTTTAAAAGTAGAACATATGCTAGAGTGAGAACAATGAATAAAAACAACAATGGATGCCAGAATTTACAAATAATGAAAAATACAACCAGGATAAACACGACAGGTCGACAGAGCTGCACAAAACCCCACAGAGGCTATATCAGCAAGGAGCCAATTGACAGTGCAGGTCCAACGCATTTCGAGGTTTTTTGTAAGGATTGCGACCTCTTCTTCAGGGGCTGGAGGTAAGGTGTATATCTGTCTGCTGAACATTATTACAAAAAATTGCTGACACGCGGGTTCTCAAAAAAATGCCTAAAGAGGGCATACAAACGGGCCTGTCTGAAGACCAGACATGACCTTATTTTTGGCACGGAATCAAACAAGAAAAAAACGAATCCCATCCGAATAATTATCAAATTTTCAAATCAACATAAAACTGTCAAAAACATCATTGAACATTATTGGCACGTTTTGAAACTAGACCCTACCATTGGTCCATTTATACAGGACAAACCGTCTTTTACGTTTAAACGCGCCAGGTCCATCAAGGATAACTTGGTATCCAGTGAATATGTGGGGGGTGGGACAGGAAAACGAGATCCATGCAAACGCATGGGAACCTTCCGCTGTGGCGGATGCCCGTATTGTCAGTTTATGAACACCAAACCCAATATTAAATTATCTGATGGCAGGAAATAAACACCAAAACACTTTGCTAACTGCAAAACACTCAGTGTAATATACTTACTTATGTGCGATTGCGCAAGCTACTATGTCGGTAAAACGAACCAGGAATTCTGGCGGAGAGCCTACCGCCATATAATTTCTATGAAAACGTGTAATCCCAGTTTACCACTGGGCAGACACGTTTCTAATTTCCATTCTGGTGTATTTCCCAAGCTGTCTTTCCTAATTTTGGACCGCGTCCATCCAGGGCTACGTGGGGGGGATTGTAACAAAATCCTTCTGCAAAAAGAACAAAAGTGGATTTTTCGCATCCAGGCCACCAGGGCACCAGGCCTTAACGATACCACATCTTTCAGACCCTTTTTAGAGGGTTTTACTTCAGGGGGGTCTGAGTGGGAACCCCCCGGTGTAAATACCCCCCTTTTCCTGTAGAATCATTAGGAATTGGATGGATGTGAGCCAACAATCATTTGCAGTCGGATGGGGATGGTGATAGAAATGAGCAATAACCCCTTTTGTATGTTACTACCAGTGTATTTTTTCATACTGACCATCTTTTATTAACAGGCTGGTGGCTATACTTATGCTTAAAAATCTCTCTCCCCTCCTTCCTTCCACAATATATGCTTCCAGCCATAAGTTATGTTTGCATTGACCCTTTCTTCTTATTGTCCTTTATGTGTGGCTATTCATGGGTTAATATGGCAATACTCTGCTTTGTCCTGGGGCCTGGGGGGGCGTGTGTACCATCGGGGATGCAGGCCTGGGAGCGCTGCTGTGTGTGTGACCTCGTCTGTCGGCACTCGGATCTGGCACTCGGCGCACGGGGGCCGAAGCTGCCACTCTCAGTTGGCAATGCTCGGCCTCCCCACATATGATCGCCTATGACCGGGATTTGTTTATCCCGTTGTCATGGCGATCTGCGCACCGCGGGTGCCTGACGCGGACGTCAGTCCCCTCCCAGCACGGGTCCTGTTTTCCTTCCAGGATGTGATGCAATCCGCTCCTGGATTGGACCCGTGTGTGGGGCGGGGGGGCTGGTCTGCGCGCCGGGGATTCGGGGGGCGGCTCCTCCTGTCAGCAATGACGCTGCTCCCAGTGGAGTCAGCTGTTTCATATGTGCTCCTAATTAGTAGCACTACTTAAAACCACACACAAGATTGTCAGCTCATACCCTGGGAGGACACAGGACTGAAGGTGCAGCTGCTATGATATGCTCAAGGTAAAGAATATAACCCTCTCTTTTACACCTATAATTAAGACTTACTTGGAATAAACTATGGAGCTGCAGTGTGCACATACACACTGAGCACCAGCACGGCTTATGGAGCTGTAAGATATTATTACATCTTACGCTCCTTGATATATTTAAGAGCCTTTATTTACCATTGGGACATATATTCCTTTCTGTATCATTTTAGCCGCTGAACATAGGCGCTCTTCTGCTATTCTCTCCTGGAGTGTGGTATCCAAGATCTATCAGCTACTATAGATAATACTTTTGTGCGAATCAGCACAGGGATCAACTCTCCATTATGCACCAATAGGTATGTTTACAGGACCCCTGTGGATGCGTGTTTACAGGAGAAAAATACTTACTTGAGTAACACTTTTTTATCATACTTTTATTTTTATTTCTTCTCCTTCTTGTTCTCCTGGTGTTGATTCATAGTACCTCTCACAGCCCCCATACCTGGGGTATTATCAGTTGCTGTATACCCGCTCGAGGAGTCAACGCTTAGACAACCCTAGTCTTCTGCGATAATAGGTATGTATAACCCAATACTTACTAGAGCCCCCCTTCTCAAACTTACTAGGGGGAACCTTCCATCTATTAAAATAGCAGAATATTTTTCCGGGACCATTTTGTCCCACATACATAAACCCTCCCCTCTCCTTTTTGGTCCTTAGCTGATAAAGAGAATTTACAACACAGCTGACGGACGTGACGCCCTTTGTGTCTGGTCCTGACCTGCTGGCGGTCTTGGTTTTACGGCAGCGGCGCTGGTATTCGGATCTGGGCTCCGGTGGTTTACCATTCTCCCCCTTCCCCTCGTCTAAAGTGGATGCCATATAATATTGACCCTGCAATAGCATGGTTAGGACATCTTTTTGTTATTACATCACAATCTTATCATGTAAATAATTGTATATATGTATGATTTTTGACATATGACAGTCTTCATTGTGTGTTTTTCTGTCTCCTTTTTTGTAATAATGTTCCGCAGACAGATATACACCTTACCTCCAGCCCCTGAAGAAGAGGTCGCAATCCTTACAAAAAACCTCGAAACGCGTTGGGTCTGCACTGTCGTTTGGCTTCTTGCTGATACAGCCTCTGTGGGGTTTTGTGTAGCTCTGTCGACCTGTCGTGTTTATCCTGGTTGTATTTTTCATAATTTGTAAATTCTGGCATTCATTGTTGTTTTTATTCATTGTTCTCACTTTAGCATATGTTCTACTTTTAAACCTTCGATATAATAAAAATCTTGATAATTTTTTATACTTTTTGTTATACTTTTTTGAGACCTCCGCCCCTTTAAAATCCCACTTAAGAGGAAAAACCGTATACTGTAGACGTACGTGTTTTACGTCACCGCGTTCAGAACGATCGGATTTTCCAACAACTTTGTGTGACCGTGTGTATGCAAGACAAGTTTGAGCCAACATCCGTCGGAAAAAATCCTAGGATTTTGTTGTGTGCGAGGCATTAAGGATAATGTTCAGAAATCGATGGCATTGAACACCTCATTAAATAATGATGAGAAACTAGTTGTACAAGAGGTGATGCCCTTTAAATGTGATAAACATAGTCTCCCTTACCTAGGTATCCAGCTCACTGACAATTCCTCAGATTTATTTGCTGCCAATTATCCAGCCCTGCTGAAACAAATTTCGAGCTTGCTGTCAAGATGGTCATCCATACCAATCTCCTGGTTTTGAAAAATCATTATAATTAAAATGGCTATGCTCCCTAAATTCTTATATCTACAGTATTTAGAGTCCTCCCAATATATGTTCCCGCTAACTTCTTAAGAATCATACTATAAAAAACAATACAGTATACTTGGAAGAAAATTAAGCCGAGACTGCCTAAAGAAACCTTATATCTCCTCCAGATACAAGGTGGCTTAGGTTTTCCAAATTTCACATTATATTATAAGGCTGCTCAGTTGGCACATTTATGGAAATATTACTCTACTGCAGATATTATTCTGTAGGTAATAATAGAAGTAATAGATTGTGACCCTCTTTCAATACATAGTATCCTATGGTTACGCCCAGTAGATTGTAAGGCTTTATTGAACCCAATCACTAAACATTCTCTATCAATTTGGGATAGGCATAAAAACTCACACAGTCTACAATCAACAGATAATCCACTCCTTTCTTTTCTCAAAAATGCGGCCTTTTATCCAGCATGGATATCTCCCAGAACTTTTCAGGCCTGGTCCAATGCATCTCATGCTTTTATAACATGGTTTCAACTACATCAATCTGCCTTTTCCCAGAATCATGTGAATCTTTTGGGATTCCCCAATCCAAAATATTCAGCTATCTTCAAATTAAGAATTTCTACACCCATCTCTTGAATACTAATGATACCATAAACAAACTGTCCAAATTTGAACAAATATGTACACAGTATAAGATCCTCAAGATAGGGGTCGAATTTCAACAATTTGTTGAAAGTTTATCCTCATGGCACAACACAGGAAGCACCTCCATGGTTAACAGAGGACAGAATTAAAATTAGACTTGAGAAACTTAACATTAATAAATCACCGGGACCAGATGGCTTGCATCCGAGGGTACTTAGGGAACTCAGTCAAGTGATTGCCAGACCATTGTTCCTAATTTTTACAGATAGTCTACTGACTGGAATGGTACCAGCTGATTGGAGAAAAGCCAATGTAGCACCAATATTTAAAAAGGGCCCAAAATACATCCCTGGGAATTACAGACCAGTTAGCCTAACATCAATAGTATGTAAACTCTTGGAAGGGATGATAAGGGACTATATACAAAATTTTAGTAACAAGAACGTTATCATTAGCAGTAGGGATGAGCTTCGAGTTCGAGTCGAACTCATGTTCGACTCGAACATCGGCTGTTCGCAAGTTCGCCGAACAGCGAACAATTTGGGGTGTTCGCGGCAAATTCGAATGCCGCGGAACACCCTTTAAAAGTCTATGGGAGAAATCAAAAGTGCTAATTTTAAAGGCTTATATGCAAGTTATTGTCATAAAAAGTGTTTGGGGACCTGGGTCCTGCCACAGGGGACATGGATCAATGCAAAAAAAAGTTTTAAAAACGGCAGTTTTTTCAGGAGCAGTGATTTTAATAATGCTTAAAGTCAAACAATAAAAGTGTAATATCCCTTTAAATTTCATAGCTGGGGGGTGTCTATAGTATGCCTGTAAAGGGGCGCATGTTTCCCATGTTTAGAACAGTCTGACAGCAAAATGACATTTCAAAGGAAAAAAGTAATTTAAAACTACTCGCGGCTATTGCATTGCCAGTCCGACAATACACATAAAAGTTAATTCATAAAAACGGCATGGGAATTCCCCACAGGGGAACCCCGAACCAAAAAAAAATGACGTGGGGGTCCCCCTAAATTCCATACCAGACCCTTTAGGTCTGGTATGGATATTAAGGGGAACCCCGCTCCAAAATTAAAAAAAAAAATGGCGTGGGGTCCCCCCAGAAATCCATACCAGACCCTTATCTGAGCACGCAACCTGGCAGGCCGCAGGAAAAGAGGGGGGGACGAGAGAGCAGCCCCCCTCCTGAACCGTACCAGGCCACATGCCCTCAACATTGGGAGGGTGCTTTGGGGTAGCCCCCAAAACACCTTGTCCCCATGTTGATGAGGACAAGGGCCTCATCCCCACAACCCTGGCCGGTGGTTGTGGGGGTCTGCGGGCGGGGGGCTTATCGGAATCTGGAAGCCCCCTTTAACAAGGGGACCCCCAGATCCCGGCCCCCCCTGTGTGAAATGGTAAGGGGGTACAAAAGTACCCCTACCATTTCACTAAAAAACTGTCAAAAATGTTAAAAATTACAAGAGACAGTTTTTTGACAATTCCTTTATTTAAATGCTTCTTCTTTCTTCTATCTTCCTTCATCTTCTTCTTCTTCTTCTTCTGGTTCTTCTGGCTCTTCTGGTTCTTCCTCCGGTGTTCTCGTCCAGCATCTCCTCCGCGGCTTCTTCTCCTCGGGCCGCTCCGCACCCATGGCATGGGGGGAGGCTCCCGCTCTTCTCTTCATATTCTTCTCTTTTTCATCTTTTTCTCCGGGCCGCTCCGCATCCATGCTGGCATGGAGGGAGGCTCCCGCTGTGTGACGCGTCTCCTCTTCTGACGGCCCCCCTCCCGCCCCCCTCTAACGCACGGGACATGATGGGACTTCCCTGTGGCATTCCCCGTGATGTCACAGGGAAGTCCCGTCAAGTCACCGTGCGTCAGAGGGGGGCGGGGTCACCGCGTGGCCCCGCCCCCTTTTTTAAGAACCGTCAGAAGAGGAGACGCGTCACACAGCGGGAGCCTCCCTCCATGCCAGCATGGATGTGGAGCGGCCCAGAGAAGAAGATGAAGAAGAGAAGAAGATGAAGAGAAGAGCGGGAGCCTCCCCCCATGCCATGGGTGCGGAGCAGCCTGAGGAGAAGAAGATAGAAGACGCTGCGGAGGAGATGCAGGACGAGAACACCGGAGGAAGAACCAGAAGAACTAGAAGAAGAAGAAGAAGAAGATGAAGGAAGATAGAAGAAAGAAGAAAGAAGAAGCATTTAAATAAAGGAATTGTCAAAAACTGTCTCTTGTCATTTTTAACATTTTTGAGTTTTTTAGTGAAATGGTAGGGGTACTTTTGTACCCCCTTACCATTTCACACAGGGGGGGCCGGGATCTGGGGGTCCCCTTGTTAAAGGAGGCTTCCAGATTCCGATAAGCAACATGGGGACAAGGTGTTTTGGGGGGCTACCCCAAAGCACCCTCCCAATGTTGAGGGCATGTGGCCAGGTACGGTTCAAGAGGGGGGGCGCTCTCTCGTCCCCCCCTCTTTTCCTGCGGCCTGCCAGGTTGCGTGCTCGGATAAGGGTCTGGTATGGATTTTTGGTGGGACCCTACGCCGTTTTTTTTTTTTTATTTTGGCACGGGGTTCCCCTTAAAATCCATACCAGACCTGAAGGGCCTGGTATGGAATTTAGGAGGACCCCCACGTCATTTTTTTTTTTAAATTTTGGCCGGGGTGTTCTTGCTAAACCAATCTATTAACCTTCTATGAGGAGGTGAGCTGCCATCTGGATAAAGGAAGGCCCATAGACGTGGTGTATCTGGATTTTGCAAAAGCATTTGACACAGTTCCCCATAAACGTTTACTGTACAAAATAAGGTCCGTTGGCATGGACCATAGGGTGAGTACATGGATTGAAAACTGGCTACAAGGGCAAGTTCAGAGTGTGGCGATAAATGGGGAGTACTCAGAATGGTCAGGGGTGGGTAGTGGGGTTCCCCAGGGTTCTGTGCTGGGACCAATCCTATTTAATTTGTTCATAAATGACCTGGAGGATGGGATAAACAGTTCTATCTCTGTATTTGCAGACGATACTAAGCTAAGCAGGGCAATAACTTCTCCGCAGGATGTGGAAACCTTGCAAAAAGACCTGAACAAATTAATGGGGTGGGCGACTACATGGCAAATGAGGTTCAATGTAGAAAAATGTAAAATAATGCATTTGGGTGGCAAAAATATGAATGCAATCTATACACTGGGGGGAGAACCTCTGGGGGAATCTAGGATGGAAAAGGACCTGGGGGTCCTAGTAGATGATAGGCTCAGCAATGGCATGCAATACCAAGCTGCTGCTAACAAAGCAAAAAGAATATTGGCATGCATTAAAAGGGGGATCAACTCCAGAGATAAAACGATAATTCTCCCACTCTACAAGGCTCTGGTCCGGCCGCACCTGGAGTATGCTGTCCAGTTCTGGGCACCAGTCTTCAGGAAGGATGTGGAAATGGAGCGAGTAGAAGAAGGGCAACAAAGCTAATAAAGGGTCTGGAGGATCTTAGTTATGAGGAAAGGTTGCGAGCACTGAACTTATTCTCTCTGGAGAAGAGACGCTTGAGAGGGGATATGATTTCAATATACAAATACCGTACTGGTGACCCCACAATAGGGATAAAACTTTTTCGCAGAAGAGAGTTTAACAAGACTCGTGGCCACTCATTAAAATTAGAAGAAAAGAGGTTTAACCTTAAACTACGTAGAGGGTTCTTTACTGTAAGAGCGGCAAGGATGTGGAATTCCCTTCCACAGGCGGTGGTCTCAGCGGGGAGCATTGATAGCTTCAAGAAACTATTAGATAAGCACCTGAATGACTGCAACATACAGGGATATATAATGTAATACTGACACATAATCACACACATACGTTGGACTTGATGGACTTGTGTCTTTTTTCAACCTCACCTACTATGTAACTATGTAACTATGTAACAATCTACTCTCAATTGGTCATTAAATCAGATGCAAATCCACCATCCTATGTTGCTAAATTGGAAAAAGATCCTGATCACACTATCGATAATACAGAATGGTCTGAAATATAGTCTAATACCAAATCTTCCTCATCAAATCTAATGGCAGTTGAAACTACATATAAGGTACTTACACACTGGTAATTGGTCCCTGCTAGAATCACAAAATTTGCACCTGATCACTCAGTCCTCTGTTTTCGTGGCTGTTCTGAGCAGAGAACACACATACACATATGGTGGAGCTGTTCCATAATGCAAACATTTTGGAAAAACGTTTTTATACTTGCCTCAGAAATGTTTGAGAGTTCTATTACACCATATCCGGCAATGGCTCTTTTAAATTTAAGACCAGACTTTCTAACATGTAAACAATTCAAATTATTCATTCAACTCTCGAACAGCCGTGAAACAGACCATGGCAAAAGCATGGAAAATGCCTTCATTGAACATAGCAGAGACAAAGCACAGAATGAATCAATCGTTATTGTATGCAAAAATGGAAACTTTGGATAAAGATAACTTAAATGAGTTTGATCATTTATGGAGACCATGGATTACCCATTGTTCACCTACAAATCTTGAAAATCAAGTACTCTTACCATGGTAAAAGACATTCTTTCATGCGGTTACAACATTACCTTATATAAGTAGTTATGCTTCCGGGATCCTTATACCCTCTCTATCCTTACACCCTTTCTACCTTTTATTTTATTTTCACACATATTATTCATTTTCAACAGGTAACTTCGAGTATATGTGGATGACACTAATTCCATTAGTTATCCTCAACTCAGCGGTTTTGTAAATTTGATGCTTTAAATAAAAAAGAACTATTAACTTTGCATCTGATTTAAAGTGAACATACAGTTGTGCTGAAAAGTTTGCAGAATTTGTGAAAGGTTTAGCAGAAATTGTGAAATTTTGGCATTAATATTGAAAATATGACTGATCATGCCAAAAAACTGTCTTTTATTTAGGGATAGCAATCACATGAAGCCATTTATTATCACATAGTTTTTTTGGATCCTTTTTAAATCATAACGAAAACAGAAATCACCCAAATGGCCCTGATCAAAAGTTTACATACCCTGGAATGTTTGGCCTTGGTACAGACACAGAAGGTGGCATACACAGGTTAAAATGGCAATTAAAGTTTAATTTCCCACATTTTTGGCTTTTTAAATCACAATTATTGTCTCTGTATAAATAGTCAATGACTAATCACACTAATTGTGATTTAAAAAGCTACAAATGTGGCAAATAAACCTTTAATTGCCATTTTAACCTGTGTGTGCCACCTTCTGTGTCTGTACCAAGGTCAAACATTCCAGGGTATGTAAAATTTTGACCAGGGCCATTTGGGTGATTTCTGTTATCATTATGATTTAAAAGGGATCCAAAAAAACTAACAGAAATCACCCAAATGGCCCTGATCAAAATTTTACATACCCTGGAATGTTTGGCCTTGGTACAGACACAGAAGGTGGCACACACAGGTTAAAATGGCAATTAAAGGTTTATTTGTGTCTGTACCAAGGCCAAACATTCCAGGGTATGTAAACTTTTGATCAGGGCCATTTGGGTGATTTCTGTTTTCATTATGATTTAAAAAGGATCCAAAAAACCTATGTGATAATAAATGGCTTCACGTGATTGCTATCCTTAAATAAAAGATAGTTTTTTGGCATGATCAGTCATATTTTCAATATAAATGCCAAAATCACAATTTCTGCCAGGGTATGCAAACTTTTCAGCACAACTGTATATATAAGCCTAACCTTCTATCAACGAGACAAAGGATAACCTTACCGCTTTGACTGAAATCGATTTTATTATTTCCATAGCATCCACAGCGGGGCAGGGCCACGGCATAAAGCCGTCAGCCAAGTCCAAATGCGCCGCTGTTATGGCTACAGCTGACGCCACACAGAGCGGTCACAGCCAATATATGAAATAAAACCATAAAGAGTCTCCAGACTTACTTCCTATCTGAGCTCTGGTTCCCATATATTCTGAACTTCCGTGTATTTCTACACAGCAAGGAAGTAAATAAAGATTGGAAATACAAATTCAAAAATAAAGTTAAAACACTGCCCTCATGTGGACATTAATGATATCCTATCCATAAAATTGTATATTTAATTTAACATTACCTGATGCTGTCCTTTAGAATCAATATCGATCAAAACATTACCAATAAAATAAAAACCTTACCAATATAATAAAAATACATTCAAAAATACAATAAACAGACACAAAAATATACTAAAAAACTCATGTGTTAAAAATCCATATAAAAACCCGTCAAAGGTGATTAATAAAATATTATCAATAAAAGGAGAGAGGGAATTTATTTGTCATAGATGAAGCAGTTAAGGTCGAAGTCGATATTTAACCCTTCAGGTGTCAAAACCTTAGTCTCTACAATCCAATAAGATTCTCTCTGACTAATATGCCGGTCCACCCTTTCAATCCCCCAGAATTTCAAAAATCTGGGGTCCCTATTATAGAATTGTCGGAAATGTCTGGAGACACTATGGGACCTAAGATCTCTCTTGATGTTATTCACATGCTCTCCGATATGAACCCCAAGAGCACGTGAGGTGCGGCCCACATACTGAAGCCCGCAATTGCATTCCAGCATGTAGACCACACCAACAGTACCACACATAATAAGATTCTTAATCGTGTAAGATTTCTTGGTAGAAAAGGAAGTGAACTCCTTTCGTTTTTAATTATTGAATTTACACTGTTTGTACGCTTGACAGCGCCCACAGGCATAAAAACCTCTTAGAAACGAAAAAATCCTGTTTTCTTTGAAAACGGGAGGATCAATAGCCCCTGGGGCTATAATATCCTTCAGTGTAGGAGCCCTTTTATATATAAATAAAGGGCAAGAGGGAAGGACAGCTCCAGTAATCTGTCCACCAGATATGTGATGTGCCCAACCCGGTAGACAGCATACAGTTCGGTGATTCAGGTCTTTGTCACAGATTGCCCTCTCTGTCCTTCTAAGAATTGAGTGCCCTACCACCAGAATCTGTCTATCCTTTCCCTTCGCTTCCTCCCCACTCTCACTGGAGAAGTTCTTCCCCTGGCAGCTAGGAGAGTCCCTCAGCTCCAGCAGTGCTGGTCCCTGACTGGTTTCAGCAATGTCACTCAATGGAGCATAATTATTGGGATGCTCCAGCCCTGGATTGGCCTCCCTGGCACTTCCCCCTCTATACTTCTTGACTGTCACCCATCTACTCTTTTCTGGTGCCTGCACCTCTTTCTCTCCACCCACCTCTGTGCTGGCCACTGCCGGCACCTGATGGGTACGTTCCTGGCTCTCCTTTAGTATGGAGGGTCTTCTCAGTGCTGACAGTTGCTTCCCTAGATTCAGAACCTGGGCTTCCAGGGAAACAATGTGCTTACATTTTGCACAGCAGTATTCGTCCTCAAACAGATAATCAAGAAACACACACATGCCTCAAGATGTACACCGAGTCACATCTCCACACCCGCTGGGCATCATACCTACCAATTTAATGAGGATTGGGGATTATACTCTGTCCAAATTACCTAACAACTAGCTTCCTGACACTAATACTCAAAAATACACAGGTACTCAACAAGACAATACACAGGTACTTGCAGACCATGTGCACTCATAGACCCACGTGCACTCATAGACCCACGTGCACTCGCAGACCACGTGCACTCACACTACCCAGGTACTTACAATACACAGGTACACACAATACACACAATACAATATTCAATAATTAAAAATATGTATTCAAGTGGGCTTTAACAATATTATTGTTATACAGGATTTATATAGTGGCAGCAGTTTGCACAGTAACATTTTTTACAAGAGGGTTAGGAGGGCCTTGCTCCCGAGAGCTTACAATCTAATAACATTGTTTTTTGATGTTCTATTTATTTATTGTATGTTATTTTAATTTTGTATGGTTTTGTTTTAATTTTAATCATCTTGGAGGCTAAAATTGCTAACCTCCATCTGAAAATGCCTAGCTATCTTGGGATTCAATACTGACCCAGAACAAACATGCAGCAAATAAAGTCATAGTAAAGTCAAAACTCCTAACTATGGTAAGATAATTAAAGACAGGGGATCAGTATGACAGCCTAAAAAAAGGCCAGCAATGGCAGATATTGTGTCTGTCTCAATTCATTCAAAGACAATGTAGGTTCATTCGGGGTAATTTATGAAGGGTGTCTACAGCACCCTGAATGTGTGTGTCAAAGTTTCTGTTGGGGTGCAGCACTGAAAGTGTCTGTGCTTGCCCCCAAATTTACCTGTCACAGACAGGCGCATGAATATTTGGGTAATGACATCATATGTAGCCACTGGTCTTTGCTTACCTTTTGCTTTCGGCCTGGGAATCACCTTGCGGACCGCTAAATAATGCAGCTCTGTGCAGGAAGGTGACACATATATGGGAGATTCCAAGTACAGGCACGGCCTGCTCTGAGTACTGACTTACTATATAAAATGGCTTTTGGGTGAATTGCCGGCCCCGAGGGGATCACCTCCCTCTCTGCTGCTAACACTAATGTAACAAAAATAAAAACTGAAGCGCAACACTACTGCTAAAGGGTCCAAATAGGCTTTATTCTAGTAAATCTAATACAGCGTACACATGACTGTTTTTTCCGTCAGAATAAACTCTGAAGGTTTTTCCGACGGAGTTCCGATGGAGTTCCGCTGAAACTGTCTTGCTTACACACCATCACACCAAAGTCCGACCATCTAGAACGCAGTGACGCACAACGCTTACGACGGGACTAGAAAAAGGAAGTTCAATAGCGAGTAGCCAATAGCTTCCGTCTCGTACTTGCTTCAGAGCATGCGTCGTTTTTGGTCCGTCGGAACAGCATACAGACGAGCGGTTTTCCCAATAGGAATTGATTCCATTGGAAAGATTTAAAACATGTTCTAGGTCCGTCAGAATGAAAAAAAAAAAAAAAGTCTGATGAGGCATACACACGATCGGAATGTCCGATGAAAAGATTCCATCGGACTTGTCCTGACGGAAAGTCCGACCGTGTGTACATGGCATTAAAGTTTCCCCCTTGACCTATATTGGAATAAAGTCTTGTCTGGACCCTTTGTCAGTGGTGTGGCTCTTCACTCACCGCTTTAAGTAAGGCAGCAAAAAGAAGTGCTCCATTATTTACAGGATAGAGTTTTCCTGCATCTCTGGGAGTCATAACAGCATCTCTTTAAAGGGTAACTCCACTTTCGTGGGGAAAAAAAATTGCAAATACAATTGCTTCACAAGTCATATTGTAATTGAATGTTTTTCAAAATTACCTTTCCTTTTCAATCTGCAGCCACTGTGATGTTCTGAAAATGCAATGCAATATGGCTACCTGGAGTTGTTTTGTACACAGAGTGTGTACTGAACACACCCAGAAACATCATTTCCTGCTGTGATTGGCTCACCAATTTTCCTAGAAGTCTGCCTAAGATACAAGTCAGATTTCAGGCCCCTGCAACAAAAATGTCATTTTTGGCAAGATACTCCCAATAGGAGCACATCTAAAGGAATGCAGGCCCAGCAGCTTTCCTCATTAGTGCTCTGCAGCTGTACAGCTGATAGATAATTATGAAACCACTCCCATTAGACCCACTCAGCACAGAGGCACAGTGGAACAAACAGGGATTTCTTCAGAATAACAAAAGATAGGAATCTGCAACAAAGGTTGTTATAATCCTTGCAACGTACATAGATCACCCAGAGGGGAATGTTTTTTTCTCAACAAAAGTGGAGTTACGCTTTAAAGCAGAACTAAACTCTTTCAAGCAACATGACCTATTTTTAATCCTTATGCTGCTAGCATTGGT
Source organism: Aquarana catesbeiana (assembly GCF_042186555.1). Classification (NCBI taxonomy): domain Eukaryota; kingdom Metazoa; phylum Chordata; class Amphibia; order Anura; family Ranidae; genus Aquarana; species Aquarana catesbeiana. Next base: position 118,364,592 of record NC_133334.1, read on the forward strand.
TAACAGATAGAAAGGAATATGTATATTTACTTGTTTTTTACATTTCTTCAGTGGCTTCTCGGTTTTTGGCCTAGGCCAAATAATGTCACACATCCCAGGAGTCTTCATGAGCATTTTTTTCATTCATTAAGAGGGGGGGGGGGGGGGGCTTTCTCATCAAAGCACAACCTCCGGCCTGCATGCCTGGCCTAAGGGTAGGTTGGATTCCAGGAAGCAAATGCTACATAAATCATCTGCACTTAATCATAATGGCCACAGTTTGAAATGCTAGGGGGCATAGACGGTCTCACAGGGTGTGCCAGGTGTGCCTGGGCACCCTCTAATCACTTTGTGTGGTGCATATTTCCAATTTTTAGACCCTTGATATTTCACCAAATAAAATAAAAAAAATCTCCTTTTTTCTTTTTTCTCCTAAACAATTGTAAAAAAAAAAAAATTAAAATAATATTGACTGCCCTACTGACACCAATCACTGCCCTTATGACACCATCCACTGCTCTACTGACACTGTCCATATATATATATATATATATATATATATATATATATATATACACATGCACACACACGCATATGTGTTTGAGCTTTGGGGGGCACACCCTAATGCAATAGGCTGTGGACACCTATGCTAGGGGGTGTTGTTCAAAGTGATTTCTCAACAAAATAATGCATGGAGACATGGATGGATGAATAAGTTTGCTTTGAATATTAAAAATGAATGAAATAGTGTTTTCAGTTTGGTGCACTGCTCAGATACAAATTAGTTCCGCTTTAAAGATATAATCACAGACATGGGTTGGACTTGATGGACTTGTGTCTTTTTTCAACCTCACCTACTATGTAACTATGTAACTATTTAAAAGATAGTTTTGAAAAACATTAAAGATTAAAATGATTGACTCACCATTACTAAATGTGCATTATATTATTCAGTAATAGACAGTCATTTGACAGCAGACAGCCACTCCCTGCAATAAATTCTATATTTAAACATTATTGCTGCTGTATTATTTAACATGCTACTGTTTATGGTAATTTTAAGGGACGCAACAGTTTTAAAAATAAATCTTCTAAGTATGTACACACTGATATTCATCACTTTAATATGTTTTGCTAAAGCTGGCTTTACACTAATAGCATTTTGTCCAAACTTTTATTATTTTAGGAATGTTCGTTCAATTTTATAATTGATATTGAGGTCAAATCAATGTTTTTAACCGCAGAAGCGCAAAAGGAGCAGAATAGAACTTTTCTCTAACAAATGTCTAGCAGCATATTTGGTTTTCATTCAGGAAAATTACATTAATTCCAAAATCAAATATTAAAACCAACAAAATGTTAAAGTCATTTCGAATGGCATTCGTCCAGTCATCAAATGTAAAAAGAATTTTTGTATGAATGTCCATACGAATATTCAAACAAAAATTTGTTAGAAAATCTACTACTGTAAAGCTAGCTTTATATTGCTACTGATGAGTAATTTACTTTAGGGAATTTAATTTAATGATAATCAGTTTTGATTTCCTGCTACCAGTTTTGCTGGACATAAATCTAGAATGGGCAACAGTATGTTATTATTATTGATGGACACGTTCAAATTAGGACACAACTCGACCTTTCAGTAATGAAATGTATCCCTCATTAAACTTTGCAACTTCTTTGCTAATTTTTCTTTTTTAAATTAAAGCTGTACCTGTAGGCAAGGATGTAAATACTTAGCTGTCCTGCTGACTGCACCACCATACAGCATTCTGATTGAGATGAATCGCATTTGGATGTCAATACAGAAACCAACACTATCAGGGGTGACGATCTCCTATGTTCCCTGCAGCTCTCCTGCTATCTCCCTTGTCAATATAGGACACAGTAGTGAAGTAGAGGTCTTTTGAAGGAACTATTGAGGGCTGTGAGGGCCACAAGAGCTTCAATTAAAAAAATATTTTTAGCGAGTTACTTTAATGAGGTAAAGAATTAGGGAACATTTAATTGTATATCTTCTTCACAGCTACAGCTTTCATTTAAACATTCAGTTTTGCTTTGAGGCTATATTTTTGTAAGTGAATCTACGTTGTATTTTACATTTTGAAATTCAGAAAATTTAAAAGTTTGCATCAAGTAGAAAAGCTGCTATTTACATACTCAACAAAGTACAGTATGTTAAGATGGCCATAGATGGATTGAAATCAGATCCATATATGGGCACTGTGGTTGTACAGAAGTTGATTGGTAGACTGCCCTGCTAGAAAATGCCCTCTTGATCAGTATTGCAGGCCTGCTCAGTGTATGTGATGGTGGAAAAGCCTTCCCGCTGTTAGGATACCATGAGGAGGAGGACTCCCCCATTCATTTCGGATGTGTGGATGGGGGAATCTGGTAATTTTTTTATTTTTTTAGCAGATGGTTGAATGCAAAAACTAAATTATATATGGCCATTTGTGTGATCATGCAATGGCTGTCAACAGATGACCTTTTTTTCCCTTCCTCAAAATAAGTTTGTGATATAAAAAAAAAATCTGCACAATCCAAGTAATATTGTGTGATATAGTTGGGCATCAATCCAATTTCTCCCAGAACCAGGCATAGGGTTGGATAAATATAATTGCTCAGTATCCTTACCCCACGCATGGTGGCTAAGGGGCAGCACAGTGGCTAACCATGTTCCTCATGACTTCCTCTCCCTCTGCACTGCCGCTGCAGTTGAGCGCCACCTGCAGTGGAGACAGCAGGCTGCACCTACCTACAAGCGCATAAGCTTATCTCGAAAAAATGGATTTCTGCAGCGTCCTTACTTATGATGAGTGGAAACAGATGGTGAATGCATCTCTCTAAAGGGAGAAGCTAGTGTAATAACATAAGGGTTGCCCCACTAAATTTTCCAAAATCTGAGATGCTTTGCTTACAATTCCTGGGCCAAGCCCCTACACAATTGATTCTGGAAAGGTTACTAGGTTAATCCTTACTTTTGTCTGGATGCAAGGTCATGTGCTATGCAAACAATTGTACTTATATCGGTTTTGTCTCATTTTACTTGGGGGTATTGATACTTTTTCCAAGATCCTTATTGTAACCACTTGTCATAGCTGTGATGATGGTTACAGCCTTTGATATCTTATTTGCAGAGAGTTTGATGAAAATGTCACAGGGGTGCTACATCTTCTGTAACTAATTGCGTCTGACTGTATGTATCATATGCATTGGTGGCTGGTGGTATATTTTTGGGGGGTTGGAAAACCAATGCACCCATTCCACCCCCCCGGTCAGGTCACTCAAAGTCATATGTGCTCAGGGCATAGTGCCCAGAGTTCACCCTTTTGTGAAGCCGCTGGCTCTAATCACGTGCTTCAAAGAAAAAAACAAAACATTGGAATCCATGTGTCCGGCGCCCCACATGTAGATTAGAGGACAGGACAGGGGCTGCCAAATGATCTCCTCCACAATTGTTTTGATCTATATTTGAACTCCTGACCCTTTTCTCTATTATTGTACAAGTTTTTTGCTTTTTATATAAGCCTGCTGTTTCTGCTTGCCTGTTTTGTTCTTTTTTTTTTATAACCGTTATCTTTTAAAAAAAAGTATCTAGTGCATAGAAAGCTAAAACATTTTTTTCATGTTGGATAGTAGGAAAATGTAAAATCCCTCTGTATCCTATTGCATGATTTCCCTTTACTTCTTGCCTGTTAGACACAAAAGTAAGAGGAAATCTCTCCAAAATAAGGGAAATCCTCCTGTGGACAGTTGTCCTTTGTAGTATTTTTCTGCCGGGTCTTTTTTTTTTCCGGTGACAACAGAAAATTTTGGATTCTCCATCACTATCAGTCCTAGTTCAGTCCCCACTCTATCCAAAATTAAGAAAAAAGTTTTAGCTTTGGATGCACTTTAACTAAAATTCAATTCATATTTTTAGGTTTAAAGTCCAACTTCAGGAATTAGAAAAAATCTATCTTTCTGCTCTACCTGCAATGAAAGATAACTTACCCTAACCCTTGCTCTGACCAGCTTTGGCACTGCCCTCTTCTCTCTGAAAGCCAGGTCTGTAGGTAATCCCTCATCATCATCATCATATACTGTACAACGCAGGGCAATAAGGCCTGCATTGTAAGTGATGGGGGTAAGCATGCAACTGCTGCTTAGAGAAAAGTATTTGAGTAGACCGGTTTCTCCACTGGGGGGGATCCTGCTGGAGTGAAGAACAGGGTAAGCAATTCTCCTTATTTTGGCGCACCTAGACACAATAAGCATTTTATCCTTGCAGTGCAGAGTGCCTGACTGCAAGGGTAGATTATTTCTAATTCCTGGAGTTGGGCATTAAGACACTTTTATATTTCAGAAACAACAATTTAGACATATGGACAGGAAGGTTTTGGTGGGATTTTTAAGAGTGTCGAGAAATAGTAAATACTAATAATGAAATATATACCCCTTAAGGTCAGAGTTGGCAGAGTTGACCGGACACTGCTACAAACTTAAAGGCTACGGCATTTCCCGGTTTAAACGAGACTGTCAGTTTCAAACCCTTTCTCTAAAGAACTAGTCATTACCCTCTCCGCTAGTCCCATATGAGATACAGTATCTCACAAAAGTGAGTACAGCCCTCACATTTTTGTAAATAATTTATTATATCTTTTCATGTGACAACACTGAAGAAATTACACTTTGCTGCAATGTAAAGTAGTGAAGTGAGTGTTCAGCTTATATAACAGTGTACATTTTCTGTCCTCTCAAAATAACTCAACACACAGCCATTAATGTCTAAACCACTGGCAACAAAAGTGGCAACAAAAGTGAGTACACCCCTAAGTGAAAATGTCCAAATTGGGCCCAATTAGCCATTTTACCTCCCCGGTTTCATGTGACTCGTTAGTGTTACTAAGTCTCAGGTGTGAATGGGGAGCAGGTGTGTTAGATTTGGTGTTATCGCTCTCACTCTCTCATACTGGTCACTGGAAGTTCAACATGGTACCTCATGGCAAAGAATTCTCTGAGGATCTGAAAAGAACAATTGCTGCTCTACATAAAGATGGCCTAGGCTATAAGAAGATTGCCAAGACCTTGAAACTGAGCTGCAGCATGGTGGCCAAGACCATACAGCGGCTTAACAGGACAGGTTTCACTCAGAACAGGCCTCCCCATCGTCGACCAAAGAAGTTGAGTGCACGTGCTCAGCATCATATCCAGAGGTTGTCTTTGGGAAATAGACATATGAGTGCTGCCAGCAATGCTGCAGAGGTTGAAAGAGTGGGGGGTCAGCCTGTCAGTGCTCAGACCATAAACTGCATCATATTGGTCTGCATGGCTGTCGTCCCAGACGGAAGCCTCTTCTAAAGATGATGCACAAGAAAACCCACAAATAGTTTGCTGAAGACAAGCAGACTAAGGACATGGATTACTGGAACCATGTCCTGTGGTCTGATGAGACCAAGATAAACTTATTTGGTTCAGGTGGTGTCAAGCGTGTGTGGCGGCAACCAGATGAGGAGTTCAAAGACAAGTGTGTCTTGCCTACAGTCAAGCATGGTAGTAGGAGTGTCATGGTTTGGGGCTGCATGAGTGCTGCTGGCACTGGGGAGCTACAGTTCACTGAGGGAACCATGAATGCCAACATGTACTGTGAAATACTGAAGCAGAGCATGATCCCCTCCCTTCTGAGACTGGGCAGCAAGGCAGTGTTCCAACATGATAACGACCCCAAACACACCTCCAAGACGACAACTGCCTTGCTAAAAAAGCTGAGGGTAAAGGTGATGAACTGGCCAAGCATGTCTCCAGACCCAAAACCTATTGAGCGTCTGTGGGGCATCCACAAAGGTGGAGGAGTGTAAATTCTCTAACATCCACCAGCTCCGTGATGTCATCATGGAGGAATGGAAGGGGACTCCAGTAGCAAACTGTGAAGCTCTGGTGAACTCCATGACCAAGAGGGTTAAGGCAGTGCTGGAAAATAATGGTGGCCACACAAAATATTGACACTTTGGACCTTTTCACGTAAGGGTGTACTTACTTTTGTTGCCACCGTTTAAACATTATTGGCTGTGTGTTGAGTTATTTTGAGGGGACAGCAAATTTACACTGTTATGCAAGCTGTACACTCACTACTTTACATTGTAGGAAATTGTCATTTCTTCAGTGTTGTTACATGAAAAGATATAATAAAATATTTACAAAAATGTGAGGGGTTTACTCACTTTTGTGAGATACTGTACATATTCCATCATTCTGCCATGATGTTCTTTCTTTCCTTTTTTCTTCCCTTTTCTCTTTCCTTTGTTCTCCCCTCTCCCCCCTTTTTTTTTCTTCACCCCCCCCTTCCCCTTCCCTATCCATGCCTTCCCCTTTTGTCATCCCTTCCCCCTTTTTGCCTTCCTTAATCCTTATCTAATCCTTATCACTTTTTCAATGTTGCATAACTGATTATTATTCTATACAGTGATTATTTAGTTCCCGGTGTTCCCTATGACTTAAATCTTTAACAGTGCATAATTTATTGTATAATTCAGCATTGTGTATTATTGTTTTGTTTCATTAATTATTTTCTTATTATTCTGTGATTCTTAAAACTGTGTACATTCTATTTCACTTGCCATGCTCCTGCGTTATCTGTATTTATGTTCCATCACCCCCCTTTCCTGCCTATGGTCTGACTGCCTTCAGTACAGTAGGTCATCACTGCATCATTAATCAACTTCCGCCGGGGCACCACCCCTTCACTTTGTCCAACTGTCAATCATGCCTCTGGCCTTGGTTGCTTGATTTAACAGGTGGGTCTGTACGAGCAGCATCACCAGCTGCCCGCCGCCCAGTGTACAGAGGGGAAAGACACGTGCCTACTGATTGGGGCATGTCAGCTGCCATTGCACCACTCCCCCGTCCACGGGTCATGGTGAAGTATGGGCTCTGTAGTACTCCCTTCCGATGACGCGTTGCGCATGCACCGTGTCCTTTGCACGTCAGAGATCAGCTGGTGACGTTGGACTCCGACTTAGCGGCATGCATTTAAAAGCACACACACTACACCAATTATCTGTCAGAAATTTAAGGGTGACCACACTTGGCTACTCTCCACACAAGTGGAGAGCAATAGATTCATGTTTACCTGCACTGTTTAAAGTCTGCAACAACAACCTTTTGTTGGTTCTTATTTACACCTTCTGCCATCTGTTCCAATCTCCCTATAGGAGACAGATGATCTGCAGCAGGACATTGGTCTGTGTTCTGTGTAACACTTGACCTAGATCCATTTGATCTTTACTCTATATGTCTTTATACCAGTTTTTCGCCAGTATAATGCTTAAATTTCAGTATGCGTAGCCTGAACTTATTCATTTTTAATGCTCCCACTCTGCAGCATCTTTATCATTTGATTTTACAACCTGACAACTAAGACTATAACTTTCATTTGGCACCCTTGGCTTATCTGCATTTCAACAGTTTATGCTGTGAGTATGTCGTACTTAATTATGCTTATGTCTATCGCTTGTCTGTTTGACATTTCCTCACTATATATGATTTTTTTCTCCATACATCTCACTAGCTATTTTCAAGTCAATATTTATTTCCAATATATCACTATTAGACTAACATATTACACCGTATACACATATATTTCGGCCTGGTCTGTTTGAGCACCCATTGGCCTCTACGTGTGTCATTCAGTGATTGTTGCCCTGTATTTGGCATCCGGCTGGAGGCAGGAGAGACCAGATGTGGGTGAGTGATAACCAGTTATTGTATTTGTTCTAAATTATGTTCTATTTTATGCTGTGCTACATCTTGTGTCTTTAATATATCCCCTGAAAAAGCCCAGGGTGGCGAAACATGTCAGGATAATCATCTAATTGTCACCTTGAGTGACTAGATTCAAACATTTCTGAAGACAAGATGTTTCCATGTGTATGTTTACACAAAGCTTAACACATTTTTTAATTATGTTTTGTATGCAATAATAAAATCCTTGTTATTTTTTTATATACTTCATTATTTGTATTTACTATTTCTCTGCACCCTTAAAAATCCCACCAAAACCTTCCTGTCCATACCTCATTTTCAGGGATGTTGATGCCTGTGTAATATTGTCGCCTATCCATATCACCATCTTCTTCATAACAATTTAGACCTGGTTTGGTTTAGTTACATTAAAATGTTTTAAATCATGTCATGTAAAGAGTCTTTTAGATTTCACATGCTTATGGTTTTGAAAAGTAGGGACAATGGTGTGTGTGTGTTCTCATACATCTGTGTATTAGTGTGCATATATTAACTAAAGTATTATTTTGAACTGCTTCTGCTGGCTCAGGGCAGTTGATTTTTTTTTTTTTTACTGTAATTTAATATTACAGATTATGTTGTAGTTGTAGAATGCGTAGTTTGTTAGTTTATGTGCATGTGAATGGACTTAATGCTTAATGGGGTGATACTGCTTTAGACACAGTAATGGCTCAAACACTCAAAAATCTGATGCAAGGCCTAAGGCTAGCCACAGACAGGCTGATTTAAGTACAGTTTTATGAACACAAATTACATTGCAGAATTCTATGACTTGGGTTTCTGCATTTCTGCATAGGCATCATAAACTGTAGCCTAGGACAGCTGGGCTTCTAGGAACAGCACACAGCAGTAACCCTTTTATCATCTTTTTGAATGTTAGTGTCACATTCTCTTGTAAGGTAAAGGGTTTCAAGGCTGCAACCCTTCTGGCCAGTTTAATCAATCTGTGGTCCTCATTGCTGTTTTCCTTGCATAGACACCTAGTAAAATACAGGCAGAGTATGGTGACATGGCTGAATTTTCCAGCAAATGGTTCTAGAGGTTACTGACAATTAGGGATGAGCTTCGTGTTCGAGTCGAACCCATGTTCGACTCGAACATCGGCTGTTCGATCGTTCGCCGAATTGCGAACGTTATGGGCCGTTCGCGCTAAATTCGTGTGGCGCGTCACGGCCCATAATTCACTGCGGCATCGCAGTGCATTGCTGGCTGATGATTGGCCAAGCATGCACTATGACCCGCATGCTTGGCCAATCACAGCGCTGTCAGTAGAGAGAGCTGTAATTGGCCAAAGCCAGGGTGGCTTTGGCCAATTACGGCTCAGGGCATTTAGTACACACCCCACACTATATAAGGCCGCCTGCACGGCGGCCCTGTGTAGTGTGTGTTCCGGTGTGCTGAGAGATAGAGAGAGAGAGAGACAGTGTCATTTGATTTGAGTTAGATAGATTAGGCAGAACAGTCAGTCAGTTAGCTGCACTTACAGTGTATTGTGTATATATATGCATCCCAGGTGTTGCATATATATATATACACTGTATTCAGTTTAGCTAGATCCGTTCCTGTTATCTTCTATCTAGACTATTTACATTTAATGCAGTGCGTCCTGCTCACAGTGTTCAGCTAGATCCGTTCCTGTTATCTTCTAGACTATTTACATTTAGTGCAGTGCGTCCTGCTCACAGTGTTCAGCTAGATCCGTTCCTGCTATTTACATTTAGTGCAGTGCGTCCTGCTCACAGTGTTCAGCTAGATCCGTTCCTGTTAAATTCCTACTGACCGGCAGGCTTGTCTGGTTACAGTATATAAAGCTACCTGAAGAAAATTACAGGTGTTCTATTTGATCCTATTAGTACCACGGTCAGGCAGCTAGACTATTTACATTTAGTACAGTGCGTCCTGCTCACAGTGTTCAGCTAGATCCGTTCCTGTTATCTTCCTACTGACAGGCAGGCTTGTCTGGTTACAGTATATAAAGCTACCTGAAGAAAATTACAGGTGTTCTATTTGATCCTATTAGTACCACGGTCAGGCAGCTAGACTATTTACATTTAGTACAGTGCGTCCTGCTCACAGTGTACAGCTAGATCCGTTCCTGTTATCTTCCTACTGACAGGCAGGCTTGTCTGGTTACAGTATATAAAGCTACCTGAAGAAAATTACAGGTGTTCTATTTGATCCTATTAGTACCACGGTCAGGCAGCTAGACTATTTACATTTAGTACAGTGCGTCCTGCTCACAGTGTACAGCTAGATCCGTTCCTGTTATCTTCCTACTGACAGGCAGGCTTGTCTGGTTACAGTATATAAAGCTACCTGAAGAAAATTACAGGTGTTCTATTTGATCCTATTAGTACCACGGTCAGGCAGCTAGACTATTTACATTTAGTACAGTGCGTCCTGCTCACAGTGTTCAGCTAGATCCGTTCCTGTTATCTTCCTACTGACAGGCAGGCTTGTCTGGTTACAGTATATAAAGCTACTTGAAGAAAATTACAGGTGTTCTATCCCAGCTTAGTGCAGCTACAGGCCATTAGTATGTCTGGAAGGCCAAGAAGGAGAGGCAGACAGTCACAAGCCAATAAGAGAGGGCAAGCAGGCTCTGTGTCTAGTGCTGGTCGTGGAGACGGTGCATCCTCATCAGCACGTGGCCATGGGACACGCTTGGCCTTTTTTTCGGCAGCTGGCCATGTTGAGCCGCAACATGCGGAAGACTTGGTCGAGTGGATGACCAAGCCGTCCTCATCCTCCTCATCCTCTCTCACCCATGCCCAGGGTGCTTTGTCTGGCAAAGCAGCGGCCTCTTCCCTCAGCTCAATGTCATCAGTGACTCCTTCCCTAGCTCCACCATGTCCTCATGAGGATTCCCTCGAACTGTTTGACCACAGTGTTGGGTACATGCTCCAGGAGGATGCCCAGCGTTTGGAAGGCTCTGATGACGATACTGAGCTCGATGAAGGCAGTAACATGAGCGCGGACAGAGGGGGTGCCCAAGAAGGACAGCAATCTGGCAGTCATGCTCCCCCTGCTGCAGCATACTGCCAGGTTTGCTCCAGTGATGAGGAGGGAGGGGATGATGAGGTCACTGACTCAACGTGGGTGCCTGATAGGAGAGAGGAGGAGGAGGAGGAGGAGGAGGAGGAGGAGGAGGCGGCAGCACATCACCAACGAGGCAGGATGCCCTCCAGGGGCCAGCCTAAGGGCAACACATTGACTGCATCACACCCCAAAGCTCCACATGTGCAGGGCGCTGCAGTCTCTGCGCGTTATTCAAAAAGTTCTTTGGTGTGGGCCTTTTTTGAGACGAGTGCATCAGATCGCACCGCTGCTATTTGCAACATATGTCTCAAGCGTATCTCGCGTGGCCAAAATATCTCCCGCTTGGGTACCACATGCTTGACCAGACATATGTTGACCTGCCATGCAGTTCGTTGGCAAGCGTATCTAAAAGACCCACACCAAAGAACAAAGAGGATCTCTCCTTGCTCCTCATCAGCTGAGATTTCCAACCCCACTAGACCTTCAGTCCTCTCTGAGACCTGCAGTGAGAGGAATGAAGGTGTAGAATTAGGTGTGTCACAGCCAAGTACTTGTGGGCAATCTGCTTTTGGTACACCGACGTCAGATTGTACCAGGCAAATTTCCCTGCCCCAGCTGCTGCACCGCCGAAAGAAGTTTGCTCCCAGCCATCCACATGCCCAGCGGTTGAATGCTAGCTTGGCAAAATTGCTAGCACTTCAACTGCTGCCTTTTCAGTTGGTAGACTCTGCCCCCTTCCGTGAGTTTGTGGAATGTGCGGTTCCTCAGTGGCAGGTACCCAAACGCCACTTTTTCTCACGGAAGGCGATTCCGGCTCTCTACCGGCATGTGGAAGGCAATGTCCATGCCTCGCTGGACAGGGCGGTCAGCGGTAAGGTGCATATTACCGCTGACTCATGGTCCAGCAGGCATGGACAGGGACGTTACCTAAGTTTCACGGCGCATTGGGTGACTCTGCTGGCAGCTGGGAAGGATGCAGGACAAGGTGCAGTAGTGTTGGAGGTTGTTCTGCCACCACGCCTCCAAAATGCTGATTGTGACACACCTCTCTCCTCCACCCCCTCCTCTTCTTCTTCCTCCATGGCCTCTTCCTCGGAACCAGCGGTGCTCCGTAGGCGTTCAAGGGGCTACGCAAGTACGCAGGCCAAAAGATGCCATGCGGTGCTTGAGCTGGTGTGCTTGGGGGACAGGAGCCACACTGGGGCAGAGGTTCTGTCAGCTCTGCAGGGGCAGGTTCAGAGGTGGTTGACGCCACGCCAACTTAAGGCAGGAATGGTGGTTTGCGACAATGGCACCAACCTCCTCTCTGCCCTCCGACAGGGACAAATGACCCATGTGCCCTGTTTGGCTCACGTCCTTAACTTGGTGGTGCAGCGGTTCTTGGGCAGGTACCCGGGCTTACAGGATGTCCTGAGGCAGGCCAGGAAAGTCTGTGTGCATTTCCGCCGGTCATATAATGCCAGTGCTCGGCTGACGGACCTCCAAAAGGAGTTTAACCTGCCCAAGAACCGCCTAATCTGTGACATGCCCACCAGGTGGAACTCAACGTTGGCCATGCTGCAGCGGCTGCACACGCAGCAGAGGGCCATCAATGAGTACCTGTGCGACTATGGCACCAGGACAGGGTCAGGGGAGCTTGGTTTTTTTTCCCCACGCCAGTGGGCCATGATCAGGGATGCATGCACTGTCCTGTCACCATTCGAGGAGGCCACGAGGATGGTGAGCAGTGACAGTGCATGCATCAGTGACACTGTCCCCCTTGTCCACCTGTTGGAGCACACGCTGCGTGGAATAATGGACAGGGCACTTGAGGCAGAACAGAGGCAGGAAGAGGAGGACTTCCTTAGCTCTCAAGGCCCCCTTTATCCAGACAGTGTTCCTGCGTGCCCGCCGATCACACAGGAAGAGGACGAGGAGGAAGAGGAGGAGGAGGAAGATTGTGTCAGTATGGAGGTGGAGCCTGGCACTCAGCATCAGCAGCAGTCTTTAAGGGATCAGTCCCAAGAAACACATGGACTTGTACGTGGCTGGGAGGAGGTGGCTGCGGACCATGTCGTTCTTAGTGACCCAGAGGACTCCGGACCGAATGCCTCAGCAAACCTACGCTGCATGGCCTCCCTGATCCTGCAAAGCCTGCGTAAGGATCCTCGTATTCGTGGTATCAAGGAGAAGGACCAATACTGGCTGGCAACCCTCCTTGATCCACGTTACAAGGGTAAGGTTGCGGACCTTATCTTGCCATCGCAGAGGGAGCAGAGGATGAAACATCTTCGGGAGGCCTTGCAGAAAGGTCTGTGCAACGCGTTCCCAGAGACTGGGAGGTTACAAACTCCTGTTTCTGGACAACGTGTTGCTGAGGCTTCGGTCAGTCAAAGAAGGAGCGGTGGAGAAGGTGGCCGTCTGACCGATGCGTTCAGACAATTTTTTGGTCCGCAGCCCCAAGGTATGATCGGTTCCAGCAACCATCGCCAGCGTCTGTTTTACATGGTGCAGGAATACCTAGGGGCAAGATCAGACTTGGACACCTTTCCCACCGAAAATCCTCTGGGTTACTGGGTCTTGAGGATGGATCACTGGCCAGAGCTTGCACAGTATGCAATTGAGCTACTGGCCTGTCCTGCATCCAGCGTTCTTTCGGAACGCACATTCAGTGCTGCTGGAGGCGTGGTAACCGATCACAGGGTGCGTCTGTCCACCGACTCGGTCGATCGGCTGACCTTCATAAAAATGAATGAGTCTTGGATCACCACCAGCTACCAAGCACCTGATGCTGATGTAACCGAATAATTTTTTTTGAAATCTCAGATCCCTTCAAAGACTGCCTATGCTGATGCTGAGTGACTATCCCTGAGTAATTATCCTCTTCCTCCTCAATCATCACGCTGATAGCTTGTAAGAACATTTTTGGTTCTGGGCGCCACCACCAGTGCCTAAGGCACAATTTTTCAGCCCCTGTTTAACAGGGGCGTGTAATTACAATTTTTGATGTAATACTTTGCAGCAGGGCTCGTTCCTGCATTCCAACTAGAGTGTCTGTGAGGGGTTGCAGTGTTGTGGCACCAGCACCAGTGCCTAGGGCCCAATTTTTCTGCCCCTGTCTAACAGGGGCGTGTAATTACAATTTTTGATGCAATACTTTGCAGCAGGGCTCGTTCCTGCGTTCCAACTAGAGTGTCTGTGAGGGGTTGCAGTGTTGTGGCACCAGCACCAGTGCCTAAGGCCCAATTTTTCTGCCCCTGTCTAACAGGGGCGTGTAATTACAATTTTTGATGCAATACTTTGCAGCAGGGCTCGTTCCTGCGTTCCAACTAGAGTGTCTGTGAGGGGTTGCAGTGTTGTGGCACCAGCACCAGTGCCTAAGGCCCAATTTTTCTGCCCCTGTCTAACAGGGGCGTGTAATTACAATTTTTGAAGCAATAATTTGCAGCAGGGCTCGTTCCTGCGTTCCAACTAGAGTGTCTGTGAGGGGTTGCAGTGTTGTGGCACCAGCACCAGTGCCTAAGGCCTAATTTTTCAGCTCCTGTTCAACAGGGGCATGTAATTACAATTCTTGATCTAATATTTCACAGCAGGGCCCTGTGAGGGCTTACAGTGTTGTGGCCACAGCAACACCTAAGGCCCAAATTTCTGCTGAGTATATAGGGCAGGACCCTACTTTCAAACATCTAACTTACAAACGACTCCTACTTGCAAACGGAAGGAGACAACAGGAAGTGAGATGAAATCTACCCCTAGGAAGGGAAATTCTCTCCTGTAAGAGTTAATATGGGAAAACAATTTCTCCTTTCCACTGATGCTTTCCAATCCTTGTTCCACAAAAAAACCCAAATTTTCAAAAAACATTTTTCATTGGGACAAAAAAGTGAGGTGAAATCTTCTGAAGAGGAGGAAAGACAGCAAAACAAATGTCACAGGGGTGATAACCCTTCCCTATGTTTTCCAAAAAGCTTAGAAAAGATTTTTTGGCTGGAGCTAAACACGTTAAAAATGTTCAAAATTACAAACAGATTCTACTTAACAACAAACCTACAGTCCCTGTCTTGTTTGCACCGCCTGTATACTGCTGTTCAGAGTATATAGGGCCTGGTGGCCCCACACCTTTCCTTATTTTAATTTGGGTGCGGGGTTCCCCTTAATATCCATACAAGACCCAAAGGGCCTGGTAATGGACTGGGGGGTACCCATGCCGTTTGTCTCACTGATTTTCATCCATATTGCCATGACCCGACATGACATTAAACCCGCAAGCAGTTTTAAATGAGATTTTTTCCTTTAAAAATGACATTTGGTGCAGGGACTGTTCTAAACATGGGAAACACGCGTCACTTTACAGGCATACTATAGACACCCCCCAGGTACGATATTTAAAGGAATATTTCACTTTTTTTTTTTTACTTTAAGCATCATTAAAATCACTGCTCCCGAAAAAACGGCCGTTTTTAAAAGTTTTTTTTGCATTGATACATGTCCCCTGGGGTAGGACCCGGGTCCCCAAACCCTTTTTAGGACAATACCATGCAAATTAGCCTTTAAAATGAGCACTTTTGATTTCGAACGTTCGAGTCCCATAGACGTCAATGGGGTTCTAACGTTCGTGCGAACTTTCGGTCCGTTCGCGGGTTCTGGTGCGAACCGAACCGGGGGGTGTTCGGCTCATCCCTACTGACAATAGGTGTAGGACAAAACTGTCTCTTTCAGACTCTCTTTCCCAGCCTTAACATGCTTTATATGGCTATGATATCTGATCTTACTAGTCTGGTTGTAAGTTGAACCACTTGACTGCATTAGGAGCTTCAAAATGTGTCTTAGGGAAGCAGAAATTGTAAATCCCCTAAGCACAAAATAATTCCTGACAACAGATAAAATTGGAGATATCAGTCAAAATAATTTTTCAATTGTAGATAGATAAATGGATAGATCAATAGATTACATTTTCTTGTTAAATAAAATATTTATGTAAATATTAGTTAAATAATATAGTAGTAGCCTTCCTGCTGTAAATCATATCCTAGATTCACAGAAATTTATATACTATTGGCTATCATTATATTTGGGACTAGCTCTCAATATAACTAACATAAACATCTAAGAAAAAACTGAGAACAAATGGATAAGAAAAAAATATAAAATGTCTTACCTTGGTAATGATAGTAGAGGAGTACTCACTGTCATCATAGACCCATCCATCTATACATGGCTCTTTTTCTGTGTCACTTGTGTTACTTGAAGAGGTGACATTGAACATATGGAATTGGGGACTGGCATAGCGGAAACAACTAGAGGGTTTTCCATTAGCCTCAATTGGAATAAAGGCTTCCACCCAAATCCCAGTAAAATTGCCATCCTCCCAGGAATCATTGAGTCTACAGCGATGTTTTGGAATTGCTGCAGTGAAATTCTGCAAGAGATTGTGGCTGGCTAGCATGAACACAGGCAGGGATAGAAGAATGACATGTATGATCTGGAAACGTCCCATGCCCCCTATTCTCATCAGGATCTCTTGAAATGCCATGACTGCTCATAGTCCATACACTGACTATTAGGAAGATTCGAAGTTGGTTGTCAGCATCATAGCCAACTCACCACAAGCTTCATGATGGTTGTTGGATAATTGTGAGACTTTAGTCCTATTTAAGAGTAGACTGCATTGCCATTTGTTAAACGTTTACTTTTATAATGAAGCATTAACAGGCCAGAGCCAAGGCTTTGCTGATGCTTAGTTTTTTTTGTATACAGATGGTTGAGTGTTCTTTAACCAAAGTAATAAGCCATGCAGAGAGAATCAGAGGTTCCCAAAAAGGTATCAAGGACATGACAGAGCAGTTCTACCTTTACAGCGATCTGCTATTCTTAACATTTTAATCCATCCATGCAATTAGTTGGAACAGTTATAAGGCCTTTCAAACTGTTTGAACCACTTGTATCTAGCCTGTGGGTGATGAAAAAAGGCTGTCCAAAGATCAAATACTTTTACAGAATGGTGGTAGAACATGCCCCTGATGTCTTATATGTCTTGGATACCCCAGCAGTGAGATATCCCTGCTATTAGGAGCATGACGCAGACTCCAGCTCTAATCCCTGCTGCTCCATCCCCACAGCCTTGTTGCAGGGCAACCAGAAGGGCACCCCCTCAGCACTGTTCACCACTGAGGGCATGGCCCACTCAAGGCATTCTTGTTGCTAGGCAGCCTGTCCACTTTGTATGCCTGGCCATCCCTAGCATTGATTAGTCTGTGACTATGTACCCCTATCTCCTACACCCTTATTGACTGTGTGCTTCCTCATGCTTTATTTAAGCTTTGCAAGCCCGGCACTCTGGGTTTGTGATAGTTTCTGCTTCCTGGCTCCCTTGTTTTTATGCCCTGCTGTGTAACCTGTCATTGGATTACTTGTTGCTGACCTCTGCCTTGTACCCAGATTACAATTTGAATTGCACCTGAATTTGACCTCAGATTGTTTACTGGATTACACTTGCTTCCTGTCTACTCTGATTCCAGAACTGTATATTGGATTATGCTTGTTTGATATCTGCCTTGACCTCAGGCTGGTTATTAGGCTACGCTGGCTCACTACCTGCCCTGACCTTGTACTGTCCCAGGATTCTGCTACAAGCCATTGTCTCACCAGCCTCAGAACTACAGGTAACCTTCTTTCCCCATTTGTTCAGTGCCAGTGCTATTTGAGCAGGAACTTTAGCATCATATTCTAAAACCTAGTGGAAACAAAATACTGGTAGGCTTACATTCCATAAGAGAACATGGGCTGCTAAGGGCAGACACACCGACCAGCTATAGTTCCTAACTTAAACATCAGACTGTGTTTTACACCTGCCTTTTCTTCCAGATTTTGATTCTCTCCATCAGGGAGTTTTTAGTGTTCCTGCCACCTTTCCTTGCTCCAGCTCCTCCTAATACATTCTGCATGTAAAATAAATCTAAAGTCCAACTGAAAGCGTGGGACCCCCTCATTATGAGCACCTCAGATGTGCAGACTAAAGAACTCAAATGCAGAAATTAATTTATAGAGTCCCTGAAGAATGTAATCGTCAGGTTTTAGATGTTTGTAACATCTGCCAAAAAGTAAAATCAATGTTTAGGGTGGACTGACTTTTTAAATGCAACCAGAAGTAAATTCTACTTTACTAATGTGAATGTATATGTCCAACATAATTGATGGTACCTTAGGGCAGTTATCTGGATGTTCAGACAACTCAGCACTAGGGATGGGCCGAACACCCCACGGTTCGGTTTTCACCAGAACATGCGAACAGGCAAGAAGTTCTAAAGAACGTGCAAACCCTATTAAAGTCTATGGAACATGAACATCAAAATCAAAAGTGCTAATTTTAAAAGCTGATATGCAAGTTATTGCCATAAAAAGTGTATGGGGACCCAGGTACTGCCCCAGGGGACATGTATCAACGCTAAAAAAAGTTTTTAAAACTACAGTTTTTTCAGGAGCAGTGATTTTAATAATGTTTAAAGTAAAACAATAAAAAAGGAAAGATTCCTTTAAATATCATGCCTGGGGGGGCTTAGTCTGCCTGTAAAGTGGCGTATCTGTGCAATGTGTAGAACAGTGCCATAGCAGAATAACATTTCTAAAGCAAAAAAAGTCATTTAAACTTGCTCACGGTTGTAATATATTGCCAGATCCCAGCAATATAGATGAAAAATCAAGGAAAGAATCGGCATGGGCCCAGGTAAAAAGTGATATGTGGGTCTGCTTAGACCTCTGATATCTCACCAAAGACCCTCCTCAAAAAAAAAAAAAAAATTGAATGACTATTAAAAAAAAAAATGTAAAAAGTAAATAAAAAAACACAAACATAGTAAGACCCCCCCCCAGGTCCGCCTGCACTCACCCCTCCACGGTGACGGGCCCCCCCACCCGCACTCACCCCTTCACGGATACTTCAGCTTCTCCTCCTGGCCAACCCAATCCATCCTGATTGGCCAGAAGGAGAAGCTGGAAGACTATGGCGAATAAGTGGTGGGTTTGGGGTGCAATACTATGCGCCCAAGCCCAACCTTTTTCAAGCCAATTAGAGCCTTAGGCTCTAATCATGTGGCTTGAAAAAAAAATGCATACAAACGTATCAGTCCGGTGCCCTGCAGGGGAGCGGCAACCCAGCGCCCCTAATGGATCGGACGCTCCTGGTAACACTCCTTTCACATGGAGCGGACTCTGAAAAAGCAGATCTACTTGCTCAGCTGAGCAGGCAGATAACAGGTCCGTGTCTGCTCCGCTGATGCAGAGCGGACATGGACACAGCTTGCTATTCTCTATGGGACAGTCAGATGGAAACGGGCTGCCTTTCCATTTCCATCGGATGCCATCCGATTCGATCTGCTAGATGGATGGGAAATGGAATCCCCATCCATCTGTTTTTAGTGGATTGGATCAGATGCAGGCGGGTGTAAACGGACACATGTCCTGTTCATTTTCATCAGTCTCTCCATAGAAAACAATGGGTGGTCCGATTGGGCCTGCCTGAAAAATTGAATTTTTATCAGGAATTTTGTAAGTTACGTTGTGTTTATGTGCAATATTAATCATTTTAGTGTAATTTTTAGTGAAAATAGCGATATGATGAACATTTGCGCAATTATTGCGGGGCCCAAAAAATCAGTAGCACTTTTTTTATTCTACTGGCCATGTGCTTTTAGAAAATGTCTAGTCTGAGGGGCCTTTTCAAATTCTGGAAGCTGTGGAAGTGGAAGTGAAAGCTGTGGAAAAAAAGTGAAAAATAAAAACCTCCAGATTTTTTGAGAAATTTTTGGGTACGTTCGATTTTCACCATTTTGCAAAAAGGTGCAATTTAAAATGTACAAATATTTGTTATTTATTAACTCCACACAGGTTAATCTTTTATATTTAGTATGGATTTAGCAGGAATTTGGTGAAATTAGCTGTGTTTTATCTGCTAATAATGGTTTTAGTGTATTTTTTGCGAATATATTGGTTCGATAAACATTTGCGCAAATACCGCGGCGTCTAAATAATAAGTAGCACCTTCTTTTTATTCTAGAGGTCATATGCTTTCAGAAAATATATGGTTTTGGGGGTCTTTCACAAATTCTGAACGCTATAAGTGAAATATAAAAAACAAAGGAAAAATTGCAAAAATGGTCTGGCCACCTGAATGTACAAAATGGAGCACAGGGCCTGGCAGCGAAAGGGTTAAGGGGAACTCCATGCCCAAATTTTTTTTAAAAACAGCGTAGGGTCCCCCCCAAAATCATTACCAGGCCCTTTGGGAAAAATGAAAACCTTCAGATTTTTAGAGAAATTTGGATATTTCTGCTTGTGCGTCTGTTCAATTTTCACCATTTAGCAAAAAGGCGCAATTTAAAAGTTACAAATATTTGTTATTTATTCACTCAATACAGGTTTTATATTTAGTAGGAATTTTGTAAAATTTGCTGTGTTTTTATCTGCCAATGATGGTTTCAGTGTATTTTTTGCAAATATATTGGTTTGATAAACATTTGCGCAAATACCGCGGGGTCTAAAAAATCAGTAGCACCTTCTTTTTATTCTACTTATCATGTGCTTTCAGAAAATATATGGTTTGGGGGGGTCTTTCACAAATTCTGAACGCTATAAGGGAAAAATAAAAAACAAAGGAAAAATTGCTGGTCTGGCCACCTGAGTGTACGAAAGGGTTAAGGAGAACTCCATGCCCAAATTTAAAAAAAAAAAGCATAGGGTCCCCCCCAAAATCATAGCAGACCCTTATCCGAGCAAGGAGCCTGGCTATCAGACTCCTACTTACCAGACCGGTGAGTCCGCTTGGGCAGAGAGTAGGCTCCCTTACACGTCCGACTCGCGGCCCCTGGTAAGGTAACAGGAAGCACAGGAGTGCGGAGTGGTATGAGAGCCTGTGAACTAGAGTCCAGATGCTGGTGGAATAGCAGTCTATGAACAGCAGGTGCAGGCTGGAACACAGGCGATGAGACTGAGCAGGATGGTCAGGAGACAGGCTGGGTTCGGCAACAGACTGGCAGCAAGGTACAATAGGAGCAGGCAGAAGCGGAGTCAAACAGGCCAAGGTCAGGTACAGGCAGCAAACAGGGGAATCCAAGGGCAATCCGGGTCGTCAGGAGATCAGGTAAACAGGAAGACAAGACAGGAAACAGGAACTACGGCACAGGAAGCTGATGATCAGGCAGCACTGAACAGAGTGCCTGACAAACTTAAACAGGCCGCTTGCTCACAGGCACTCCCTCTGGTGGCCAATCCCATGACCAGCAAGGTGAGCTCTCTGACAGTGCCCCCTCCCTAAGGGCAGCCTCCGGATGCCCAGCCAGGCCAACTTGGAGGCATGAACATTTCTGAAAGTCTGTAAAAGTTCCGGGGCATGTAAATTGTTTTCTGGTTCCCAGGAATTGTCCTCCGGACCATACCCCTTCCATTTAATAAGATACTGTATTTGATTGCGCCTTTTCCTACAGTCCAGGATAGCCTCGATTTCAAATTCCTCCTCGTTATTGATCATAACAGGCTCAGGAGGACTGGTACTATGGTTGGGGAAAGGATCAGGAGCGACCGGTTTCAGTAAGGAGACATGGAAAACCGGGTGTATTTTGAAGGAGTCCGGCAGACTGAGCTCGTACGCTACGTTGTTTATTTTTCTTCTCACCGAGAAGGGTCCCATGAATTTAGGCCCTAGTTTCCTAGAAGGGCAAGCCATTTTTAAGTTAGTTGTGGACAGCCATACTTGATTGCCAGGTTCCAGGATAAGCTCCCCGCGCCTCTTCTTGTCGAACGTTTTTTCATAAGAAGCCTGGGATTGGGCCATTGTTTCCTGTAGAAGTTTGTTGTTGGTAGAGAAGAATTCCAATGTCTCGGTCACTACCGGGAGGGAGCATTCAGGTATTGAGCTGGGTAGAAAGGAGGGATGAAATACATAATTGGCAAAAAATGGCGTCTGGTTGATGGCTGAGTGCAGGGAGTTATTGTATGAAAACTCCGCAGGTACTGCTCCAAGGTTTGGTTGGTTCTCTCCGTCTGGCCGTTTGTCTGAGGGTGATAGGCTGAAGAGAACGCTAACTCAATTTCGAGGGAACCACACAATGCCTTCCAGAACCTGGAGGTGAATTAGACACCCCGGTCCGAGACGATATTAGAGGGAACCCCATGTAATCTCACAATTTTTTTAATGAAGATCTTCGCCGTTTCCACGGCTGAGGGTGTGCCTTTCATAGGCAAGAAGTGAGCCATTTTTGACAATCTATCAATTATGACAAAGATGGTGGAGAAGCCTTCGGATGGGGGCAGTTCCACAATGAAATCCATCGCGATCATTTTCCAAGGTCTGTCAGGGATGGGCAAGGGTTTCAGTAAGCCCCAGGCCTTCGTCCGAATATTCTTGCTTCGTGCACATGTGTGGCAGGAACTGACGTAATTCCTACAGTCCTCGGCCAACTGTGGCTACCAAAAGGTGCGCTGCACCAGTTCGGTTGTCTTCTGAGCCCCGAAGTGCCCAGCCAACTTGTGGTCATGGCAAAGCTCTAGTACTGGTACCCTAAGGCTCTCAGGAACCATGATCTTCTCCTTATGCCAGAGTAAACCATCTCTTAGGCTGGTCTCAGTGGGTTGGGGTATAGTTGTGGAAGCTTGCCTTATTCTGGAGATTAAATCCCCCTGAAGTAATAAAAAATTTCCTGCAGGCAGGATAGTGTCCGGAGGGACGGCTTCTTTGGAGTCATGGAACATTCGTGAGAGAGCGTCTGGTTTGATGTTTTTGGAGCCGGGTCTGTAGGTTATATGAAATTGAAAGCGAGAGAAGAAGAGCGCCCATCTGGCTTGTCGCGGTTTTAGTCTCTTGGCAGATCTCAAGTACTCCAAGTTCTTGTGGTCCGTGTAGATTAGAATAGGATGTACAGCACCCTCCAAAAGATAGCGCCACTCCTCCAGAGCCGTCTTGATGGCCAGAAGCTCCCGGTCTCCTACATCGTAGTTTCTTTCAGACACCGATAATTTGCGAGAAAAAAAAGCTATTGGAAACAGAAGGGCCTTGGGGCCCTGACGTTGGGAGAGTACAGCTCCTACTGCGACCTCTGAGGCGTCAACCTCCAACACGAATGGCAAGGCAGAGTTAGGGTGTTTGAGGATGGAGGCCGACGTGAATAATCCTTTTAATTTTTCAAAGGCCAATTGAGCCCTGGGGATCCAGCAGAATCGGGTTCCCTGTCTTGTTAATTCAGTAATGGGGGCGATGATCTTGGAAAAGTCTCTGATGAATTTCCTATAGAAATTGGAAAATCCAACGAAGCGTTGGACCCCCTTCTTGTCCGTAGGTGCGGGCCAGTCCAGGATGGCGGACACCTTTTGAGGGTCCATTTTAATACCTTCCACTGAAATGATGAGCCCCAGGAATTGGATGCATTGGAGTTCAAATTCACATTTATCGAGTTTAGCATACAGCCCGTGTTGCCTGAGCCGGACGAGGACATTCCGGACGTGCCTGCGATGATCAGTCAGTGATGATGAGAAAATGAGAATGTCATCGAGGTAGACGATGACGTAGAGATCCAAAAATTCCCGGAAGATGTCGTTCACAAAATGTTGGAATGTGGCTGGGGCATTGCATAGACCGAAGGGCATAACGCAATATTCGAAATGCCCAAAACGAGTGCGAAAAGCGGTTTTCCACTCGTCCCCCTCCCGGATACGGATTAAATTATAGGCTCCGCGAAGATCCAGTTTTGTGAAGACAGTTGCCATTCCTAGCCTCTGGAATAATTCAGGCACCAGGGGTAAGGGGTAGCGATTCTTGATCGTTATCCGATTTAATTCCCGGTAGTCGATACATGGCCGAAGGGAATGATCTTTTTTTTCACAAAGAATATGCCTGCGCCGGCCGGAGATGTGGACGGGCGGATGAACTTTTTCTTTAAATTCTCATCAAGGTATTGTTTTAGTGTATCCAATTCCTGCTCAGTCAATGGAAAGATCCTACCGAAGGGTACTTCGGTTCCAGGTAGCAGCTCTATAGGGCAATCATAGGGCCTGTGTGGCGGTAGAGTCTCAGCACCTTTCTTGCTGAATACATCAGAGAAATCTCGGTAGGGTTCTGGGATGGCTTGGTGTGAGTTGGTTTCAGGGTGTAGGCCGAGGAGTTGAGGTATCTCATGGGCCATTCTTGGCAGGCAATGTTGTTGGCAATAATCAGAGAGAAACTCCGCTTTCCCAGAAACCCAGTTGATGTGGGGGTTATGGCCCAGCAACCACGGCATGCCCAGGATGACAGGGAACAGGGGAGAGGAAATGACATCTAGACGGAGGAATTCCTGGTGTTGAGAGTTTATAGTAGCTATTATAGGGATAGTCTCTTGAATGACAGGACCGGAACGGAGGGCGGAACCGTCTGCAAGGTGGACAGCCAGGCTCTGGGTCTTGAGTCGGAGTGGGATATCATGCTGAGCTGCAAAGGCCTGGTCCATGAAGCAGCTGCATGCTCCGGAATCAACGATGACTGAAACTTGGATAGCCTTTCCGGGAAGCTGCAAAGTGACAGAGATGGTAAGGTGAGTACTAGGTTTTGGCATGATAGTAGCACATATACGAGCATAAGAACGACACTTACGCGTCTTGTTGGGGCAGACGCTGGCGTAGTGCCCAGGTTCCCCACAGTAGAGGCATAGGTTAAGGTTACGTCTTCGTAACTTCTCTTCAGGAGTCAAGGAAGGACAGAGCAGACCAAGCTGCATAGGCTCTGACGTGTCGGAAACTGGAGAGGTTGGAGGAGCCAAAGGCCTACTAGGAGGACTGGGAACCTGTGGAAGCATCCAAGTGGGTCGATAGGCACTGGTAGATCTTTCGGTGCGTCGTTCTCTTAGACGACGGTCAATTTGGATTGGGAGGTTAATTAATTTTTCCAGGGTCTGAGGTATCCCAACCCGTGCTAACTCGTCCTTGAGTGGATCGGACAAACCCATTCTAAACTGATGACGCAGAGCCGCGTCATTCCATGCCGTATCGGAACTCCAGCGCCTAAATTCAACAGCATAGTCCTCCGCTGCCCTGCAGCCTTGCCAAAGGGAGTGCAGGGAAGCTTCAGCAGAAGCGGTTAGTTGAGGATCCTCATAAAGTTGAGACATCGCCAAGAAGAAGGCGTCCAGACTTTCCAGGGCATCTGACTTTTGTTCCAGAAGGTGATGGGCCCAGGTTTGAGGCTCACCGGACAACAATAACAAAGCCCACCTTGGTGGCTTCTAGGGAGAAGGTCCGAGGCTGCAGAGCAAAATAGAGACTACATGCATTCCGGAATGCACGGTATTTACTACGGTCTCCAAAAAATCTCTCCGGTATAGGTACTTTGGGCTCTGGAGGGAGCATGACTACGGAGGGTGCCCCAGTTGCAGACGAAGTCCCCTGAGGATTGGTAGGTGCAGACAGGGCCTGAACACGTTCCTCTAGTCGGGTATAGCCATCCTGTAAACTTTTGACTGCTTGGGTTAATCCTGCCAAGTGTCTGCAAAGTTCGTCCATAGGGGAGGCCCCCTGCCCGGACTCGGTCATGGCTGCCTGATACTATCAGACTCCTACTTACCAGACCGGTGAGTCCGCTTGGGCAGAGAGTAGGCTCCCTTACGCGTCCGACTCGCGCCCCCTGGTAAGGTAACAGGAAGCACAGGAGTGCGGAGTGGTATGAGAGCCTGTGAACTAGAGTCCAGATGCTGGTGGAATAGCAGTCTATGAACAGCAGGTGCAGGCTGGAACACAGGCGATGAGACTGAGCAGGATGGTCAGGAGACAGGCTGGGTTCGGCAACAGACTGGCAGCAAGGTACAATAGGAGCAGGCAGAAGTGGAGTCAAACAGGCCAAGGTCAGGTACAGGCAGCAAACAGGGGAATCCAAGGGCAATCCGGGTCGTCAGAAGATCAGGTAAACAGGAAGACAAGACAGGAAACAGGAACTACGGCACAGGAAGCTGATGATCAGGCAGCACTGAACAGAGTGCCTGACAAACTTAAATAGGCCGGCTTGCTCACAGGCACTCCCTCTGGTGGCCAATCCCATGACCAGCAAGGTGAGCTCTCTGACACTGGCAGGCAAGGAAAGGGGAGGGACAAGCGAGCACCCCCTGTCCTGAACCATACCAGGCTGCTTGCCTCAACATGGGGAGGGTGCTTTGGGGTCCCCCCAATTCATCTTGTCCCCATGTTGATGGGGGCAAGGGCCTCTTCCCGACAACCCTGGCCATTGTCACCGGTTTGTGGGTGGGGGGGCTTAGCGGAATCTGGAAGCCCCCTTCAACAAGAGGGCCCCCCAAATCTCACCCCCCCTATGTGAATGAGTATTGGGTACATTGTACCCCTACCCATTCACCAAAAAAGTGTCAAAAAGTAAAAACCACAAAAGACAGTTTTTGACAATTCCTTTATTAAAAAAAAAGTGTCCCGCGATGTACATCCATCAATCACGCTGCCCGATGGACCAGAAAAATAGGGAAAAATCCCAGAAAAAACTCCGCCTCCACGCTGCCCGATGGACCAGAAAAATAGGGAAAAATTACAGAAAAAATTCCGCCTCCATGGGAGGCCTCCTGGAGACTGCTGTCTTTTGGCTTTCACAGCTGTTATATAGGCATGGGCGGGGCCACCCACTGATGTAATCGGATGACCCCGCCCCATCTGATGTCACATGACATCACATGACGTCAGCAGGGGGTGGGGTCACTTGGTTACATCACTGGGTGGCTCCGCCCTTGCCTAAATAACAGCTGTCACAGCCAAGAGACAGCAGTCACTAGAAGGCCTTTTTTTCTTCTATTTTTCGGGTCCGTCGCATGATTAAAGATGGATGGACACTTTTTTTTTTCTTTTTTAATAAAGGAATTGTCAAAAACTGTCTGTTGTGGTTTTGACTTTTTGACACTTTTTTGGTGAATGGGTAGGGGTATGATGTACCCACTACCCATTCACATGGGGGGGGCAGGATCTGGAGGCCCCCTTGTTAAAGGGGGCTTCCAGTTTCCGATAATCCCCCGCCCACAGACCCCGACAACAAATGGCCATGGTTGTCAGGAAGAGGCCCTCGTCCCCATCAACATGGGGACAAGGTGCTTTGGGGGGGACCCCAAAGCACCCTCCCCATGTTGAGGGCAAGTGGCCTGGAATGGTTCAGGGGGGGGCACTCGCTCGTCCCCCCCTTTTCCTGACCTACGAGGCTGCATGCTCGAATAAGGGTCTGGTATAGATTTTGGGGGGACCCCACGCCAATTTTTTTTACGTTTTGTCGTGGAGTTCCCTTTAAAATCTATACCAGACCCGAAGGGCCTGGTATGGATTTTGGGGAGGACCCCACGCTGTTTTTTTTACATTTTGGCATGAAGTTCCCCTTAAAATCTATACCAGACCCAAAAGGGCCTGGTATGGATTTTGGGGGGCACCCCATGCCGTTTTTATCTTAATTCTGTCAAAGGGTTCCCCTTAACCACTTCAATGCACTGATGGCACTGTATATATATATATATATATATATATATATATATATATTAGACTGCTTGCACTGTATATATATTCTACACTGGCTGAGAATGAAGAAGAATGAGAGATAAAAAAACTGTTCAGTATCCCTCCCTCAGCGCACACAGAGAAAATATTGGTAAAACAATAGTCAGCAGCTGCTATACTAAAATGAGATCCATCAAATATATGTCAAAGAGAAATTTCTAAAACATTAGCAGCGCTAGAGCAAAAATAGCAAATATTTTAAAATATCAAATTGCTTAAGAGTCCACTTAAACAAAGTATCAAATGGTGATCCACTCAGTGAAAGTCCATTAAGAAAAGGCAGGTGAGTATGAACTAGACGATCGTGGAAGAAAATATTAGCAGCGATCCCAAGTCTCCATCACCACACCACTTGTGCCACAGCCCTGTAGGTCATCCACTTACCAGACCCTGCTGGTTAACACGCTTATCAATCAAAGGGATAATCGCTGTTCACTGGACACTTTTCATCTGTATTTTGCTCATTGCAAGCAATAGATAAAAAAATTCCACATAGCGTAATCCAGTACAATAATTATTTATTAATTTAAAATTATCCCACAAAACATTGTGAGTGTTTTTTGTGGGATAATTTTAAATCAATAAATAATTATTGTACTGGATTACGCTATGTGGAATTTTTTTATCTGCCTTTTCTTAATGGACTTTCACTGAGTGGATCACTATTTGATACTTTGATTAAGTGGACTCTTAAGCAATTTCATTGATATATTTAAATATTTGCTATTTTTGCACTAGCGCTGCTAATGTTTTAGAAATTTTTCTTTGACATATATTTGATGGATATATATATATATATATATATATATATATATATATATAAAACTGTCTGCACGCCACTAACTAACCTGCCTAACCTAGCTCAAGTTCTCAATCTCCACGTATCATACTACATACGGCTGCCATGTAAGCAGCCTTATATAGTGTGAGGCGTGGACTTAGCCCCCTGAGTTATAACTGGCCAAACATGGCTCTCACAGCAGATCATGCTGTGATTGGCCAAAGCATGCAGGTCAGGTGCATGCATGGCCAATCAGCAACTGTCAATGCACTGCCATCTCGCAGTGCATTATATGGCGCTCCACGGCGCTCAAATTTGCCGCAAACGCCGCATATGTTCGTTTTGTTTGCAGAAAAACTAGCACTCGATGTTTGAGTCGAACTTACGTTTAATTCGAACATCGAGACCATCCCTTCTCAGTCCACTTGTGTGTAATTTAATCTCAGTATAAATACAGCTGTTCTGTGAAGCCCTCAGAGGTTTGTTAGAGAACCTTAGTGAACAAACAGCATCATGAAGGCCAAGGAACACACCAGATAGGTCAGGGATAAAGTGGTGGAGAAGTTTAAAGCAGGATTAGAAAAATTTGAAATGGCCTCTCCAAACAAGTATAATAGGTAAATGAAAACCATTAAAAGTAGTACCATCATGCAAAAATATGTTAAAGATAAGGGGGGGTGGGGGTGGGAGCCTGGTCCCCAACCAGGTGCCCACCAAAAGGGCTAGGGGGTGTCACGACACATTTGGCGACCCATCACAGATTGCTACGGAAGTGACGTTCCGCTGAGAAATTACGCACTGCGCATGCATAAGTACTCCATATGCATTCCAAAAGTTTTGCCACAATATCGATCAGTGAAAGCGTCAGATAATGTCACGGAAGTGACGTTACACACACTACAAACACCATGGCAGGAGCGCGCACAACTACAGCAGAATGAATGCAGATTAATGCGTTCACATTACACACAATACAGCTACAGCAGAATGAATGCTAATTAATATGTTCACATTACACACAATACAAACACTACAGCGAGAATGAATGCTAATTAAAACATTCACATTACACACAATACAAACACTGCAGGGGGAGCGCGCCCGAACAGCTACAGCATACAGCAGAATGAATGCTGATTTATACATTCACACTACACACAAACAATCCAAACACTGACGACTGAATGCTAATTTATACATTAACATTACACACTGTTAGGTGCAGTTTCTATGGAACTGCTTGTTGGTTTATATTACTTTGTCAATTCTTAGCTCTCAAAGAAATAGACACAGAATCAGAGTATCTGTATATCAGTCTACGAGCCTTGAATGTCCCGTACTGAACTTGAACTGTCTTGTTTATTCTGAGTTTTTATAAGATTGGTTACATAAACACAAGTCTCAAAGTGCAACATAGATATCAGATAATAAAAGCAGTTTCGACAGATAATTGTGGCTCAGCAGCCAAAGGTTACATTTCATAAAATACTGCAACGCAGGCATTATCATATTTCATAACAGACTACATTTCAATAACAGATTTACACGTAGACATTAGATTAAGTGAGAACTCTAAATCAAATCCCTAACCCTATCAGTTTCCCCCTTTGACATCATCCTCTCCCTCCTCCTGGGTCCTCATGAATAAGTTCTAGTCAGTTTTTCCCCAGAGTACTTTCCCTGACCGCGAGTTGTCAGAGGGGTAAAACCCATCCCCCTAGGTATTACCAACATCTTAAATTCAAGAAGAGGAGTTTTGTAGGAGTAGGGTGATGTCAATACACATTTATCAGTATGCCCTGTCTATTCTCCTAATTTTCCTATTTATTTTCCTGTATACACATATATTTGTGATTGTAAGTGAAATTAATATTAAAATAATAATTACCATTGGACTTAACAACCAGTGAAAGGTATTGGTTGCTGTAGAAGACATTCCACTAAATATATCCCACCAATGTGGTGCAGTATCCTGTTGTATCTGTGAGGAAAGATGCACTAGTCTACCTTTGTCAATTATTGCAGATACGAGGTTATTCTGTAGGGTATGTTCTAGTGTTTCTATGTGTCGTCTTAACAACTCTGATTGTTCCAAAACCTGTTTTAGTGGGTCTAAAGAGATTATAAAGGGTGTAGTGTCAGTGAGATTATGTACCTCATAAACTGAAGAGAATACCTTATCGGCGTCTGGTTCAAAAAGATAGGTGTCAATACCCCATTGTAATATTTTAATCTTTTTTATACATCCCGCAAACGGCGCCGATTTATTTAACGCTAACATGGTGCGGTTGTCATTAGTAATGATACAAATATGCTGGGGTCCTATTTCTATGAATCTATTGTTCACATTTATTGGTGTTCTTTGCATTTTGCATATGCTAGTTTGGTATTTTAACAAGCAAGGTTCATATACTGGGGAACTTCTGCCACATACCATTCCCTTATTAGTTCCTTCACATAGATTTAAATCATGGGTTCTGTTTCCTTTATCTACATATTTCCCATATATTTCTGGATACCAAAACTCGTTTTTAATTACTAGTGGCATGACCACTATTTTACACATTTCCATTACATCTGCTACCCGGTATGCTTCAAACCTTCCTTCACACCATTTATCCTCACATTCTACCTTATCCCCTTTTACTTGGAACCATACACCATTGTCAATTAGACCTTTAAAATATTTCATCCAGGTATGATAATTTCCCAACTGTAGTTCAGTCCTGGCCCTATTTATTTGTATATGATAGGATAAGAGGTTAAAAGAGCACTGTGTGAAATTTACAAACTGTTGACTTTAATTCCACAGCTGGAGCTCTGCTCCTATCGTGTGATTTATTAACCCTCCCAAAAATTGTAATAGGGGTATTTCTTGCAGTTGGGTCTCAAACGCTGTGGGTATCCATTTACTCGTAATTACCAGACTATCGGCTATGTGTCCTCCCGCATGTTTCCATCTATTATTCATTTCCTCTATTTCTACGGAATTTTGTACCCCCATTCCAGTACCTGTTAATCCTAATAGAGTATCATACCATTCTCGCTTATACCTACACTCCGGTATTGGGGGAAAGGTGATATTGAATTTTATTTTTGTTTTCTGTTGTGATGTTGATACATTTATGCAAGTGTTTGGTATGGGTGTTAATATGGAAGATTCAATTATTGGCGTTACTTCTTCCTCCATTTGTATGTGAAATCCATAGGACTGTGCATTCCAATACCACCCATCATCGTTCTTTTCCCTCCACCAACAGGCACAGAGGAAAGTACTGGATTGATTAACGGTAATATCTGTCAGATTAAACATCCCTTCTGATATATTTTCTCCCCCTGCTATTGTGACTAATATTTGGTACATTTGTCCTACCACCCGTTCCCGGGCTTGTTTCCACGTCTGTGAAAGGGATATTTTATGGCACCTATGATTTTTACTGTTATTGAAAGGAAAGCTCATATTGTCATTCCACTGGAAGGTTATAGTTACTTCTGAGAATGGGTCCACCTGTATCCATGCAATACCTACATCTATATGAAATGGTCGCCCGTGTCCTTTAACAGTGTAATTACCTACATCATAATGCTTATTCATCTCATATCCTGAATCATTTGCTACTTTAGGATCATCTATAACCCATTGAAAATTTGCTGTTTCCTCTACCTCTATTACATTAATACCAGGAGTCCATGCATGTATTTGTAAAACAACAATCTTCAACAGAAAATATTTAAGTAGATATTTCATCATGTTGTTTTCTCGGGTTGTTTCTTGCAATGTGATGCGTGTATCCAGGTAGGTTTTCCTTCCAGCTTTACTGAGGTGGCCGTGGTCAGAAGCACTTGATAAGGACCTTCAAACCTTGGCTCCAATGTCTTTCTGGTGTGTTTCTTTACATATACATAATCCCCTGGTAGCAGAGTATGTGTACCTGCTATTGAATTAGGGTCTGGAAAAAAAGAATACACACTTTTGTGGATCTTAGTTAGGCGTTGTTGTAATTGTATTACATATGCAGTCAAACTATCACATTGCAATTGCATACTCTGTGGAAAGTATAGACCTAATCTAGGCGCATTCCCAAAAAGTATCTCATATGGAGACAATCCTGTTTTTCCTGTTGGAGTGTACCTTATAGAGAATAAAGCCAAAGGCAGACATTCAGGCCATGGCTTGTTTAACTCTTGCATGGCTTTTTGTATTTTTAACTTTATTGTCCCATTTACTCTCTCCACTGATCCCGAACTCTGTGGGTGGTCAGGGGTGTGAAAACTTTGTTGAACCCCTAACATGGTCATTACATTCTGCATGATTTCTCCTGTAAAGTGTGTTCCCCTATCTGATTCTATGGTTTCAGGAAGACCAAACCTAGGTATTAACTCAGTGATCAGTTTCTTGGCTGTGGCTTTTGCTGTAGCTGATTTTACTGGATAGCCTTCGGGCCAACCTGAGAATAAATCGATACACACGAGAACAAATTCAAAGGGGCCGCTCTTAGGCATTTGTATGTAGTCAATTTGCAGTCTCTGGAAGGGGTATTGGGCCCGGACCTGGTGTTTCCGTGGGGTTTTTACTCTCTGTCCTGGGTTATTCAGGAGACAGATTTGGCAGGCTGCACAGTAGTTTCTCGCAGTACTACTGAATCCAGGAGCGAGCCATCCTTGGTTCACAATCCTATACATGGAATTGGAACTGACAAGTGTGGGTAGGTGAACTGCCGCTGCCATTGCTGGGTACAGAGAGGCAGGCAGGCATATTTTGCCTCCTTCCCTCCATACATTGTCAAGGTCTGGTGCTGCTCCCATCCTGACCCACTTATCTTTCTCGCTCTCCCCTGCTTGCTCCTGTAATTTACTCAGCTGCTGCCATGTTGGTTCTGGGATACTCACCTCTACCGCTGCTAAGGTCTCAGGGCTTCCTTCCCCTAGAGCTGCCTGTTTTGCAGTCAAATCTGCAAATGCATTTCCTTTTGCCTCAATTGTTTTTGTGCTTGTGTGTGCCGCTATCTTCATGATGGCCACTCGTTTAACCTCTTGAAGATTGTTCAGGACTCTCTTAATCCCTTCTCCATGTTTTACAGGTGTACCTGCTGCTGTCAGATAACCTCTAGCCTTCCATATATGGCCATAATCGTGCGCTACACCATAAACGTAGGCGGAGTCAGTGTAAATATTCCCTTCTCGTCCTTTTAAGTATTCTAGGGCTTGTTCTAAAGCTTTTAATTCTGCTTCTTGTGCTGACATGTGGGCTGGTAAGGGCTGTGCGTCAATCACCTGTGTATCAGTCACTACAGCATACCCTGTGTGATATTTACCCTTATCATCAGCAAACCTGCTGCCATCTATGTACAAAGTGTGCTCAGCGTTTAAAATCGGTGTATCTGTAACATGTGGGAATCCCATTGTCTCCTGTTCCATGAGCTGAAAACAATCGTGTTCATCTACTTCTTTAAACAAAAGAGTGTCAGGTACCTCATTTCCTTTCTCACTAGTACTATTAGTACTATCATTCCCCCTTGCCAAATCTGGTGACTGAAGAGGCAAAAAGGTGGCCAAATTTAAGGTTGTACAGTGCTGAAAAGTGACATTTGGAGGTAAGAGTAAAGTACACTGTAACCTTAATTGCCTAGCCATGGAAATGTGTTTGGGCTGTACCTGAGACAAGAGTGCATGTATGTCATGTGTGGTATGCACTACAACTGGATTGTCTAGAACAATCTCTGATGACTTATCTATGATAATTGACACTGCAGCTACCGCCCGTACACAGGACAGTGAACCTCTAGATACTGGATCTAATGCTGCTGAAAAGTAAGCGACTGGTCTTTGTTTTACATGTGCCTGTGTCAGAACACCTGTGGCGTGTCCAGTGATCTCAGCAACGTATAGATTGAATTTCTTAGTGTAATCTGGAATACCAATGGCCGGAGCAGAAACCAACAACTTTTTCAAAGTGATAAACGACTCATAAACTACTTCTGTAAGCACATACGGTACAATTTTCAAACAATCGTATAATGGCTGCATCAAAGCGCTAGCATGTGGTATCCATTGTCTACAATATGACACAATACCTAAAAACATACGCAATTGTTTGAAATTCCGTGGGGTTAACATTCCCTTTATCACTTGAACCCTCTCCTCAGTGAGATGTCTTGTACCCTGTGATATACAATGTCCCAGAAAGATAACTTTTTCCTGACACATTTATAATTTGTTCCTATTAACCTTGCAACCCTTTTCTGCTAGAAATCGCAACAAATTAAGGGTGGTATCCAAACAAGTTTCCTTGTCCGGGCAGCATAACAATAAATCATCCACATATTGTAACAATACACAGGAATCTGGTGGTACCCATTCTCCCAACACCGTTTGCAATGCTTGCGTGTCCAGGTTAGTTGCCGATTTTTGATTGAAAATGCGAACCATAGTTGGCATTCTTCAGCAAGTGCGACAGAAAAGAAAGCATTCGCTAAATCTATAACCGTAAAGTAAATACTAGTTGAGGGTTTTTGTGACAGTAACGTATGTGGATTGGGTACTAAAGGTGTCATCGGGGCTAGTATTTTGTTGATTGCTCTGAGGTCTTGGACCATCCTATACTTAACCGGACTACCGGCTATCGTTTTCTTTTTAACCGGGTACAAAGGAGTATTTGCCGGCGATTTTATTTCTTTTAAAACTCCACTTTTTAGGAAGGATTGGACCTGCATTTCAATGGCCGCCTCTTGGGGTGCACTGAGTGGATACTGTTTTTGTTGGGGTAGCACTGCTCCTGGAATCAGCTGTAGGGTAACCGGAGGTATGGGCAAAAGTCCAACATCAGCTGGATGCTTTTCCCATAGTTCTTCCGGAAGGGATGACAAGATCTGATCCAAAACAACAGGAGATGGACCGGACAGTTCTGATTCCTCCTCCAGGTATTGTATCAGGTTACACATCTCCATGTGTTCTTGATCATCCCTTATAGCTAAGGTGACAGTGCCATCAGGGTGATAGGTAATGTTAGCTCCTATTTTCTGTAAAATGTCAGCTCCTAGCAAATTAGTGGGGGCTCCTCTGGATATTAAAAAGCGTGAAAAGAACATGTGATTTCCAACTTTAACTTTTAAGGGTTTTGTCAATGGCGCATCCATTGCTTCTCTAACACCTCTCCTTGTCTGTCCCTTTTTATTTCACTTCATACATCCGGGTCTAAACCCGCTGCTCCTTTCACCTTAAATTTACGAAGGACATCCTTTAAGTCCTGCGCTTCATCTTCCCCACAGATGTTTTTAATTATCTGTGGCACCGTGTAATGTGCCACAATTCCCTGACGGGGTTTTGTGTTCCTCTGGCCCATTCTGACAGTCCTGCCTAGGTAGCGTGTGGGACACTTAGTGTACAATATAAAACACTTAACCAAGTTACACTAGTTCCTCGTTGCCTTCCTCCTAGGATGCCAGAATACTAAAAACCTCTCCTGAATGAGATTCTTGAAACCGAATTACTTTATATGCTAGTCAACTGACAAATATTATGACCAGACTGACAACTACAACATATACAAGCATTCCTTGAAGTGACCAGGTATCCGACTAGATCTCCGGACTTTATGGAGACCTTATTCCCCCCCGTATCTGGGATCCCTCTTCAGACACTCTTATCCCTGCTTTTTGGAGCAGACAGGGCTTTTACTCGCAACCCGTCTATGGTTTATGAATTAAATTGAATATCAAACTTAAGCGTCAGACCCCCCAAGTCCTCTTGCGAGGTAAGGGCGCATTCCGTTGCTCATTGGGATGATATTCTTTCAATTCATACCAACCTAGGCAAGGCTCATTCACTTTCTCAACAAGACAGACAGACAACAAACAACAAATAATTCCAGCAATATAAACCACAATATGCTGTAATTCTAGACTCACCACTACAGAGGCTGGTGTTTTAAAACCAGGAGAACCATAACTGACAGAACGGATAGGCACAAATCAGGGGAGCACAGAATATAAGAAAAATAAAGCTTTTTCTTACCTGGCCAGGTTTTTGATCTGTGGGTCCCGGAATGCCTGTCCTTTCGTTCCGTCAGCGTAGCTCAGCCACCTCTTGTAGCAACTTGGTGGGTCCCTGTTGTTTCGGGCGCCAAAATGTTAGGTGCAGTTTCTATGGAACTGCTTGTTGGTTTATATTACTTTGTCAAATCTTAGCTCTCAAAGAAATAGACACAGAATCAGAGTATCTGTATATCAGTCTATGAGCCTTGAATGTCCCGTACTGAACTTGAACTGTCTTGTTTATTCTGAGTTTTTATAAGATTGGTTACATAAACACAAGTCTCAAAGTGCAACATAGATATCAGATAATAAAAGCAGTTTCGACAGATAATTGTGGCTCAGCAGCCAAAGGTTACATTTCATAAAATACTGCAACGCAGGCATTATCATATTTCATAACAGACTACATTTCAATAACAGATTTACACGTAAACATTAGATTAAGTGAGAACTCTAAATCAAATCCCTAACCCTATCAACACAATACAAAAACTGAGGCACCTACAGCAGAATGAATGCTAATTTATACGTTCATGTTGAGGGCGGGTGCAATTTAATCCTGCTAAACACACAATCTAGTACAAATAAACATCTGATCGATGTCTCGCAGCGGTGGCTGTCTCGCTGCGCAGTGGCTGTCTCGCTGCAGTGGCTGTCTCGCTGCACAGTGCCTGTCTCGATGCAGTGGCTGTCTTGCTGCAGTGGCTGTCTCGCTGCGCAGTGGCTGTCTCGCTGCGCAGTTGCTGTCTCGCTGCAGTTGCTGTCTCACTGCACAGTGGCTGTCTCGCTGCGCAGTGGCTGTCTCGCTGCACAGTGGCTATCTTGCTGCAGTAGCTGTCTCGCTGCACAGTGGCTGTCTCGCTGCAGTAGCTGTCTCGCTGCGCAGTGGCTGTCTCGCTCCACAGTGGCTGTCTTGCTGCAGTGGGTGTCTCGCTGCAGTGGCTGTCTCGCTGCGGAGTGGCTGTCTCACTGCAGTGCCTGTCTCGCTGCAGTGGGTGTCTCGCTGCGCATTGGCTGTCTCGCTGCAGTGCCTGTCTCCCTGCGTTGGCTGTCTCACTGCAGTGCCTGTCTCCCTGCAGTGGGTGTCTCGCTGCGCAGTGGGTGTCTCGCTGCAGTGGCTGTCTCACTGTGGAGTGGCTGTCTCACTGCAGTGCCTGTCTCGCTGCAGTGGGTGTCTCGCTGCGCAGTGGCTGTCTCGCTGCGGTGCTTGTCTCCCTGCGTTGGCTGTCTCACTGCACAGTGGCTGTCTCGCTGCAGTGGCTGTCTCGCAATATTTAGACATTGTCTAACTGGGTCTTGTCCCATGAATTTGGAGTTATTTAATTAGTTTTCTAATTAATTAAGCCAACATTCGTTAACAGTCTCCTCCCGCCACTACATTATAAAAGACCAGCTATCGTGAGGAAGAAACAAGATGCGGAACCCATGCTCGGGCTCTTGGTTCTTCCCTTCTGCCTCCATGAGATGGTCTTCTGTAAATGATGCAGAGACAAAATCAC
Source organism: Aquarana catesbeiana (assembly GCF_042186555.1). Taxonomy (NCBI): domain Eukaryota; kingdom Metazoa; phylum Chordata; class Amphibia; order Anura; family Ranidae; genus Aquarana; species Aquarana catesbeiana. The sequence goes on from NC_133334.1 coordinate 118,402,232, forward strand.
CAGTGGTGTTGCTACTGGTGATGAAGAGGGGGGTGGGAGAACACCCGATGTAATGAGGAAATTGACTGTAAACATAAAAAAGGGCCACCTGATGGCATCTGGTGGCAGGTGACAGTGGCAAGTGAGACGCTCGGTTGATGAATGAAATGCTAACACCAGGTGTTTGTAGTATATATGCAGTGAGACAGCCACTGTAGCGAGACAGCCACTGCAGCGAGACAGCAAGACAGGCACTGCAGCGAGACAGCCACTGTAGCGAGACAGCCACTGCAGTGAGACAGCTACTGCGCAGCGAGAAAGCCACTGCAGCGAGACAGCCACTGCAGCGTGACATGCACTGCAGCCAGACAGCCACTGCGCAGCCAGACAGCCACTGCAGCGAGAGAGCCACTGCACAGCGAGACAGCCACTGCAGTGAGACAGCCACTGCGCAGCGAGACAGCCACTGCGAGACAGCCACTGCGCAGCGAGACAGCCACTGCAGCAAGACAGCCACTGCAGGAAGACAGCCACTGCAGCGAAACAGGCACTGTGCAGCGAGACAGCCACTGCAGCGAGACAGCGACTGCGCAGCGAGACAGCCACTGCAGGGAGACAGCCACTGTGCAGCCAGACAGGCACTGCAGCGAGACAGCCACCGCTGCGAGACATCAATCAGATGTTTATTTGTAATAGATTGTGTGTGTTTAGCAGGATTAAATTGCACCCCCCCCTCAACATGAACGTATAAATTAGCATTCATTCTGCTGTAGGCGCTGCAGTGTTTGTATTGCGTGTAATGTTAACGTATAAATTAGCATCCATTCTGCAGTGTTTGTATTGTGTGTAATGTGAATGTATAAATTAACATTCATTCTGCTGTATGCTGTAGCTGTGCGGGTGCACTCCCGCTGCAGTGTTTGTATTGTGTGTAATGTCAACGTATTAATTATCCTTCATTCTGCTGTAACTGTATTGTGTGTAATGTGAACGTATTAATTAGCATTCATTCTGCTGTAGCTGTGCGCGCTCCCGCCGTGGTGTTTGTATTGTGTGTAACGTCACTTCCGTAACATTATCTGATGGTTTCACTGGTTGGTATTATGGCAAAACTTTTGGAACGCATATGGGGTACTTACGCATGCGCAGTGCGTAATTTCTCTGCGGAGCGTCACTTCCATAGCAATCTGTGATGGGTCGCCGAATGGGTCGTGACAGGGCAAATGGACTATCTCTGTACAGTACACTAAAGATAAACTTAGGTATGAAGACAATCATGTAAAAAGATATACAAAAGTTTATTAATACACAATACATGACAAAATATCAATAATAAATAAAAAGAGGTGTCGGTCCATGTGTATCACCAGGTGATGGAGAAATTCACAATAGGATAGTTAATCACGGACAATGTTTCTACTAGTTTCGCGGACTAGGCCGCTTCATCAGGAAAAATATCTGCAATTTAATTAGCACATGATCAAAAAACAATGCATTTAATCACATACAGAAAAAACACACTGTGTTTCACACAATATATGACTTTAAATAATATACAGCTGTTAGAAAAGGGGCAGATGGAGGACCGATTACCCGAATCCCTGCACACACAAGGCACAAAACGTCACCAGTATGGGGGTCTCCCGCGGTGACCGGGGGAGACTACAAATTGTCAGGCTAGAATCCGAATGACATGAGATGCATGGAATGGGTAAATCAGGGACTGGAACATGTGAAGGAGAGAAAGAGGGGGGAGGGGGGCAAAAAAGGGGGAAAAAATGGTGAAGAGAATGGGGGTGAAAAGATCAAGGTGGTGGTTAACCAGAGCTGATTAAGTGGACAAGGAGTGCCAAGTGAAGGGTGAAGGGTTTGCCCCCTATCCCTTTTGGTGGGCACCTGGTTGGGGACCAGGCTCCCACCCCCCCTTATCTAAAGCAGGATTAGGTTATAAAAAATATCCCAAGCTTTGAACATCTCACGAAGCACTGTTCAATCCATCATCTGAAAATGGAAAGAGTATGGCACAACTGCAAACCTACCAAGACATGGCCGTCCACCTAAACTGACAGAGAGCATTAATCAGAGAAGCAGCCAAGAGGCCCATGGTAGAAAAAACAACAAATGCAGTACTGTAAAGTGTGTATTATTAAAATCACGTACAACCCCTGGCAAAAATTATGGAATCACCAGTCCCTGAGGATGTTCCTTCAGTTGTTTATTGTTGTAGAAAAAAAGCAGATCACAGTCATGGCCAAAAACTAAAGGCATTTCAAATGGCAACTTTCTGGCTTTAAGAAACACTAAAAGAAATCAAGAAAAATAATTGTGGTGGCCAGTAACAGTTAGATTTATAGAACAAGCACAGGGAAAAAATTATGGAATCACTCAATTCTGAGGAAGAAATTATGGAATCACCCTGTAAATTTTCATTACAAACACTAACACCTGCATCAGATTAAATCTGCTTGTTAGTATGTAGGTAAAAAGGAGTGATCACACCTTGGAGAGCTGTTGCAACAAGTGGACTGACATGAAGCATGGCTCCAACACCAGAGATGTCAATTGAAAAAAAGGAGAGGGTAAAAACCAAAAGAGGGTAAATCATCACGCAGTGTTGCACAAGATGTTGGTTGTTCACAGTTGGCCGTGTCTAAAACATGGACCAAATACAAACAAAATGGGAAGGTGGTTAAAGGCAAGCATACTGGTAGACCAAAGATGACATCAAAATGGAAAAACTCTGCCTCCATGGGAGGCGTCCCGCTGACTGCAGCCTTTTTACAATGACAGCTGTTATATAGCTGAGGGTGGGGCCACTCGGTGACGTAAACGGGTGACTCCTCTGATGTCATGTGACATCACATGGTGTCAGAATGGGGCGGGGTCACCTGGTTATGTCACCGTGTGCCCCACCCTCAGCTATATAACAACTGTCAAAGCAAAAAGACGGCAGTTGCGGGGACGCCTCCCATGGAGGGGGAGTTTTTCCATTTTGTTTTTTTCACGGGAACGTCGGACGCTGTGATTGAAGATGAATGGACATTGTGGGACACATGGGCCTGGTATGGATTTTGGGGAGGACCCCCACGCCATTTTTTTAAATTTTGGAGCGGGGTTCTCCTTAATATTCATAGCAGACCCAAAGGGCCTGGTAATGGACTGGGGGGAACCCATGTCTTTTTTCTTCAATGCTTTTTTATGTATATTGCCAGGATCGACAATACATTACAGCTGCGGGCAGTTTTAAATGACATTTTTTCCTTTAGAAATGTCATTTTGCTGTGGCATAGTAAAGCTCATCACAAAGATGCGCTACTTTGCAGGCGGACTAAGGAGACCCCCCCAGGCACGATATTTAATGGCATATTTCATTTTTATTGTTTCACTTTAAGCATCATTAAAATCTTATTTTAAAGCCTTTTTTTTGCAATGATACATGACCCCTGGGGCAGTACCCGGGTCCCCAAACGCTTTTTATGGCAATAACTTCCATAAAAGCCAATAAAATGAGCACTTTTGATTTTTTACGTTTGTGTTCCATAGACTTTAACAGTGTTCACATGAATGTTGTGCCTGTTTGCATGTTCTGCTGTGAACTAAACCGGGGGGGGGGGGGGGGGGGTTTCAGCTTATCCCTAGTGTAGATATAGATATAATGTAATATGGATGGGGATTATATCACACTAGTGATATGTGTAAAATATAAATAAAAACTTTTGGGTAAGAATTAGATATGTATGTTATTCCATTATGTGCAATAATGATATAACATCACTAGTTATGTAACATGACCTTTATTATATAGAGGGGCTATAACCAGGTGTTGTCTAGTAAAGGAGGGGGATTTGTAAAAAAGTTAAAAATGTGGATAGTGTTCCACAGGATAAGACTAGCGGTGTCATTAATTAGAGTAAAATAGCAAATGATGTCTATTACCTCTCAATCATTAGCCGCTAAGCCTCACACCAAGCGAATGCCACCTCCTCCCCCTCCCCTCTCCCCTAAAAAAACCTCAAACAAATTACTTCATGATCTAACTACATTCTATAATAGGGGTACCAATACCCCAGTCCCATCTTCACAGACTGCACACCCAGTATGCAGTAAATCGCTCAATCATCACTTCCCTCCCCCTATCACAAATCATTATCCTACTATAAGCGCCACACCGTCCGTGCTCCCTTCCCACTCCATCCCTGTACCCTCCATTAATGATCGATCCCCAATTCCAAGAAAACATGCTCCTTGTCCCATAGTCTTTGGGTCATCCCATGTGCACCCACCACAGCACTCACATTAGAGTTTAATCCAGAACTCCTAGCCAGTGTCAGCCATGACACATCCAATATAGGAGACAATATCACCACTCACCATTTCCCCAGCTCTGAATATGCTGTGGAATCCAACCCATCTCAGAGCTCTTTTTTGTCCCTCAATCCTCTACTACCCGTCAAACCAAAAAGAAAATGCAGCCACTGTGCCCATCATAGTGCAGCCACTGTGCCTTTAAATGCAGCTACTGTACCCATCAATTGCTGCCAGTGTGCCCATCAACTGCTGCCAGTGTGTCCATCAATTGCCGCTACTTTGCCCCATCAAATGCTGCCAGTGTGCCCATCAATTGTCGCTACTGTTCCCCAATCAAATGCTGCCAGTGTGCCCATGAATTGCCGCTACTGTGCCCCATCAAATGCTGCCAGTGTGCCCATCAATTGCTGCTACTGTGCCCCATCAAATGCTACCAGTGTGCCCATCAACTGCCGCTACTGTGCCCCATCAAATGCTGCCAGTGTGCATCGCCTGGCACTTACCTGTCTCGCAGCGGTTCAACAGCAGTGTCCTGCACACTCCTCAATGTCTTCTTCCGTCCTCTCTATCAGGTGTCCAATCACAGCGCATGAAGTTTCAGCCAATCAAGTGACAGGTAACAGACCCGAGCACCTGATTGTCTGAGAGGCGGTTCAGTGTTAGCAAAGCGAATTCCTCCTTTGCGCCCGCTGTTCACCTTTTTGGGCACCTATTAGAGCCTATGGCTCTAACAAGGTGCTTCCAAAAAACCACCCCCGCCGCTGTAATTCAGGTGCCCAGCGCCCGAAAAGGGGCCGGATACCTAGGGGGTGTCAGTGGCGCCAATAGATAGATTCATGCAATGCATGAATCTATCTATAGTGATAGAGCGGTGCCAGGAGAGAGGGGGCGGCGCTCCTGCGCCCTTTATGGACGCACCACCACTGACTGACAATATCCCCAAAGGGCAGTTCTTTCGACTTCGGCGTAACTGTACCAGAACAGAAAACTATATAGAACAAAGTGTCACCTTGAAAAATAAGCTAAAAGAAAAAGGGTATCCCGACTCCCTAATTCAACGAGCATATTCACATTACCTAGTTGACCAACCGTCTAAAAAAGATAAAAAGGCCTTTGATCACACAATTCGTTTCACCACCCAATACCATACAGAACACAAAAAAATTGAACAAACTCTCAAAAAAAATTGGAATATATTGCTGGAAGATCCTCATCTTCAACCCCTTCTCCCAGAACAGCCACAAGTCATGTACCGGAAAGCCCCTAATCTTAAAAACAAAATAGCCCAAAGCAAACTCAAACACAAACATTGCACTCCATCCACTTGACTCTGCCTCATTCCCATTGTAGGCATGTATAGGTGCAACAAACCCCTGTGCAAAATTTGTGTGTTTATTAACCATGGGAAAAAAGAGTTTGTTGCAAAAGGCAAAACATAAGTTTGGTGAATTTTACAACTGCTCTTCTGACCATGTAGTATATTGTTTGAGTTGCCCCTGCAATTTATTATATATAGGACGTACTATTTGTTCACTTAGGCTTGATTCACACCTATGCATTTTTAGTGCTTTTTGCATTTTGCAGATTTGCACTACAGAACATGTTCCATAGGAAACCATGTTAAATGGGCTGTAGTGCAAATCTGCAAAATGCAAAAAGCACTTAAAATGCATAGGTGTGAATCAAGCCTTAGAGAGAGATTTGGAGAACATCGTAGGTGGGTGGAGGGAGATATAGACAAACATAGCGTTCCTCACCACTTTGCCAAACATCATCAGGAATCATCTGCAGGACCAGAGGTGTGGATAGTAGAACAGATCTCCAGAAACCTCTCAGAAGCCGAAATATTCCACAGGCTTTGTGAACGTGAGACTTTCTGGATGTATTCTCTAGATACCCTCTCACCTAGCGGCTTCAATGAAGAACTAGAGGTGTCCAAAATGTTATAATATTATATTAACTTATTGAGACTGGGACAGAGGTTCTCCTTCCAGCAGGACAACAACCCTAAACATACAGCCAGAGCTACAATGGAATGGTTTAGAAAATTGAAAATTCATCCAATCTGACAGAGCTTGAGCTATTTTGTAAAGAAGAATGGGCAAAAATGTCACTCTCTAGGTGTGCAAAGCTGGTAGAGACATCCCCCAAAAAGACTTGCAGCTGTAATTGCAGCGAAAGGTGGTTCTATAAAGTATTGACTGAATACAAATGCACGTCACACTTTTTAGGTATTTCTTTGTAAAAAAATTTGAAAACCATTTATCATTTTCCTTCCACTTCACAATTATGTGCCACTTTGTGTTGGCCTATCAAATAAAATCCCAATATAATACATTTACGTTTTTGGTTGTAATATGACAAAATGTGGAACATTTAAAGGGGTATGAATACTTTTTCAAGGCACAGTATGTGCTTTTTTTAAAAAACCAAAAAACTGCAATCAAGATAATCTAAAGAGTACCAAACTGAAGTAAAATATGTTATTAATTAGGTTCTTCATTTCATTGTAATGTCAATTAGGGATGAGCCGAACACCCCCCGGTTCGGTTCGCACCAGAACCCGCGAACGGACCGAAAGTTTGCACGAACGTTAGAACCCCATTGACGTCTATGGGACTCGAACGTTCGAAATCAAAAGTGCTCATTTTAAAGGCTAATTTGCATGGTATTGTCCTAAAAAGGGTTTGGGGACCCGGGTCCTACCCCAGGGGACATGTATCAATGCAAAAAAAACTTTTAAAAACGGCCGTTTTTTCGGGAGCAGTGATTTTAATGATGCTTAAAGTAAAAAAAAAAAAGTGAAATATTCCTTTAAATATCGTACCTGGGGGGTGTCTATAGTATGCCTGTAAAGTGACGCGTGTTTCCCATGTTTAGAACAGTCCCTGCACCAAATGTCATTTTTAAAGGAAAAAATCTCATTTAAAACTGCTTGCGGGTTTAATGTCATGTCGGGTCATGGCAATATGGATGAAAATCAGTGAGACAAACGGCATGGGTACCCCCCAGTCCATTACCAGGCCCTTTGGGTCTTGTATGGATATTAAGGGGAACCCCGCACCCAAATTAAAATAAGGAAAGGTGTGGGGCCACCAGGCCCTATATACTCTGAACAGCAGTATACAGGCGGTGCAAACAAGACAGGGACTGTAGGTTTGTTGTTAAGTAGAATCTGTTTGTAATTTTGAACATTTTTAACGTGTTTAGCTCCAGCCAAAAAATCTTTTCTAAGCTTTTTGGAAAACATAGGGAAGGGTTATCACCCCTGTGACATTTGTTTTGCTGTCTTTCCTCCTCTTCAGAAGATTTCACCTCACTTTTTTGTCCCAATGAAAAATGTTTTTTGAAAATTTGGGTTTTTTTGTGGAACAAGGATTGGAAAGCATCAGTGGAAAGGAGAAATTGTTTTCCCATATTAACTCTTACAGGAGAGAATTTCCCTTCCTAGGGGTAGATTTCATCTCACTTCCTGTTGTCTCCTTCCGTTTGCAAGTAGGAGTCGTTTGTAAGTTAGATGTTTGAAAGTAGGGTCCTGCCCTATATACTCAGCAGAAATTTGGGCCTTAGGTGTTGCTGTGGCCACAACACTGTAAGCCCTCACAGGGCCCTGCTGTGAAATATTAGATCAAGAATTGTAATTACATGCCCCTGTTGAACAGGAGCTGAAAAATTAGGCCTTAGGCACTGGTGCTGGTGCCACAACACTGCAACCCCTCACAGACACTCTAGTTGGAACGCAGGAACGAGCCCTGCTGCAAATTATTGCTTCAAAAATTGTAATTACACGCCCCTGTTAGACAGGGGCAGAAAAATTGGGCCTTAGGCACTGGTGCTGGTGCCACAACACTGCAACCCCTCACAGACACTCTAGTTGGAACGCAGGAACGAGCCCTGCTGCAAAGTATTGCATCAAAAATTGTAATTACACGCCCCTGTTAGACAGGGGCAGAAAAATTGGGCCCTAGGCACTGGTGCTGGTGCCACAACACTGCAACCCCTCACAGACACTCTAGTTGGAATGCAGGAACGAGCCCTGCTGCAAAGTATTACATCAAAAATTGTAATTACACGCCCCTGTTAAACAGGGGCTGAAAAATTGTGCCTTAGGCACTGGTGGTGGCGCCCAGAACCAAAAATGTTCTTACAAGCTATCAGCGTGATGATTGAGGAGGAAGAGGATAATTACTCAGGGATAGTCACTCAGCATCAGCATAGGCAGTCTTTGAAGGGATCTGAGATTTCAAAAAAAATTATTCGGTTACATCAGCATCAGGTGCTTGGTAGCTGGTGGTGATCCAAGACTCATTCATTTTTATGAAGGTCAGCCGATCGACCGAGTCGGTGGACAGACGCACCCTGTGATCGGTTACCACGCCTCCAGCAGCACTGAATGTGCGTTCCGAAAGAACGCTGGATGCAGGACAGGCCAGTAGCTCAATTGCATACTGTGCAAGCTCTGGCCAGTGATCCATCCTCAAGACCCAGTAACCCAGAGGATTTTCGGTGGGAAAGGTGTCCAAGTCTGATCTTGCCCCTAGGTATTCCTGCACCATGTAAAACAGACGCTGGCGATGGTTGCTGGAACCGATCATACCTTGGGGCTGCGGACCAAAAAATTGTCTGAACGCATCGGTCAGACGGCCACCTTCTCCACCGCTCCTTCTTTGACTGACCGAAGCCTCAGCAACACGTTGTCCAGAAACAGGAGTTTGTAACCTCCCAGTCTCTGGGAACGCGTTGCACAGACCTTTCTGCAAGGCCTCCCGAAGATGTTTCATCCTCTGCTCCCTCTGCGATGGCAAGATAAGGTCCGCAACCTTACCCTTGTAACGTGGATCAAGGAGGGTTGCCAGCCAGTATTGGTCCTTCTCCTTGATACCACGAATACGAGGATCCTTACGCAGGCTTTGCAGGATCAGGGAGGCCATGCAGCGTAGGTTTGCTGAGGCATTCGGTCCGGAGTCCTCTGGGTCACTAAGAACGACATGGTCCGCAGCCACCTCCTCCCAGCCACGTACAAGTCCATGTGTTTCTTGGGACTGATCCCTTAAAGACTGCTGCTGATGCTGAGTGCCAGGCTCCACCTCCATACTGACACAATCTTCCTCCTCCTCCTCTTCCTCCTCGTCCTCTTCCTGTGTGATCGGCGGGCACGCAGGAACACTGTCTGGATAAAGGGGGCCTTGAGAGCTAAGGAAGTCCTCCTCTTCCTGCCTCTGTTCTGCCTCAAGTGCCCTGTCCATTATTCCACGCAGCGTGTGCTCCAACAGGTGGACAAGGGGGACAGTGTCACTGATGCATGCACTGTCACTGCTCACCATCCTCGTGGCCTCCTCGAATGGTGACAGGACAGTGCATGCATCCCTGATCATGGCCCACTGGCGTGGGGAAAAAAAACCAAGCTCCCCTGACCCTGTCCTGGTGCCATAGTCGCACAGGTACTCATTGATGGCCCTCTGCTGCGTGTGCAGCCGCTGCAGCATGGCCAACGTTGAGTTCCACCTGGTGGGCATGTCACAGATTAGGCGGTTCTTGGGCAGGTTAAACTCCTTTTGGAGGTCCGTCAGCTGAGCACTGGCATTATATGACCGGCGGAAATGCACACAGACTTTCCTGGCCTGCCTCAGGACATCCTGTAAGCCCGGGTACCTGCCCAAGAACCGCTGCACCACCAAGTTAAGGACGTGAGCCAAACAGGGCACATGGGTCATTTGTCCCTGTCGGAGGGCAGAGAGGAGGTTGGTGCCATTGTCGCAAACCACCATTCCTGCCTTAAGTTGGCGTGGCGTCAACCACCTCTGAACCTGCCCCTGCAGAGCTGACAGAACCTCTGCCCCAGTGTGGCTCCTGTCCCCCAAGCACACCAGCTCAAGCACCGCATGGCATCTTTTGGCCTGCGTACTTGCGTAGCCCCTTGAACGCCTACGGAGCACCGCTGGTTCCGAGGAAGAGGCCATGGAGGAAGAAGAAGAGGAGGGGGTGGAGGAGAGAGGTGTGTCACAATCAGCATTTTGGAGGCGTGGTGGCGGAACAACCTCCAACACTACTGCACCTTGTCCTGCATCCTTCCCAGCTGCCAGCAGAGTCACCCAATGCGCCGTGAAACTTAGGTAACGTCCCTGTCCATGCCTGCTGGACCATGAGTCAGCGGTAATATGCACCTTACCGCTGACCGCCCTGTCCAGCGAGGCATGGACATTGCCTTCCACATGCCGGTAGAGAGCCGGAATCGCCTTCCGTGAGAAAAAGTGGCGTTTGGGTACCTGCCACTGAGGAACCGCACATTCCACAAACTCACGGAAGGGGGCAGAGTCTACCAACTGAAAAGGCAGCAGTTGAAGTGCTAGCAATTTTGCCAAGCTAGCATTCAACCGCTGGGCATGTGGATGGCTGGGAGCAAACTTCTTTCGGCGGTGCAGCAGCTGGGGCAGGGAAATTTGCCTGGTACAATCTGACGTCGGTGTACCAAAAGCAGATTGCCCACAAGTACTTGGCTGTGACACACCTAATTCTACACCTTCATTCCTCTCACTGCAGGTCTCAGAGAGGACTGAAGGTCTAGTGGGGTTGGAAATCTCAGCTGATGAGGAGCAAGGAGAGATCCTCTTTGTTCTTTGGTGTGGGTCTTTTAGATACGCTTGCCAACGAACTGCATGGCAGGTCAACATATGTCTGGTCAAGCATGTGGTACCCAAGCGGGAGATATTTTGGCCACGCGAGATACGCTTGAGACATATGTTGCAAATAGCAGCGGTGCGATCTGATGCACTCGTCTCAAAAAAGGCCCACACCAAAGAACTTTTTGAATAACGCGCAGAGACTGCAGCGCTCTGCACATGTGGAGCTTTGGGGTGTGATGCAGTCAATGTGCTGCCCTTAGGCTGGCCCCTGGAGGGCATCCTGCCTCGTTGGTGATGTGCTGCCGCCTCCTCCTCCTCCTCCTCCTCCTCCTCCTCCTCCTCTCTCCTATCAGGCACCCACGTTGAGTCAGTGACCTCATCATCCCCTCCCTCCTCATCACTGGAGCAAACCTGGCAGTATGCTGCAGCAGGGGGAGCATGACTGCCAGATTGCTGTCCTTCTTGGGCACCCCCTCTGTCCGCGCTCATGTTACTGCCTTCATCGAGCTCAGTATCGTCATCAGAGCCTTCCAAACGCTGGGCATCCTCCTGGAGCATGTACCCAACACTGTGGTCAAACAGTTCGAGGGAATCCTCATGAGGACATGGTGGAGCTAGGGAAGGAGTCACTGATGACATTGAGCTGAGGGAAGAGGCCGCTGCTTTGCCAGACAAAGCACCCTGGGCATGGGTGAGAGAGGATGAGGAGGATGAGGACGGCTTGGTCATCCACTCGACCAAGTCTTCCGCATGTTGCGGCTCAACATGGCCAGCTGCCGAAAAAAAGGCCAAGCGTGTCCCATGGCCACGTGCTGATGAGGATGCACCGTCTCCACGACCAGCACTAGACACAGAGCCTGCTTGCCCTCTCTTATTGGCTTGTGACTGTCTGCCTCTCCTTCTTGGCCTTCCAGACATACTAATGGCCTGTAGCTGCACTAAGCTGGGATAGAACACCTGTAATTTTCTTCAAGTAGCTTTATATACTGTAACCAGACAAGCCTGCCTGTCAGTAGGAAGATAACAGGAACGGATCTAGCTGAACACTGTGAGCAGGACGCACTGTACTAAATGTAAATAGTCTAGCTGCCTGACCGTGGTACTAATAGGATCAAATAGAACACCTGTAATTTTCTTCAGGTAGCTTTATATACTGTAACCAGACAAGCCTGCCTGTCAGTAGGAAGATAACAGGAACGGATCTAGCTGTACACTGTGAGCAGGACGCACTGTACTAAATGTAAATAGTCTAGCTGCCTGACCGTGGTACTAATAGGATCAAATAGAACACCTGTAATTTTCTTCAGGTAGCTTTATATACTGTAACCAGACAAGCCTGCCTGTCAGTAGGAAGATAACAGGAACGGATCTAGCTGAACACTGTGAGCAGGACGCACTGTACTAAATGTAAATAGTCTAGCTGCCTGACCGTGGTACTAATAGGATCAAATAGAACACCTGTAATTTTCTTCAGGTAGCTTTATATACTGTAACCAGACAAGCCTGCCGGTCAGTAGGAATTTAACAGGAACGGATCTAGCTGAACACTGTGAGCAGGACGCACTGCACTAAATGTAAATAGCAGGAACGGATCTAGCTGAACACTGTGAGCAGGACGCACTGCACTAAATGTAAATAGCAGGAACGGATCTAGCTGAACACTGTGAGCAGGACGCACTGCACTAAATGTAAATAGCAGGAACGGATCTAGCTGAACACTGTGAGCAGGACGCACTGCACTAAATGTAAATAGCAGGAACGGATCTAGCTGAACACTGTGAGCAGGACGCACTGCACTAAATGTAAATTGCAGCAACGGATCTAGCTGAACACTGTGAGCAGGACGCACTGCACTAAATGTAAATAGTCTAGAAGATAACAGGAACGGATCTAGCTGAACACTGTGAGCAGGATGCACTGCACTAAATGTAAATAGCAGGAACGGATCTAGCTGAACACTGTGAGCAGGACGCACTGCACTAAATGTAAATAGCAGGAACGGATCTAGCTGAACACTGTGAGCAGGACGCACTGCACTAAATGTAAATAGCAGGAACGGATCTAGCTGAACACTGTGAGCAGGACGCACTGCACTAAATGTAAATTGCAGGAACGGATCTAGCTGAACACTGTGAGCAGGACGCACTGCACTAAATGTAAATAGTCTAGAAGATAACAGGAACGGATCTAGCTGAACACTGTGAGCAGGACGCACTGCACTAAATGTAAATAGCAGGAACGGATCTAGCTGAACACTGTGAGCAGGACGCACTGCATTAAATGTAAATAGTCTAGATAGAAGATAACAGGAACGGATCTAGCTAAACTGAATACAGTGTATATATATATATGCAACACCTGGGATGCATATATATACACAATACACTGTAAGTGCAGCTAACTGACTGACTGTTCTGCCTAATCTATCTAACTCAAATCAAATGACACTGTCTCTCTCTCTCTCTATCTCTCAGCACACCGGAACACACACTACACAGGGCCGCCGTGCAGGCGGCCTTATATAGTGTGGGGTGTGTACTAAATCCCCTGAGCCATAATTGGCCAAAGCCACCCTGGCTTTGGCCAATTACAGCTCTCTCTACTGACGGCGCTGTGATTGGCCAAGCATGCGGGTCATAGTGCATGCTTGGCCAATCATCAGCCAGCAATGCACTGCGATGCCGCAGTGAATTATGGGCCGTGACGCGCCACACGAATTTAGCGCGAACGGCCCATAACGTTCGCAATTCGGCGAACGATCGAACAGCCGATGTTCGAGTCGAACATGGGTTCGACTCGAACACGAAGCTCATCCCTAATGTCAATGTGCCTAATACCCCAATAAGTATTGCAAAATAAGTACTTGGGCATTTTTTTTTTTTTTGCAAAGCCTGATAACATCTTCATACATCAATGGGTATGCTTTAATGGGGCCTTCTGAGATAAAATCCAGTGTTCCATATTCCCATAAATTATTAACATAATTAAGTTATCTATACTTGCTGGTGGAACATACATCATCTGCATACAGCACTGGACCTGTCTGGAGTTCCCCTGTGAAAGGTAACAATATGCTGATATTTATAAGTGCCCACAGTGGATATTTTCCAGAACCAGAACAAATGTGAGGACCTGTGGACATTGGCATGTAGAAAACCAAGTCCAAGAGACTGGAGGTGATCAGTATATACTTCCAGGCAATGAAAAACATACCCGGGATGGCACTGTACCTGTGTGGTACCTTACCCTACAACATTTGACAGAAAAATGAACCTGGGTTTACATTTATCACACAGGATCACAAATTAGGTTATAAAAATGATAAAGTATTTTATTTACACAGGCATAGGGTATTGGGCTATTATGTAGAATATATGTCACTAGCAATAAAACATTCTGATATGTCTATAGAACATTCAATTCTCTTTTCATCCACTTTACTTTTAGTAAACATGTATTTATATGCATGTTTTATTTATATTAGCAAAAAAGGGCTTTTGGTTTGTTGGCTATTGGGGTAATTTGAGAATTATGTAACACAGGGCTCTGCAGAGGAAAGGTTGGAGCTGATTAGACATTTATTCACAACATTCAGTTATTCTTTAAACATTTGCCTTACTCAAGTTTATATATTCTAAAAGAAAATAAACTATTATTTTTGTGTTAACCTGCATCTGAAAACATTTTGGAGAGGATGTATTTGTATACTGTGTATATTAATGTTTATTGTCCATCTTTCCCATTTGGGATTTTAAAAGGTAATTTATATAATATATTCCTTGTGCTAATATCTATTCATAGAATCACTTACACACCCCAATGACAATACTGGGTGCGGAAGGTAAAATATTAAAACAGGGAAAATTGGAAGAAAAGCAGAATTATGGTCTATAGCAGAGGTCCCCAACCCCCGGGCCATGGACCGATCCATGGTCTGTTGTTCACCGGGCCACCGTCACACAGCAGGCGGTGAGTCCTGTCACAGACCGCTGGCCATTTAGCAGCCTGTGTCTACTCTCTCATATCTCCCGACCAGCCACCGATGTCAGCCTATTAGCAGAGCCGGAGGCGGGAGTGGCTGCAGTGGCTGCAGATCGGGGCAGAGAGTGGGAGAGAGTGGGAGACTTTTCATAATAACAAGCGGGCAATCACCAGCTTGTTAACATGATAAGTTTGGCAGCTCTCGCTCTCTGTCCCAATCTGAGACACTGCAGGGGGGAAGCAGAGATTGGAAGAGGCATTGTGCTTTTAAACAGGAAAGGGGGGAGGGCATGATTGCAGGGAGAACTGTGATGGGAGAGGGCATGACTGCAGGGAGGACTGTGATGGGGGCCATGACTGCAGAAAGGACTGGGATGGGGGGGCCATGACTGCAGTGAGGACTGTGATGGGGAGCCATGATTGCAGGAAGGACTGTGATTGGGAGCCATGACTGCTAGGGGGACTGTGATGGGAGGCCATGACTGCCAGGAGGACTGTGATGGGAGGCCATAAATGCAGGGAGGACTGCAATGGGGGTTATGACTGCAGGGAGGACTGTGATGGGGGGCAATGACTACAGGGAGGACTGTGATGGGGAGGCCATGACTGCATGGAGGACTGTGATTGGGGCCACGACTGCAAGGAGGACTGTGATGGGAGCTCCATGACTACAAGGAGGACTATGATGGGGCACCATGACTGCAAGGAGGACTGTGATGGTGGGGCTATGACTGCAAAGATGACTGTGATGGGGGTCATGACTTCAAAGAGGACTGTGATGGGGGCCATGACTGACTTCAAGGAGGACTGTGATGAGGCAATGACTGCAAGGGGCACTGTGATGTTGGGGGCATGGCTGCAATGACTGCAAGGGGCACTGTGATGTGGGGGGTCTGACTTCAATGACAGCAAGGGGCACTGTGATGGGGGCTCATAACTGCAAGTGGCATTGTGATATAAAGGGGAGTGTACTGTTAAGGGGCACTGTAATAATTGCAGTGCAGTCCCCTTTATATCACAGTGCAGTGCAGGGGGGTTGTAAGACTCCCCTGTCCCTGGAAAAATTGGCTACACCAAAAGCTGTCCCTGATGCCAAAAAGGTTGGAGACTGCTGGTGTACAGTATAATGCCCTATTAAGTTGCACTGAGGCATTGAAACAAGTGTAGCACTACCCCCAGAGGAGCCGCTGAAGTGTCTTTTGATTTCCATGCACACCTCAAGGTGACATACCTTGCTCATCCAGTAGTTACTGACAAACCTTGAGGTATTTCAGAGTTTATTCGGCCAAGTATAGCCTGAATGAAGAGAGGATTAGAAAGTGTACTTATAGAAAATATTCAGTAAGAAAATAAAGTTACTTTGAGAGATGTGGTGAAACACCTGCAGTGTTTTGACCTAGAGTAATTAACAAAATTGTATTGCTTTTACCTAGTAACAGTATAAAAAAGACAGTCCTAATGTGCTATAACAGTCCCAGTTTAACCCCATTGGCCAGTGAATGATAAAAAAAAATAAAAACATTGGCCAGAAAAGTTGGGACCCTTGAAGAAAGCACAACAGTTCCCAGCAGACTTGCACAATGCAATTCCCTTACCAGACCCAGGACGTCCTCTTCTGGGTTTCTGGTGCTCTAATTCAGCTCCAGGCCTCAGACAGAAATAGGAGTTTCTGTGATTTCTCTCTTTCACTCCTGCTGAGACAGACCTTCTCTTCCTTCCTTAAAAGTGGTGGGAGTGCTCTGTAGTACAGTCTGATTTCACCAGGCATCCAAATCACACCTCATACCTTCCCAGGGAGAATGTTCCCATTTTTGAGGCAAGGTCCTGTGCAAAGTCTCTCTGAGGTTTCTTCCAGGTGTGGTCAGCTATGGCAGGGTTCCATTCAGCCAGTTGTCCAGTCTCTTTGTTCAGCCGGTAGTCTCTTTTTCTCACCCCTTGTCTTTCAGACTGACATCTTTCCTTTTCTCAGCAGCCTACAGACCCTCCTCTCCTTGCTTTGTAGCAGCCACCAATCACCATCCTTCTAGGATGAACTCAGACCCAGACATGATTGCTGCTTCCTGCACTAGAGACACTCCATTTACAAGCATTGCAAAGTGGTAGTCCTAAAGATGGCTGCTGCACTTCTACATTATTGAATATTCAGTTTAAGCATGTCCACACTGCAGGATGTGGATGAAGGATAATACAGCGGCAACAAAGAAAGAAGTTCCTCCTCAACTGTAGTCCAGGTTACACAAGGAAGCTAATTGCTGTAAATGATAAGTCCCTTTTATTTAATTTTTCTTTACCCTAAACTTTATACATCAGCCATATAGCGTGGTGCGTGAGAGATTATTATAACAGCCATTGGCCAATCATTTGTTCAGTTTGTTCAAGCACAAAAAATGTTCAATATTTGAACATTAATGCTAGTCTCCTACAGTGAACGGATACAATTTTACATGCCACATACAGGCAAATTATAGCAAGCTTGTGCCATATTCTGATGTAGTTTGCAATGCTCTTTGATTATATAGTTTAGCTATGGTGTGTTTAACCGGTTGACGACTGGCTTGCGTACATATACAGGGGCACAATGGCACTGCTGCGCGAAACCCCGTACAGGTACAGGGCATGCTCTTGCGGCCAGGGGGTGCCCCCGCCACGTTTGCGGCCATCAAATTCGTTCCGGAACCGATCAATCCTAAGGTCCAGGCCAGTGATTTATGGTCTGGATCTGCTGATCGGTTCTGGCGAATGAAATCCTTCCCCTGCCTATAAGTGTAAACACAGGCAGGGGAAGTGATGTCATCTCCCCTCGTGGAACTCTTTTTGTTCCAGAGAAAGGAGAGGAGACATCTCACAGTAAGTTGCATCAACAATACACTAACACCAGTACACGTAGATACACTTGTCACCCCCCCCCCCCCCGATCACCCCCCCTCAGTTAACCCCTTCACTCCCTGTCACAGTGTCACCCAGTGCAGTTGTCAGATTTTTCACTGATCACTGTACTGGTGCCATTTGTGACACTAATCAGCATTAGGGAAGTTAGTGGCAGGTCCAGATAGCTTTAGGGTACCCCCTAACCCGCCTTATAAAGGTTTACCCCTTGATGACCCCCTGTCACCATTGATCACCATATTAGTGTTATGGGTGACACTGGTTATTTTTTATAGTGTCAGGGAGCCCACCGTATATTACCTAAATAAAGGTTTAACCCCCTGACCACCCGACGGGTGATATCAGTTAGGTACCTGCACCACCCAAGTGCACTATCAATCCATCACTGTCACTTACAATACACAAAACACATAACTGCAGCATTCGCTAACAGTTTTTTGGTAGCATTTGAAGCAGTCGCTGACAGTCAGGTGCTCTTTTTTCCTGTGAGTCTCACTAGTTGTACCAGTAAATTTAAAGGCCAAAATGTCCAATCAAAGGTACACTAGTGAAGAGGCCTACACGTTTCTGAGCATGACAGATGAGAGTGAAGAGGAAGCCACCCATCTGTCAGATTGAGGCTCAGAATACGATCCTGTAGACAGCAGTGGCACCCTGACAAATAGCTCCGACGACGGAGTAGTGGTACCTGCCAAGGTCAGGCGTACCCAACCCCATTCTTCTGCTGTTGTTGAGGAGCAAGAACCGCAGGGCTCTCGTATGGAGCAGAGAGCCAGTACTAGTGCCGCTCATCCTTCTGGTGAACTGGCAAGCACCAGCGGCCTAGTACATCCTGGTCGTACATCCAGCACTGCAGTAACACTTGGTGACGTGGCGAGTCCCATAAGTGCAGTTCAAGCTGGTGAGGTGGCTAGCAGTGTCCCGCAGCCACCAAGAAGACAAAGACAGGCCCGTTAAGCCAATAAAGCTCTTCCTGCTGCATTTGCTAATCTGAATTGGGAGCCCACAACTTCTGCAGCACTGTACTTCCCCCATTCACTGGCCAACTTGGAATTCAGGTGGAAACAGTTGATTTTACGTCACTTGATTTTTATTCGCTGTTTTTCACAGAAGATCTCTATAGATCTATTGTGGACCAAAGCAATTTGTATGCTGGTCAATTCATCACCACTAATCCCCAGTTGACCCTTGCCAGAGATTGGAGACCTATTACAGTCTCCGAATTTAAGACCTTCCTGGGCCTATCCCTCCTCATGGGCATAACTAAAAAAAGTGAGTTGTGGTCATATTAGTCCACTGACCCAATTCAGCATATGCCCGTGTTCTCTGCCTCCATGACCAGGACACGATACGAGCATTTCTTGCGGTTCATGCATTTTAATGACAATGAACTCTGTCGTCTTCGGGGTGACCCTGAATATGATCGACTCTACAAAACTGTCCCTCGTAAACCACTTCAACCAACAATTTGCAGTCTTGCTTACTCCCGATCAAGTTGTCTGCGTTGATGAGTCCCTGATTAAGTTTTCTGGCCGCTTGTCATTCAAACAATATCTTCCCAGCAAGTGTGCCAGATATGGGGTCAAGAAGTATAAGGTCTGTGACAGGGCAACAGGCTATACATATAGTTGTATGGTTTAAGAGGGAAGAGATAGTTACATAAAGCTGGGGAACTGCCCAGACTACTGTTAGAATATTAGTCCAAATTCATTATTCGGCATTTATAGGTGTTATATTATATTCATGGCAAGCTTGCAAAACATATTTGGTTTTATGATTAATCATAATAAATATAGTATGTGTGAATGACCTTGATCAATTGATTTGATACGATTCTTCATCTAAAGCTGAGTATTGCTAGAAGTATCTGGTGTATGTAGTTAGTTTGAGAATGACATATAAGGTATCTGGTATAGAATGTCAAGGGAGGTCCAGAATAGACCAGTATTTATGTAGAGGAATAATATATATTTGTTTATATCCTGTTAAGTTAGTTTAGTGTAGTCTCAGTCATATTAATAAGTATTAGTGTGACAGACCTAGCCGGGAGAGAGACTTTTGCAGGGGACTGAATGCTAGCCTCCTGCCGATCGATCATGGGCCCTGGCATTTGGGGGAACGGTGCTCTTTGTGAGCTGTATGCCTGGGGACCCTTGAGGTGGTATTACTGTGGATTCGGGTCCTGGTCCCCCAGGACACACAGACTCTGGGGACCCTGGATTTGCCATATTAGAAATACTGGCTGATTCATAATGCTGGGACAAATACTGTTAGGAGATGCTGATGTTAATTCCAGCCACCTGTCTGTCTGTTGCCTGCTAGAATGTGTATTGTAAATAAGTCTAGTATGGATCTAAAAGTCATTAGATCCCCATTGTTGTTTGTGTTAATTAACTCTGCTATTGTGTGAAGAAGAGTTCGGTGTTGATTTGTGATGATGTTGATTGGGTTTTCTGAGCTACAAGACGGACAGTTTGACCTAAAGGTCATGTCTGAGTCATCTAGGCTGTCTAAAGGGATTAGTTAATTAGCCCATGTTAATTAGGTTTCTGGTCACAGGTGTATGTTCAGAGTAATATGAGCAGGAGGTATGCACCTCCTCTTTTACTGTATAAAAGAGCCTGTATTCCTTTCAATAAAAGAGAGTCCTGGTTGAACTTACATACAGCCTGCCTGGTGTTTGTTCTGAGCTACACAACTGGATTAGAACGGCACATAGCTGTAGTTCTAGTCCCGGAGCATCGGATGACCGAACCATCAGATGTTGCGATCTGCAATCTGATTCTATAGCTGCAGAGGAGTGTCGGGAGAGTGGAATCGAGCGAGCAGGGGCTCGTTACAATTAGTATATAGTTACTTAATGTAGTTAAAGTTGGTCATATGTGTGTATGTTCATATTAGTAGATGTTTGGTTATATGACATGTAACATTTTTGGTAAATGCCTTCTATCCATCTGTACATCTCTACTGAACTGACTTTGCTGTAATATTTTTGGTAAATGTCTTCTATCCATCTGAACATCTCTACTGAACTGACTTTGCTGTAACATTTTTGGTAAATGTCTTCTGCTGCCATATCTTTAAACTTCTATATTTAATGCTAGCTCTATAACAAACATACTGCAATAGCAATATTACTAGTGATTGATTCTCAATCTCATTTGGCTTGAGTGATCAAGAGAGGTAATTAGTTTTACAACCCTAGCCTGTGTCATGTTGTTAAATTCTAGGCCAATTGCCAAAAGCACACCATATGAGAGGATGGTAGGGGCTGGGGCACAGATTCCACAGCTGGAGTGCAGAGTTCAGTGTTTATGTAAGGTTCCTGAAAGAACAGCGCTTAACAGATACCATGTTTCTGCTTACCATGACATAGAAACCAAGAGTGACGTATCTGAAGCTGAAGCCTATCTAGGAATGTGAAGGAATCTGGCAGGAAGGTTTGAAGTTACATTTGCATTGACAGATGAGCTTCAAGACAGTGGCTGGGACTCTGACTGGTTAGTGGATACTTCTCAGCAAGAGTGGAAAGTGAGGCTACATAACAGCAAACCTTCCAAAATAAACAGCAGTGATCTTCTGGGAAATATTAGTATATTTCCTCTCCTCCCTATTGATGTTCTTTGGGAGGGTCAGAAGTGGGTACAGGTAGGGGACAAAGTGTTAGTCAGATATTCAGGCAAGAAGCCATTTAGAGGAGAGATTTTAGCTGAAGGGCCTGGATCTACTGTTTATGTATTGTTAGAAGGAACAGATAATCCGCTTTGTTTTCCACTCCACAGGCTGTCTCCGATTTGAACCATAGGAAGACCAGAGAAAAGTGGTTACATGATGGAAAGAATGACGAAAGATCGCAAGAGCTGTGGAGAGCAAGGCCTTTGATGTATTACAAGCCTGGACTTGTTTCTAAAGAACTTTAGAATGGACTTTCTAATGAACTTTTTAGTTAAAGACTGAAACACCTTCTCAGTGACAGAAACGGGAGCTGTTGCATTCAAGGAAAATTAATGTTTAGAATGAGTTTAGTAATGAAGAGATTTTGTGTGTAGTCTGAGAAAAAAAAATCTAGGGCGGAATGTGTTGCGTTTGTTACAATATGATTTTTTTTTATTAATCAGACTTACGATACATGGGACATAACATTACAAAATAGCGGTTGGTCATAGAGATATTGTCTGTTTTTAAATATCATTGTTGTGTTCAATTGATAGTTCAATTAACAGGCTATTGTCTCTATAGCTACAGTAAACAAGTAAGAAATGTACTTTTCTGAGGTTCTTTCAGCTCTCAAACTGAAAGAATGACTGTTAGATTACTGTCAGATGTTGGCTTGATTAGACAATGGGTACGTAGACAGTGGCGTCACTAGGGTTGGTGTCACCCAGTGCGGTAAAACATGGTGTCACCCCCTCCACCAACTATAGTCGCCCCTCAGTACAGACCCCCCCTCCACTAAGTGCAGACCCCCCACTAAGTATAAACCCCTCTCAGTACAGACCTCCCATCAGTATAGACCCCCTCAGGACAAACCACCCCCACCTACATTACTATAGACCCCCCAGGACAAACCACCCCCCTACATTACTATAGACCCCCCAGGACAAACCCCTCCCCCTACATTAGTATAGACTCCCCCAGGACAAACCACCCCCCCTACATTACTATAGACCCCCCCAGGACAAACCACCCCCCTACATTACTATAGACCCCCAGGACAAACCCCTCCCCCTACATTAGTATAGACCCCCCAGGACAAACCACCCCCCCTACATTACTATAGACCTCCCAGGACAAACCACCCCCCCCTACATTAGTATAGACCCCCCCAGGACAAACCACCCCCCCTACATTACTATAGACCCCCCAGGACAAACCACCCCCCTACATTACTATAGACCCCCCAGGACAAACCACCCCCCTACATTAGTATAGACCCCCCCAGGACAAACCACCCCCCCTACATTAGTATAGACCCCCCAGGACAAACCACCCCCCCTACATTACTATAGACCCCCCCAGGACAAACCCCTCCCCCTACATTAGTATAGACCCCCCCAGGACAAACCACCCCGCCTACATTAGTATAGACCCCCCAGGACAAACCACCCCCCCTACATTACTATAGACCCCCAGGACAAACCACCCCCCCCTACATTAGGTTAATTTAAAACACCCGGGCGGCAGCTGGAGAGGAGAGGACAGTATGCAGCCGCGCCGCCCGGGTGAAGTGTGTCAGGCTTGGGAAGCATGCGTCAGGGAGGTCGGAGGAGGAGAACTGTCTGAAGTGGAACACGTTGGGCACGCCCCCCCAGTGACGTCAGTCACGTCTTTGCGCGGCTGGTCTCTCACACAGAGACAGCCGCTCCGATCTAATTTCGCTCTCCTCCTCTGACAGGAGGAGGGAGGAGGGACGGGGGATGGGCTTCGACACTCGGCAGGTCGAGGCGGCGATCAGCAGAGAGCCGCCTACGGACAAGGAAGAGGAGAAGGGAGGGGAGCACTCTGGCGCTTCAGCGCCCCCACCTCTGTGGCGCCTGGGTGCACTGCACCCCATCCAGGATCGTCCCTGCTCGGGATGGTGTCACCCCTCTAGTGGGTGGCACCCGGTGCGGACCGCACCCCCCGCCCCCGTCTAGCAACGCCACTGTACGTAGATACAGTTTTCAACAGTCCATTGTTTCTACAACTACAGTGAACGGGCATGTTTTCTGTTGTTTGGTAACTATGGCAAACAGTCTGACAAATAAAAGGGATGAGTAGGGACACACACACACACCATCATGCTGTAACATCAGAAGCCACCCATGATAGAAGAAACAGTGCCTGACGCTCTAGAAAAATCGTTGCCAATGGAGATCACGAACATACAGTAACAGAAGATAAGTAACCTTTAAGTGTATTTGTACTATTATAGACCATAGGCTGTTCAGTTTGCTAGGCATTTTGCTTGTTATAGATATCTGTCAGTCTTGTATTGTATTCTAATATTGTAATAGTTTTTGTATGTACAGCATCTTTGTATAGTAAAGCACATTTACACACTGTAGAAATCTCAGCTTCCTTGCTTATACCACAGAGTAACCTTGCTAGATAGACGCAAGCAAAACAATATCCAATACCCCTCCCCCTCTGGCAACCACCGCAATCCACTCAGTTTAATTTTTATCCCCCTGCTTCCTCAAAGCAGCCCACCAATCTCATGCGCCCTTTGGAACGCCCGCTCCATCTGTAACAAGCTAACATCTGTACATGACCTCTTTATCTCTCATGGCTTTAACATACTCGCCATAACAGAAACCTGGCTTCAAAATTTTGACTCAGCTTCTCCTGCTGCCCTCTCCCATGGTGGTCTCCATTGGACTCACTCCCCAAGACCCAACAGACAGAAAGGAGGTGGAGTTGGCTTCCTTCTTTCCCCACAAAGCACCTTCCAAGTCCTTCCTGTCCCTCCCTCTCTATCCCTCTCTTCTTTTGAGATGCACTGTATTCGGCTGTTTTCCTCCATTTCTCTGAGGATTGCAGCAATTTATCGGCCTCCGGGACTGGTATTGTGCTTTCTTGATGACTTTGCTGCCTGGCTACCCTACTTTCTCTCCTCTGAAATACCCACCATTATTCTTGGTGACTTCAACATTCCTGTCAATGTTAACAGCCCAGCTACAGCTAAACTTCTCGACTTAACCTCATCTTTTGACCTAACCCAATGGACACATACTTCCACTCACTCCAATGGTAATACACTTGACCTTGTATTCTCCCATCTCTGCAACCATGGCAACCTCACCAACACCCCCTTTCCTCTCTCTGATCACAACCTCATTACTTTCACTGTATCCTTGCCTCCAACCACCCATCCCTCCAAGCAGCAAACAATTACTTGTAGAAACCTTCGCCACTTTAACCCTTCTCTTCTCTATTCTGCTACTGACCACCTATATAACATAATCTCTCCCCTGTCCTGACCTGGCCACCTCTGTCTACAACAGTTCATTCTCATCATCACTAGATGCACTTGCTCCTCTAACCACACACAGAATCAGGCCCCCGACCGTTACAACCCTGGCAAACTGACAACACTAGAAATCTCAAGAGACATTGCCGTGCTCTTGAACGACTGTGGCATAAAACCAAATGCCTGCAAGACTTCACCCTATATAAATCTGCCCTTCTAAAATACAATTCCTGCCTCCATGCTGCCAAACAAGCCTACTTTGTCTCTCTTATTAATTCCTTGTCATCCAGTCCCCGTCGGCTCTTCTCAACCTTTAACTCTCTGCTTCGTCCCCCACCCCTTCTACCCACTAACTCACTCACTGCCCAAGAGATTGCCAATCACAAGACAAGATCGATGCAATTCGTGCGGACACCTCCACTGTGCGTACGTCTTCCCCGCCCAACATACCTTGCCTAGCAGCACATTCAACACTCTTCTCTTTTGAATTGGCTATTACTGAAGAGGTTACAAAACTTTTCTCAGATGCCCACCTAACCAATTGTCCCTTGGATCCTGTTCCCTCACAACTACTACGGTCACCCTCTTCTTCTATCCTTTGCTCCCTCACTCACATCTTCAATCCCTCCCTCTTTAGTGGCACCTTCCCCTCCCCTCTAAAACATGCGCAGATCACTCCCATACTTAAAAAGCCCTCACTGGACCCTACCAACCTGCACAACTTAAGACCCATCTCATTGCTCCCATTCACCTCTAAACTTCTAGAACGCTTAGTCTACAACCGTCTTAGCTCCTACCTCAGTGAAAATAACATTCTTGACTCCTTACAGTCTGGCTTTCGCTCGCAGCACTCCACGGAAACTGCCTTACTAAAACTCACTAACGATTTACTAACTGCTAAAACCAACAGCCAGTACTCCATACTCCTACTACTTGACCTCTCTGCGGCCTTTGATACTGTTGACCACCCGCTCCTTCCCAATAAACTACATTCCCTTGGCCTCCGAGACTCTGCTCTATCCTGGGTCTCTGCCTATTTATCACAGCGCTCCTTCAGTGTCACCTACAACTCTATCTCCTCCTCTCCATTGCCCCTTTCTGTGGGGGTCCCCCAAGGCTCTGTTCTTGGACCCCTTCACTTCTCTATCTACACCTCCTCCCTTGGTCACTTGATAACCGCCCACGGCTTCCAATACCACTTATACGCCGATGACACCCAAATCTATCTGTCTACTCCTCACTTCACTCCTTCAGTCTCCTCTCGCATTACTAACTTACTAACTGACATATCAGCATGGATATCACACCACTTCCTTAAACTAAATCTCTCTAAAACTGAGCTATTAATATTTCCACCCACCCGTGCCCTCCTCCATGACTTTTCCATCAAAATCAACAATGCAACCATCAGTCTCTCCCCTCACGCCAGGGTACTAGGTGTAATCCTAGACTCTGACTTGTCATTTCAACCTCAAATCCAATCGTTGTCAAAAGTTTGTAGAATTCACCTCCATAACATCTCTAAAATTTGCCCCTTTTTAACAAATGAAACCACCAAGCTCCTCATTCACTCCCTTGTTATCTCTCGCCTTGACTATTGCAACTCCCTTCTCATTGGCCTACCTCTCCATAGGCTATCCCCTCTTTAGTCTATCATGAATGCTGCTGCCAGACTTATCCACCTTACCAACCGATCAGTGTCTGCCAACCCTCTCCTCCAATCCCTACACTGGCTCCCAATCACCCAGCGAATTACATTCAAAATACTAACCACAACATACAAAGCCATTCACAACTCTGCCCCAAGCTACATCACCAATCTTGTCTCCAAATATCACCCAAATCGTCCTCTCCGCTCTTCTCAAGACCTCCTGCTCTCAAGCTCTCTCATCTCCTCCTCCCATACTTGTCTCCAGGATTTCTCCAGAGCCTCTCCCATCCTCTGGAATTCACTAACTAAACCTATCCGGCTATCCCCTACTCTTGCTACCTTCAGGCAATCCCTGAAAACTCATCTCTTCAGGAAAGCCTATCACGTCTCCAACTAATCTCCTACCACTTCCATCAGCTCATTTCCCACAGTTACAACCTTTTGTACCACCTGCCCCACCCTATTAGATTGTAAGCTCTTCTGAGCAGGGCCCTCTTAATCCTTTTGTATTTTATTGTATTATAACTGTATTGTCTCCCTTTTATATTATAAAGCGCTGCATAAACTGTTGGCGCTATATAAATCCTGTATAAGAATAATAATAATAATAATAATAATAATGATCAGCACATTACTACAAGTGTTACATGTGGGATTGTCAATCAAACTCCATATATGATTCTCTGAGTTAGTATCTCCTTTTGTAGAGCACAGGGATATGAAATTATCAGAACTCCAGCTGTTGCAAAACTACAAGTCCCATCATGCCTCTGCCTCTGGGAGTCATGCTTGTGGCTGTCAGAGTCTTGCAATGCCTCATGGCACTTGTAGCTCTGCAACAGCTGGAGGTCCGCTAATTGCATATCCCTGGATATTGCTGAAGTTAGCAGAAATTAATGTGTGACAATTTAGAGGAAATGTATCGTGTATCCTCACAGGGTGATACTGTGTATACACGGATAGAGATGGGCCAACGTTCCAATAGCATTGAAGAAAAATATGGAATTTACAAGAATGGACTTTGCAGGCACATAAGTTTAGAAAAAATAAGTAAATGTATTTAATTGGATAGAGTTAAAAAGCTTATATTCAATGCATAAAAGAAAACACACATCATATAACAAATGACATAAGATACTTCACCCTAAGGACTCAAAGAACACTTCAATTGTAGTTTGAGAGGAAAACAATTGATGGTTATAGCAGAATATAACCAGTAGCACTATTCAACATGAGTAGGGTGCGTGGAGTGATTGAGTCCAAACGAGGGTCACAAGGGAAAACTAGTCGCTCGACATGTTGCGCGCCTAACAGCGCTTCTCCAGGAGCTACAGATATAGTATGTAGGTTTATATAATAGATTGTGAGGGTAAAGTGTGAGATACTTCAAGCGAATAGTCCTCACTAGTAAGAAGTTAGTAAAACTCAGTGACTAAAAAAAGCCTATTAAAAGCTGTAACTAATAGCAAACATTGGGGGTTGAAAAAGAGGGTAGTAAGCCAAAATGATCAACGGTATTGATTGAAGCTGCAGCATTAATCAATGAAACAGCCTGTCCAATGATTAGGAAAGGGCTCAAAGCGATTGTTGTCTTATATACAGGGCCGTCTTTAACGCAATGAAAAAGGGGCAGCTGCCCTGGGCCCAGTCATTGTTGTGGGGCCCAAAGAAGCTGCCCCTAGAGCCTGTGCTGCCCATACTCGCCAACTGTCAGGAATTTTAGTAAATTCCCAAAAATCAGAGCCGCGGTCAGCACAGCACATCGCGACTCAACGCTGAACCAGTTTTAGGGATTGCTACCCACTCTCGGATAGCACGGACTGCAATCTCCGCCCCCTGTACCTCCCCCCTACCTCTCTCCCCCGGATGTTTTGCAGGCACTCGGGACCAAAGGAACATCTGTGAGGTGGAGCCTCCTGGCTATAGATGTTTGAGTGGGTGGGATAGACTAGAACCCGTCCTACAAGATCGCACCCGCCGGGATGTGGGTGGTGCAATAGCGAACTGAGCAGTGGGAGCCGTGTCTCGAGCTAGTGTGTCCGGACGGAGGTAAACTAATCTAGCAGCATATTTTGGATTAACTTGCAGGCACCTCTCTGCTAAGTCTGCTGATCCACTGCAGCTTAACATAGAAGTGCTTCCTGTTAGCTGACAAATGGGGAGATGGCTTTTTTTTCATGTAGCACTGGGAGAAATTGGGCTCATTAATGATTGCCACTGACTCAGGTTTTCACTGCCCCTGGTGTATGCCCTCCTGACCCCCCTGGCATGTGCCCTCCCAGCCTCTGTACTGTGCCCTCCCACCCCCCCACTCTTCTATCCTGACCCCCCCTGGCGTGTGCCCTCCCAGCCCATGTAATGTGCCCTCCCACTCTTCCTTTCAGACCCCCTGGCATGTGCCCTTCCAGCCCCTGTACTGTGCCCTCTTGACCCCTGCACTGTGCCCTCCCACTCTTCCCTCCTGACCCCCCTGGCATGTGCCCTCCCAGCCCCTGTACCATGCTCTCCTGACCCCTGGACTGTGCCCTCCCACTCTTCCCTCCTGACCCGCCTGGCATGTGCCCTCTCAGCCCTTGTACTGTGCCCTCCTGACCCATGCACTGTGCCCTCCCACTCTTCTCTCCTGATCCGCCATGTGTGTGCCCTCTCAACCCCTGTACCGTGCCCTCCTGACCCCTGCACTGTGCCCTCCCACTCTTTCCTCCTGAACCCCCTGGTGTGTGCTCTTCCAGCCACTGTACTGTGCCATCCTGACCCCTGCACTATGCCCTCCCACCCCCCACTCTTCCCTCCTGACCCCCCTGGTGTGTGCTCTCCCAACCACTGTACTGTGCCCTCCTGCCCCCTTATTGTGCCCTTTTGACACCTGCACTGTGCCCTCCCCCCCCCCATACTCTTCCCTCCTGATCCCCCTGGTGTGTGCCCTCCTGCCCCCATATTGTGCCTTTCTGACCCCTGCACTATTCCCTCACACCCCCCCATACTCTTCCCTCCTGACCCCCCTGGTGTGTGCCCACCCAGCCCCTGTACTGTGCTCTCCTGCCCCCTGTATTGTGCCCTCCTGACCCTTGTACTGTGCTCTCCCACTCCCTGTACTCTTTCCCCCTGTCCCCCCTGGTGTATGCCCTCCCAGCCCCCGTACTGTGCCCTCCTGTCCCCGTATTGTGCTCTCCTGACCCCTGAACTGTGATTACCAACCTCTGTACTTTTTTCTCCTGATGTGTGGCCTTCCTGCCCCGTATTGTGCCTAAATGACCCCCATACGGTGCCCTTCTGACCCCTGTACTATGCCCTGCCACCCCCATACTCTTCCCTCCAGACCCTCCTGGTCTTTGCCCTCCCGCCCCCCATATTGTGCCCTCCTGAACCCTGTACTATGCCCTTCCAGCCCCTGTACTCTTTCCTCCTGACCCCCCCTGGTATGTGCTCTCCCAGCCCCAGTATTGTGCCCCCCCATGGACTTCTGTGGACATGTTTCTGGTGTGTAAGTTTGGTACCTATTTTGTGTCTGCTGACATGTTTTTGGTGTGTAAGTATGCTACTTATTGTTTCTCTTCAGGCATATGTTGTAAATACAGTAAATGGATGATAAAAAGATAAAAATGAATTAAAATCTTTAACTTGCAGCCACCAATCAGTGAGCGGTAATAATGTGTAGTAACCTCTAGCAACCAGTCAGTGAGCAATAATGATGATGCACAGTAACCTCTAGCAACCAATCAGCAGTAATGATGTCTTAGGAAAAGAAGCTGCGCTGTGTAATGATAAGTGATCAAAAAATTTATTAATTAAAAAATTATGAAAAATTGAATCATAACTCCACGAATGAAGATATAAAAAATTCATACAATATGTTATCACATCAACATTTAAATGCAATCACCAGTGATAAGTGCAAAAAGTAATAAATATAGTGTATAGCAAAATACACAAGCAACAGAGTCAAGTCCACTCCGATAGGCTATTCAAGAGAAGCCCACTTAGTAGAACAATCTTCTGAATTATGACTTTGCAATCCTCCTGACAGCGATGACATGCAACTGCAACAATATGGGGGATGTGATGGGGTGCAACAGAGAGGTACCTCCACCCACAAAAATACTGCCGCTTACAAGCTCCTTAGATCTCTAATTTAAGGAGATCATGCGTGCCTGTGGCTCTTAACCCCAGCCTCGGGTCTTTCAAAGCTTAAATGGCTCCTCAGGCTCTCCACGCAGAGTTTCTTCTATATGGCAGATTTGTGCTCATTCCCCATAAAAGGACATAAAAGCCGAACGCGCACGAGTTACAGTCCTTCCAAAATGTTTGAAACTGACATAACCATCATCATTGGCTCAAAGCCAACGCTTCGATATTGAAGGTCAGACAGACACACACACACCCACTAAGAGAGATGACACAGACATATTCACACAAAAACACCTTGACAAGTTGGAACAGCTGAATTCTCCCAGAAGTCTAAGAACGTAATTTCCTGCTTCTTTTTGGTTACACAAGACAGCATGGAGACAGAAGGCAGCAGCCATGAAGCACATATGCTTTAATAATCTTATTACAGCTTTATACCTATTTATTCTATTTCATATATTTTTACCTACACTGAACTGAACTATTATACTTTTTACATTGTATTTATGATGCCAACTGTGTGACAATAAACTCACACTTTGTTTTAAGTCAGTCTGACTATCAATGCTATTCATCCAGAAATGCCCTTAAGATATAAGAATAATAGATATTATTTTTATTCTTCAACTATATAGGGAGTGCTGGTAAGATTGTGTGGGACCCTTTTTAAGAAAGGGGTACCACTTGTAGGTGGACAATTATTACACAAACGTGCCACTTTTTATTCACTTGTTTGATCATAGAATTGGCGCATGTGGCACAGTGCAATCTAATTGCCGGGGTTTACCCCAGCGGCTTGTAGATTCCCATCTTAGGCTGGGGGAGAGAGCCTGCTTGAGATGTAACAATTTGCTCGCTGTTAAGTGGAGGGATAATAAGAATGTTTTAGTTCTGTCCTCCCTTCACGCAGACACGACGGTCCAAAATCAAACGGCGACTGGTGTTGTGGAGAAACCCCTCTGTGTCCATGAATACAACCTTAACATGGGAGGGGTGGACCTCAACGACCAGTTGATGGTGCCGTACTTAATTGCCCGTAAGGCCAGACGCTGGTACAAAAAAGTGTCTGTATACTTATTCCAATTTGCTTTGCTGAATGCTTATGTGCTATACAAAGCTTCAGGACGAACTGGATCCTTCCTTAAATTCCAGGAAGAGATCATCACAGCACTTCTGTTTCCAGACGGTGCTGTGGCCCAACTTCCCAATGCAAATGCAGTGAGCCGGCTGCATGGGAGGCATTTTCCGTATGTCTTCCCTGGTACCCCTACCAATCGAGCACCCCAAAGAAGATGTATCTGTGGCAAGCGTGGATTTAGGCGTGACACCAGCTATTGTTGTCCCTCCTGTCCTGACCAACCTGGTCTCTGCATCGGTGAATGTTTCGAACGCTACCACACACTAGTGGAGTATTAGCGTACAGCACTGTACAGACTAGGAAACACTTTCACGGGGTCTCCAAAGATGCCATCGCATTTTTAGAGACCCAAACCTGGAACCGTTACAGTAACAAATAAAAGTGTAGAAAAAAATAAATAAATATATATATATATATATATATATATATATACATATATATATATATATATATATATATATAAAAAATAAAAAAGCCAAAAACAGTTGTCGTTTTATTCTCTCTCTATTGCTCTCTCTCTATTGTTCTGCTCTGTTTTACTGTATTTTTTTAACTGCAATGTTTTATTGTTACTATGTTTTATCATGTTTGCTTTTTAGGTATGTAATTCTTTTATACCTTACTGTTTACTGTGTTTTATTGTTAACTATTATTTTATTTTCAGGTACGCCATTCAGCTGCAGCACTAATTTATTTAACTTAACTTTTACAGCAACAGCGTTTGCTCTCACGATACATAAATTTCACCACTACAGTTAAAAAAAAAAAAGAGCATATATGCCAAAGCATTGGGTCCATGAGTGGAGGGGCGATTTGCCCCTAACATTAGGGGCAGATTGCCCCCATGCATATATTTTTTACTCTTTTTTTGTCACAGATTGTTGTTGTTTTATTGAGTCAATGTTTTATTGTTACCATTGTTTGCTTTTCAGGTACGCCATTCAGCTGCAGCACTGATTTACTTATCTTGATAGCAACATCGTTTGCTCTGACGATACGTAAATCAGTGACTCCAGCGCTGTAGAAGGTGATTTCAACACCACAGTTAAAAAAAAAAAAAAAAAAAAAAAAAACGGTGCATGTATGCACACAAATTAGAAGTCAGTGGATGCAGGGCGGTATTCTAATGGTGGGCAAACCCACCGATCAATCTCTATTTTCGTTCAGCCCACAGGCTGCATGAAAAAAAAGAACATTACACTATATGCCCAACAAAGACCAGCAACATACTGGTATGTTGCTGGATTTTGAGTGGTTATACCAGAATGATGGTGGTCAGCTTACATGTAAAAGCAATCCTAGCAGCTATTTAGCCGCTAGACTGCTTTTACAAGCAGTGGGAATGTCTCCCCTCCCGCCGTCTTCCATGGTTTTCTCAGGCTCTCCTGTCCCACCGGGGAACCTGAGAATGCAGCCAGTGGTTCCGGCAGCTAACCATAGAGCTGATCGAAGACCAGAACAGCTCCAATCGTCTCTATGGCCTAAGAAACTGGAATCTACGAGCATTTCATGACTTCGGTTTCACCGGATATAAACAGCGCCATTGGGAAATTAGGAAAGCATCTTATCAGACTGATTTTGGTGTGGTCAGATGCTTTGAGGGCAGAAGAGAGATCTAGAGTCTAATAGACCCCATTTATTTAAAAAAAAAGAGTACCTGTCACTACCTATTGCTATCATAGGGGATATTTACATTCCCTGTGATAACAATAAAAATTATTTTAAAAAAAATGAAAGGAACAGTGTAAAAATAAAATAAAATAAAAAAGCAAAATAAATAATAATAAAAAAAACCAGCACCCCTGCCCCCCGTGCTTGCGCACAATGGTGAACACAAGCGTTGGTCTTGTGTCATATGTAAACAGCAATTGCACCATGCATGTGAGGTATCACCGCGAACGTCAGATCGAGGGCAGTAATTTTAGCAGTGGACCCCCTCTGTAAATCTAAAGTGGTAACCTGTAAAGGCTTTTAAAGGCTTTTAAAATGTATGTAGTTTGTCGCCTCTGCACATTTGCCACATATGTGGCATCCTTATACTCAGGAGGAGCAGCTAGGAGAAGCAGCTGAATGTATTTTGGGGTGTAATTTCACATATGTCCATGGCATGTTTGAGCAATATATCATTTAGTGACAACTTTGTGAAAAACAAATATATATCTTCATTTTCCTGAAACTTGTGACAAAATATAAAATATTGCATGGACTCAACATGCCTCTCAGCCAATAGCTTGGGGTGTCTACTTTCCAAAATGGGGTCATTTTGGGGTTTTGTGCTATCTGGGCATTTCATGGCCTCTGAAACTGTGATAGGTAGTGATGAGTGAAATCAAAAATTTACGCCCTTAGAAAGCCTGAAGGCGGTGCTTGGTTTTCGGGGTCCTGTACACAGCTAGACTGCCAAAAAGTCCCACACATGTGGTATCTCTGTACTCAGGAGAAGCAGCAGAATGTATTTTGGGGTGTATTTTCACATATGCCCATGGCATGTTTGAACAATATATCATTTAGTGACAACTTTGTGGAAAAAAAAAATTATTGTAATTTTCCCGAAACTTATGGCAAAATATAAAATATTCCGTGGGCTCAGCATGCCTCTCAGCAAAAAGTTTGGGGTGTCTGTTTTCCAAAATGGGGTTATTTGAGGGGGGTTTGTGCTATCTGGGCATTTCATGGCCTCCGAAACTGTGTAAGGTAGTGAAGAGTGAAATCAACAATTTACGCCCTTATGCTGCGTACACACGACCGGACTTTCCGGCAGAAATGGTCCAACTGAATCATTCCGTCGGACATTCCGATCGTGTGTGGGCTTCATCGGACTTTTTCTTTCTAAAATTCTGACGGACCTAGAAATAGAACATGTTTCAAATCTTTCTGACGGTCTACATTCCTATCAGGAAAACCGTTCGTCTGTATGCTAATCCAATGGACCAAGCTATTGGCTACTGGTTATTGAACGTCCTTTTTCTAGTCCCGTCCAACGTCATCACGTTCTAAACGAATGGACTTTGGTGTGATCGTGTGTAGGCAAGTCCGTTTCAGCAGAACTGCGTTGGAACTCCGTCGGAAAGACCGTCAGAGTCTACTCTGACGGAAAGTCCGATCGTGCGTACGCGACATTAGAAAGCCCGAAGACGGTGATTGGTTTTCGGGGTCCTGTACGTGGCTAGGCTCCCAAAACGTCCTACACCTGTGGTATCCCCATACTCAGGAGAAGCAGCAAGATGTATTTTGGGGGGTAGTTTCACATATGCTCATGGCATGTTTGAGCAATATATAATTTCAGTGACAACTTTGTGTAAAAATTTTTTTTTGTAATTTTTCAATCACTTATGACAAAAAAATAAAATATTTAATGTGCTCAACAAGCCTCTCAGCAAATTCCTTGTGGTGTCTACTTTCCAAAATGGGGTCATTTGTGGGGGGGTTGTACTGCCCTGCTGTTTTAGCACCTCAAGAAATGAGATAGGTAGTCATAAACTAAAAGCTGTGTTAATTCCACAAAATGTACCCTAGTTTGTAGATGCTATAACTTTTGCCCAAACCATGACTAAAATTGAGTTTTTTATTTTATTTTGTTTATAACAAAAGTAGAAAATATCTTTTTTTTCAAAAATGTCTGTGTTTTTTCGTTTAGATCGCAGAAAATAAAAAACGCCGGGGTGATCAAATACCACCACAAGCTTCAAAGAGACCACTGCTGCCAAGATGTCTATTGAGATTTGGGACTAATAGAGACGAAGGGATACCTCTCGGCAATGTATATTGGATAAAAGGCAAATGGGGGTGGCTACGAGTGGGCGTGTATGTTTGAATGTAAGGGACACACAGGCTTTTGTTCTCTCTCTTGGTTGCTGAGAAGCCTGCAATAAGGTCGTCCCTATGCTATCTTGGGACCTTGCTCTGACCGAGGGCTTGGGCCTATATTCCATGAGGCCCAGACCCCTTTTATCATCCAGAACCCGCAGAGGAAACCATGTGTGATAAGTAACTTTGATATTTCATTGTTTTTATATGTTGTAGAGATGTGCTGTTAGTAAAGTGTGTTCTGATTGTAAGCTATGCAACATTGTAATACCCTTTTAGTACTTTTATGATAGTTTCCTAACTCCTTGGGAAATAAAATAAGATATTGTTTTACTAGCAGCACCGTGTGTTTGGTTTCATAGCTAACCTGGTATTATTGTGATATTAACAATAGCATATGCTCAGAGTTCAATAGGCCAACTAATTATAGGGACTAGATAAATTAATACACAGATATAATATTAATAATTATATCGATTACTACAATTGGCACACAGAGAGAGAGTGTGAATTTTATTTTTACACAGAATCCACAAAAACCTAATGTATTTTTGTCTTGAGTCCCTGTAAGGATAAATCCTAAACTACACCCAGAACTCAAAATCTTCTCTAGTGTGGACAAGATTGGCGCTGGCTCGCAAATTCTGAAACCACGCTTGGATGGTCATGAAGATTCTGTGAAATATTTCATCAGGGAAACGTAGAACCTGGTGAGATCTTTCGCTGATATATGTATATATGTTAAACGTTTGTATCATTAATATGCTTTAGGCCTGTAACCAGCCAAAGGTGCTGGCGAGTAAAAGGGCTGATCACCCTTGGTTAGAGATTGACAGGAATTACCATACATCTTTGAGGAAAAAGTGGGAGAAATATTTTAAATTTTTAATTTTTTACATTTTTTTTTTTTTTTTTACCCACGTGAGAGTGAAATAGCTTTGTTCCAATAGGAGATCAATGTGGCCTGCAACCTAACGGGAAGGCATTGATTGAGAGTCTGCCTTGTGTCTTAGAATGTGCCTTACGTCTGGTAGGCTGTAGAACTACAAGTCACTGTTAGGTTTAAATGGCTTTGTAGCAGTTTTTTTTTTTTTTCGTTTGTTTATCTTTGAATGGTAAGTAACTCTGGTAAAAGCAGGTCAGACCAGTTTCAGTGTGGGGTAGGCTAATTAGCATATCAATGGATATTCCCCAGTAAGCATGTGGTAATCCTAAAAGCCACATAGAACCTACAGGACAGAAGTGCTCATATACAAGGCAGCCGATAATGCCACAGTAACTGTGGTGGGTTTTTTCTATGGATATGCAAAAGTTTAATGGTTTTGAATGATATCAGGTAAAAGTGGTAATGAATGAAGAATATTGAAGGCTAGAAGAGCGATTCAGTTTTTTTTTCGTGAGTTGTAAGAGCTAACGATAATTAAGTTTGGTTTGTTACTCAGTGCAGTGTTGGAACGTTAGTACAAATAGAATTGTGTATTATGTGGATTGTATGGTTGTGAAATGGAACTGGTGTATACATATGTTAAAAAGTACGCTTCTGCCAATTATCATTCATCTGCAGATGAACCTCTTAAAAGCCAGTGTAAGGTTCTATTGTCACAGTGTCACCAACATAATAGCAGATTATTGGGTAAACAGCTAAAAAAGAAAGTTAAAAAGAAAGGTTGGCAAATGAAATTGCAGTGTTGCTCAGAATTAAATTTATATCTGAGCAAATGGAGGGGAAGTGGGAAGCAGAGAGGAGACGTCTCGGGGAGGACATAGAGAAAATCAGTGAAAACCTTATAAAGATTGCAACAGACTCCAGTAGTGAGATGGATGAATTGCGGGCTACAGCAGGCAATTTGTCAGAAAGAAACAGTGAGCTACAAGAACAGCTT
The DNA here is from genome assembly GCF_042186555.1 of Aquarana catesbeiana. Lineage (NCBI taxonomy): Eukaryota > Metazoa > Chordata > Amphibia > Anura > Ranidae > Aquarana > Aquarana catesbeiana. The sequence goes on from NC_133334.1 coordinate 118,439,568, forward strand.
CAGAGGTGCAGCATGGACTGGGATATGAAGAGCAAACTTTTAGAGTCATTGTGAATAAAGATGTCAAAGATGGAAGAGTTGGTTATGTCTTTAGAAAGAAAGTTAGCAAATGCACACTCCCAGCTTTTTACTAAAGATGTATAGTATCGCTCAATGAGCACAAAGGAACATGCCAATTGGCCAATATCTGCACAGTCAATGAGGAGAAGGGCTGTGATGAAACACATTCTGCTACTGCACCCATAGCTTCGAAGCAGAATAACAGTTTGATTACAATCCAAGAGAGACTTACTTTGTGCCAGATTCTGGGTGAATTTAATGCCCTGGAATCACCAGTGAGTCTGTCCAATAAATTTGAGGCTCTAGTCCTTAAATTTCATTTGACTAATGAGGATGCATGTTCTCTTCTGAGAGCATGGCTACCAGGACCTTTGGCAGGCCAGTTATTTGCACAGGTTAATGATAACTTAGCAGATGCAGAGGTGCGGAGGAAAGAGTTGCAGCGTATTGTGGACAGTCGTGATAATGGTATGAGTGATTTACAACGAATGAGATTTAGGAGAGGAGATGACCCAATTTTGTTCTGCAGTGAGTATCTTGCATTGTATACGAAAGCGTTCAACTGTCCTGACTTATTGGAGGATGATACAAGTTTCATATACGCAATGGCCAATAAGTGTTATGTAAGCTATCCTATTAGAATGGCTCTGAGGAATGCTAGATCCTACCAAAATTTTGGCAATATCCTGCGAGACTTCTGTCAAGAGTCCAGTGATAGGGAATATGGGTCAAAGGCAGGTGTATCCGTAATAAGCAGAGGTACAGGAAGGCAGAGAGAGTTCAGACGTTCTAAACGGAATAGGCATGGACATAGATTTTGTAAAGCCCTTAACATTGCTAGCATGGAGCAGGAAACCCCAGAATTACAGGGTGCACAGGCAGCCATAATGGAGTTATCCTCCAAACATGCAAAAGCTGAATGTGCAATGGCGCCTCAGATGATGTCTTGATGATGAAACGCGTATGGTCACGTTGGTACGCATACGTCGCTGCACATCCTATTGTTGGTCTGCTTCCGGTTTTCGGCTGCCCGACCGTGGAACGCACGCCATTGCCTTGCCACTGTTTCCCCCATCGGCTTTGCTTAGCTGGCGGAACAGTGTCGTTTTTAGCTACTTGTACTTGCATTTATCCAAATTAGCTGATTGGCTATAATAAAAACCTATTTTTTTCGGATTCACACTATGAGGCTCATTTTTTCTCCATACATACGGAAACGCTGTGGTGGACGATTCTAAAGGAATTGAGACAACACACAACAGGAAGGGGATCCCGGATCCATAGAAGGAGATACTGACCGGATCTCAGGAGGGGATTTATCTACACTTGCCCATTACCCCTGCAGGGGTTGGGTCTTTCGGTGAGTGGGGACACAAGTGGGGGTTCCAGAAGAAGAGTCACTAACCACGAATATCACATATATAGATACTTTATGAAATATTTTTTGGTTCTTTGGGACTGCCAAGATTTTCCACACTGTTTTTTAGTTTTTTAGTTTTTTAGTTTTGGATACTCACATCATGTGGACTTGATTTATGAACATTTTGGTGCATGATTATTCACCACACCATTGTTGTTATTTGTGTTTTATTTTGACATTTGTATGTGTTTTTTTGCATTTTTGCTTACTCACGTCACCAACACGCACATTCACCTGTTGGTACAATTTAATATTTCTTGATTGCACGTATTTCCTATATGATTATCTAACACACATTCTGCACCTCTGCTTTTCACACCATGTGATGCTTGACAAATAAGATATGCACTTGATAGGTTTTGTTTTATATTCATTTATTGTTTTTTTTTCATATCATTATTTTAATATTATACACTTCTTACCAATACACACCTTATGAACAGCGCCACATTCCCCACTAGAGTTCTTCATTTTTCTTTGGATTACACTTCGGTGTTTGTCCATTTTTTTGGGGGGGCTGCAGTTCTCCTTTACATACCATCCTAAGCGCGGAAATATTTTAGTCTGTAGGAAGCCATTCTAGCCTCTGGAGTTCGTTTTTTTTTTTTAAAAGGTGTGCGCTTTGTCCACCTGAAAGGGGGTTGGTGCATAGGTCTGAAAGTACAGATAATGCATTGTCTTTTTAATGCCTAAAATTTTGAATTTTTGAGAAGCAACGTTCAAGTTCGTTTTGTTTTTAAATTGTTGATCATACCATGGGGATCCATTTTAGAGTGAGTTCAGCCTAAAGGGGTCATGGTTGTTTTGATAGTTTGGTCAGAGTTGCAGAAACCCGGAACACTAAGTTTCTGGGTTCCAAGGAAGGAACTATAAGTAAACGTAGTAAGCGAGCAGATATTATGGATAAGAATTTGATTCTGCTCTTGTGTTTCAATTCCAGAGTCCTGGTGGAGCGAGATTGGAGGGGTCTCTGGAACATGGATGACAGATGTTCATCTGGTTGGCAGTTTGGCTGTGCCGTACCACACTGCAAATTTGTTCTGATAAACATCAGGAGAGAAAGGACAAACAAAAAGATTCAGTTTAATACTTGTTTTTGTTTTTGCTTATGGACAATTTAATCCTAATCCTGAATCTGAAGGACTGTGCCTATCAACGACACTTGTGAGACATTTTTGCCGGATTCACTCCTGATGAATACAAACGTGCTATTAATACATGTGCGATGGGTTGGAGGTTGGGGAAGGAATATACACATCCAATCTGTCAGAACCTGAAATGTAAAATATGTTTTTTTTGTTGAAGGGAGGAATTGAAAGAAAAGGTTTTTAATGTATGACATGTATTGACATAACGGAAGTAATATGGTGCAGGTACCCAGGAGACTGGCGCTTATACATAATAAGGTGTCGGTTGGCCAGACTAGAGGTTGGCCAGGTGACACATCAATGGGGTGAAAATTTCCTTGTATGGGGAGATACGCCTGGCTGATGTCTCACCTGAGAGGTTGAAACCAGGCACAGGGAAGGCCAATGAATACAAACAGGAGCATGCTCCGTTAGATAAAGGGAACAAAACGCTGGCTACCAGGGTACAGTATGCCTTCACCACATGGCACTTCAATGTCTCGCAATGGTTGGTAAAATTCCATTACCCTATATGTGCTGAATATACACTGAATCAAGTGCGGTCAGTATACCAGTGACTTGCTCCCAGAGATGTGCGGACACAGAATGAGGTTCATGCAGGGCGCGTATTTCTGAGGAGTAATCCGAAAGAAGAGGGATGTATTCAGCACTATATTGGGGGAATAGGAGCTGGGATGGGTGTTGTTAATGGGGTGGACATCGGCCTCCTGAGGAACAAACTCGCAGCCATAGCTTCAGAGAATAAGCGGGGCTTTGTTACTCAGAGAGATTGGTGGCATCCTTAATAACATTCAACAAAGTCACATAAATACCCAGATTAAAGTGGCTCAAGATTTTGTCAACCATGTTGAGAGGTTAGTAGAGAATGTGATGGTATAGGACAGGAATCTGTCATTGGCTCTTGCGTGCACGAAGTGGCAGGTGGAAGTGTCAACCAGCATTGAGCTGATTGTACAGTCTCCATATGAGGGACAGAGGCCTTATGAGTTAGCATCTCCGCTCAGTAAGACTTTGACAAACACGTTGCTTACACTGATTCAAAGTGGTGGTCGATTGCCTGGATGGGCTGTACCAGTTTGGATTGTGAAAGGTGTTATGCTGTATGATCTCAAATACAGAAGTGCAGACTGGGTCTGTATATTTGGTGGCATTAATGGGCTTACTGACTGGGGATTCTATCTTCTTGCGTTTGAGGCTAATTGCCCACATATGATCAAAGAAGCTGGAAGATGGAGGCAGGTTGATACTTCCCTTGGTCAGAAGCATGACCATGATGTCCTTTGTATGCCAGGTCAATACATGGTGGTGAACAATAAAATGTTGGGAAGATATTTCATTCTGTATTTGGGATAGATGGATCATTGCTGGGAAGGAAGCACCTGGGTATTATTTGGGACATAGACGAGTTTGTTTCCTTGTCCGAAAGAATGCCGATGTAACGTTAGTCATGGAACTAGATGGTTCTTTGAACCTAACAATAGGTAGGGGTGCATGGTATACCCTGGGCATGGTCTCTTAAATCCAGGCACAGGGATGGAATTGTGTGGGTTTTGTCATTGTTGCAGATTTATATGTGTTATTGGACTTGATATTTATATAGAAGGGTCGCCCAGTTATCTATGCAAGCTGGGGAGAGAAGTGACGGTAGGGTCTCTGCGTACAAGTTAGAGACTTTGCTGCCAAGTCAGAGCCCTGCAATACCACTGACATGCCCGAAATCTGATGGGTCATAGGTATATATGTATATATTATGGTAATGGGTGATTTATGTCATGGTATAGTATGATAAAGGTATATTTTAAGCTAGTAACATGGGCAAAAGGCCCTCCTCGAGACTCTATATCTGAAAGCTGGTTAAGATGCTGCTCTGGATGTGTGCTGATGAATGATGAGTGTATGGACACCCCTTGCCTGTTTTATACCCCTTCATGAAGATGTTAGAAAGAAGAAGCTACAGAATGGTGACATGGGAGCTGTTGCGGAAGAATGATGTTGGTGTGTCACACAGTAACAAAGCGGCACGTGTTGGGAAGCACAGCACGTTAGGACCGTTATGGACTGTTCCACAGGAGCTGGTTCTAAGGCCTATGTTGAGAGGTGCAACATGCGTTAAGACATTTATGGACTGTTCCATAGGGGCTGTTTCTGCACATGTTGAAAAACACAACACGTTAAGACAGTTAAAGACTGTTCTATAGGTACTGGCTTGGAAACACATGTTGGGGAGAAAACAGTTATGGACTGTTCAATAGGAGCCGTGTCTGAAGAAGGGTGGTATGCGCCCTTTAGGCGCAAAGCGGAATATGTTGGATAGCGACATGGTTTAATATCTTACTTCTGGTATTTCACTTCCTGTTTGACACAGCCAGGTAGGAATGAAACACATCAAAGCTTTGTGATCAGAAGAACAATGCCTTGGCTCAAGCCCACCTGCTGTGACATCTGCGAGCACAAGCTTCAAAGAGACCACTGCTGCCAAGATGTCTATTGAGATTTGGCACAGGACTAATAGAGACGAAGGGATACCTCTCGGCAATGTGTCACGGAACGTCCCACACTCTGCTTGAGTGCTTCCGTCAGTATACCGCTTCCTAAGTTCTGGAACACGAGCCCAATGGATCTGGCTATAGGAACCCCCAAGAACTAGACAACACCAGTCTTGGAGTACATCAGAACTGTTTATTTGAGATCTCACCCACATTTATACACCAGGATGACTCAAAGCTAACCTAATTAACATGAGCTAATTTACTACAAAATTTACCCAGACTAGATGACAGACTTGTGGGCACTGAGCTTCACACAGTAATATAAACACAATAGCTGGAGCTAATTACAATTAACAATACAAACAAAACCTAATTAACATGAGCTCCAATAGGAGTTGTCCCGTCTCCTACATTGTATAGAGGACAGTGTGATCAGCTCATTCAATTAACATACATCCTGGGAGATATTGTGGACAAATATTACTGTCCCATTTTAAGTAGTCCAAGATATATTTTCTCACTCACCCTGTGCCAGGATGGCACAGGGTGACTTAGACATAAGATGTATTCTGAGTTCCACGGGCCCTCCCGTCACACAATGTATATTGGATAAAAGGCAAATGGGGGTGGCTACGAGTGGGCGTGTATGTTTGAATGTAAGGGACACACAGGCTTTTGTTCTCTCTCTTGGTTGCTGAGAAGCCTGCAATAAGGTCATCCCTATGCTATCTTGGGACCTTGCTCTGACCGAGGGCTTGGGCCTATATTCCATGAGGCCCAGACCCCTTTTATCATCCAGAACCCGCAGAGGAAACCATGTGTGATAAGTTTCTTTGATATTTCATTGTTGTTATAGTAGTTTCCTAACTCCTTGGGAAATAAAATAAGATATTGTTTTACTAGCAGCACCGTGTGTTTGGTTTCATAGCTAACCTGGTATTATTGTGATATTAACAATAGCATATGCTCAGAGTTTAATAGACCAACTAATTATAGGGACTAGATAAACTAATACACAGATATAATATTAATAATTATATCGATTACTACAGGGTAAAACCTTCCGGGCCTGATGTGGTTAACAAATATCATATGGTATTATTATAAAAAAATCCCGTGCCAAGAGAAATATAAGGGCTGCCAATACTGGCCTTCAATCAGTGCTAGTGGCCCCACTGCACTGGGCTTTTTTCCGTGGGGCTGCATATATGTGTATCTCCCTTTGTGCTGTGAGCACGGTGCACTCCCAGCACAAAGACTCGGGTCTCACTGAGAACCCCGGGCCCTGTATTAACGGTCAGGACCCCAAACTCCTAATTCCGGGTCACCTGATCACTGTGGTAGCCTCTGATTGGTCAAAGTGACCGCCCCTGTCTTTCTCTCTCTCTGTGAATGGAGAAGAAATATGCAATAGGGGTTATTTACGAAAGGTAAATCCATTTTGCACTGCAAGTGCACTTGAAAGGGCACTGAAAGTGCATTTGGAAGTGCAGTCGCTTTAAATCTAAGGGGTAGATCTGAAATGATTGGAAGCTGATTTTATCATCCATTCATGTACAAGCTAAAATGCTGTTTTTTATTTTCCTTGCATGTCCCCCTCGGATCTACAGCGACTTTACTTCCAAGTGCACTTGCAGTGCAAAGTGGATTTTCCTTCAGTAAATAACCCCCAATGTATATTTCTCTTTCCTTGCAGAGAGGTAAAAAGAAGTGTGTGTAAAGATAGATAAATACATAAATACCAAAAAATAGAATACAAAATAAAGCAAAAATACCTAGAACAAGGTTTGATCTAGGTTAGTGCCATGGTTAGTGTTTGGGTCAAGTAAGGGTCGGTCAAAGGTCAGGGTCAGCATATTTTTAAATTAGCATCAGTGTTAATTGGTGTCGGTGTATTTTAGGTAGAACAAAAAAGATATGGGTACAAACAACAACTAACATACGCATATGTGGTATTGCTGAGATCACCAGGAGCAGAAAAATGTATTTGGGGTTGTTTTTTGGGGGTAGTAACAAGAAATATACAGCTACATATTTAAAAAATATATATTTATTTACTAATATGAGCCACTTTTGCTTTGATAATAAAAAAAAAAAAATCAGGAGATATCCATAACCATTTAATACCAAATGAAAGCCCAATTTGTCCTGTAAAAAAACAAGGTATAATGCACCTGTATGCACAAAGTAGTTGATGATATGTACGGTTTTACTAACACGTGTCAAAGTTGCAAAATTGTGTTTAAGCATTTAGATTTGTTTTACCCTTAAGTGTGAAGGGGTGCAGATGGCAAGGGAAGTCAGAGTAAAGTTGGCTTCTTTGTTGCATAATTGTTCTGGGTCATTAATATTAAAACAAAAAACTAAATTTTTATTTATTGCTGCTTAAATGTGGTGGCCACATTAGCTTTTTTTTTTCAGACTTTTTTTTTCTATTATTTTCTCCTTGTGTGTCACCATTCTATTGAGAAGCAACAAAGCCATCCTTGGACAGAAGCATTATCAATCTGGGAGAGAGTACTGTTAGAAGTGTAACCGCCTTAAAAGGGAGAACATAAGAAGAGTAAGCACATAAGGGGCCGCTCGGAAACTTGGAGCATAACCAAGTAAATACATGTCAGCAGAGTCCCAGAGTTAAACAATAGGTCAATAGGTCATATGTTGTGGAGCCTATGCTTAGAAATGCTGCGACAGTGATTACGGGCAGAGAAGGGGATGCTGGGCTGGGGTGAGACTAATTATCAACTACTACATAGAATAAGAAGAACGAATCAACTGTCCCGGTTACAGCACTATTCCTCTGACTTCCAGGTATAGAGAGGAGACAGCACCGGTGGGGGACTGCCAGAAGAGGGGTAAGGGACATCTCTGTGTCCGAATAACTGTATATCTGCATTATTAGATTATCTAAGGCATTGCTGCCTCTGACAACTAGTCTCAGAAAATTTGGAGTTAGCTTTGGTGATATCACTATTGTGCTGCTCATTGTTCTTCTTAGGGGTTGCTGGAAATGAAGCTGTACTTGAGGACCTGAAGTGAGAGTATCACCGTGCTTCTTCTTCATTCATTCTGTAGATCTCTGCATTCTTCACTTTTATTTATGCTTTGTAATCATTACCCATCAGTCATTAGGTCATAGGTCATCAAATGGGTGGAGGAGGAAGCAAAGCCCTACTTGTCAATTGAGATGACCACCACACAGAAAAACAGGGTAAAGTAAGATGTGGGAAACCAGTAATGAGGAAAAGATCAGCTGTAGGGAGTTTACACCTAATACTGGTAACTAGTTCTCTGCCTTCCATTTTTGGGCAAGACTTGCTTGGTACAGGTCCTTTTTGTTATGCAAAATTGCTTAAAGATGAACTCCATACAAACAGCTAAATACACTGTTAAAATACATGCATGGTAGAAGATTTATTTACTAAAGGTTTGGTGTTTCTGCCCATCCAGCTGTGAGATAAACAGACCTGCAACACTACACAGTCAACCTAATGACCTGATTTTTTTTCTCCTACAGTCAAAGCAGTATTAACCCCAAAAGCCAACATTTATTATATTGCAGCTTACAATTTTTTTTAGATGTGATGGCTGTATTTGTTTCCTTTTTAGGGTCTCTCTTCCATTTTCATCTGGTGATCCAGCCAGCAAGTCTGTTTTTCACAAGCTCAAAATCTCAGGCAGAATGTATCAGATGAGACAAACCACTTAAAGGTGTTGTAAAGTCAGAAGGTTTTTATCTTACTGCATTCTATGCAGTAAGATAAAAAGCCTTCTGTGTACAGCAGCCCCCTAACACTTACCTGAGGTCCCTCTCTGTCCAGTGATGTCAACGAGTGTCTCAGCCATTCAAGATTATCTTTCCTGACTGGATGAGACACAGCAGCAGCACCATTGGCTCCCACTGCTGTCAATCAAAGTCAGCTAGCCATTCAGGGGAGAGAGGGGGCGGCTCCGTGTCTGAATGGACACAGGGAGCTGTGACTCAGCTTGGGTGCCCCCATAGCAAGCTGCTTGCTGTGGGGGCACTAAACAGGAGGGAGGGGCCAGGATCACAGAAGAAGGACCCGAGAAGAGGAGGATCTAGGCTACTCTGTGCAAATCCACTGCAACAAAGCAGGTAAGTATAACATGTTTGTTATTTTTATAGGAAAGAAAACAAGACTTTTTCAATCACTTTAACATTGGCAGTGATGATCAAAATGATCAGCTTTTATTTATTCATCCAAAACTTTTATCCCAAAGGGGAAAAAACTGTTTGCTTTAACTTCTTATAATGGGTGACCTGGAGTTTGGCTTCAATTTGATAGCATATCTAAATCTGCTAATACATTTAACACTAGATTGACAATGCTGCTGTCTGCTGTGCATCCTATGCTGATTCCTTGGAGGCACAGTTTCCAATCACCCGATCTCTGTGATAGCCTCATTTCTCATTGGTAGAGGAGAAAAGTGTAAACCCAAAAATATGTGTAAAATTGATAGAACGGGTTTAATCTAGGTCAGGGTCAGTATTAGGGTTAGGGTCAAGGTTAAGGTCAAATGTCATGGTCAAAGTCAAAGGTCACGGCAAAACGTCAGGCCTGAGGAAGGAGCAAGCATGCTCCGAATGTGAAGCCGCCTCCTCTCACCCTGCACCAGGAAGTGACGTCATCTCCGATCGCCCTTGTGTTCCCTGCTATTCCCATAGGCTGTGAATGCTGGAATCCACCCGCACAAGCTGTCAGCTGCACTTCAGTGATTTTGCTGCAGGATTACTATTATGCTTGTGTTTATGCTCCCTTTGTGAGTAGTTTCACTTTCAACGTAACATTTAATGGTTTACCAATACTGCACAGAGGCGCTGTGTTTCTTTTCCTTTGTTGCATTGCAGGGTCTGTGCATTTTAGGTAAAAAAAAAACTACTTTTTTTTAAATTAGTGTTAGGGGTTGATTTACTAAAGGCAAATAGACTGTGCAGAGCTTAGTAAATGAGGTAAAGCTTCACTTTGCAAAAAGTATCACGTGCAAGGAAAATAAAAAATAAATGCTTGCCCATGATTGGATGATGGAAGTCAGCAAAGCTTTTGCTAATTTACTAATCTCTGGAGCAACTGCTCTTGCACAGTGTATTTGCCTTTAGTAAATCAACCATATTGTCAGTGTCAGTGTGTTTTAGGTAGGATAAAAAGCAAAATGTGCACCATTACTTCTTATAGGTCATGGTAATAGCAAGAAATATACAGCTACATTTTTAAAAATTATATTTATTTACTATTCTGTGTCTGTTTTCCTTTGTTGATAAAAAAAAAAAAAAAGGAGGAGATATCTATTACCATTTACCACTAAATGAAGGCCCAATTTGTCCTGAAACAAATAAGGTATAATTCACCTGGATACACTTAGTAGTTGCGATGATATGTACAGCTTTACTAACACATGTCAAAGTTGCAAATTTGTGCTCAGGAATTAAGATTTCTTTTAACTTCCGTCAGCAAGGGGTTAATGAATTCCGAGCTGCATTAATTTGTTTCTTTTACTGTACCTATCTGAAGTTTAGCATCAACTGTGGTGTAAACTGCTCTTTTTGATCAATGCATGTGTAGCCGGGAGCAGACTACAGTTATCTGACTTACTATTATAGCTTTACTCCTATGTCCCCCTAGTGCTGGATCTGAATCACTGACATCATCTCCTGAAGCACAGAGAAAGGCATTGTGGGAGATGTAGTCCTATGGATAGGCATTGCTGATCTCGCAGAAATGACTGTGAACTCCATCTCCCAGGAGACCGTCTGCTCTGCAGGGAAATTGTGGGAGAGACTATATAGGGATCTGTGGACCAGGCCCATACTCTCTTGCTTCCTGGATCTCACCATGTGAGCACCACTCTGCCGCTGTGTAAGAAGATTGCGGCCTAGCACGCGATACATAGCCCCAGCGAGTTCCAGCCGTTGCCCGCTGGCAGAAGGACGACCTGCAGCAGCACTAAACACTGCGGAGCTAGTTCGCTGAATTAGCAGACTGATCCCTGCTCTGCCCATCTAAAGAAGGAAGAATCATTTTTCAGTCCTATCAGGAGGCTTTGTGGTCTATCAGGAGTGCACATGTGACATTCGCTTGGATTACAAATAGTATTGTTATTAACTGGGATTTGCTATCTTGCATTGTTCATCATCACTTTGCTGCAGTCAGGAATGTTTGTTCTATGAGTTCCAACATTGCCGGTGAAGACAAGGCAAGGCCTTGCTTTTAGGACAGTGTTGTAGTAGGGTTGTCATCTCATTCCTTTAAACCCAGACACATATGAATTGCAGAGGTTTTGAGGCTAATTTAATGCAGATAAGGCAACAAGGGAGTTTAATTACCACCTTAATCAGCCACAGAACCTGTGTAATTAATATGTGTTCGGTTTTAAAGGGATGAGGTGGCAACCCTAGTTAGTACTCTTAAAGGGGACACTTTACTGGTCAATATAGTATACTATCTCTCAATAGGGATGAGCTTTGAGTTCGAGTCAAACTCATGTTCGACTCGAACATCAGCTGTTCGCAAGTTCGCCGAACAGCGAACAATTTGGGGTGTTCGCAGCAAATTTGAATGCCGCGGAACACCCTTTAAAAGTCTATGGGAGAAATCAAAAGTGCTAATTTTAAAGGCTTATATGCATGGTTTTGTCATAAAAAGTGTTTGGGGACCTGGGTCCTGCCCCAGGGGACATGGATCAATGCAAAAAAAAGTTTTAAAAACGTCCGTTTTTTCGGGAGCAGTGATTTTAATAATGCTTAAAGTGAAACAATAAAAGTGTAATATCCCTTTTAAATTTCGTACCTGGGGGGTGTCTATAGTATGCCTGTAAAGGGGCGCATGTTTCCCGTGTTTAGAACAGTCTGACAGCAAAATGACATTTCAAAGGAAAAAAAGTCATTTAAAACTACTCGCAGCTATTAATGCATTGCTGGTCCGACAATACACATAGAAGTTCATTGATAAAAACGGCATGGGAATTCCCCACAGGGGAACCCCGAACCAAAATTTTAAAAAAAAATGACGTGGGGGGTCCCCCTAAATTCCATACCAGACCCTTCAGGTCTGGTATGGATATTAAGGGGAACCCCCCGCCAAAATAAAAAAAAAAAAATGATGTGGGGGGGTCCCCCTAAATTCCATACCAGACCCTTATCCGAGCACGCAACCTGGCAGGCCGCAGGAAAAGAGGGGGGGACGAGAGAGCGCCCCCCCTGAACCGTACCAGGCCACATGCCCTCAACATTGGGAGGGTGCTTTGGGGTAGCCCCACAAAACACCTTGTCCCCATGTTGATGAGGACAACCCTGGCCGGTGGTTGTGGGGGTCTGCGGGCAGGGGGCTTATCGGAATCTGGAAGCCCCCTTTAACAAGGGGACCCCCAGATCCCAGCCCTCCCCCCTGTGTGAAATGGTAAGGGGGTACCTACCATTTCACTAAAATGCTGTCAAAAATGTTAAAAATGACAAGAGACAGTTTTTGACAATTCCTTTATTTAAAAGCTTCTTCTTTCTTCTTTCTTCTATCTTCCTTCATCTTCTTCTTCTTCTTCTGGTTCTTCTGGCTCTTCTGGTTCTTCCTGTAGTGTTCTCGTCCAGCATCTCCTCCGCGGCGTCTTCTTCCCTTCTTCTCCTCGGGCCGCTCCGCATCCATGGCATGGAGGGAGGCTCCCGCTCCTCTCTTCATCTTCTTCTCTTCTTCATTTTCTTCTCTTCTTCATCTTCTTCTCCGGGCCGCTCCGCATCAATGGCATGGAGGGAGGCTCCCGCTGTGTGACGCTTCTCCTCTTCTGTCGGTTCTTAAATAATGGGGGGTGGGGCCACCCGGTGACCTCTGACGCACGGGGACATGACGGGACTTCCCTGTGGCATTCCCCGTGACGTCACAGGGAAGTCCCGTCAAGTCACTGTGCGTCAGAGTGGGGCGGGGTCACCCCCCCATTATTTAAAAACCATCAGAAGAGAAGAAGCGTCACACAGCTGGAGCCTCCCTCCATGCCATGGATGCGGAGCGGCCCGAGGAGAAGAAGGGAAGAAGACGCCGCGGAGGAGATGCTGGACGAGAACGCCGGAGGAAGAACCAGAAGAAGAAGAAGAAGATGGAGGAAGAAACCGAAGGAAGATAGAAGATAGAAGAAAGAAGAAAGAAGAAGCATTTAAATAAAGGAATTGTCAAAAACTGTCTCTTGTCATTTTTAACATTTTTGACACTTTTTTAGTGAAATGGTAGGGGTACCCCCTTACCATTTCACACAGGGGGGAGGGCCGGGATCTGGGGGTCCCCTTGTTAAAGGGGGCTTCCAGATTCCAATAAGCCCCCTGCCCGAAGACCCCCACAACCTCCGGCCAGGGTTGTGGGGATGAGGCCCTTGTCCTCATCAACATGGGGGACAAGGTGTTTTGGGGGACTACCCCAAAGCACCCTCCCAATGTTGAGAGCATGTGGCCTGGTACGGTTCAGGAGGGGGGGGCACTCTCTCGCCCCCCCTCTTTTCCTGCGGCTTGCCAGGTTGCGTGCTCGGATAAGGGTCTGGTATGGAATTTAGGGGGACCCCCACGTCATTTTTTTTTTTTTAATTTTGCCCGGGGTTCCCCTTAATATCCATACCAGACCTGAAGGGCCTGGTATGGAATTTAGGGGGACCCCCACGTCATTTTTTAAAAAAATTTTGGTTCGGGGTTCCCCTGTGGGGAATTCCCATGCCGTTTTTATCAATGAACTTCTATGTGTATTGTCGGACCGGCAATGCATTAATAGCCGCGAGTAGTTTTAAATGACTTTTTTTCCTTTGAAATGTAATTTTGCTGTCAGACTGTTCTAAACACGGGAAACATGCGCCCCTTTACAGGCATACTATAGATACCCCCCAGGTACGAAATTTAAAGGGATATTACACTTTTATTGTTTCACTTTAAGCATTATTAAAATCACTGCTCCCGAAAAAACGGCCGTTTTTAAAACTTTTTTTTGCATTGATCTATGTCCCCTGGGGCAGGACCCAGGTTTGTGTCTGTGTGTCATTTAAAGATATACACAACATGTCTGAACCTAGAGTGTCAGAGGGGCTGGACAGTTCACAGGGTCATGGTGGCACAAGAGAACATGCATTATCAAGCAACCCCCGAGGGGGCAGTGCTACACATGTAATTCCTTATTTATAGAAAATATATGGGGTCTATTTATAAAAAAAATTTAAAAACCTTTATGAATGTCACAAGCATTCACTCAGTCATCAAAAATACCTAGTGTCAATAATGCAGCATTTTCCTGAAGTACCTCAATAAGGAAAATACCACATTATTGCCACTAGGAAATAAACATATTAGACAAAATACAGGCTTAATTTGTGACTGCTGTAGGAATGCTTGTGGCATTCACACAGCACATTTTCTTATAGATATATCCGTATGTGTTTTTGTTGTTTATATGAAAATGAAAGATTTTCCTGAAAAGAGCAGTCTTGGATTTTCTATTTTAAATGAACACGACAAGCCACCTAACCTTTGAGCTTATTTCAAGGGATATTCCACATTATGCCATGATGTTTTTAAGTAGCAAAACTACCACTTTGTGATATATGTGTTGTTAAGGAAAAAAGCTGTAAAAAGATATAAAATGGATTACACACCAGAAGTTATTGTCAATATTATCATCATCTGCAGCCTCAGATCTATTCGCCTCATCCCTTGGCATGACCTATAATTATAAATGACACATGTGGACCAGTAATAAGATTTTATAGCTGGTGTGTGAGCAATATCAATATAATCAGCAAATTGTTTCTGCTGCTAATCTATGAGAATTAAATAAGAAAAACATTGAACTACTTTACCTCCCTGCCCTCCAAGAAAAATGTAAACACTTTGGGGGTGGATATCATTTGAACATTCTATTTCTCCTATTTTGCTTAAAGTGGTTCTAAAGCAGAAGATTTTTCATCTTAATGTATTCTATGCATTAAGATTAAAAGCCCCCCTCAGCCCCCTAATATTTACCTGAGCCCCATCTTGATCCAGTGATGTTGCACGAGAAACTAGGCTGTCTGGTACTCTCCCCCTCATTGGCTGAGACACAGCAGTGGGCGCCATTGGCTCCCGCTGCTGTCAATCAAAGTCATTGAGCCAATGAGGCCAATGAGGCGAGAGAGGGGCGGGGACGAGCCGCGGCTCCATGTCTGAATGGACACACAGAGCAGCGGCTTGGCTTGGGTGCCCCCATAGCAAGCTGCTTGCTGTGGGGGCACTCAGCAGGAGGGAGGGGCCATTAGCACTGGTAAGGGCCTTGAGAGGAGGTAGATCTGGGCCACCCTGTGCAAAGCCACTGCACAGTGCAGGTAAGTATAACATGTTTATTATTTTTATAAGAAAGAAAACAAGACTTTTTCAATCACTTTAACATTGGCAGGGATGATCAAAACGATCCGCTTTTATTTATTCATCTAAAACTTTTATCCCAAAGGGGAAAAAACTGTTTGTTATTTTTAAACAAAAAAAAAACAAGACTTTAATATCACTTTAAGGTTCTTCCATGGCTTCCTTAACCTGGGTCTTGCTCAAGAGAAGGACCACCCTATTTTGGGCACCACTTATAAAATAGCTTATATGATTAAACCTGGGGTGGTAAACTCCACAATGACATCACCCATGAGGCCGGTAATTGGAAATCCAGATTTTACGGGGCTATCCGGCCCTAGACTTCACCAATTTATAGAAGCAAATTAGTTCAGACTAAAAGAGTTTAGAGATTCAAATAACTGGAAGGCTAAAGCAGATATACAATCCATGGCTGCACCCCCTCTTCCGAGGTGGCAAGCAATTCAATTACAGCATTATCTTGTGTCTGTACCTGTGGGCTTGGACACACTTACCACTTGTGAGCGATTGTACACAGCTGGTCAACCTATACGAAGGGGGTCTCTCAAGAGCATATGCTGTATTAATTGCACCTCTGGATTCTTATACTCCCCCCTTCATTGCTTTGTGAGAAAAAGATCTGAACATAACATTATCAGCAGAATAAAGATATTTAATATATCATTTTATACCTATACCTATATCTATATCCTTGGGACTGCAGGAAAAAGGATATAAGCTTTTGACTAGATGGTATAAATCTCCAGAGAAATTACACCGCATGTTCCCAAATGTCGGCGATGAAAAGCTTCCGTCAGACTATTCTGTTGGACATTCCGCTCGTGTCTACTCAGCTTAAGAGTAGATCTGTGGTGAGACATCTTTTCAACGCGGCTGGGGCCTGCATACCGGTGCTTGGAAATTCTCTTTTCCTCATACTGTAAAACATTGGACTGCAGCAGCGAATGATATAATGCGTATGGAGGAACTTACTGCATCAGTAAATAGCACAGGAAGCTAATTTTAATAAAACATGGGGGGTGTATTACTAAAGGAAAATCCACTTTGCACTACAAGTGCACTGCAAGTGCACTTGAAAGTGCACTGCAAGTGCACTTGGAAGTGCAGTCGCTGTAGATCCGAGGGGGACATGCAAGAAAAATTAAAAACAGCATTTTAGCTTGCACATGATTGGATGATAAAATCAGCAGAGCTTCCCCTCATTTCAGATCTTCCCCTCAGATTTACAGCGACTGCACTTCCAAGTGCACTTTCAGTGCACTTTCAAGTGCACTTGCAGTGCACTTGTAGTGCAAAGTGGATTGGCCTTTCGTAAATAACCCTCATGGTGTCTGTCGATCCTGTTTACCTCATCTGTGAGATATCAGGCACTCCTTGCCGAGCCTATAGTTGCATTAGCAACAACATGGTGGCAAACAACAAAACTTTAAAAAAAATAAGAATAAATTCTCTCTTTTCTTTCTCTTTTTCTTTTTTCTTGCTATCTTTTTCTACTCTTGTTTATTTGTTTTTTACATTTATTATTGGTATTATATAGATTATTTCTGAATTACATGGTTATTACTTTTTCTTAAAAGCACAGAGCTGAGTAGACGTAGCAGGTAAACACAATAACTTTCTCATTGGGTACGCACTATTTGTTCATTAGACCAAAAGTTTAAGATTTGTAATGCATAAGGATTATTAAAGAATTTGTTATTTATTATGTTCTGTTCTGTTTTTAATTTGTTGCTTTAAATAAAGAATTAATTAAATAATTTATAATAGGAAAAAACACTTTGGGGGTGGCCCTTCAGCTGGATCTTAAAACCAGGGGGGTATCACAGTGGTCATATGATCTAGAGCCCATGCAGGCTCCTGACCACAAAGAGAGGCCTGCTGGGAGCACACATTCTCAATACAAAGTCTGCTATGGATGTATATATGCGTTACATGGTAGGCAAGAGGTTAAAGTGGAACTAAACTGTTTCTCAGCACTACAGACTGAAATGCTATTTAATTCTGTTTTAATATTCCAAGCAAACTCACCCATCTATCCATGTCTCCATGCTCTATTTTGTTGAGAAATTACTATGAAAAACACTCCTTCTAGCAGTCCTAGCTGTTAGCTATCTTGAGTAAGGTCAAATAATTCATGTAGCATTTACTTCCTGGAATCCATTTGCCCTTAGCTCAGACATGCAGGCAGGAGGGTGGGCTTAGCTGAGAAAGGCAGTATGTGGTGTACCAGAATGGCACTATGATTCTGCTGGGAAGAGCCCCACGTTACTGGTCCAGATACCGTGATGTTTCCTCTTTCCAGGCTTTGTTCCGGAGCTGACCCTACTCACCAGTAACCCCTCCCTTTGTTATGCACTTTCCCTCACCAGCCGGGTCTCTGTCCCTGCGCTAGCACTCGCTCCAGGCATGCCCAAATGACACAGGTCACCCTTTTATATAGAACCCTGCACCTGTTGGCTGCTGGGGATGTTGAGAGATTACAGCATTCAATCAGACAGCTGACCTCTCTGAGATACTGACAGACTCCAAAGGGGGCAATTTCCCTATCAGACTCCACTCCATCTGTAAGAATGGCACAGTGCCACCTACAGGCTGGAGGAGAATCTGTACCTGCCTACACACTATCTGACAATGTTGCACTGAAATCTCAAAACACAGGAACATCCCTCCCCCTATATTGTGGAGATAATGTGAGAAAGATGTGTTATGTAGTCCCAACACACTTTATTGTCCAGGGGTGACAACGCTGCTCCTTCGATACACACAGTAAGTATTGTCAAAATTGTTACTGACACACCAAGTAAAACTAAAACAGTCTAATAAAAGGAACATGAATGCAGTGACCATATTTAAAAACTGGTCTGCTGCAACATATAACATTTTTGTTCTTGGGTTAACTTCAAAGTGGAGCTAAAGTAAAAATGTTACTTTAGGTCTCCTATTTCCCTTCCTACACCTATAAATAATTACTAGTGTCAGGAATATCATGTTAACAATCAGAGAGATAATACCAGCCATAACGCTCATGCTCATGCGCACGGCATGTACGTGGATGTATGGGTATATCCACCACAGACACTGGCAGCTAGAGGTCTATATAAACCTGGGTCCTGCATCGGATCATTGCTGTAATGGTCTTTCAGCTTGTATGTCTGTTATCTTTAATCCTGAATCTGCTTGTCTCTGGTACTGACCTGGCTTTTGTCTGACCTGCTGCTGGATTACC
The DNA here is from genome assembly GCF_042186555.1 of Aquarana catesbeiana. NCBI lineage: Eukaryota > Metazoa > Chordata > Amphibia > Anura > Ranidae > Aquarana > Aquarana catesbeiana. Next base: position 118,458,286 of record NC_133334.1, read on the forward strand.
CATGGCTGTGTACTGTATGTCTGCTTGCTTCCTGTGTTACCAACCTCAGCCTGGAGTCTTGACAAAGATTTTGCCTATTGATTCTGTACCTTGTTGCCTGCAGGTTGCCAACCTCTGGTTGTTTCTGACCTTGATCCTGCTCATGATTCGATATCCTCCTGCTTGGCTGTTACTGAACTCAGCTTGTGACCTGGCACTGCTCTGTACTGGTCTGGGTGTCCTCACCCCTGTGCTTCTGCTTACCTGAAACCAGCATACTTAAGTTCAAGTCTGTGTATCACGTACCTGATCGGAGGCTAAAATGCTGGGAGGGCTTCCCTTGCGACTACGTGCAGAGCGCTCCCTGAAGGTGGCACAGGGGGAGCTATACTCAAAGCGGCAGGGGTTGCTGGCTGCGGCAAGCTGAGATGAAGCAGAGAAGTCCACTGGTTGGCAGCTGACGAGCAGGGTAGACTGCTAGGCAGGGGTACCTCGGAAGTACCAGATGAGATCGTGCAGCAGGGAGTACCAGGAGCAGTGTCAGGAGCCAGGCTGGAGTTCATACACAGGACAGCAGATCAGAGCGGAGTAACAGGAACAAGCCAAGGGTCAAGCCGGGATCAGTGCAGATCAGATAGGTCAAGACAAGCCGGGTCGTTAGCAGGTAATCCAAGACAATAGGAACAGGAACTCAGGAATGTACATGAAGCTGAAGATCATGCAGCAATTGGTGACTGCTGCAACATGCTTTAAATAGTATACTGGTGCCTGGAGTCTCTCACGTAGTGCGTGTGCGCATTGGCGCGCGCTTTGGCGCGTGCGTGCACACTGAAGAATACACTGTCCTAATAGCTCTCGCCCGCGCACGTGCGCACATGCACATTAGCGCTGGAGAATTTGTGTTTGTTGACACAAGATTCTGCTGGCCATAGATGTCAGTTCTCCTGCGGGTTAGTACCTGACACTGTGCTTCCAGCTTCCTGACATCTGCACCGTTACATTTGCTCTAGCAGTCCCTCTCTCAACCTTCAGGGGTGCTCAGACAGGAATTGTGCTCATCATTTTGAGCTCCTCATACAGGTACGTGAGGGTACGGGTACGGGTTGTTTATAGATATGATGTAGATACATGTGTGTCCTGTAGCATCCTCTATAATATTTGGGTGTGGTATCTGTTGTTTCTCCCCGGTGCTTTGTCTCTCCATCTGAACCTCCAATGCAATACTCTCAACGCACATGTTCTTGCACAAACGGCTGTATTTTTAATTGGGTGCTAAAATGACCATCGGCTGGAACCGAATGCAATCATGAAAGGAAAATGTCACCAGCACACCAGGATCTCCAAAAATGGGTCCAAAACTTTAAACATATAGTATCAAAAAATAAAAGCGACGTTTCAGAGCCACGCAGGACCCCTTCATCAGGCATGTGACACATGACTGATGAGTCATAGCTATGGCTAAGTAACAATGATATTGTGAAATGTGTCAGCTGTTTGTCCTGCTTCTGTTGTCACATGAAGACTGACTATTCATTACAATAAAGGCTTTTATTGGAGTGCAACTGTCCAGGATCCATTTCTTCAATAAAATAAAAAATAATAATAATAATTCAGGGTATTTACATGTAGCCATATATTCCCAGAAAATAACTAAATCATTTACTTCAATAAACAGAGACAATAATATTCTAACAAGATATTTCTTATGCAACTACCAAACCATCACATTTGCTTGACATATCCGCTTATGAAACTATTCAAATAACAAAATCTGTTATTATTTTTAATGCAAAAGCTTCAGATCCATCCCTATCAGACAGAAGAGCTATTCAATGGTTAAGGAATGTATTGAAATGAGCATATTTAAATGTCACACCAAGTTAGTATCAGTGAGAAATATGTGCAGGGATAAGAGAGCAAACAACAATTTCTTACTTGGTACTAAGGATCAAATTGAAACATTTTTACTTTGACAATAAAGAACAGCTTCTTATATTGACAGTCAATCCATAGACATATAGGCAGGTGCAGTTAATTCTCAATTTGGCAGGTTCTGCTGTATTGCTGTGCAGATGGAGTGGAGGCATAGAGGAACATTGTTCTTCTGCACACTCCATAGGTGTCACTAGGGAAGCAGTGGTCCGATTGGACACTGCAACACTAAGGGGGTTATTTACGAAAGGCAACTCCACTTTGCACTGCAAGTGCACTTGGAAGTGCAGTCGCTCTAAATCTAAGGGGTAGATCTGAAATGAGTGGAAGCTCTGCTGATTTTATCATTCAATCATGTGCAAGCTAAAATGTTGTTTTTTATTTTCCTTGCATGTCCCCCTCGGATCTACAGTGACTTTACTTCCAAGTGCACTTTGCAGTGCAAAGTGGTTTTTCCCTTAGTAAATAACCCCCTAAGTGACTTCTGGTGGCTATTTTTAGTATGAGCAGTGTTAATAAATACCACTGCCCTGCTGGAATGGGTGTGCATTTGCAAGTGGCTAAAGTAGGAAGAGGAACCATGCTTGTGTGGGACAGGGAATTAGCTTTAAAGAAAGGTCCTTGTGCGAGGAGGGAAAAATTAAGACACAGTTGTATACTCTGCTATTCACCAATCTCCAGACTTGGTGCACAGGACTTCCTCAAGAGCCACTTGTGCAGCCACTTTGCCAGTCAGCCACTCTTCTTGTGGAAACTGCCGCATGCTGCCAGGCTACATCTGTATAATAGTGTGTTATACTGAAGAGTTACCGTGTACCACCAGCATTACCGTGACTTCTACTACCAGCATTACTGCATCTGTACTGCCAGTGTTACTATGGTTGCTTATACAAGAGAGTTTCTTGAACTATTACCTCAAGTGTTCTGTCACAGTTGCTACAGCCTTAATACTAGTGCTAGTGATTGCAGATTGCTGTTTGCCTTGTTATTTGTTTTACCTACAACTTATCAATTTAATAACTGTTCATCCTTTTCCTGGAGTCTTTGTGTCATTCTTCCAAATTCTGTACCAACCTCGTGGTGCCACCCACAATATGACATAGTCTGCAAGATATGCCTAGCACATTTGCTTGCACAGACAAATTCCTAGTGACCACCATGGCACCCGTAGGAGTGGCTCTAGCACTAGTCCCAAAATTCAAAGGCTCCAATATCCATAGCTCATTAATGGAGTTGGAAGAGTGGTTGGAGAACGCAGCACACCTCTATTAGATGCCCACTAAGATAATTCCTGGGCTAGCTGTAAATGCCCATTATGGTATTACCAGAGAGAGAACATTCTACCTTGGAGCAAATAGTCACTAGTATGGAAAGCCTCTTTCGGAAGAATGTCTCTCTGACTGAGTTAAGACACCAGTTCTTCATACGCAGACAGCATGAAGGTGAGATGAAGGAGAGATTTTGGTTCTATTTTTATTTGCAAGTTGAGCATTTTTCCACTCCTTGTCCCCGTCTCTCACTTTAGATAAACCTACACTTTTTGAACGTATGCTGAAGGCCCACACCAATTACACGTGGTGTTTTCCATTTACCATATTCTGCATGAAACTACCTTGATTACGGAAGATTCTTATTTATATATACATAAGTGGAGCACCCTTTTGCAGTGACCCATTTCCTTAGAGATGTGTGCCAAAATTTGGTCCTGTACCTTTTAATCATCCAAATGCGTGTTACAAAGAGACTGCGGTAAAGATATTGATGTTTTGGTATAAGACCCCAGAGCTCATACATCACCTGGATCCTTCCCACTCAGCCCTGTGTAGGCATTGTAATCTAGAGGTGGGAACGCACTTCTATATATTTTAGCTGTGCCCCTCATTCAGCCATACTGGTCCAACATTACTTCAGAAGGTAGTGGGTATACCCCTTCCACCTGACACAACCTAATATATCTACTGGGGCTCCCCTTCCCAGGAATAGCAAAACCAGTTAAAAGATTAATTTTGTTTATTCTCCTGGCCACCAAGAGAGCCATCCTATTGTGTTTGCTATCTCCTGTTCCTCCGTCTCAGCCACGCCTACTACAACTCATAGCTGAAATTAGGAGAACGGAATATTTTACTGCCACTGTACACAAAGCTATTCCTCAATTTAACAGAATCTGGGAACTTTGGGATCAGTCTGAATATGGAGACCATCCATGGAGACCCACTGTCAGTGGTTCACACTGACAGCGGGAATGAAATTGTGCGAGTTCAGCTGAACTTGCAAAATTTCATTACCACATGTCAGTCCTGACTTCGGGGGCGATTTCAGAGACATCTGTGCAGGTTGCTGCACAGATGTCAGTAGAAATCGCACCCCTGAAGCAGCCAAAAGTAGTACAGAAACTGCTTTTGGGAACCGATTCGGACGGTGCCATTGCCGGCAATTGCTGCTGATTTGGCATGGGATTTGACATGTCAAATTGCATGCCAAATTGCTCCGTGTGAACCAGGGCTTATTTGGATTACATAACTCAGATTGACCCTTATCATTATTCTAGATGTTCATATCTGAAATCCTTGCTCTCCCCTTTTTTATAGCGTATTACATCGAGCTGTCAGTATACCCTTTATACCCAATACTATGTACCTAGACCTTGCACAAAGATTCCTGTTCAAATGTTATGTCTTTTGACTGCAGAGTACTCACTATTCTTATGTTTTTTTATGTTTTATGATCTCAGCATTTTGAGATTTTCTATTTTCTTTCATTCTATGTACTGCTATAGTGTTTTCTGTAAAACGAACCAATAAAAAGAGAATTATAAAAAAGATAGAAGAGAGATTTTGGGATACCGCTTGAGCACTGGCAACCTGTAAGTTTATTGGTACCTGCCCTCCCCAGAGGTTCTCCTGATGGGAATTGCTTAAAGGATTTCCCTTCTCATACTCCCTTTTCATCTTCATAATATTTTTAGCACCGTTCATCCATAGGGCATTGTGTTCCAGACTGGATGTGGATTTAGGATACTTGATGGTTGGAAAGTGCTCCTATGGTCTTTGTGTGCTAGGAAGAGGACTGGTTGAGGCTATACAGGTGTTGTCTGTGGGTTAACGCTTTTGCCAAATTAACATATGATGTAAGTTGTTTGATACAGTGTCTTGAAAAAGTATTCATACCCCTTGACATTTTCCACATTTTGTCATGTTAAAACCAAAAATATAAATGTATTATATTGGGATTTCATATGATAGACCAACACAAAGTGGCACATAATTGTGAAGTGGAAGGAAAATGATAAATGGTTTGTGTAGTGTAGCGTGCATTTGTATTTAGGCCCCCTGAGTCAATACTTTGTAGAACCACCTTTCGCTGCTTTTACAGCTGCAAATCTTTTTGGGTATGTCTCTACCAGCTTTGCACATCTAGAGAGTGACATTTTTGCCCATTCTTCTTTGCAAAAAAGCTCAAGCTCTGTCAGATGGATGGAGAGTGTCTGTGAACAGCAATTTTCAAGTCTTGCCACAGATTCACAATTAGATTTAGGTCTTGACTTTGACTGGGCCTTTCCAACACATTGATATGCTTCGATCTAAACCATTCCATTGTAGATTTGGCTGTATGTTTAGGGTCGTTGTCCTGCTGGAAGGTGAACCTCCGCCCCAGTCTCAATTCTTTTGCAGACTCTAACAGGTTAAGATTGCCCTGTATTTGGCTCCATCCATCTTCCCATCAACTCTGACCAGCTTCCTTGTCCCTGCTGAAGAAAATCATCCCCACAACATGATGCTGCCACCACCATGTTTCACGGTGGGGATGGTGTGTTCAGGGTGATGTGCAGTGTTAGTTTTCCAACACACATAGCATTTTTCTTTTAGGCCAAAAAGTTGGTCTCATCTGACCAAAGCACCTTCTTCCACATGTTTGCTGTATCCCCCACATGGCTTCTCGCAAGCTGCAAACGGGACATCTTATGGCTTTCTTTCAACAATGGCTTTCTTGTTGCCACTCTTCCATAAAGGCCAGATTTGTGGAGTGCACGATTGTGGACAGATTCTCCCACCTGAGCTATGGATCTCTGCAGCTCCTCCCAAGTTACCATGGGCCTCCCAGCTGCTCCTATTAATGCTCTCTTTGTCCGGCCTGTCAGTTTAGGTGGATGGCCATGTCTTGGTAGGTTTGCAGTTGTGCCATACTCTTTACATTTTTGGATAATGGATTGAACAGTGCTCTGTGAGATGTTCAAAGCTTGGGATATTTTTTAAACCTAATCCTGCTTTAAACTTCTCCACAACTTTATCCCTGACCTGTCTGGTGTGTCCCTTGGCCTTCCTGATGCTGTTTGTTCACTTAGGTTCTCTAACAAACCTCAGAGGGCTTCACAGAACAGCTGTATTTATACTGAGATTAAATTACACACAGGTGGACTCTATTTACTAATTAGGTGACTTCTGAGGGCAATTGGTTCTGATAGATTTTAGTTAGGGGTATTAGAGTAAAGGGGGCTGAATACAAATGCACAACACACTTTTTGAATATTTATTTGTAAAAATTTTCAAAAACCATTTATCATTTTCTTCCACTTCACAATTATGTGCCACTTTGTGTTGGTCTATCACATAAAATCCCAATAAAATACATTTATGTTTTTTGTTGTAACATGACAAAATTTGGAAATTTCAAGGGATATGAATACTTTTTCAAGGCACTATATATACCAACCTTAACTGATATGATCATTTCAAATGGATGTATCTTAAGTATTGGCTGTTTATGTCCACAGGGGGGTAAATAGTCCCTGAGGAAGAAACAGTTGAATTTCTGAAACGCGTTGGAATTTTTCCAGCTCTTATAATCATCTACTGTACTTGGATGTTCAACCATATGAGGGAATATAACAGCAAATAGCTGGAAATACCACTATGTACTAATTGTTATACAGTATCTAACAAAAGTGAGTACACCCATCACATTTTTGTAAATATTTTATTATATCTTTTTATGTGACAACACTGAAGAAATAACACTTTGCTACAATGTAAAGTAGTGAGTGTAACGCTTGTATAACAGTGTAAATTTGCTGTCCGCTTAAAATAACTTAACACACAGCCATTATTGTCTAAACCGCTGGAAAAAAAAGTGAGTACACCCCAGGTGAAAATGTCCAGATTGGGCCCAAAATATCAATATTTTGCGTGGCCACCATTATTTTCCAGCACTGCCTTAACCCTCTTGAGCATGGAGTTTACCAGAGCTTTACAGGTTACCACTGGATTTCTCTTCCACTCCTCCATGACCACATCACAGAGCTGGAGGATATGAGAGACCTTGCACTCCTCCACCTTCCGTTTGAGAATCCCCCACAGATGCTCAATAGGGTTTAGGTCTGGAGACATGCTTGGCCAGTCCATCACCTTTACCCTCAGCTTCTTTATCAAGGCAGTGGTCGTCTTGAGTGTGTGTTTGGGATTGTTATCATGTTGGAATACTGCCCTGCGGCCCAGTCTTGGAAGGGATGGGATCATGCTCTGCTTCAGTATGTCACAGTACATGTTGGAATTCATGGTACCCTCAATGAACTTTAGCTCCTCACTCATGCAGCCCCAGACCATGACACTCCCAAAACTATGCTTGACTGTAAGCAAGACACACTTGTCTTTGTACTCCTCACCTGGCTGATGCCACACATGCTTGACACCATCTGAACCAAATAAGTTTATCTTGGTCTCATCAGACCACAGGACATGGTTCCAGTAATTCATGTCCTTAGTCTGCTTGTCTTCAGCAAACTGTTTGCAGGCTTTCTTGTGCATAATCTTTAGAAGAGGCTTCCTTCTGGGATGACCAATTTGATGCAGTGTGCGGCGTATGGTCTGAGCACTGACAGGCTGACCCCCCACCCCTTCAACCTCTGTAGCAATGCTGGCAGCACTCATATGTCTACCTCTGGATATGACGCTGAGCACATGCACTCAACTTCTTTTGTCGACCATGGCGAGGCCTGTTCTGAGTGGAACCTGTCCGGTTAAACCGCTGTATGGTCTTGGCCACCGTGCTGCAGCTCAGTTTCAGGGACTTGGCAATCTTCTTATAGCCTAGGCCATCTTTATGTAAAGCAACAATTCTTTTTTTCAGATCCTCAGAGAATTCTTTGCCATGAGGTGCAATGTTGAACTTCCAGTGACCAGTATGAGAGAGTGAGAGCGATAAAACCAAATGTAACACACCTGCTCCCCATTCACACCTGAGACCTTGTAACACTAATGAGTCACATGACACCAGTAGGGGAAAATGACTAATTGGGCCCAGTTTGGACATTTTTATTTAGGGGTGTACTCACTTTTGTTGCCAGTGGTTTAGACATTGATGGCTGTTTGTTGAGTTATTTTGAGGGGACAGCAAATTTACACTGTTATACAAGCTGTAAACTCACTACTTTACATTAGGGATGAGCTTCGTGTTCGAGTCGAACCCATGTTCGACTCGAACATCGTCTGTTCACCCGTTCCCCGAATTGTGAACGATTTGGGCCGTTCGCGCCGAATTCGTGTGGCGCGTCACGGCCCATAATTCACTGCGGCATCGCAGTGCATTGCTGGCTGATGATTGGCCAAGCATGCACTATGACCCGCATGCTTGGCCAATCACAGCGCCGTCTAAACAGAGAGCCGTAATTGGCCAAAGCCAAGGTGGCTTTGGCCAATTATGGCTCAGGGGATTTAGTACACGCCCCACACTATATAAGGCCGCCTACACGGCGGCCCTGTGTAGTGTGTGTTCCGGCGTTCATAGATAGAGAGAGAGAGAGAGAGACAGACAGTGTCATTTGAGTTAGATAGATTAGGCAGAACAGTCAGTCAGTTAGCTGCACTTACAGTGTATTGTGTATATATATGCATCCCAGGTGTTGCATATATATATATACACTGTATTCAGTTTAGCTAGATCCGTTCCTGTTATCTTCTTACTGACAGGCAGGCTTGTCTTGTTACAGTATTTACAGCTACCTGAAGAAAATTGCTGGTGTTCTTTTGATCCTATTAGTACCACAGTCAGGCAGCTAGACTATTTACAGTTAGTGCAGTGTGTCCTGCTCACAGTGTTCAGCTAAAACTACAAGTTAGTGGGGTGTGTCCTGCTCACAGTGTTCAGCTAAACCTACAAGTTAGTGGGGTGCGTCCTGCTCACAGTGTTCAGCTAAGCCTACAAGTTAGTGTGGTGCGTCCACCTCACAGTGTTCAGCTAAACCTAGAAGTTAGTGCGGTGCGTCCTGCTCACAGTGTTCAGCTAAACCTACAAGTTAGTGTAGTGAGACCTCTGCAGAGTGTTCATCTAAAGCTACAAGTTAGTGCAGTGCATCCTGCTCACAGTGTTCAGCTAAAACTACAAGTTAGTGTGGTGCGTCCACCTCACAGTGTTCAGCTAAACCTACAAGTTAGTGCGGTGTGTCCTGCTCACAGTGTTCAGCTAAAACTACAAGTTATTTTGGTGCGTCCCCCTTACAGTGTTCAGCTAAACCTAGAAGTTAGTGCGGTGCGTTCTGTTCACAGTGTTCAGCTAAACCTACAAATTAGTGTAGTGAGACCTCTGCACAGTGTTCATCTAAAGCTACAAGTTAGTGCAGTGCGTCCTGCTCACAGTGTTCAGCTAAAACTACAAGTTAGTGTGGTGCGTCCACCTCACAGTGTTCAGCTAAACCTACAAGTTAGTGCGGTGCGTCCTGCTCACAGTGTTCAGCTAAAACTACAAGTTAGTGTGGTGCGTCCCCCTTACAGTGTTCAGCTAAACCTAGAAGTTAGTGCGGTGCGTCCTGCTCACAGTGTTCAGCTAAACCTACAAGTTAGTGTAGTGAGACCTCTGCACAGTGTTCAGCTAAACCTACAAGTTAGTGTGGTGCGTCCTGCTCATAGTGTTCAGCTAAAACTACAAGTTAGTGCGGTGCGTCCACCTCACAGTGTTTAGCTAAACCTAGAAGTTAGTGCGGTGCGTCCTGCTCACAGTGTTCAGCTAAAACTACAAGTTAGTGCTGTGCATCCTGCTCACAGTGTTCAGCTAAACCTACAAGTTAGTGTAGTGAGACCTCTGCACAGTGTTCATCTAAAGCTACAAGTTAGTGCAGTGCGTCCTGCTCACAGTGTTCAGCTAGATCCGTTCCTGTTATCTTTTTACTGCCAGGCAGGCTTGTCTTGTTACAATATTTACAGCTACCTGAAGAAAATTGCTGGTGTTCTTTTGATCCTATTAGTACCACAGTCAGGCAGCTAGACTATTTACAGTTAGTGCAGTGCATCCTGCTCACAGTGTTCAGCTAAAACTACAAGTTAGTGTGGTGCGTCCTCCTCACAGTGTCCAGCTAAACCTACAAGTTATTTTTTTGCGAGCTCTGCACAGTGTTCAGCTAAAGCTACCTGTAGAAGGTTGGTGGTGTTTTCCTGATCCTATCACTACCGCAGGCAGCTAAAAAAACTACAAGTTCGTTTTTTGCGAGCTCTGCACAGTGTTCAGCTAAAGCTACCTGTAGAAGGTTGGTGGTGTTCTCATACTACAGGCAGGCAGTTGATTTTGCTAGCTGCAGTATCAATATATATATATATATATATATATATATATATATATATATATATATATCCCAGCTTAGTGCAGCTACAGGCCATTAGTATGTCTGGAAGGCCAAGGAGGAGAGGCAGACAGTCACAAGCCAATAAGAGAGGGCAAGCAGGCTCTGTGTCTAGTGCTGGTCGTGGAGACAGTGCATCCTCATCAGCACGTGGCCGTGGGACACGCTTGGCCTTTTTTTTGGCAGCTGGCCGTGTTTAGCCGCGACATGCGGAAGACTTGGTCGAGTGGATGACCAAGCCGTCCTCATCCTCCTCATCCTCTCTCACCCATGCCCAGGGTACTTTGTCTGGCAAAGCAGCGGCCTCTTCCCTTGGCTCAATGTCATCAGTGACTCATTCCCTAGCCCCACCAGTCCCTCGAACTATTTGACCACAGGGTTGGGTACATGCTCCAGGAGGATGCCCAGCGTTTGGAAGGCTCTGATGATGATACTGAGCTCGATGAAGGCAGTAACGTGAGCTCGGACAGAGGGGGTGCCCAAGAAGGACAGCATTCTGGCAGTCATGCTCCCCCTGCTGCAGCATACTGCCAGGTTTGCTCCAGTGATGAGGAGGGAGGGGATGATGAGGTCACTGACTCAACGTGGGTGCCTGATAAGAGAGAGGAGGAGGAGGATGTGGCACATCACCAACGAGGCAGGATGCCCTCCAGGGGCCAGCCTAAGGGCAGCACCTTGACTGCATCACACCCCAAAGCTCCACATGTGCAGGGCGCTGCAGTCTCTGCGCGTTATTCAAAAAGTTCTTTGGTGTGGGCCTTTTTTGAGACGAGTGCATCAGATCACACCGCTGCTATTTGCAACATATGTCTCAAGCGTATATCGCGTGGCCAAAACATCTCCCGCTTGGGTACCACATGCTTGACCAGACATATGTTGACCTGCCATGCAGTTCGTTGGCAAGCGTATCTAAAAGACCCACACCAAAGAACAAAGAGGACCTCTCCTTGCTCCTCATCAGCTGAGATCTCCAACCCCACTATACCTTCAGTTCTCTCTGAGACCTGCACTGAGAGGAACGAAGGTGTAGAATTAGGTGTGTCACAGCCAAGTACTTGTGGGCAATCTGCTTTTGGTACACCGACGTCAGATTGTACCAGGCAAATTTCCCTGCCCCAGCTGCTGCACCGCCAAAAGAAGTTTGCTCCCAGCCATCCACATGCCCAGCGGTTGAATGCTAGCTTGGCAAAATTGCTAGCACTTCAACTGCTGCCTTTTCAGTTGGTAGACTCTGCCCCTTCCGTGAGTTTGTGGAATGTCCGGTTCCTCAGTGGCAGGTACCCAAACGCCACTTTTTCTCACGGAAGGCGATTCCGGCTCTCTACCGGCATGTGGAAGGCAATGTCCATGCCTCGCTGGACAGGGCGGTCAGCGGTAAGGTGCATATTACCACTGACTCATGGTCCAGCAGGCATGGACAGGGACGTTACCTAAGTTTCACGGCGCATTGGGTGACTCTGCTGGCAGCTGGGAAGGATGCAGGACAAGGTGCAGTAGTGTTGGAGGTTGTTCCGCCACCACGCCTCCAAAATGCTAATGATTGTGACACACCTCTCTTCTCCACCCCCTCCTCTTCTTCTTCCTCCATGGCCTCTTCCTGTGCTTTGTCCTCGGAACCAGCGGTGCTCCGTAGCCGTTCAAGGGGCTACGCAAGTACGCAGGCCAAAAGATGCCATGCGGTGCTTGAGCTGGTGTGCTTGGGGGACAGGAGCCACACTGGGGCAGAGGTTCTGTCAGCTCTGCAGGGGCAGGTTCAGAGGTGGTTGACGCCACGCCAACTTAAGGCAGGAATGGTGGTTTGCGACAATGGCACCAACCTCCTCTCTGCCCTCCGACAGGGACAAATGACCCATGTGCCCTGTTTGGCTCACGTCCTTAACTTGGTGGTGCAGCGGTTCTTGGGCAGGTACCCGGACTTACAGGATGTCCTGAGGCAGGCCAGGAAAGTCTGTGTGCATTTCTGCCGGTCATATAATGCCAGTGCTCGGCTGACGGACCTCCAAAAGGAGTTTAACCTGCCCAAGAACCACCTGACATGCCCACCAGGTGGAACTCAATGTTGGCCATGCTGCAGCGGCTGCACACGCAGCAGAGGGCCATCAATGAGTACCTGTGCGACTATGGCACCAGGACAGGGTCAGGGGAGCTTGTTTTTTTTTCCCCACGCCAGTGGGCCATGATCAGGGATGCATGCACTGTCCTGTCACCATTTGAGGAGGCCACGAGGATGGTGAGCAGTGACAGTGCATGCATCAGTGACACTGTCCCCCTTGTCCACCTGTTGGAGCACACGCTGCGTGGAATAATGGACAGGGCACTTGAGGCAGAACAGAGGCAGGAAGAGGAGGACTTCCTTAGCTCTCAAGGCCCCCTTTATCCAGACAGTGTTCCTGCGTGCCCGGTGATCACACAGGAAGAGGAGGAGGAGGAAGATTGTGTCAGTATGGAGGTGGAGCCTGGCACTCAGCATCAGCAGCAGTCTTTAAGGGATCAGTCCCAAGAAACACATGGACTTGTACGTGGCTGGGAGGAGGTGGCTACAGACCATGTCGTCCTTAGTGACCCAGAGGACTCCGGACCGAATGCCTCAGCAAACCTATGCTGCATGGCCTCCCTGATCCTGCAAAGCCTGCGTAAGGATCCTCGTATTCGTGGTATCAAGGAGAAGGACCAATACTGGCTGGCAACCCTCCTTGATCCACGTTACAAGGGTAAGGTTGCGGACCTTATCTTGCCATCGCAGAGGGAGCAGAGGATGAAACATCTTCGGGAGGCCTTGCAGAAAGTTCTGTGCAACGCATTCCCAGAGACTGGGAGGTTACAAACTCCTGTTTCTGGACAACGTGTTGCTGAGGCTTCGGTCAGTCAAAGAAGGAGCGGTGGAGAAGGTGGCCGTCTGACCAATGCGTTCAGACAATTTTTTGGTCCGCAGCCCCAAGGTATGATCGGTTCCAGCAACCATCGCCAGCGTCTGTTTTACATGGTGCAGGAATACCTAGGGGCAAGATCTGACTTGGACACCTTTCCCACCGAAAATCCTCTGGGTTACTGGGTCTTGAGAATGGATCACTGGCCAGAGCTTGCACAGTATGCAATTGAGCTACTGGCCTGTCCTGCATCCAGCGTTCTTTCGGGAAGGCACATTCAGTGCTGCTGGAGGCTTTGTAACCGATCGCAGGGTGCGTCTGTCCACCGACTCAGCCGATCGACTGACCTTCATAAAAATGAATCAGTCTTGGATCACCACCAGCTCCCAAGCACCTGATGCTGATGTAACCGAATAATTTTTTTTTAAATCTCAGATCCCTTCAAAGACTGCCTATGCTGATGCTGAGTGACTATCCCTGAGTAATTATCCTCTTTCTCCTCAATCATCACGCTGATAGCTTGTAAGAATATTTTTGGTTCTGGGCGCCACCACCAGTGCCTAAGGCCCAATTTTTCAGCCCCTGTTTAACAGGGGCCTGTAATTACAATTTTTGATGCAATACTTTGCAGCAGGGCTCATTTCTGCGTTCCAACTAGAGTATCTGTGAGAGGTTGCAGTGTTGTGGCACCAGCACCAGTGCCTAAGGCCCAATTTTTCAGCCCCTGTTTAACAGGGGCCTGTAATTACAATTTTTGATGCAATACTTTGCAGCAGGGCTCATTTCTGCGTTCCAACTAGAGTGTCTGTGAGGGGTTGCAGTGTTGTGGCACCAGTGCCTAAGGCCCAATTTTTCAGCCCCTGTTTAACAAGGGCGTGTTATTACAATTTTTGATGCAATACTTTGCAGCAGGGCTCATTTCTGCGTTCCAACTAGAGTATTTGTGAGGGGTTGCAGTGTTGTGGCACCAGCACCAGTGCCTAAGGCCTAATTTTTCAGCCCCTGTTCAACAGGGGCATGTAATTACAATTCTTGATCTAATATTTCACAGCAGGGCCCATTTCTGCACCCACCAAGAGCGAGTGAGGACTTACAGTGTTGTGGCACCAGCACCAACACCACCAAAGGCCCAATTTTTCTGCCCTTGTTCAACAGGGGCATGTAATTACAATTCTTGATCTAATATTTCACAGCAGGGCCCATTTCTGCACCCACCAAGAGCGAGTGAGGACTTACAGTGTTGTGGCACCACCACCACCACCACCAAAGGCCCAATTTTTCTGCCCTTGTTCAACAGGGGCATGTAATTACAATTCTTGATCTAATATTTCACAGCAGGGCCCATTTCTGCACCCACCAAGAGCGAGTGAGGACTTACAGTGTTGTGGCACCAGCACCACCACCACCACCACCACCAAAGGCCCAATTTTTCTGCCCTTGTTCAACAGGGGCATGTAATTACAATTCTTGATCTAATATTTCATAGCAGGGCCCTGTGAGGGCTTACAGTGTTGTGGCCGCAACAACACCTAAGGCCCAAATTTCTGCTGAGTATATAGGGCAGGCCCCTACTTTCAAACATCTAACTTACAAACGACTCCTGCTTGCAAACGGAAGGAGACAACAGGAAGTGAGATGAAATCTACCCCTAGGAAGGGAAATTCTCTCCTGTAAGAGTTAATATGGGAAAAACATTTCTCCTTTCCACTGATGCTTTCCAATCCTTGTTCCACAAAAAACCCCAAATTTTCAAAAAACATTTGTCATTGGGACAAAAAGTGAGGTGAAATCTTCTGAAGAGGAGGAAAGACAGAAAAACAAATGTCACAGGAGTGATAACCCTTCCCTATGTTTTCCAAAAAGCTTAAAAAAGATTTTTTGGCAGGAGCTAAACACGTTAAAAATCTACCCGTTAAAAATTACAAACAGATTCTACTTAACAATAAACCTACAGTCCCTGTCTTGTTTGCACCACCTGTATACTGCTGTTCAGAGTATATAGGGCCTGGTGGCCCCACACCTTTCCTTATTTTAATTTGGGTGCGGGGTTCCCCTTAATATCCATACAAGACCCAAAGGGCCTGTTAATGGACTGGGGGGTACCCATGCCGTTTGTCTCACTGATTTTCATCCATATTGCCAGGACCCGGCATTACATTAAACCCGCAAGCAATTTTAAATAAGATTTTTTCCTTTAAAAATGACATTTTGTGCAGGGACTGTTCTAAACACGGGAAACACGTGCCACTTTACAGGCATACTATAGACACACCCCAGGTACGATATTTAAAGGAATATTTCACTTTTTTTTTTTTTTTTCTTTAAGCATCATTAAAATCACTGCTCCCGAAAAAACGGCCGTTTTTAAAAGTTTTTTTTGCATTGATACATGTCCCCTGGGGTAGGACCCCTAAAAAGGGTCCCCAAACCCTTTTTAGGACAATACCATGCAAATTAGCCTTTAAAATGAGCACTTTTTATTTTGAATGTTCGAGTCCCATAGACGTCAATGGGGTTCTAACGCTCGTGCGAATTTTCGGTCCGTTCGCAGGTTCTGGTGCGAACCGAACCGGGGGGGTGTTCGGCTCATCCCTACTTTACATTGTAGCAAAGCAAAGTGTCATATCTTCAGTGTTGTCACATGAAAAGATATAATAAAATATTTACAAAAATGTATATGTTCTTTTTATGTTGTAAGAAGCATGTTTTTTCTACTGCGATTCAAGAATTTCCTTAATGTTATTGTTGTATATCTGGGCTTCATAATCCCATTATATAGAGGAATCCAATATTTAGACACTAACCGGGATGATGGCAACCACACCCTTAGGCTCGATTCACACCTATGCATGTTGCTTTTGAGCGTTTTTGGAGGTTTTTTTTTCATGCTTGCCGCGTTTTTGAGCCGCGTTTTTGCCGCGTTTTAGCGGCGTTTTTGCCGCGTTTTTGCCGCGATTTGCGTTTTTTTTTTTTTTTTTTCATTTTTTTTTACAGTCTTACAAAAAAAAAAAAAAAAAAAAAAAAAAAAACGGCAAAAACGCACCAAAAACGCACCAAAAACGCATCAAAAACGCTGCAAAAAAGGTGCACTTGCGTTTTTGATGCTTGTCCATTGAAAACCATTACATGCAAAACGCTGCATTTTGCATGAGAAAAAGTCCCCGACCCTTTCCAAAAACGCGGAGATACAAAAAAGCATTGATGTGAACATGTTCCATAGGAACCCATGTTAAAAAATTTCCATGCATTTCTGCAAAATGCAAAATGCATCAAAAAACGCGCTAGTGTGAATGGGGCCTTAGTCATATGAAACTTTTTATGAAAAGAGCCTAACCCCTTTATCCCTACAGAAGCTGGTGGAAGCGGTTGAAAAAGAAGGACCTCCAGGAGTATGCTGATATATGCACTCTGGACAAGCTGCTATGGTATCAGTTCATTGATGGAGTGAATGTTGGCCCCGTACATCAAACCCTACAGGAATAGGTGAAATCTCAACCCTTTCTTACCTTTAATGATATTCTAGTGGAAGTGGTGGCAAGAGAGCAGGAAGTCGCCAGGAAGAGACCACTGTGACAGTGACTAGAAAAAGTGAGCAGCTGTTCCTTGGGGAGAAGGCCCTAGCCCCTTCCCCTTTTCTTGGCCCTGCAAGTAGCATTATGTGAATTGACCCAATCCATGGTCTCCATGCAGCAGGAGGTGACTGATGTGAATTGACCCAATCCATGGTCTCCATGCAGCAGGAGGTGACTGATGTGATTTGACCCAATCCATGGTCTCCATGCAGCAGGAGGTGACTGATGTGAATTGACCCAACCTATGGTCTGCATGCAGCAGGAGGTTACTGCTGTCAAGCAGGAATCAGCTCAGGTTTTTTGGAACCCCTTGCAGAGACAACCTGAGGAAGACCAGAAATGCAGGCTCTACGGCAACTCGCCAAAGCTGTAGCTGAACAGGGAACATGGGTACCCAAGCTGTTGAACTAAAAGTTTCTGGGGCTGAGGGGCAACCCCCAGGTACCACGACTTATGGTCCCAAGATTTTTGACTTAATGGTCACTCCAAGTCCTGTGGTCATGGCAAAAATAAATGGGGAACAAGTTCCATGTCTGATCGACACAGGATCCATAGTCACCACTATGGAATATGACTTTTTTTTATCAGTAGCAGAAATATGACTTTTATTTGAGGAGGTTAGACCCATCACACTTATCCTTGAAAGCAGCCAATAACCTACCCAATGTGGTGGAACGGGTCATCTGGATGTCAGTGCAGGTGTTTGACCAGATGGTGGAGTGTCATAGGAATAGTGACTTGTAGCCCTGTTGTCTTCACCATGCCTGTGGTCCTGAGCATGAACATCCTCAAAGACATATATATATATATATATATATATATATATATATATATATATATATATGTCTTTGAGGATGTTCATGCTCTGACATGCACTGTGAGCTGTAAGGTCTTATATATAGACAGGTGTGTGTCTTTCCTAATCAAGTCCAATCAGTATAATCAAACACAGCTGGACTCAAATGAAGGTGTAGAACCATCTCAAGGATGATCAGAAGAAATGGACAGCACCTGCGTTAAATATATGAGTGTCACAGCAAAGGGTCTGAATACTTAGGACCATGTGATATTTCAGTTTTTCTTTTTTAATAAATCTGCAAAAATGTCAACAATTCTGTGTTTTTCTGTCAATATGGGGTGCTGTGTGTACATAAATAAGGAAAAAAATAACTTAAATGATTTTAGCAGACGGCTGCAATATAACAAAGAGTGAAAAATTTAAGGGGGTCTGAATACTTTCCGTCATATATGTATGTATATATATATATATATGTATATATATATATATATATTCTTTCAGTGGCATACAGTGTCTTTGATCACCAACCAGATCACCAACCAGAGCAGTACAATGTCACCATAGGGTCACTGCACTGCTCTATTGACAGTGATCAGTGTCAGATTGCTGTTCTTTTCTTACTTTTTCAGTGTATAGTACAGTGTTCAGCATTCTCACGATTGGCTGTGAGAGGAGAGACTTGACAGGCTGCAGCCTGTGTTTACAATACATTGTGACTACTGTGATTGATCACAGTGATCACATGATACCGAGCCAACTACAGTGGCCCTAAACCCCGACCTGTGAACTGGGGTCCACACACTAGTGCCCAAAGCGAGACCTGCTATCAGAAGGATGGTCGTCCCACCTTGCCATATGTTTACAGTGGCCAGGCAGGAAGCAGTTAAATAACATGCCTGAAGGATGCCCTTAACTTGTGAAGTTGCTCATCTGTCTGATATTTACAACTTACTACAACAAAACTGATGTTTACAATGAAAAAAACTGCCATTTAACCACTTCAATCCCGTGCCAATTCTGACACTTCTCATACAAAATGTAAAAATCTACTTTTTTTTTTTCTAGAAAGTTACCTAGAACCCCTAAGCATTAAATATATTTAATTAGCATAGACCCTATAGAATAAATGATGAGTGTTGCAAATTTTTATGCCACACAGTATTATAATACTCAATTTTTGGTAACACCGAGTAAATAGATATCCAACATATCGCCCTTTAAAATGATGCCTGCCCGTGGAATGGGACCAAACTATGGTACTTGAAATTTTCCATTTGCAAAGCTTTTAACGCCTTTACAGGTTACCAGTTTATAGACATAAGGGGGTCTGCCACTAGAATTATTGCTCTTGCTCTGAGATGTGTGATGATAACTCACAAGTGTAGTGCGATTACCATTTACATATGTGTGCGGGACTTGCGTATGCATTCACATTTGCATGTAAGCAAGAGGGACAGGGGCAATTAAAATTTTTTTTAATTTCTATTATTTATTTCATCCAAAACTTTTTTCGTACACTGTTTCTTTAATTTTTTTTTGTATTAACATTATTGCTATCATGAACAACATCCCTTGTGACAGTGTGGGCCATAACAGGTCCTCTTTATGGATAGATTTGTGCTCTATTAGACCCTAATCTCTCCTCTGGCCTCCATTGCAGCCGATCAGATGCTCATGGGTTTGATCGGCTACTTTCCTGTCCGCTAATGGCCAGCCGACACTGGAAGGAACTATATTTATATATACTATTCATGTAATGTGCCCTGCTTCCATGTAATGTGTCCTACTCTCACATAATGTGCCCTGCTTCCATGTGTAATGTGTCCTGCTCTCACATAATGTGCCCTGCTTCCATGTAATGTGTCCTGCTCTCACATAATGTACTCTGGTTTCATGCAATGTGTCCCGCTCTCATGTAATATGCCACGCTGTCATGTAATGTTCTCCACTCCCATGTAATATGCCCCGCTCCAATATAATATGCCCAGCTCCCATGTAATGAGCCCCGCTCCCATGTAATGTGCCTTGCTCCAATGAAATGCGGGCCTTTAAAGGGTATTAAACTCCTTTTTTTTTAAATTTATTTTTATATTTCAAGGACCCCCCATGTGGTTTATGCCATAATGGGCTAGTATGCACCACATATTAGCACATTATGACTGACTTACCTGTCATTATGATGACATCACTCACACACATGTGCACGGGAATCACATTGTCATGGCAGAGAGTGGGAGCTGCAAATGTGTGCTTAGCTGCGCATGCATGGCTCACTGTACATGACAGCTGACCGACAGGGGAAAGCATTTACGACAGATGAAACAGATAAAAACCATGCCTGTCAGTAAATTAAAAAAAAAAAAAAAAAAGTTTAACGCCACTTTAATACTAAGGAAAGGCCCAGCACAATATAGAATTCTTGATTATTGCTATGATTATTGCTTATGGTGAAAGCTTGTATAAATGGCTTACTGTTTGTGTTCAGAGATGGTTAAATACACAGCAGTATACATGTCAGACCGAGTTAGAGGCAGAGAGAAATAAAACACAGATAGCAAATTGTTTGGAGGAGAATTTAATTTACTTGGTGGCACTTTATTATGCTGACAAAAATCATTTCCGCTCTTATTTACTGGTACCCAAACCTCACCTTACCTGCCAGATCGAATGGAAATTCACAGGAATATATACTACAGTGCAATATGCCTGATCCGTCGTAAATCTGCAGGACCTGATGCATGAGTTAGGTACGAGACATCTTTTCTAATTTACCCCCCTCCAGCCACATGAGCGTTACAAAATATATAACCCAATTCACAGTAGCCCCTAATGTCTCTGTGACACCCTAGAGAAAATCTGGGAGGAGGCTAATTAACCTACCAGAATGTTTTTATGATTTTGATTGGAAACCAGAGTTTCTGGAGGAAGCCCGCAAGACTTAAGAGAATTTTGTAGACAGATTTCTCTGCATTTGGCTGTTTTTTGTTTCCACGTTTTTAAAATTACATATAATTTGTTTATAATTTGCAGTGTATAAAAATCTTTGTTTTACAAATAAGCTTTTAATACAGGATAAACTAATGGCATTTTGCAGAGTATTCTGGGTTTTCTAAAGAAGAAGCACAGCAATAGTTTCTCCATTTGAGACTGTCTCTCTCCAATTGGAACTTCATACACAGTAGGAATGGAGGAGTAATGAGTCAATGAGTCAAAAAGTGTTTTTTGGTAAACAGGCAAGATTAGCCTGACAAACACATGAAAATTAGCTTCTCGGCCTTTTGGCTAAGATCAAGTGTAGTATCGACTTTAGCCCTTAGGGGTGTCTCTGCTTCACAGCTAGGACGTTGAGAACCACTTGCATCTATCCAAGCTAATTGGTCCTTGTGGGGTACCCTCTGCTCGGCCTGGTAGGATCGTTGATTAAATTTAGCTTCACCTACTTGCTGCTATTGGGTTAGAGGCTTAGCCCCCACAGGGAACGAGATTGTGGTCTTCCCTCCTCCCCCACTCCACATTACTACCTCCGGGCAGTAGATGCTAGAGCCTTTGTAAAGGCTACGAAAAGAGCGATGACGTCGAGGAACCAGAAGGAAGCTGCCTAAGAACACCTGAAGCGACATCCAACTCCTTGACGATGGGGAAGAGCGACAAGAAGACCAGAAAGGAGAAGAAGAACCCCGTTCCAGTCACTTCCTCCGAGCCCGGGAATGCCGCTGCCTCAACCCCCGCCTCTACCCCGGCCGGCACCAGCTGACCAGGACCAGCCAAGCCAGATCAGCCTGCAGACGGGCTCCCAGCATTAGAGCCTTGGATGAAGCAGGCGGTCGTGCTGCAGCTGAAAGAGGTGGACGGAAGAGTCCCTGACATGACCCCGGAGATCTTCGGAAAGAAGATGATTCTGGAACAGGGGTTCAGCAAAGCGGAGACAATTTCCGTGCAGGCCTTCACAAGAGGTATATTCTTTATAACTTTTGTGTCGTTTCAGGTCTGCAGAAGATACTGGGAGATGGTGAAGACCAGTGGCCCTGAATCCCCTTTCCGGAAGTTCACTGCGAACTGCCCCATAACACGGGACGAAAAGTGAGTGACAGTGGCCATGAGGAACCCCCATACCAGTGGAAAGGACATAGCCACCTACCTCCAGAGGTTCTGCACCATGGTGAAGGACCCGATCCAAATCTTCGATGCCAACGGCTTCTGGATAGGTAAGTGGTCTGTGCTCTGCAAACTGAGGAAAGACCCTTCGGGGGACATCCAGCACCTGCAGCCTTTCTTCTCCTTGGGATCCTCCGCAGGAATCCTTTTCTACCCCGGCATACCCTACAACTGTAACAAGTGTGGGCAGCCGGGACACATAGGTAAGGATTGTACAGAACTTGCTTGCAAGTTCTGTAGGGTGACAGGCCACGAGACCAAGGACTGTCCGAGGTCCAAAGCCTGCAACTTTTGCAGATTGGCAGAGCATGTCTTCAGACACTGCCCCCAGAGGACCCAGACCTACGCTGGAGCCGTGAGCCAGGGTAAGCCATCCGGGAGAAAGCTGCCAGAAAAACCAAAGGAACCTTGAAAGGCCACAGGTAAGTCCACTCCCACCCCCCCTGCCCCTACCCCACCCCCTACCTCCAGCACACCCCCACCCACCCCCTCTGTGCCAGAGGAGCCCCTCCACACCCCTTCCCCCCCCCGAACCTGTCCTCCATGGAGGACTTCCCCACCCTCCCACCCCCCTCCACCCCCACCAGTGGCCCAAGAGGAAGCCGGAAACGGAAGCCAGAGAGCCCAACAGCTGAGGAACCTGCCACCTCCACCAAACGGCCCAACGGGGTCCAACGCGACAGCGATGGACCAGAGCAAGTAGTGGAGGACCTAGGGTCTGCAGGGGAGGAGGGGGAAGGGGAGGAGATCGTGGTCAACCCCGAGCATGACCTCCCCCCTGACGTCCACATTAGCCAGCAGATGATGGAGTCTGTCCTTGAGGAGCTGGGCCTGGCCCAGAACACAGGACAGGCAGAAGACACAGCGGAAGAGCAACCCCCCCTCCGGGGAGGTAAGTTCGGGCCCTTGTTAACTAGACCATCATACCCTTTTTCATTATGGCTGAGATCTCAATCTTTTCAATTAATGTGAGGAGTATCAAGGATACATCTAGAAGGCAAGCGGTCCTGACCTTTCTTTCAAGTCAGCAGAGTGATGTCTACATGCTTCAGGAGTGCGCCCTTCCTACCTTGAGGAGGTACACTCATCTGTCCTCCCAGTGGACCCTTGGTCCCTCCTACTGGTCCGGAGGTGGCGATTGCAAGTCTGCAGGAGTAGCCATTCTGGTCAGGGGTGGGCGCTTCACGGTTGACTCTATCCATGAGCTAGTCTGTGGCCGTCTTTTGGTCATAGACGGCTCGTGGGTGGAAGAGCCAGTTAGGCTCATCAACGTGTACGCTCCCCCAGACAAGAATGCGCGGCTGGAACTTTTCCAGACCCTGCGGACCCAACTCGTCACCACCAGAACAGTAGTGATCGGCGGTGACTTTAACTGTCCGATCGAGGAGGATGGGCGCAGGTCCAGCATATACGCAAAACTTGATGCTACTTCTAAGCTGCTCAAGGAGATGATCTTGGAGGCCTCCTTGCAGGACGCCGTGGGATCCATAGGGAAAGGGACCATGAACTATTCGTGGTGCCGACCCGATGGATCTGTGCGTTCCAGGATTTACTTCGTGCTCACTTCAAGAACAGTCAAGCATCGTGAGTTCTCCATGGTCCCCTGCTTTTTCTCTGACCACAGGGCTATTCACTTTCGGAGTGACCTGGGTGAGGGCTTTGCCCGCGGACCGGGTTCCTGGAAGCTGAATAGCACCCTGCTGGAAAATGAGGAATTGATGGGGGAACTCCGGGAGGCCTATGCCACCTGGACAGAGGAAAAGAGATTCTTCGGAAGGGTAAATGACTGGTGGGAGTTTGTGAAGGTTAAGCTGCGTAGCTTCTTTCAGGCAAGGGGACGCCAGCGTGTGTGTGCCAGGAGGAGGGAACTCAGGAGACTGCAGCGTCAGTTGCAGTCCCTGCAGGACCTTCAGCACTGTGGCTGGGACGTTAGGCAGGACCTGGAGGACACCAAGAAGAGTCTGAAAGGACACTTCGAGGAAGAATCCAGGCACATTGTCTTCCGTGCCAAGGTGGAGAATCTTGAGAAAGGTGAGAAGTGTAATTCTTTCTTTTTCAGGAAACTTCACTCAGGACACACACCCTTGTCAGAGCTGCGTGACGAGACCTGGAACACTCCAGAAGGGGAAGAAGGCTGTGATGCAAGTGGTCAGCGACTACTACACCAACCTCTACTCCCCGAAAGAAACGGACACACAGGCGGCCGACAGGTTCCTGTCAGGTATCTCTAACCAAATTGATCCTGCAGGTTCATCAACAGTCAACACCCCCTTGATGTTGGAGGAGCTGCACTCTGCTGCTAAATCCTTTAGGCGAGGCAAGACCCCGGGCTGCGATGGTCTCCCAGTTGAGCTCTATGTAGCACTGTGGGATCTCGTGGGCCCGGACCTGCTCGAGCTGTACGAGGAGATGGTGGTGGAGGGCAGAATGCCTCCGTCACTGAGGGAGGGGATGATCACGATTTTGTATAAGTGGAAGGGGGAGAGATCGGATCTTAAAAATTGGCGTCCAATCTCTCTGCTGAACGTGGACTACAAAATCCTCGCCAAGGTCCTGGCCAACAGGTTGAAGTCGGTCATCAGACAGATCATCAACCCGGATCAGACTTGCGGCATTCCTGGTCGCAGGTTTGCGGACAGCCTTGCACTTGTCCGGGACACGGTCCAGTACATTCATGGCCGCCGTGTGCACGCGGCCCTGGTCAGTCTTGACCAGGACTAGGCCTTTGACCGTGTCTCCCACGAGTTTATGTGCAGAGCTCTGCGCAGGTTTGGTCTTGGGGAAATGTTTTGTTCGTATGTGAATGTAATGTACACTGACATTTCTAGTTTGGTGCTGGTAAATGGCTGGAAAACTGACCCCTTTCCAATCTTGTCTGGGGTCAGACAAGGCTGGCCTCTCTCACCTCTGCTTTTTGTTGTTGTATAGAGCTCTTCGCCTGAAGCATCAGACAGAATCCAGACATCAGGGGGATCACCGCACCAGGACCGGACAGACGGGAGGTCAAGTGCTCACTCTACATGGACGACGTGACGGTGTTCTGTGCTGATCGGCGCTCCATCGACACACTCGCCCAGACCTGTGAGGACTTCGGCCAAGCTTCAGGGGCAAAGGTCAACTGCGGGAAGTCAGAAGTCATGCTCTTCGGAAAGTGGCTCCTGCCTTCTTCTGCACCCATTCCTTTCAGCGTCAGGACGGACTTCATCAAAATTCTTGGGGTCTGGTTTGGAGCTGAAGGTGCAGCCCTGAAGTCCTGGGAGGAAAGACTGTCAAAGATGCGACAGAAGTTTGGACTGTGGAGCCTCAGAGAACTCACCATCGAAGGGAAAACACTGGTACTCCGCAGCGAGATCCTCCCTGTGTTGCAGTACCTCGCCCAGGCCTGGCCACCTGTAAGGCCATCACCAGGGCGGTGTTCCACTTCATCTGGAGCTCCAAAATGGACAGAGTGAAGCGGGCGGTTATGTTCAAGGAACCCCTCAAAGGCGATAAGGGCGTGCCCGACATCGCTACACTTCTGAGGGTGTGCTTTGCTTGTAACTGCATCCGCAGGACATTGGTGGACAGAACTGTGGACTCTGGTGGTAACTCCATGTCCCGTTTTTTCCTCCTGCCTCTCTGGAGGACCCTTGGATGGGACAAATGGGACAGCTCTATCCCCTACAACTGGGACACCCCTTGGTACTACTTGGACACCTTCAAGTTTATTAAGGAGCTGGGGCTACATGGAGTGAAGCCCAACTTGTGGAAGCCAAAAACTATCCACAAGTTGATCAGAGCATTGAACATGGTTGAGACTGTTCTAGGCCTCCCTTCAGCCACTTGTAAAGTGGTCTGGAGAAATGTTTCTTCAAAGAGACTCACCAACAGGCACAAAGATCTGGCATGGATGGCAATCCAAGGGGGGCTGCCACTCAGGACATTCATGCATGCCAGAAACCTGTGCAGATACAGGCACTGCCCCTTTTGCATCATCCAGGAGGAAACTGCTCTGCATCTTTTCTGGGAGTGCCCCTTTGCACAGGACCTGTTAAGGGCCCTGGAACCTGAACTCAAAGACTTTGTACCACAGACTGCTATCACACACTTTGGTGTGTTGAACGGACTCTTCTGTGGAACTCATTCACAGGAGGACATTAACGGTGCCTGGCGGGTGCTGTGTTGCTTTAAGGACGCTATATGGTGCGCCAGAAAGCGCCTCATCCACCAGCGGGAGAGGATGTCCATCGAGGACTGTCGCAGACTGATCCACAGTCTGCTCAGAGACTACCACTTGATGGACCTCAAGGAGGAAGAGGAGGTCTGAAGATTTCCCCTTTCCCCCCCTCCCCCGTGTATCCTTTGGCAGTTCAAATAAAGCTTTGGGCCTGTGAACTCTTTTCTCCCTCCCCTACCCCACCTTCTCCACCCCCCCCCCCCCCCCCAACACACCCGTTGCACTTTTGAATGTTATCTAGACTGTATGACCTGACTTTCGTGACATGTGTTTGAAGTAATGCTTTCAGGGTAATGCGGCGTCATGCATGATGTGATGTTTCGGGGTATTATTACTCTGCACAACACATTAGGCATCATACCGCAGGATGAATGTAATTTATTGGTATGCTTGGCGATGTATTGTTATGTAGTGTATTTATGCGCTGCGTTGCAGTACAGATTGGATGTACCCTGTTTAAGTATTTGTTTTTTTGTATATTTTCTTGCAAAATAAAGTATACATTTTTCAATCAAAATGAAAATTAGCGAAAAGCTGCCATTACTGGCTGGATAAAGTAATTATGCAAAGTTCAAACCGATCTGTTCAGATTTATTGAATAAACAAACCTTTTACCAGTTACATGATGATTGTTGCCCACCAAGTAGATGAACCCCTTCACAGGTCATGTGAAAGTCATTTATATACATTGCAGGGTTTTTTTTTTTGGGGGGGGGTACAAATACAAATTCACACCAAGAATATGTACATTTTTAGAAAAGGTATATCGTAGAAAATTGTAAGCTTAAACCAAAAAAGTAGTAGGAGCAGCACCAGGTATCCATCTGTGTTCAAAACACAGGGCCAAGCCAAAACTCCATGTGGCTACTATAGGGACAATCTTATATGAGAGGCCACATTTAGGCCTGCATAAGAGCAGAGTAGATAGTGTGTGAACAAAATTACATTTCAAGGGAATTGACAAATTACATGGCAGTTTGGGTAAAAAACCCCCCAAAAAACAGTGAATAGCGCCAAGGAGGGCACCAGCAAGAACAAGGAAGGAGGAAATGATTAGATAAGAAGGGAAAGAAAGGACGAGAGGGTCGGTAGAGAGAGAAAAGGATCCCTCCCCGTTGGGGCCGTGACCAGCTTTGGAAAGCCCAAGTAGCACCTTATATACATTACAATGATTTTAGCAAATGTCATTACCAAATCTCATCCTATTCTGTTATACAGTCATGGCCAAAAATATTGGCAGCCCTGCATTTCTGTCAGATAATGCACCACTTCGCCTAGAAAATTGTTGCAATTTCAAATGTTTAGGCATTCATGTTTATTTCTTTTGTTTGTATTGGTATGGCACAAAAAGTGGAAAAACAAAAGCCAAATCTGACACATTCCATGCAAATCTTCAAAAATGGACTGGACAAAATTATTAGCACCTTCAATTTAATAATTGGTAGCACACCCCTTGGAAAAAATAACCGAAATCAATCGCTTCCTGTAACCATCAATGAGTTTTTTACACCTATCTACTGAAATTTAGGACCAATCATCTTTTGCCAACTGCTCCAGGTCTCTCAGATTGGAAGGGTTCCTTTTTCCAACTGCTGTTTTGAGATCTCTCCACGGGTGCTCTATGGGATTTAGATCTGGACTCATTGTAAGCCAGTTCATTACTCTCCAGCACTTTGTTTTAAACCATTTCTGGGTGCTTTTTGACATGTGCTTTGGGTCATTGTCCTGCTGTAAGACCCATGACCTCTGACGTAGACCCAAATTTCTCACATAGGGCCCTACTTTGCACCCCAGAATTCTTTGGTATTCTTCAGACCTCATAAAGCCATGCACACGGTCAAAACATTCAGTGCCTGAAGCAGCAAAGCAACCCCAAAACATCAGTGAACCTCCACCATGTTTGACTGTAGGGACTGTATTCTTTTCTTTAAAGGCCTTGTTTCTTTTTCTGAAAACAGTGGAATGATGGGCTTTACCAAAAAACTGTAATTTCGTTTTGCCTGTCCGCAGCACATGCTCCCAAAAGGATTTGGGCTTCTTCAGGTAGGTTTTTGCAAACCCCAATCTGGCTTTTTTATGTTGCTGGGTTGGCAGTGGAGTCCTCATGGGTCTCCTACCATAGAGTCGCTTTTCATTCAAATGGCAATGTATAGTGCAAGCTGACACAGTTGTATCCTGTGCCTGAAGGTCAGCTTAAATTTGTCTGGAAGTTGATTGGGGTTCTTTAGACCATTCAAACAATCCTTTGTTGCAATCTTTGATCAATATTTCTCTTTTATCCACTTACAGGGAGATTAGTTACAGTGCCATGGGCTGTGAACTTTTTCACAATGTTGCGTACATTGGACATGGGAACAGTAAGATCACTGGAGATGGACTTGTAACTTTGAGATTGTCCATGCTTTTCCACATTTTTTATTCTCAAATTCACAGACAATTCTTTGATGCTCTTTCTCTTCTCCATGCTCCATGTGGCACATAGAGACACACAACAGAAAGGTTGAGTCAATTTTCACAATTTTAACTGGTTGCCGGTGTGATTTTCATATTTTCAGCACCTGTTAGTTGATACAGGTGTTTTTCATTACAAATTACAGGAGCATCACAAAATTGGAATGCAATTATTTCTTACAATTTTGAGAAGGTGCCAATAATTTTTTCCAGTCCATTTTTTTAGTTTTGTGTTAAATGTGTCAAATTTTGGCTTTTAGTTTCTCCATTTTTTGGTGTCATACCAATATAAACAAAAGAAATAAACATGAGAATGCCTAAACATTTGAAATTGTAACAATTGTCTGGGCGAAGTGGTGCATTATCTGACAGAAATGCAGAGAGCTAATATTTTTGGTCATGACTGTATATCAGGGGTGTCGGACTCAATATCATTATGGGGCACATCAGCATTATGGTAGCACTCAAAAGGCCAGTTGTATCAGTCCATATAAATGTATCTACTCTTTATCATATTAAATAATTGCCTCTGCACTTGATTATTACTAGTTCTAGTAACAACTTAAGGTGTTAAGGGCAGGTGCAGACAGGCATGGAGCCAACTCACACTTCCGTAACAGATGATGCAAGTCTTAAAAGTAGGGTCGCACACCGCTGGTATCATCCACAAGAAACTTTATTGGAGACAGAACATGAATGTACCATGTTGTTAATAAAGTGTATGGATGGTACCAGCAATGTGCGACTCTCCTTTTCAACTGGCATAGAACTGTATCGCTCTCATAGTAATTATAAGCAGATGTTCAGAGCACTGCACCCCACTTACATCAGAAGTCAGGAGTCCCCCACCCTTTCTTACATCACAGTGTACCCCCTTACCTTGTGCTGCTCGGAGCAGAGCTGGGAAGCAGAAAGTGCAGGGTCTGGAAGACCAGAGAGGGCTGGAGTCAATTGCTGTAGTCTGCTAAATGCTGAGTCCAGGGGAGGCAGAGATGAGGGGGTGCTGCAGCTGCACAGGATCTGCAGTTAGAGCTCTGTCCTCCTCTCTGCTGTTGACTGTGTATGGGGCGGGGAGGCAGAAACAAGCCTCTATGCGGCTGCACGTAGAAGTGCAGGATCTGGTGGAAAAGTTCTGTCCTGGTGCTGACTGCTGAGACAAGGTGGGGGGTGGAGACGAGGGGGATGCCGCAGCTGCAGAAAAGGTGAGAGGGCCACACGAAATGGCCTGGTGGGCCAGATTCAGCCTGCGTGCCTTGTCTTTGACACATGTGCTGTGGATACTGAAACCGACCCTTACACTAGATTTAGTGTCAAACAGACTGCTAAGTGGGAGTGTCTGTCAATCAAATAAACAGTCATAGTGTTGTGAAAAGAGGAAAATACTGAGATGATTTATTAAATGATTAGAGGATTTTCACGCAATAAATTGTGTAAGTATTTACCTTAATTTTCTAAAAGTGAAAAGATGTTTCCTATTTACTTATTTAATCGGAACATGATTGGATAATAAAAGTGGATATTCATCCAATTTATGGTGTGAAGATTCTCAGCTTCTTTATTAAAGCAGCTTATTCACCTCAGCATCCCAGTAGATGTGTGGTCGGTGACCTTGACCAGTATATCACCAAAATAACAGGCACACTACAGAACAAACCTAAGGACAGTGCTGGGATGCCTAAAATATGACCTCATTCTCTGTGTAATGAATGAGACGTTTGTGGGTTTTATCAGTGTACAGAATGCCCCTCCAGTGTAGTCTTGGCTGCAAGGAAACAACAAACATTTTTGGGCCGTTTGGGAAATCATAGCTAAAGATAAATGAAGATTTAATTTTTAAAGCATTAAATTACAAAATATCTTCTGTAGCAATTATACAGTATTTGGTGTACATTTGTCTAGTGAAATAAGAGTGTTCTTTTAAATATATACCTATAAATGCTACTAGTTGGATGATATTACATGTTTTAGAGTGCCTTGAAACCATGGCTATCATTTAAACCGAATATTTATTGGTTATTTTTAGTTCTGAGATTATTGTATGCTGCATACTTATTTAGTTGTCATAAAGCAGAATTGTTTTTCTTTCCTTTTTAATAAAATAAAATGACAGCCTGCACAACTCTTCTCTCTTGTTGCAGCAATTCTTCTCATAAATATTGGAAAATTGCAAATTGCAAATATATACATCAAAAAGATGATTTCGGGAGGCATTTGAGTTTTACAATGATAATTAAGCTTGATCTATTCTTGGGGTATGATTCCCCTTTAATGAATCACTCGTTTCCCAGGAGTAAGTATGCTAATTAGTGAAGCTGTTTATTTTCAATAAGTGAGTCAACCATCTAATTAGCGTGTCTGTATTATAATACAGTTGATAACTGAATACCTTGCTAAGTTTATATATTGCTTCATTGGGCGATACAGAGATCATATCTGCTCCATCACTAAAAACGCGCTACAGTATATTTAGAATTTAAATAAGGATATAACATCTTTATTTATAATGCTAATGTTTAAAACATAAACTTCAGTAAAAATAGCAGTTATAGGGTAAATAACTAGCTAAAACTAGAACCTCCATCGTAATATTTGTCTGAAATATAGCACTAAGGTTTTATGTTATTGCTGTATGTGACCTTTTCACATCAATGTCCCTCCTAAACAGACGACACAGAGTTTACGGCAAGCATTAAAAAACTGCAAGATTATCATCACCAGGAACTGGAAATACACTTCCCGATGAGCAATGAATTGAATATGAATGAATATATTTGCTACGAAGAACTGTCAACAAGTTTCACAATTTAACTGCTTCCAATCTGGGTCAATTCTGACATTTCTGTCATACATGTAAAAATCAGCATTTTTTTTTGCTA
Organism: Aquarana catesbeiana; assembly: GCF_042186555.1. Lineage (NCBI taxonomy): Eukaryota > Metazoa > Chordata > Amphibia > Anura > Ranidae > Aquarana > Aquarana catesbeiana. The sequence goes on from NC_133334.1 coordinate 118,489,738, forward strand.
GGAAATTACTTAGGACCCCCAAATATTATATATTTTTGAAGCAAAGACCCTGGAGAATAAAATGGGTTGTTGCAATTTTTTATGTCTCACGAGTTGTGGTGAACACAAAACACAATATAATACCCACTTTTTTGCTTCAACATAAAAGATGATGCTATGCCAAGTAAATAGATACCTAACATGTCACACTTTAAAATTGTGTATGCCCGTGGAATGGCGCCAAACTACAGTACCTAAAAATCTCTATAGGTGACTCTTCAAAAGCTTTTACAGGTTACCAGTTTAGAGTTAAACAGGAGGTCTGGTGCTAGAACTATTGCTCTTGCTCTGATGTTCGCAGAGATACCTCACATGTGTAGTGCGATCACCATTTATATGTGCGTGTGGGGCCTACATGCGCATTCATATTTACATGGTAGCATGAGGGGGTGGGCACTTTAACATTTTTATAATTTTTTTTTTATAATTTTTTTTTTTACATTGTACCTTCAATTATTTTATTTATTTTTTTTATCAACTTTATTGCTATCATAAGGGATGAACAACAGCCCATATCATGGGCCACGACAGGTCCTCTTTATGGAGAGATGTGGGGTCTATTAAACCCCATATCTCTCCTCTGGCCCCCAAAGCATCAGATCATACTGAGATTGGTTTGAACTAGGGATGCACTGATACCAGTTTTTTTACAAGTGCAAGTACCGATCCTTTTTTTTCCAGTACTTGCCGAGGCCAATTACCGATACCTACTACAACTTTTTTGTTTACACTTCAGCTGTCAGCAAGGGTACAAAGCATTGAAAAGTTATTTACAATAATTTTTTTTTTTTTTAATTTGCACTTTTTTTAAATGTGAACATGTAAATATATATGCTAAAGGTGTAAATTTATTAACGAACAAAGCAAACAAAAAAAGTTTAAAGTGGAGTTCCACCCATTTAAAAGTCAACAGCTACAAAAAGTGTAGCTGCTGACTTTTAATATTAGGACACTCACCTGTCCCACGGTCCAGCGATGCGGCGAACGAAGCCTCGCTCCTCTCCCCCTCCTCTCTGCGGTGCCGGCATTGTAACTGAATGGCCGGGCAATCTTCTGGGACCTGTGATGTGTCCCAGAAGATTGCAGGGAGGGAGGGGGGAGAGGTGAACTTCCTTCCGGTGCCGTGGAGCCCCGGGAGGAAGTGGGAGCTGGGTGCCTGTAAAAAGAGGATATCCGCTCTCCCCACCCCAAAAAATGACATGCCAAATATAGCATGTCAGGGGGTCACCATCACTTAAAGGTCCATCTTTGGGTGGAACTCCGCTTAAAATTAATAATAGTTTGTAAAATAGAAGTTAACAACAAAAAAAAACAGTAGGAAAATAATATTTAAATGAAGAAGGAGAATAAAGATTTAACAAGGCTAATTGAGGTAAATTAAGCGTTAACCACTTATGGACCGCCCACCATAGATATACTGCGGCAGGGCGGCCGCTTTGCGTCAGATTACATACCTAGTATGTGATCTGACACTTCCGGGTCAGACACTCTGGTGATTGTACACAGTGAGAGCCCAGTGGGTTCCGTGGACTCGATGTCCGCCAGCACATGCCGGTTACACAGGACACAGGTAGAACGACAATTTGTCTATGTAAACAAGGCAGATTGTTGTTCTGTCAGAAGGGAAGGCATTGATCCTGTGTTTTTGCTAAGCAGGAACATGGATCTTTGTCTTCCCCTAGTCAAAGCACCTCCCCCACAGTGAATAGGCACACGGCTAACCCTTTGATCGTCCTCGATGTTAACCCTTTCCTAACCAGTGTCAGTATAGTGACGGTTCATATTTCATAGCACTGATCACTGTATTAGTGTCACTGGTCCCAAAAAAGTGTCAAAGTGTCAGTTAGGTGTCTGCTGCAATATAGCAGTCCCGCTAAAAGTCGATGATCACCGCAATTACTATTAAAAAACTAATAAATAAAAATATCCCATATTTTGTAGACTTTATAACTTTTGCGCAAACCAATCAATTTACGCTTTTTGGGATTTTTTTACTAAAAATATGTAGCAGAATACATATTGGCCTAAACTGATGAAGACATTTGATTTTATTCATTTTTTTTATTGGGTGTGTGTTATGTCTTTTTTGTTTATAGCGCAAAAAATAAAAACCGCAGAGGTGATCAAATACCACCAAAAGAAAGCTCTATTTGTGGGGAAAATGTTTTATTTGTGTACAGTGTCCGCGCAATTGTCAGTTAAAGTAACGCAGTGCCATATTGCAAAAAATGAACTGGTCAGGAAGGGGGTAAAACCTTCTGGAGCTCAAGTTGTTAATAAGGGACACTTTAATAAAAAAACATTTTTTTTTTTTTACTTGACAGGTTGCTTTAAACTGACTTAATCTGCAGACCGAAATGCATCTCTTTGATCTGTAAATAAATAAACAAAAAGATAGATAGAAAGAAACAATGTTTTTTATTTTTTTTTCTATCTGTTTCAGTGGCTGATCAATGATCAATGTTGTTGATAAACATTGCCGACTGCTTTTTTTTTTTTTTTGACAGCTCCAATTGCCAGGACTTCGATTACACTTCAGCTGTTAACAGGGGAACTCCACTGACAGCTGAATGAGTAATCGGTTGTTAGGGATGCAGCGGCCCCGCTCTTTAACAGCTGAGAATTGCTGGCTTTTTTTTTTACGTTTCAGTTGTCAGTGGGGGAATCTCGCTGACAGATGAAAGAACCGAGCCTGAAAGTATCAGTTTCAGGTATCGGAGCATTTGCACAAGTACGGATACTCGTGCAAAGATTACAACATGCTGGATCAATCACTTCCGGTTCTGGTTGTGGCATCATTTCCAGTTGCGGTTCAGACATCACTTCTGGTGGAACGATCCCATCTCTGAGACTGTGGGGGATGATGGAGAGATTGTCTCTCCTACCAGCCAGCTATCCCTACAGTTGTGCGAGATTATGTTTTTGCACCTATTGTGCCACATACATTGGTCTATCTCTGTCACATGATCTGTCACCGCTGCTCTTATACCTCCTATCTCTTGTTTTGAGTAGATGTTGGTTGGAGGTGTATGTGCTGCCAGTGGAGATTCTCTCTGGGATTGTTTGCTGTGACCCATGCACTGGTAAGTTGCGTTTTTTTAACCACTTGGGCAAACTTGGACATTTTGATAACTTTATAGTTTGAACATTTGGGGCTTCTTTTATGTTTTAGATTTTAGATTTTTCATCTGACAATGGATTCTGGTCCATAGACCCCTTGGTTATTTTCTTTAAAAAACACTTTTCCTAATTTGCAATTGCCATATGCTTATTGTTCCACCTGTCTATTAGGGTGTGACCATTACTTGGGTATTACATTACATCACTATTTGGGTATATGTATACATACATCATCACCTCTTTTTTTTTTCATAAAAAATATACTCTTAATTCTATATACATATTTTGCTAGGCACATTGTTCTTACTTTCTGGCTGATATCCCTTGTGCTGGGACACATGGGATGACAGTGTTCCTTTCCCCCTCTGTGTCTTTTCAATGCTCCATCTCCACCCTAGATGACCTCCAGCATTACCAGTCAACTGCATCTTGTGTGTTTTACTAGCCATGTAAGTCTGTATGTATATTCAAATTTGTATATGCTTCTTTGAATATGTTTACATTTGGATATACAGTACTTTGGATATACATACTTATCATGTGTGTTTACTTTAGAGAATCCTTTACTGTGCTATCCAAGGGCAATACCCTGAAGAAGACCACATTGGTCGAAACGCATCGGTGCCGCTTGACAGACGCACCATCCATTATATCTACTTGGATGTATTGTATTTTGTACATGTTTGATGTTACGTATTTTTTAATAATCAGTCATTTCCTCTACTTTTATGTAAAGGGGACATTTTAAGTTTCCCAATAAATATTTGATTTTACATTTACTTTGTGTATATACTCAACTATCTACTCTCTGCATTTCACAAACCCCCGGTGCTCCTCTCTAGGGATGAGCCAAACACCCCCCAATTCGTTTAGCAGCAGTACATATGAACAGGCAAAAAATTAGTTCGAACACTCGAACACCATTAAAGTCTATGGGACACGAGCATGAATAATCAAAAGTGCTAATTTTAAAGGCTTATATGCAAGTTATTGTCATAAAAAGTGTTTAGGGACCTGGGTCCTGCCCCAGGGGACATGGATCAATGCAAAAAAAAGTTTTAAAAACTGCCGTTTTTTCGGGAGCAGTGATTTTAATAATGCTTAAAGTGAAACAATAAAAGTATAATATCCCTTTAAATTTCGTACCTGGGGGGTGTCTATAGTATGCCTGTAAAGGGGCGCATGTTTCCCGTGTTTAGAACAGTCTGACAGCTAAATGACATTTCAAAGGAAAAAAGTTATTTAAAACTACTTGCGGCTATTAATAATTGTCGGTCCGACAATACACATAAAAGTTTATTGAAAAAACAGCATGGGATTTCCCCACAAGGGAACCCCGAACCAAAATTTAAAAAAAAATGGCGTGGGGTCCCCCTAAATTCCATACCAGGCCCTTCAGATCTGGTATGGATATTAAGGGGAACCCCGTGCCAAAATTTAAAAAAAACAGGCGTTGGGGTCCCCCTCAAAATCCATACCAGACCTGAAATTTTTTTTTTTAAATGGCGTGGGGTCCCCCACGCCATGTATCATGTATCAATGCAAAAAAAAGTTTTAAAAACTGCCGTTTTTTTCAGGAGCAGTGATTTTAATAATGCTTAATGTGAAACAATAAAAGTGTAATATTCCTTTAAATTTCGTACCTGGGGGGTGTCTATAGTATGCCTGTAAAGTGGCGCATTTTTCCCATGTTTACAACAGTCCCTGCACCAAATGACATTTCTAAAGGAAAAAAGTCCCCCCCCCCCCCGAACTTTCGGTCCCCCCCGAAATTAGCCCTTTTGATTTCTCCCATAGACTTTTAAAGGGTGTTCCGCGGATTTCGAACTTGCCGCGAACACCCCAAATTGTTCGCTATTCGGCGAACAGGCGAACTACCGATGTTCGAGTTGAACTTACGTCCAACTCGAACATCGGGCTCCTCCCTACTCCTCACTATTTCCCCATTTCCCTTGTGGATCATGTTGTATATCAATTGGGACTGACACCCACCACTGGCAAATCTTTGGCTGTATGTGGGACATACATATATTAGCATCAGCACGGATAGCGATATCAGTAGATCTGGAAGACCTGGAAGATCATGGCTATCACTGTGTTTGCTCTGACTATTGCAGTGATTGTCTGCTTACCCAAGGTATGAAATATGCATATTTACATTGTTCCAAGATGGACCAATGAATGTATGCTAAAAAGATCATACCTGGAGTTCACCTTTAAAGTATGGGTAAAGTTGGGGTACTTTGTCGCAGTAAGTGGGCTTTTGTTTTTTGAAATGCCTAGATGTTTTATATAAGCCTTGCTGGAGGTAAATATCTTTTTTGCATGTGTGCCCTGTAATATTTTGTTCTGTTGTATGGTCTTATGGCTGCACCATCTTTAATGCATCTTTTAGGGTGTGCCCCCCCAAATATCTTGTTTGTTTTTCACCTTTAAAGTATATCTCTGGCAAACCTTTTTTTAAATTACATTTTTGATCGAGTGGGGAAGGCTTAGACCCTCTGTTAAGTTTTTAATGCTGTCTGTTCCTATTAGGGAAATTCACTCCTCTATTTGTATTGGTGGCCATTGTTATTGGGAAAGAAAACGCGGGTACATCAACAATGTTTGAGTTGTTCCCAAAACAAGAATCGAGTGGAAATCATTCAATGGGGACACCTGTACTGGGGACAGCTGTTTAAGGGGGAAATTCCCCACATTTTCAATGATTTTCTCTTACTTCCTGTTGCATCTCTGCAACAGGAATTGAAGGGAAATTCCCCAAAGATACACAGACGAAATACAAAATATAGCTGGGGTTTTAATCCTTCGCTATCCTATCCAAAACCAAAAAGAACGTTTTGACTTTACATATACTTTAACTACTTGCCGACCAGCCGTTGTCATTATATGGCAGCAGGTTGGCTCTCATGCGCAAATTGCAGAGGCAAAACGGGGATTTGCCTTTGTAAACACGGTGGATCCCCATTCTGACAGGGGACATGTTAGAGATTTTCTGTTCCCAGAACAGAAAAAAGGACGCCAATTTTGTTTGTGTACAGAGTCACACGGCCGTGCAATTGTCAGTTAAAGGGACGCAGTGCCATATCGCAAAAAATGGCCTGGTCATTAAGGGGGCAAATCCTTCCAGTCCTTATGTGGTTAAAGAAGATAAACTGATAAACAATAATCAATTGGGTATAGCATTAATGTCTAATATGAATCATATATTGTATAGCAGTTTGGTTCAGGATATTTTGTTGCTTATATATTGCATTATAAAAGTTGTGCCAGTCTGAGCACACAAATTTACTGTAACTTGTAAATGTATCTGGTAATGAATAGATATAATCTCTAATGGTGCCCACAGGCATGAGATGATCAATAACAGACCCAGCTTATTATGTTCAGATCAGGAAACAGTTGTATGCCTATAGGCAGTATGCAGCCTTTGCTGACACCTCTGGCTGATCATGAAGATAAAATTGATCATCCAAATTGGGTTCTCACTACTACACCCATAAGCCCTGCGCAGGAAAGGAGGGGGGGGGGGGGTTGCATAAACAAGCACTCTTATCCAAACCAAACATTCATGTTTATGTTGCAATTATAATCAAAAGTAATGGAATTTAAAAAAGCAGTAAATGACTTTCTTGACCCTTAAAATATACAAAGATATAATTACTAAAGACAAACAAAACAATATTTTGATCCAGGGAATTGAGCCAGCTGCTGTTGATGGTCAGGAAGGAATATGTTTTCCTCCTGTGTGTCAAAATTGGCAACCGCCGGACCTCTGAACCAAAGCTGTAGTAGTAGAAGGTTGAGCTGGATGAATGTCAGTTGTTTCCTAACTTTTTAAAGTGTATGCAAAGACAAAACTTTTTTCTATTAATTTTTTATATATTTGGAAATGATTACGACTTTTTTTTTTTTTTTTTTGTCGGTGTTCAATTTGAGAGATTTGTGGCTGTCAGCATATCATGTACCATGCCAAAAAGCGTATACAGTGCAGATGTCAAAGTGCAGTGGTCGGGGCTATCATGTACATGTACAGTACAGCTTGCTGAGTGCAGAGGTCAGAAGTAGGTGACCCCTTATGTTGGTGATCAGTGGAACACTGCTTTAAATGCTGATGGTCAGTGCCTCCTAATTCACCGCTATTTAGTGATCAGGGACAATTATATATTGGTGTTCAATAGTGTGTATGCCTTTTTATACATTGGGCATTAGTGCCCTTTTATATATTGGTGTTCAGTGGTGTTTGCCCTATAATTCATTGATAGCAGGTGCCCTTTTATACACTGGTGTTCAGTGATGTGAGCCTTATTATCAGTGTTGTTCAGTGATTTGTGCCCCTTCATACATTGTTGTTCAAGTGTGTTGCCCCCAAACACATTTGTGTTCAGTGTTGTGTAACCCCTTATACCTTGGTGTTAAGTTAGATGTATCCCTTTACACACTGGTGTTTATTCATCTCTGCCCTTCTTTCCTAATGGTCAACAGGAGCTTCACTGGATACCTACCTGAAAAAAGCTGCAAAACTTCCATGCTGCTGTTTCTGCTCTGTGACATAGGGCTAGAACTATGCAGCAGTGGTGGCTGGTGCTCCATTTTTTTAGGGGGGCGCAAACAAAATCCCAACCAACCCCCCCCCCCCCTTAACCTCACTCGCCCGTGATGGGGCCTATAGACACACAGAGGGATAGAATGGATAAGATAGATAGATAGATAGATAGATAGATAGATAGATAGATAGATAGATAGATAGATAGATAGATAGATAGATAGATAGATAGATAGATAGAGATATACAGATAGAGAGAGATAGATAGATAGATAGATAGATAGATAGATAGATAGATAGATAGATAGATAGATAGATAGATAGATAGATAGATAGATAGATAGATAGATAGATAGATAGATAGATAGATAGATAGATAGATAGATAGATAGATAGATAGAGATATACAGATAGAGAGAGAGAGATAGATAGATAGATAGATAGATAGATAGATAGATAGATAGATAGATAGATAGATAGATAGATAGATAGATAGATAGATAGATAGATAGATAGATAGATAGATAGATAGATAGAGATATACAGATAGAGAGAGATAGATAGATAGATAGATAGATAGATAGATAGATAGATAGATAGATAGATAGATAGATAGATAGATAGATAGATAGATAGATAGATAGATAGATAGATAGATAGATAGATAGATAGGGCGGGGGGCAGCGCCCATGCGCCCCCTATGGACAGGCCGCCACTGCTATGCAGATAGCACTGGACTAGATATCAATCCACCTGGTACTGTTGGCATTCAACAGAGCATATCACTCTGTCAGTCAGGGCTACAGTCTCTGTCAGTGAGATGTCGCTAGACCCATGGCACTGGCTGGGGAGCCAGGACACACAAATAATATGAGGGAATAAAGGAGTAAGCAATGTCTAAAATTTGCATTGGGCCCACAGATTTTATTTATGCCACTGCACAGAGCCCCCAATCTTGGAAGACAAGAAAATCTGCTTAATATAAGCAAAGGGATATTTCAGCTGGCAGGACTCTTAGTTAAAGCTCTTAAAACAGAAGAAAAATGGGAACACTTAGCAGGCCTCAATTCAGTGCTAGTAAAAGAAAAGGCAGCCTCAATTGAAAGCACTAATCAAAGATTTGATTTGTTGATTATTTTTAATCCTCATGCTGCTAGCATTAGTAAATAGGTAGGAAAATATATCATATTTACTTATTTTACATTTTTTTTTACACTTCTTCAGTTTCTTTCTGGTTTCTTGCCTAGGAAAACAATGTCATACATCCTAGGAGGGGAGGAGGGGAAGAAGGGTTTTCTCACCTAAGCGCACAATCCTGCATGCATGCTTGAGCTAAAGGCAGATAGATTAAAGGAAGTAAATACTGCATGAATCATTTGCCCTTATTCAGGACGGCCACAGCCAGAAATGCTAGGGGGTTGTTTTTAAAAGTAGTTTCTCAACAAAATAAAGCATGGAAACATGGATGGATTGGGGTAGGGGCTTTGAATATTACAAATTAATTAAACAGTGTTTTTGGTTTGTGGTGCTCAAACGCAGTGAAGATCCACTTTAATGAATGGTCCAGTGCAAGACAGATCACCTGAATTCCGGTCTCTTTTGCCTTTCACTCTCATAATGAGCTAATTCGTAGAGACATGAAAAGCTGCTGCATCTACCTGGGTTCTAAAACGTGTACTTTCTTGTATTCTTTAATTTAAAGTGGCTACTATGTTAAAGTGCATATAACGTCAAAATTTTGTATTGTAATGCGGTTAATGCATACAGTGATAGCATTCATCGTGCTAATGCCTTTTTTATTTCACATGGCTTTATATACACTAGCAAAGTGCGCCCATTCTAGACATGTGCAGAATGGAAAAATCAGTTTAGTTTCGTTTTGAATAGATTCGTTCTGTTACTAATTTTGTTTTGCTGATTCGTTTTGGAATTCAATTTGTTTTGTTTCATTTAATTTTGTTTTGTTTATTGATTTTCTAACGAATTCCAAATTTTCAGAACAATTCAAATTCGGATTGATCAAAAAATGATCGACCGATTCAAATTTTGTGAGAAAAATAGCTGGTGGTTAAGGAGCAGGCCAGGAAGCCGCCCGCCACATCCTTAGCAACCAATGACTCATCAGCTGTCAGTAGACTTCCCCACTGACAGCTGAAATGTAAACAAAAGAATGGCGGCATTGAAAAATGCAGAAGTAAAAACAGTGTGGGGTCCCCCCTCAATCCATACCAGGTTCTTTGGGTCTGGTATGGATTTTAAAAGGAAACCCACATTTTGTCAGGTTCCCTGACAAAATCTCCCGCATCTTCCAGCTCTGCCATCCAACAGTTCTTAAATAGCTAAGGGGCAAGGCCACCCAGTGACATCATCGGGTGACCCCCACCCCCTTGTGACATCATCGACTGGGGCATGCTGGGTCGATGGCATCAAAAACCAGATAACTAGGACTGCGTTCCAGGCTGTTTGGGTAACAGCTGGAGGGTCTCTTCATCACCACAGATCTTGTCTTCAGGTCTCTGACACAGAGACAGATGCAACATCATTCTCAGGGGCCCCTGCAACAGGATTTTGCTGCAACATTCATCTAGAGATATTTTTATGGGGCAATGCCTGACTGAAAACCAGTTGCGATCATCCACCAGTGTTGGAGCCATAGGAGTTGCCTTATGGGTATTGATGTGGAAATTAATTTTTACAGTATATCAAGGAGCTTTAAGGGAACCGTTGTGAGGACTTTCTAATTAAATTACCATGCCCCGTTTTATGTATGTATGTGTGTGTGTGTGTGTGTGTATATATATATATATATATATATATATATATATATATATATATATATATATACACATATATATATTACACACCTCACATTTTTGTAAATATCTTATTATATCTTTTTATGTGACAACACTGGAGAAATGACACTTTGCTACAATATAAAGTAGTGAGTGTACAGCTTGTATAACAGTGTAAATTTGCTGTCCCCTCAAAATAACTGAACACACAGCCATTAATGTCTAAACTGCTGGCAACAAAAATGAATACACCCCTAAGTGAAAATGTCCAAATTGGGCCCAAAGTGTCAATATTTTGTGTGGTCACCATTATTTTCCAACACTGCTTTAACCCTCTTGGGCTAGAGCTTCACAGGTTGCCACTGGAGTTCTTTTCCACTCCTCCATGACAACATCACGGAGCTGGTGGATGTTAGAGACCTTGCGCTGCTCCACCTTCCATTTGAAGATGCCCCACAGATGTTCAATAGGGTTTAGGTCTAGAGACATGCTTGGCCAGTTCTTTACCTTTACCCTGAGCTTCTTTAGCAAGGCAGTGGTCATCTTGGAGGTATGTTTGGGGTCGTTATCATGTTGGAATACTGCCCTTCGGCCCAGTCTCCGAAGGGCGGGGATCATGTTCTGCTTCAGTATGTCACGGTACATGTTGGCATTCATGGTTCCCTCAATGAACTGTAGCACCCCAATGCCAGCAGCACGCATGCAGCCCCAGACTATGACACTCCCACCACCATGCTTGACTGTAGGCAAGACACACTTGTCTTTGTACTCCTGGTTGCCGCCACACACGCTTGACACCATCTGAACAGAATAAGTTTATCTTGGTCTCATCAGACCACAGGACATGGCCAGGGGCGGACTGACCATTCGGTCACTCGGTCGTCGACCGAGGGCCCGACGTCAGGAGGGGCCCCATGAGCGGCTCAGTCAGCAGAGGAAAAAAGCCGCCCGCCGCACCGCATGAAAACCCCGTCCTCCTGGATTTTTACAGCTCCCAGCACCGCGGCCAGCCCGCTGCCCGAGCAGACCTCGGCTTAGGCTGAGAGAGGCTCTGTCAGCAGGGAGGGGCGGGGCAGGGAGCTCCACTGACGCTCTGACCCTGCCCTGCCCCGCCCCTCCTCATGTAGTCTGAGCGTCTCTCCTGCACTTCTGAGAGCTCCGCTCTGGACCACAGAAATCCCCGCCCCTACCGACGAAAGCCCCGCCCCTACCGACGAAAGCCCCGCCCCTACCGACAAAAGCTCCGCCCCTTTTCCAGATGAAAGCTCCGCCCCCTACCGACGAAAGCTCCGCCCCCGGACCTCTGAGAGCGGGAGGTGACCCCGAATGGTCAGGTAGGTCCTTCTGCCTACATTATATAAACGGCCTGTAGACCCCTTTTTTTTTGCTAAACCATCCCTGGAAATGTTGTTTACCCCCCTGTATAGCTGTGTATTGCTGAAAGTTTACATTTTAAAACTGGCTACCTGGTCATTTCCTTTAGTCGCATTCGCAGTCTGGTTATCTCCTGTAGTCGCATTCGCAGTCTCTGGTTATCTCCTGTAGTCGCATTCGCAGTCTCTGGTTATCTCCTGTAGTCGCATTCGCAGTCTGGTTATTTCCTGTAGTCGCATTCGCAGTCTGGTTATTTCCTGTAGTCGCATTCGCAGTCTCTGGTTATTTCCTATAGTGGCATTCACAGTCTCTGGTTATCTCCTGTAGTCGCATTCGCAGTCTGGTTATTTCCTGTAGTCGCATTCGCAGTCTGGTTATTTCCTGTAGTCGCATTCGCAGTCTGGTTATTTCCTGTAGTCGCATTCGCAGTCTCTGGTTATCTCCTGTAGTCGCATTCGCAGTCTGGTTATTTCCTGTAGTCGCATTCGCAGTCTGGTTATTTCCTGTAGTCGCATTCGCAGTCTCTGGTTATTTCCTGTAGTCGCATTTGCAGTCTCTGGTTATCTCCTGTAGTCGCATTCGCAGTCTGGTTATTTCCTGTAGTTGCATTCGCAGTCTTTGGTTATTTCCTTTAGTCGCATTCGCAGTCTGGTTATCTCCTGTAGTCGCATTCGCAGTCTCTGGTTATTTCCTGTAGTCGCATTCGCAGTCTGGTCATCTCCTATAGTCGCAGTCTGGTTATCTCCTGTAGTCGCATTCGCAGTCTGGTCATCTCCTATAGTCGCAGTCTGGTTATTTCCTGTAGTCGCATTCACAGTCTGGTCATCTCCTGGAGTCGCATTCGCAGTCTCTGTTTATCTCCTGTAGTCGCATTCGCAGTCTCTGGTTACTTCCTGTAGTTGCATTCGCAGTCTCTGGTTATTTCCTGTAGTCGCATTCGCAGTCTCTGGTTACTTCCTGTAGTTGCATTCGCAGTCTCTGGTTATCTCCTGTAGTCGCATTCGCAGTCTTTTTATTTCCTGTAGTCGCATTTGCAGTCTGGTTATCTCGTGTAGTCGCATCCCCAGTCTCTGGTTATCTCCTGTAGTCGCATCCCCAGTCTCTGGTTATTTCCTGTAGTCGCATTCACAGTCTGGTTATTTCCTGTAGTTGCATTCGCAGTCTTTGGTTATTTCCTGTAGTCGCATCCCCAGTCTGGTCATCTCCTGTAGTCGCATTTGCAGTCTGGTTATCTCCTGTAGTCGCATCCCCAGTCTCTGGTTATCTCCTGTAGTCATTTATGATATCTATGGCTATGCATATTTATTGAATCCATATTGAGCACTATATTTAATTGGCTGTTTGCTTCTGCTTAGGCCTGGCAAACATGCACAATCGCACATGATGATGACTTCATCATCATGTGCGTGATTGTGATTGTGCGTGTGTGCCAAGCAGAAGCAGCCAATCAAATATAGTGCTCAATATGGATTAAATAAATAGTGGGAAGAATGTTCCTTACATTGGTGATCAGTGGGAAGAATGTTCCTTACATTGGTGATCAATGAGAAGAATGTTCCTTACATTGGTGGTCAGTGAGAAGAATGTTCCTTACATTGGTGATCAGTGGGAAGAATGTTCCTTACATTGGTGGTCAGTGAGAAGAATGTTCCTTACATTGGTGATCAGTGAGAAGAATGTTCCTTACATTGGTGATCAGTGGGAAGAATGTTCCTTACATTGGTGTTCAGTGAGAAGAATGTCCCTTACATTGGTGGTCAGTGAGAAGAATGTTCCTTACATTGGTGATCAGTGGGAAGAATGTTCCTTACATTGGTGGTCAGTGAGAAGAATGTTCCTTACATTGGTGGTCAGTGAGAAGAATGTTCCTTACATTGGTGATCAGTGAGAAGAATGTTCCTTACATTGGTGATCAGTGGGAAGAATGCTCCTTACATTGGTGATCAGTGGAAGAATGTTCCTTACATTGGTGGTCAGTGAGAAGAATGTTCCTTACATTGGTGATCAGTGAGAATAATGTTCCTTACATTGGTGATCAGTGGGAAGAATGCTCCTTACATTGGTGATCAGTGGAAGAATGTTCCTTACATTGGTGGTCAGTGAGAAGAATGTTCCTTACATTGGTGGTCAGTGAGAAGAATATTCCTTACATTGGTGATCAGTGAGAAGAATGTTCCTTACATTGGTGATCAGTGGAAGAATGTTCCTTACATTGGTGGTCAGTGAGAAGAATGTTCCTTACATTGGTGGTCAGTGAGAAGAATGTTCCTTACATTGGAGAAGAATGTTCCTTACATTGGTGATCAGTGGGAAGAATGTCCCTTACATTGGTGGTCAGTGAGAAGAATGTTCCTTACATTGGTGGTCAGTGAGAAGAATGTTCCTTACATTGGTGATCAGTGAGAAGAATGTTCCTTACATTGGTGATCAGTGGGAAGAATGTTCCTTACATTGGTGGTCAGTGAGAAGAATGTTCCTTACATTGGTGATCAATGAGAAGAATGTTCCTTACATTGGTGATCAGTGAGAAGAATGCTCCTTACATTGGTGATCAGTGGAAGAATGTTCCTTACATTGGTGGTCAGTGAGAAGAATGTTCCTTACATTGGTGATCAGTGAGAAGAATGTTCCTTACATTGGTGATCAGTGGGAAGAATGCTCCTTACATTGGTGATCAGTGGAAGAATGTTCCTTACATTGGTGGTCAGTGAGAAGAATGTTCCTTACATTGGTGGTCAGTGAGAAGAATGTTCCTTACATTGGTGATCAGTGAGAAGAATGTTCCTTACATTGGTGATCAGTGGAAGAATGTTCCTTACATTGGTGGTCAGTGAGAAGAATGTTCCTTACATTGGTGGTCAGTGAGAAGAATGTTCCTTACATTGGGGGTCAGTGAGAAGAATGTTCCTTACATTGGTGGTCAGTGAGAAGAATGTTCCTTACATTGGTGATCAGTGGGAAGAATGCTCCTTACATTGGTGATCAGTGGAAGAATGTTCCTTACATTGGTGGTCAGTGAGAAGAATGTTCCTTACATTGGTGGTCAGTGAGAAGAATGTTCCTTACATTGGTGATCAGTGAGAAGAATGTTCCTTACATTGGTGATCAGTGGAAGAATGTTCCTTACATTGGTGGTCAGTGAGAAGAATGTTCCTTACATTGGTGGTCAGTGAGAAGAATGTTCCTTACATTGGTGATCAGTGAGAAGAATGTTCCTTACATTGGTGATCAGTGGGAAGAATGTCCCTTACATTGGTGATCAGTGGAAGAATGTTCCTTACATTGGTGGTCAGTGAGAAGAATGTTCATTACATTGGTGGTCAGTGAGAAGAATGTTCCTTACATTGGTGATCAGTGAGAAGAATGTTCCTTACATTGGTGATCAGTGAGAAGAATGTTCCTTACATTGGTGATCAGTGAGAAGAATGTTCCTTACATTGGTGATCAGTGGGAAGAATGTTCCTTACATTGGTGATCAGTGGGAAGAATGTTCCTTACATTGGTGATCAGTGAAAATTATATAAAGTTAATAAAAATAATAAAAAAAAAAAATGTAAAGCACCCCCATGATCCCAGCACATGCTCTATATGAAAAGCTTTATGTAGGATGAGCACATGTATGTAAACATGTGTCTATAGACGCAAATGCTGGACTCGGGAGCCCACCTGCAAGGTAACCCCCCCCGGGAGAGCGCTTCTCTTAGGGAGTTATCTGATGTGGGGAGGAGCCGCGAGAGCCACCCCCAGATGTCGAGGTTCGGGGCCACTCTGTGCAAAACGAGCTGCACAGTGAAGGTAAGTATGATATGTTTGTTATTAAAAAAAAACCGAGCCTTTACAATCACTTTAATTTTGGAAAGGTACCGTTGTTGCACTTTCTTTAATAAAATTCTGTGACGAACGCATGTAGTCTGGGCAGTGCAAAATGTAGGTGGGGGTTTGTGTGGGTGTGGCTTGAGTGTGGGTGGGAACACATGAGCGGGGACAGGGGGCCCCAGGATCTCCTATTGCCCGGGGGCCCCATGAGTTGTCAGTCCGCCCCTGGACATGGCTACAGTAATCCATGTCCTTAGTCTGCTTGTCTTCAGCAAACTGTTTGCAGGCTTTTTTGTGCATCATCTTTAGAAGAGGCTTCCTTCTGGGACAACAGCCATGCAGACCAATTTGATGCAGTATGCGGCGTATGGTCTGAGCATGGACAGGCTGACCCCCTACCCCTTCAACCTTTGCAGCAATGCTGGCAGCACTCATAAGTCTATTTCCCAAAGACAACCTCTGGATATGATGCTGAGCACGTGAAGTCCTGTCCTATTAAACCGCTGTATGGTCTTGGCCACCGTGTTGCAGCTCAGTTTCAAGGTCTTGGCAATCTTCTTATATCCTAGGCCATCTTTATGTAGAAAAACAATTCTTTTTTCAAATCCTCAGAGTTCATTGCCACAAGGTGCCATGTTGAACTTTCAGTGACCAGTATGAGAGAGTGAGAGCGATAACACCAAATCTAACACACCTGCTCCCCATTCACACCTGAGACCTTGTAACACTAACGAGTCACATAACATCGGGGAGGGAAAATGGCTAATTGGGCCCAATTTGGATATTTTCACTTATGGTGTACTCACTTTTGTTGCCAGCGGTTTAGACAGGTGTTGTCACATTAAAAGATTATTATTATTATTATTCACAATTTATATAGCGCCAACAGTTTACGCAGCGCTTAACATGTACAGCACAATTACAGTACAATACAGAAGGGACAGGAGGGTATAATAAAATAAAATATAAAATAAAATAAAAAGATATAATACATTTGAGGGGTGTACTCACTTTTGTGAGATACTGTGTGTGTATACATATATATATATATATTTGTATATGGGTATATATATATATGTATGTTGTTATAGGAACGTGTGTACTTAATATATTTGGGTTTAATCATGGGAGGTGGGCCTAGTTACTGTTTTCTGTGTCTCAAAAGACCAACGTCTTTTGGTCTGTTGTCTGCATAGTTGAGGAGCAGACATTGTGTCTCCAGCTGATCATAAGACCTTGAAATGCTAATTTTTGTTAAGATCAAAGAGGGCTGACTGTTTTAAATCAAGAGATAGGCTTAACGAAGGTAATCATGTTTCAGACAGAGAGGCACCGAAGAGAGTCTAATGTTTATGTGACAAGCATGATGACTAACTGGACTTGAATTTCAGCCAATCAGGATTCAATGCCACTTCTGAACCAATGAAAGTGGTCCAGTGGTTGATTGGTAGGGATGGGTAGAGAGGGAACATAAAAACCAAAGCTGCCAGGCATGCTCGCTCTCTTAGGGTCACGGTCTAGATGAAGCATGGTCACGTAAGAACCATCTATGTAATGTATATGTATTATCTTATGTCTCTTTTCTTTTCTCTAACTTTTTCTATCCTAGAATTTGCCTTAATACCTTGATAGCATGTGTATGTCAATTGTATCTTTCTAGACTTGCAACACTGTATTTGTATCACTATGTTATATTTGGTAATATCTGAATATTCTAATGTTTCTTTTCTGTATAAATAAATGAGATCTTTGTATTTTAGCACCATTATCATTCCTTATTGATTTCATGGGTTATAGCTGCAACCTCATTGGTTGATTCATATATGGATAAAAAGATTTAATCACTTATTAATTATTATTATTAATTAATCATTAAGCATATAAGTGAGGTAGGTAAAAATCACCCGCGTGAGGAGTAGGGATGAGCTTTGTGTTCGAGTCGAACCCATGTTCGACTCGAACATCGTCTGTTCACCGAATTGCGAATGATATGGGCCGTATTTACAGCTATCTGAAGAAAATTGCTGGTGTTCATCTGATCCTATTAGTACCACAGTCAGGCAGCTAGACTATTTACAGTTAGTGTAGTGCGTCCTCCTCACAGTGTTCAGCTAAAGCTACAAGTTAGTTTAGTGTGACCTCTGCACAGTGTTCAGCTAAAGCTACAAGTTAGTGTACTGCGACCTCTGCACAGTGTGCAGCTAAAGCTACAAGTTAGTGTAGTGCGTCCTCTGAACAGTGTTCAGCTAAAGCTACAAGTCAGTGTATTGCACAGTGTTCAGCTAAAGCTACAAGTTAGTGTAGTGCGTCCTCCTCACAGTGTTCAGCTAAAGCTACAAGTTAGTGTAGTGCGTCCTCCTCACAGTGTTCAGCTAAAGCTACAAGTTAGTGTAGTGCGTCCTCCTCACAGTGTTCAGCTAAAGCTACAAGTTAGTGTAGTGCGACCTCTGCACAGTGTTCAGCTAAAGCTACAAGTTAGTGTAGTGCGTCCTCTGAACAGTGTTCAGCTAAAGCTACAAGTTAGTGTACTGCACAGTGTTCAGCTAAAGCTACAAGTTAGTGTAGTGCGTCCTCCTCACAGTGTTCAGCTAAAGCTACAAGTTAGTGTAGTGCGACCTCTGCACAGTGTTCAGCTAAAGCTACAAGTTAGTGTAGTGCATCCTCTGAACAGTGTTCAGCTAAAGCTACAAGTTAGTGTACTGCACAGTGTTCAGCTAAAGCTACAAGTTAGTGTAGTGCGTCCTCCTCACAGTGTTCAGCTAAAGCTACAAGTTAGTGTAGTGCGTCCTCCTCACAGTGTTCAGCCAAAGCTACAAGTTAGTTTAGTGTGATCTCTGCACAGTGTTCAGCTAAAACTACAAGTTAGTGTATTGCGTCCTCTGAACAATGTTCAGCTAAAGCTACAAGTTAGTGTAGTGCATCCTCTGAACAGTGTTCAGCTATGGTTACAACTTAGTGTAGTGTGTCCTCTGAACAGTGTTCAGCTAAAGCTACAAGTTAGTGTAGTGCACAGTGTTCAGCTAAAGCTACAGTACAAGTTAGTGTAGTGTGTCCTCCTCACAGTGTTCAGCTAAAGCTACAAGTTAGTGTAGTGCATCCTCTGAACAGTGTTCAGCTAAAGCTACAAGTTAGTGTAGTGCACAGTGTTCAGCTAAAGTTACAAGTTAGTGTAGTGCGTCCTCCTCACAGTGTTCAGCTAAAGCTACAAGTTAGTGTAGTGCGTCCTCCTCACAGTGCTCAGCTAAAGCTACAAGTTAGTGTAATGTGACCTCCACACAGTGTCCAGCTAAAGCTACAAGTTAGTGTAGTGTGTCCTCTGAACAGTTCAGCTAAAGCTACAAGCTAGTGTAGTGCGACCTCTGCACAGTGTTCAGATAAAGCTACCTGTAGAAGGTTGGTGGTGTTTTCCTGATCCTATCACTACCGCAGACAGCTACATTATTTACACGTTAGTGTAGTGCGTCCTCTGCACAGTGTTCAGCTAAAGCTACCTGTAGAAGGTTGGTGGTGTTTTCCTGATCCTATCACTACCACAGGCAGCTACATTATTTACACATTAGTGTAGTGTGACCTTTGCACAGTGTTCAGCTAAAGGTACCTGTAGAAGGTTGGTGGTGTTTTCCTGATCCTATTACTACCGCAGACAGCTACATTATTTTAACGTTAGTGTAGTGCGTCCTCTGCACAGTGTTCAGCTAAAGCTACCTGTAGAGGGTTGGTGGTGTTTTCCTGATCCTATCACTACCGCAGGCAGCTACATTATTTTAACGTTAGTGTAGTGCGACCTCTGCACAGTGTTCAGCTAAAGCTACCTGTAGAAGGTTGGTGGTGTTTTCCTGATCCTATCACTACCGCAGGCAGCTACATTATTTTAACGTTAGTGTAGTGCGTCCTCTGCACAGTGTTCAGTTAAAGCTACCTGTAGAAGGTTGGTGGTGTTTTCCTGATCCTATCACTACCGCAGGCAGCTACATTATTTACACGTTAGTGTAGTGCAACCTCTGCACAGTGTTCAGCTAAAGCTACCTGTAGAAGGTTGGTGGTGTTTTCCTGATCCTATCACTACCGCAGGCAGCTACATTATTTTAACGTTAGTGTAGTGCGTCCTCTGCACAGTGTACAGCTAAAGCTATCTGTAGAAGGTTGGTGGTGTTTTCCTGATCCTATCACTACCGCAGGCAGCTACATTATTTTAACGTTAGTGTAGTGCGTCCTCTTCACAGTGTTCAGCTAAAGCTACCCGTAGAAGGTTGGTGGTGTTTTCCTGATCCTATCGCTACCGCAGGCAGCTACATTATTTTAACGTTGGTGTAGTGCGTCCTCTGCACAGTGTTCAGCTAAAGCTACAAGTTAATGTAGTGCGACCTCTGCACAGTGTTCATCTCAAGCTACCTGTAGAAGATTGGTGGTGTTCTCATACTACAGGCAGGCAGTTGATTTTGCTAGCTGCAGTATCAGTATATATATATATATATATATATATATATATATATATATATATATATATATATATATATATATAGCGCCTGGGGGCCCCACACCTTTCCTTTTTTAATTTGGGTGCGGGGTTCCCCTTAATATCCATACAAGACCCAAAGGGCCTGGTAATGGACTGGGGGGGTACCCATGCCGTTTGTCTCACCGATTTTCATCCATATTGCCAGGACCTGACATTACATTAAAGCCGCAAGCAGTTTTAAATTACTTTTTATCCTTTAACATTACTTTTTTTCCTTTGACATTTTGTGCAGGGACTGTTCTAAGCATGGGAAATATGCGCCACTTTACAGGCATACTACAGACACCCCCCAGGTACGATATTTAAAGGAATATTTCACTTTTTCTTTTTTTACTTTAAACATCATTAAAATCACTGCTCCCGAAAAAAACGGCCGTTTTTAAAAGTTTTTTTGCATTGATACATGTCCCCTGGGGCAGGACCCGGGTCCCCAAACCCTTTTTAGGACAATACCATGCAAATTAGCCTTTAAAATGTGCACTTTTGATTTTGAACGTTCGAGTCCCATAGACATCAATGGGATTCTAACGTTCGTGCAAATTTGCGGTCCGTTCGAAGGTTCTGGTGCGAATCGAACCAGGGGGTGTTTTCGGCTCATCCCTAGTGAGGAAGTTTAACGTCTGGGTGAATGTTATTTCCGTTTTACCTTTTGTCTATACTAATACTTTGAGACTGATTTTGAATAATGTGTATATATAAAATGAAATTGTAAGTGCGAATGACAAGGGTTCTATTTGGAATCCTGGAGGCAGTGGAAAAGGATATGTGCCTCTCTGCCAAAAAGCAATTTCAGTTGACCCTTTGAATGAAATTAGGCCAATCGTTGTGATTGAAACGCACCTGTGGGCATAGATCTACATTTCCACTGGTGCAACTCCAAGGTCGCACGATTGAGTGTGACTGAGGAGCGACTTTAGTTCAACTGTGGTGTAACTTTGAATGCAACTTTGATCCAAATTTACACTCAGGGTTGGAGTCGCATCCAGAGTCACATCAGGGTGGTTCAGGTACCTTTTTCCGAGTCGCTGCAGCTTTGCATCGCATAGATTGGAACTGGTGCTATTGAAATCAATGGGCTGTGACTTGTAATGCGACTTTGTGTCAAGTTGCATGACAAATTGCATCAGGGGAAACGGAGACTAAATCACACTGAATGATCTTAGTTACTAACTGGTTATTGTAAGCGTTTTAATTAGACCTGGGAACACTGGCTATACTGTAACTGATACAAAAAATAGTGCAAATAAGTGTGCATCAGTTGACTGCCTTCTGTACTCCAAGCATGCATATATTTTCTTTTGTTATCCAAGTCTGCTCTAATCATTCTTGAGATAACAAAAGTACTGTATTTATCGGCATATAACACGCACTTTATTCCCCTGAAAACAGAGGGTAAACTGTGCCTACATGTTCTACGCCGATATTTTTTTTTTTTTTACCAATGGGGGGGGGCGGGGATTGGGCAGTCCGCCTCATTGGGAGGGTGTCGGGCCAGCCACCCCGCCCTTCCTGGCCCTGGGCAGCGCAGCCATACTTCAAAAAGTTAAGAAAATAGCACTGCCAGCCCCCTCCCACACACCACCTCCCATGTTACCCCCAATGCAAACAGGAGCCTATACCTCTAGCAACGCCGCTCGGCGCTCGTTCTGGACGCTCTCCTCCTTCCGCTCCGCCTCCTCCTTGATTGTAGCTTTTGATTGGGGGAGACAGCTTCTGTGTGCCTAAATTGATGCGGCTCTCTTGTGGACCCAGTCATGTGACTCTCCTCTGCTGTTTCATTGATGGTCACATGACCGCCTCCTCCTCGATTGGAGCTTTTGATTGGAGGAGGAGAGCGGTTATGTGACCATCATTGAAACAGCAGAGGAGAGTCACATGACCGGGTCCACGAGAAAGTGGCATCAATTGAGACACACAGAAGCCCCATTCACAATGAGCGTGATACAAGAGGAGCGGTGCACGAGAAAGGGCTGTCAGCAACACCTTCTCAACCCCTAAAGGTATGCTGGCAGCGCTGTCCCAGGAGGCTTTATAATGAAAGGAGTCCATGTGCTGTGCAGGGAAAGGAGTCCATGTGCTGTCCAGGGAAACGAGTCCGTGTGCTGTGCAGGGGGTCCGTGTGCTGTGCAGGGGGTCCGTGTGCTGTGCAAGGGGCTGTGGAAAGTTTTTTCACTGAAACTTCCCTCTTAAAATCGGGGTGCATGTTATACGCTGGTGTGTATTATATGCTTATAAATACGGTAATAGCCCTACTTTAAGCCATTTGTTAGAATACTTCTGAAAAGTCCACGGGGGAGATTGAACGAAAGAGTTTGGGAAAATCTCCAGGCTGACTTGAAGGACTATCGTCAAGAACAGGGAAAATATTGTTCTGACAAGTAGTGAAAAGCAACAACGGTGACAGAGGCAGTACTTGCCAATCCAATCACGGTCCAGAGGGTCGCTACCTCTGAAGGATCAACCTATAAAAGGTTGGGGAAATCAGGTCAGGGTCCAAGCGTCTGTAAGGATGGGTAATAGAATTACTTCAAAGAGGGGGTCTGAATGGGGTGAACCCTTCCCAAGGTAAGAGATGATAGATAAATATGAGCCCTTGGTGGTAAAATATATTTGTAATTGGGATTGTTGGATGGGGAAGAGGTTTTCTAAGAAAGGTACATTTAAACTTTACGTATGGGAAGATCTGTACCATGCTCCTCACACAAAGATGACACGGCCATATGAAAAAGATACTTGGGGTGTATGGATGCTGGAGTCAGTGAGTAAAACAGAGGAAACAAATGTTTTTACTATGGAATTTAAAGGGGAGAAATCAGTCCAAACAATGCTTGAATGTAGGGACAAGCAGAAACTATCACAACCCCCAACAAGTGGTTAGAGTGCGTTTCAGGGAGACAAGGAGCAATTGTCAGGATTCGGGCCTTATGCAGTTGCCCAGTCTTTGTCAGCAGAGTGTTCAGGGGCTGACATGAACTGTTGCCTTTCAGTGGCTGACAAAAAAGGAGAGCCACAACACAAGTCTTATACCCCAGTAAAATGTAAAATACAGAGGGACTGTGAGGTTCAGGAAGAGGAAGGCAGATCAGCGGGACATGGAGAGGAAATGGCCATGCTGGCATTAAGAGCCCTTGCACACTGGGGCGGTTTGCAGGCGCTATTGCGCTAATAATAGCGCCTGCAAACCGCCCCGACAGTGCCGCTGCTTTCATTCCAGTGTGCAAGCCCCGAGGGCTTGCACACTGGAGCGATGCGCTGGCAGGACGGTAAAAAAAGTCCTGCTAGCAGCATCTTCGGAGCGGTGAAGGAGCGGTGTGTATACCGCTCCTTTACCACTCCTGCCCATTGAAATCAATGGGACGGCGCGGCTATACCGCCGGCAAAGCGTCTCTGCAGAGGCGCTTTGCGGTGGTATTTAACCCTTTCTCGGCCGCTAGCGGGGGTAAAACCGCCCCGCTAGCGGCCGCATACCGACGGTAAAACGCCGCTAATAATAGCGGCGTTTTACCGCCGACGCCGCCCCCCGCCCCAGTGTGCAAGGGCTCTTAGGGAAGGAAGTCTTCAGGCAGAAGGGACACTTTCTGTCCTGCTGACGGGAGAGGATGTAAATTAAATTTCACTATAAGAAGCTGTAGTAAGCACATGGGAAAAACACTGCTAATCTTTGTGGCCAGGTGGTTAGCGAAACAGTATGAACATTTGAAAGTGCAAAACACATCCCTAAAAGAAGTGCTAGAAATAACCAAAGGTAACATCAGTACTTTAGAAGCTTCTATGTCAAATTCTGAGGCTATCCACCAGCAAGTAGTACTAGAAAGCCAGAGATTACAGGAGGACGTTCATCGGATGGTGTCACGTACCTGACCGTAGAGCCTGATATGTAGGGAGCGGCCTCTCTTACTCCTCTGATTCTGGCCCCCTGATAGAGCAGATAGGAGGCGCAGAAGTGCAGAGTCACACGAGTGCCTGACGGGTCGTCTTCCTGGAACTGGGAACAGCAGCAGGGGGCACGGTGCTTGAGCAGGATTCTCCAGCTGGCGGAAGAGGCAAGTTAAGCAGACCGGGTCATACACTGGCGGGAATGTCAGGAGCAGAAGCGGAGGCAGAAGCGTAGTCAGGACACAGGCCGGGTTGGCAACGGGCTGGCAGCGTGGTAGTAGAAGGAGCAGGCACGTGTGGAGGTCAGAACAACCCGGGTCAGGTGCAGGCAGCAGGTAGTGGAGTCAAGGCAAGCCAGGTCAGTAAGCAGGTACAGCTATCAGAAGTAAGCAGGCAGGAACACACGGGAACACTGTAGAACGGACAGCACTGGATGCAAGCACAGACCAAGTTTAAATAGCCTCTTGGTCATGTGCACACAGGTGTACCGAAGGTGTTCTGGCAGAGGCTGAGGTCACAGGTCGACTTCTCCGTCAGCCATCTTGAGTACTGGCTGGTCTTCCCTGACAGGCTGAGGTCACAGGTCGACTTCTCCGTCGGCCATCTTGAGTACTGGCTGGTCTTCCCTGACATTGCCCCCCCCCCCCAAGGGGCAGCCTTCGGATGCCCGATCTGGCTACTTTGTCAGGATAGGTCCTCTTAAAGGTTTGGATCAGTTCTTGGGCATGAATGTTGGTTTCAGGTTCCCACGAGTTGTCTTCAGGACCGTAACCCCTCCACTTAATAAGGTATTGAACTTGACCTCTCCTTCTCCTGCAATCTAAAATCACCTCTATTTCAAATACCTCTTCGCCGTCTATTACTATGGGTTCGGGTGGCTCTGTATTCCGATCCGGAAAAGAGTTAGGGATGGCGGGCTTCAGTAAGGCTATATGGAACACAGGGTGGATCCTGAAGGTCTCCGGTAATTCCAGTTCATAGGCGACATCGTTAATCCGCCTCTTTACAGGCAAAGGTCCCACGAATCTGGGGCCTAATTTCCTCGAGGGACAGGCTAATTTCAGGTTCGTTTTGGCTAGCCAGGCTTGGTCCCCCGGGTTCAGGATCAACTCCCCTCTTCTCTTCTTGTCGAAGATCTGTTTATTGTAAGCCTGAGTCTTGGCCATCGTCTCTTGTAACAACTTGTTGTTGGAGTTAAAGAAATCCAACGTTTCAAGTACAGCGGGTACAGGGCATTCCGGAATAATATTAAACAGAAAGGTAGGATGAAACCCATAGTTTGCGAAGAAAGAAGATTGTTTCGTGGCTGAGAGAGAAGAATTATTATAGGCAAACTCGGCTAAGGGAAGTAGGGACACCCAATCGTCTTGTGAGTAGGAAGAAAAGCAGCGCAGATATTGTTCCAGTGTTTGGTTGGTCCTTTCTGTCTGACCATTAGTTTGTGGGTGATAGGCTGAGGAAAATGACAGTTCAATCCCCAAAGATTCACACAAGGATCTCCAGAATCTGGAGGTAAACTGGACCCCTCTGTCTGAGTCGATGGAGTCTTATAACTTCTTGGATATAACATCTTGGATAATCGATCGACGATCACAAAAATAGTACTGTAGCCCTCAGATGGGGGCAGCTCCACAATGAAATCAATTGAGATCATTCTCCATAGTCTATTTGGGACAGGTAATGGCTTCAACAGACCCCAGGCCCTGGATTTGCTGTTCTTATTACGGATACAAGTGGTACAAGATTCCACATATTTCCTGCAGTCCTTCGCCACCCCCGGCCACCAGAAAGTTCGCTGCACAAGTTCAGAAGTCTTGCTGACCCCGAAGTGCCCTGCCAGCGCGTGATCATGGCACATACCCAAAGTGGCTGTTCGCAGATCTTCCGGCACAAAGATCTTATCCTCATACCAGAGTAGCCCCTCCTGTGTCCGTAAGGTGGTCCCGGGTGGTGTAGAACTTCCCACAGAGGCTTGCTTGATCTGAGTCATTAAGTCCCCTTGTAGAAGAAGGAAATTCCCAGAGGACAGGATCGTATCCGTGGGAGAGACATCTTGAGATTTGCTGAACATGCGTGATTGTGCATCCGGCTTCCGGGTCTGTATGTCAGGTGAAAGGTAAATCTAGAAAAAAAAGTGCCCACCTGGCCTGACGGGGTCTCAATCTTCTTGATTGGATGTGCAGCTCCCTCGAGAAGGTATCTCCATTCTTCTAGTGCTGCATTAATCGCTAAAAGTTCACGATCCCTGACGTCGTAATTCTTCTCCGCGCTAGACAATTTACGCGAGAAGAATGCGACTGGGTGCAACAGGGCCTTGGGACCCTGTCTTTGAGACAAGATAGCTCCAACCGCTATTTCCGAGGCATCCACTTCTAAGACATAAGGTGAGGCCGAGTCGGGGTGCTTCAAAACGGGTGCGGACGTGAAAAAACTTCTTCAGCGCCTCAAAGACCGTCTGAGCGTCTGGAGACCATTGGAATCTGGAACCCTGTTTGGTGAGTTGTGTAATGGGGGCAATGATTGTTGAAAACCCCCAAATAAATTTTCGGTAAAAGTTTGCAAAGCCTATGAAGCGTTGAATGCCTTTCTTGTCACATGGAATAGGCCAGTCCAGGATAGCCGTGACCTTCTGGGGATCCATCTTGATGCCCTCGGTGGAAATGATCAGGCCCAGGAACTGGAAACTCTGGCGTTCAAACTCGCACTTCTGGGGTTTGGCGTACAATCCATGCTGTCGAAGGCGAGTTAGTATGCTTCTGACGCGTCTGCGGTGGTGATCTAAGGAGGAAGCAAAGATTAGCATATCATCAAGGTATACAATAACGAATAAGTCCAGGAAGTCTCTGAGGACGTCATTAATGAAGTGCTGGAAAGTGGCCGGGGAGTTACAGAGTCCAAAGGGCATCACAAGATACTCAAAATGCCCAAATCGTGTGCGGAAGGCAGTCTTCCACTCGTCACCTTCTCGAATGCGCACCAAATTATAGGCGCCCCGAAGATCCAGTTTGGTAAATATGGTAGCGGAAAAAATTCTCTGAAAAAGTTCGGGAACTAGTGGAAGTGGATAACGGTTCTTCACCGTAACCTTGTTGAGCTCATGGTAATCCACACAGGGCCTTAATGAATGATCCTTTTTCTCAACAAAGAAAATCCCCGCCCCAGCTGTAGACGTAGAAGGGCGGATGAACCCTTTCCTTAGATTGTCATTGATGTAGTCCTTTAGCGCTACCAGCTCGCTTTCGGACAAGGGGAAAATTCTCCCAAAAGGGACTTCGGCTCCGGGAAGTAGCTCTATAGGGCAGTCGTAAGACTGGTGAGGAGGGAGGATCTCTGCCCCTTTCTTGCTAAACACATCTAGAAAGTCATGGTAGGCTGGAGGCACAAGCTGACTGGTTTCAGAGTCCGTGTCCAGGCATAGCAAAGCGGGGACACCACAGGGGGTCTGTAAGCAGTACTGGGTGCAGTAGGAAGAAACTGAGTTAATTCTTTCTTTAGACTAATCGATATGAGGGTTATGGGCCCTCAGCCAAGGCATACCGAGGATGACCAGGAACAGAGGGGAAGCGATGGCGTCCAGACGCAGTAGTTCGTGGTGGTCCTTGGAAATGGTGGTAAGCAGAGGGATGGTCTCCTGGGTGACTGCTCCAGATTTAATAGTGGAGCCATCGGCCAAGTGAACCGAGAGCTTCTGTGCCTTAGGCTGCAAGGGGATGTGATGTTCAGCAGCAAAGGTCAAGTCCACAAAACAGCTGCAGGCTCCGGAGTCAATTATGGCGGTAGTCTGAATAGTCCTTCCTGGCAGCTGTAAAGAGATGAGAAAAGTAAGGTGAGCAGGATTGTTAATCGAGCTTGGAGTCAGCGAGGCAGAAGTAGTGGAGAGGGACTTACGAGGTTTCACTGGGCAGGACCTCACATAATGTCCGGATCCCCCGCAGTATAGGCACAGGTTCTGCTGGCGACGGCATTGTCGCTCTTCGGTGGAGAGAGAGGGACGCAGCAGGCCGAGCTGCATAGGTTCCGGAGCATTAGGAGCCAGAGTGGCCGGAGCAGGTGGGGCTGGATTGAATGAACTGGGTACCCAGGGTAACATCCATACCGCTGCCGCTCTCTCTAGTCTTCATTTTCTCAGCCGGCAATCGATCTGAATGGATAGATCAATCAAGGTTTCGAGGGTAGAGGGTACCCCTACCCGCGCTAGCTCATCCTTGAGCAGTTCGGAGAGGCCCAAAAGGAATTGGTAGCCTAGGGCGGCATCGTTCCAATTCGTGTCAAATGCCCACCGTCTAAATTCTGAGACGTAATCTTCCACCGCCCTACCACCCTGTTGGAGTGCATGAAGGGCTGCTTCTGCTGAGGCCGCCTGCTGGGGATCTTCATACAGCTGGGTCATGGCACTGAAGAATGTAGTTAAGTCCGATAAACATTCGGCCTTCTGTTCCAGGAGATGCTGGGCCCAGGACTGTGGCTTGCCTTGCAGCAAGGAAATCACAAAGCCGACTTTTGTAGCTTCCAAAGAGAAGGTGCGGGGTTGAAGGGCGAAGTAAAGTTTGCATGCGTTCCGGAATGCTCTAAACTTGCTGTGTTCACCCATGAACCGGTCTGGGGTTGGTACCCTGGGTTTAGGTGGAAGCATAACCACTGCAGGAGCAGGAGAGGATCCTTGGGAGGAAGCGGATGCTAATGAGGGTCCCTGAGGGATGGCAGAGTCCGTCAGAGTCTGTAGATGTTCCTCCAGCTGAGTGTAGCCCCGCTGTAAGTCCTTGACAGCTTGTGCCAGGCCGGCCAGGTGCTGGCAAAGTTCATCCATGGGAGAGGGTCCCTGCGCAGGCTCAGACATGGCTGTCCGTTACTGTCACGTACCTGACAGTAGAGCCTGATATGCAGGGAGCGGCTTCTCTTACTCCTCTGATTCTGGCCCCCTGATAAAGCAGATAGGAGGCGCAGAAGTGCAGAGTCACACGAGTGCCTGACGGGTCGTCTTCCTGGAACTGGGAACAGCAGCAGGGGGCACGGTGCTTGAGCAGGATTCTCCAGCTGGCGGAAGAGGCAGGTTAAGCAGACCGGGTCATACACTGGCGGGAACGTCAGGAGCAGAAGTGGAGGCAGAAGCATAGTCAGGACACAGGCCGGGTCGGCAACGGGCTGACAGCGTGGTAGTAGAAGGAGCAGGCAGGTGCAGAGGTCAGAACAAGCCAGGTCAGGTGCAGGCAGCAGGTAGTGGAGTCAAGGCAAGCTGGGTCGGTAAACAGGTACAGGTATCAGAAGTAGGCAGGCAGGAACACACGGGAACGCTGTAGAACGGACAGCACTGGATGCAAGCTCAGACCAAGTTTAAATAGCCTCTTGGTCATGTGCACACAAGTGCACCGAAGGTGTTCTGGCAGAGGCTGAGGTCACAGGTCGACTTCTCCGTCAGCCATCTTGAGTACTGGCTGGTCTTCCCTAACAGGCTGAGGTCACAGGTCGACTTCTCCGTCGGCCATCTTGAGTACTGGCTGGTCTTCCCTGACAGATGGGGAAGAAACTAAAGGATGCAGAAAGTGAAGTGAAACCATTATCTGTCGGCTGCCAGGAGCAATTTGCTCAGTTCTCAGATAGAGTGGATAACAAAGCAATAAATTTGGGTATGTCTAAACGTAGAAGGACATCCTCCACACCTAAGGTATGTACCAAAAAGAATAAATCCCAGGAAGGTAAGAGTTCTTTAAAAATTGCCCCTATATCTTGTAAACAGCCAGCTACTAATCCAGTTGTAGCCATCAAACATTCTCAGTCATCTAAAACAAAGCCATTTGTTAAGAGATGTTGTACCACTTTAGATAAGATAAAATGTTGCTTAAGTGGGGTGTTTGGTCACATATCCAGTTCCAGTGAAAAAGTCGGTAAACATAATCCATATAGGACCACAAGACGTGATTTTGAAGTGTACTCTGCACGCTTCGCCACGTGGCCTAGGTGTAAGACCTATGTACCACCTAGGTTATGAGTCCCATTCCAAAATCCTGAGAATGCGTCCATACAGGCTGAGAAGGGGCTAATGAAATGGGATGGATCTCTGAAAGAATTTAAACCTTGCAAAACAGATGTTATAGGTTTAAGAAGAAGTACTGGTTATTATAGAAAACATGCTGATATGTGTGATGTCTAGAGTTCGTCTTTAACATAGCTAATTCTGTGAGTGTGTGTGTGGAATATGGAATATATGTTGTGTCGTCTAACTCTGAGGTCTGCTGTCTCATCTGCTGAGAACCCACCCAAATGATCCCCCTTCTTTCTGACCAGGTCGGTGAGAGTGTAAAGCGAACTGTATTGACATGCAAATTACCTGAGCCAAGATAAATATCTGTAATAGTGAATTTAAATGTGTATTTACTAAAATGTGTTTGTTTTCCAGAGAGACAGTTCTGCGAGAGATTCTTTGTGGTGAAGTATTATCAGTTGTAGATAAATGGTCCCGCTAAAAGGTTTATTACGAGTTACTAGTTTTTTTTCTCACCATGGTGAATACATTTTTTGGGGGAAATTAATGGTATACCATAAAACAAAAATTCACGTGGACGAGTAATTAAAGTTGAGCTCAACAATTTTTGGTATTGTTAAAAAGTGCACTGTTCCAAAACAAATAAGAAAGACTTTATGGAATGTAATGTATGTTTGTGTTTGATATGCTAATGTCTTGTTACAGGTATATAACCATTGGTTTATTTTGTTTCTTGGAGAAAAAATGTAATGTTTATTATTAAAATTTTATTGGTGTTTTATCCCTCAGATTCAATAATTGGGTTTCGTGGCTTTCAGAACAAAAGGAAATCACAATTTCCAAAGACAGCTTTATATAAAATTGTTTCTCTTTTTCCTGGTTTGTCGGGTTTCCCATGTGAATGTTTTAGGTTTTCATCACCATTATCTAGTTGGTGCTTCTATTTGTCAGCCCATTCGACTGTGTTTTGGACTACCTAGTGTATGTTCTGATCCTATTCCCACGTAAGAACTGTCTATGTAATGTATCTGTATTATCTTATGTCTCTTTTAGATTTGGTAATATCTGAATATTCTAATGTTTCTTTTCTGTATAAATAAATTAGATCTTCGTATTTTAGCACCATTATCATTCCTTATTGATTTCATGGGTTATAGCTACAACCGCATTGGTTGATTCATATATACAGTCAGGTCCATAAATATTGGGACATTGCGCACAATTTTAATATTCTTGGCTCTATACATCACCACAATAAATTTGAAATGAAACAAAGAAGATGTACTTTAACTGCAGACTTTCATGTTTAATTTGAGGGTATTTACATCCAAATCAGGTGAACGGTGTAGGAATTACAACAGTTTGTATATGTGCCTCCCACTTTTTAAGGGACCAAAAGTAATGGGAAAGATTAACAATCATCCATCAAACTTTCACTTTTTAATACTTGGTTGCAAATCCTTTGCATTCAATCAAGTCTGGAATGAATAGACATCACCAGACGTTGGGTTTCATCCCTGGTGATGCTCTGCCAGGCCTCTACTGCAAATTTTTTCAGTTCCTGCTTGTTCTTGTGGCATTTTCCCTTCCGTTTTGTCTTCAGCAAGTGAAATGCATGCTCAATCGGATTCAAGTCAGGTGATTGACTTGGCCATTGCATAACATTCCACTTCTTTCACTTAAAAAACTATTTGGTTGCTTTTGCAGTATGCTTGGGGTCATTGTCCATCTGCACTGTGAAGTGCCGTCCAATGAGTACTGAAGCATTTTGCTGAATATGAGCAGATAATATTGCTCAAAACACTTCAGAATTCATCCTGCTGCTTTTGTCAGCAGTCACATCATCAATAAATACAAGAGAACCAGTTCCATTGGCAGCCATACATGCCCACGCCATGACACTACCACCACCATGCTTCACTGATGAGGTGGTATGCTTTGGATCATGAGCAGTTCCTTTCCTTCTCCATACTCTTCTCTTCCCATCACTCCGGCACAAGTTGATGTTGGTCTCATCTGTCCATAGGATGTTGTTCCAGAACTGCGAAGGCTTTTTTAGATGTTGTTTGGCAAACTCTAATCTGGTCTTCCTGTTGAGGCTCACCAATGGTTTACATCTGTGGTGAACCCTCTGTATTCACTGTGGTGAAGTCTTCTCTTGATTGTTGACTTAGACACACATACACCTACCTCCTGGAGAGTGTTCTTGATCCGGCCAACTGCTGTGAAGGGTGTTTTCTTCACCAGGGAAAGAATTCTTCGGTCATTCACCACAGTTGTTTTCCGTCTTCTAGGTCTTTTGGTGTTGCTGAGCTCACCGGTGCATTCTTTCTTTTTAAGGATGTTCCAAACAGTTGATTTGGCCACACCTAATGTTTTTGCTATCTCTCTGATGGGTTTGTTTTGTTTTTTCAGCCTAATGATGGCTTGCTTCACTGATAGCAACAGCTCTTTGGATATCATATTGAGAGTTATCAGCAACAGATTCCAAATGCAAATAGCACACTTGAAATTAACTCTGGACCTTTTATCTGCTCCTTGTAAATGGGATAATGAGGGAATAACACACACCTGGCCATGGAACAGCTGAGCAGCCAATTGTCCCATTACTTTTGGTCCCTTAAAAAATGGGAGGCACATATACAAACTGTTGTAATTCCTACACCTCTGACCTGATTTGGATGTAAATACCCTCAAATTAAAACTGAAAGTCTGCAGTTAAAGCACATCTTGTTAGTTTCATTTCAAATCCATTGTGGTGGTGTATAGAGCCAAAAAAGTTTCAAATTGTGTCGATGTCCCAATATTTATGGACCTGACTGTAGATAAAAGGTTTTAATCACTTATGTTATGTATCATTAAGCGTATGAGGTAGGTAAAAATCGCCATAACAGGATCCAGGGCTGGGTGGCCGATAGAAAGCTCAGTTGACTTTTCTTTAATTATTTGGTCACACTCTAGCCGGTAAGCATGTACTCTCTCTATAAAGGTGGTGGCTTCACGTTTGAAGTTCTTCTTAATGGTGATGGAGGCTTATCACGTGTTTAAAAACATTTGAACACAGAAAAGGAGGACTTTTCTTTTGCATTTTTTACAGGATACCAATCTTTTCTGTTTTGTTTACTTATGTTTCATATCACTTGTCATCTTTTATAAGCATGACTCATTTGATGTAATATATTCTTTGTTTATATTCATCTGTCAGAGGGGAAGCCCGCTGACAGCTGATGAGTCATCGGTGTAGTGATGTAGTATTGTGGGTAGATGATTAACCACTTGCTGACCGCCGCACGCCGATGTACGTCCAAAGTTTGGCGGCGGATATCGTTGTTATGGCAGCAACTAGCTGCCATAACCCCAGTATCCCCGTTTTCGTGCGGCGGTCGGTTTTCAGATAAAAGTGGTCTCTGCGGCGGTTTTGCAGCAAGATCACTTTTATCGGTGGCGGGAAAGTGGCCCCCCTCCCGCCGCGATCCGGTGCCCTCCGCCGCTTACCGGAGCCGACGGTAGCGGCGGAGGCGATCGCGTCTGTCCCATTGTGCCAGGAGACGAGTGAGGGGAAGATGGTGCCCACATCTCCATGACACTGCAGGGTGGAAGCGACGTCAAAACGTCACTTCCGCTCATACGTCTTAAAGGCACATTTTTTTCAATGTCATTTTTTTCAATGACTTTTTATTTATTTTTATTTTTTTTATTGCATTTTAGTGTAAATATGAAATCTGAGGTCTTTTTGACCCCAGATCTCATATTTAAGAGGTCCTGTCATGCTTTTTTCTATTACAAGGGATGTTTACATACCCTGTAATAGGAATAAAAGTGACACCATTTTTTTGAAACAGTGTAAAAATAAATAAAATCATGTAAAATAAATAAGAAAAATAAAAAAAAATTTTTAACCCCCCCCCGTCCCGACGAGCTCGTGCGCAGAAGCGAACGCATACGTGAGTAGCGCCCACATATGAAAACGGTAGTCAAACCACACATGTGAGGTATCGCCGCAATCGTTAAAGCGAGAGCAATAATTCTAGCCCTAGACCTCCTCTGTAACGTAAAACAAGCAACCTGTAAAATTTAAACGTCGCCTATGGAGATTTTTGAGGGTAAAAGTTTGACGCCATTCCATAAGCGGGCGCAATTTTGAAGCGTGACATATTGGGTGTCAATTTACTCGGCGTAACATTATCTTTCACAATATAAAAAAAAATTGGGATAACTTTACTGTTGTCTTATTTTTTTATTCAAAAAAGTGAATTTTTTCCAAAAAAGCGTGCTTGTAAGACCGCTGTGCAAATACGGTATGAAAAAAAGTATTGCAATGACCGCCATTTTATTCTCTAGGGTGTTAGAAAAAAAAACAATATATAATGTTTGGGGGTTCTAAGTAATTTTCTAGCAAAAAAAACTGTTTTAAACATGTAAACACCCCAGATGACGGCTCCTTAGCTGAAACATGTCGGGTGGACCCCTCACGAACGCCCCTATTTGATATTTGAGCTCTGTTTCGTTCTTACAAAATGTGAGTCTGTTTTTTATTATTTTAATAAACTAGTGTTTTAAAACGTTATTACGCTATGTGAGTTTTGTTTGCTCCTTGCATGGCATATGAAACTACAAGTTTGGCTTATGCTGGATTACCTATGGGAGAGGAAGCCGTGCGGACCCCCCCTTTTCTTTCCACCATCTGTTGATGACATCTGACAAGACGCATTTCCCAGAACCAGTGGTTGTTATGCTTTTTTGACTTGTCTGGCGTACGCCATTTCAGGTCAATTTTTACGGTAAGCCTCCTCTACTCCTGGTGTTGGCCCCGGCACTGATGTACAATCTATGCACACTTGTGGTCTCCCTTCTGCCCACTCGCCAGATTTGGTGCGACTAAAATTCTGTGAATACCATCTGGCCATGCATCATCACCCCCTTTGAACTCTGTTGATGTTTTCTTCACTATTTTTCTACACATTTTTTATGGACTTTTAAAGTTTCATGTTTTTTATGTTTGGTGTCTGGCTCATGGAACCAGCACGGGTTTCTACTAATCACTGGCACATCTGATGATTAAGTATTATTGTGTATTTACTTTATATGTGATCAACACTGATTAATTATTTGACACTATCCATTTTATGGTCATACATTTTTTGGTAGTATTCACCTATTTTTATATGTCTTTATTGTAATACACACGGCTGTGGGTGTGATATATAGCGCCACACTTTTTGTTTCTTTTAACATATAAACACCTAAATTCCAAAACGAGGCTAGTCCTTAAAGCGGGATTCTGGCGGTGAAAAAAAAGAATTAAAAGTCAGCAGCTACAAACACTGTAGCTGCTGACTTTAAATAAGTACTTACCTGTCCTGGGTGCCCGCGATGTCAGCTGCCCGAGGCCGACCCATCCCTCATCTCTCGGGTCCCGGCACCGCCATCCTAGTTAAGGGAAACAGGCAGTGGAGCCTTGCGGCTTCACTGCCAGTTTCCTACTGCGCATGCGCGAGCGGCGCGGTGCTCTGTGAATGGACCTGTGGTGTTCTGGGAACACACACAGTTCCCAGAAGACAACGGGGCCGCTCACCGAGGAGCAGAACAGGCCGCGGAAAAGGAAGAGGCAGATTAAGAAGACTGCCTAGCAACAAGGGTTTAGGTAAGTTTACATTTTTTTTTTTTCAAATGTTTTTTTTTTTTTTTTAGGATTTTTGGTGAATTTTTTTTTTCAGGATGGCCCTCCACTTTAAGTGGTTAATATTTAGTTATTATAATGTATGAGTAATTTCCCACAGCAACTCGATTCTTCCAGAGAGATGCATTTATTGAAACTTCAGACAGAACAAAGTCCATAAGATACTTGCAACCGATGACAAAATCCAACAGAGTAAATATAAAATAGGTGACAGGCTATTTGTGCAGCATTCATACACCTTAGGAGAACCCAGTTCTTTCTGTCACCTTCATGGAGAATGAAAAGACTGAATGATTGCCAGTTTGAATGTCCTCTCGAGTACTAGTCTGACACTGGGGGGGTTCTGCTAGGTCAACCCCTACTTTTTGATCTTATCATTACCCCCTCAAGTCTAATTACCATCAATAAATACTTCTTGTATGATCCTTTATCATCCTTAAGTATGTAAACAATGTACCCTTTGATCGGCCATCATATTAAAACTTGGGTCGGTTCTACCTACCAGAACTGACCCATAAATCAAACAACAAACATATCATTATGATTTGAGGTACTGAATGCTTTACAATGGCTCATATAAAATATGAAGATGAAACTGGTTACATCTCTCTTCACCAGCCTTTAAAATATCCCCATGAAATTAGATAATATAACTTTAGACCATGACTTGAAAAGGATTCGGTAAACATTTCTTCAGTATATCACATCAGGATCTTGAATATTGCGCAAAGACAAGCTGATGTCACAGTCCAGTCTTCGGTCTGACTTTATCACATCTCACTGAAAGTAAAGCTTGGTATGCTCTCGTAGCTCCAAGCCACATAAGTCCAAGGTTTTCTCTTTCCAGGCTCAGGGGTTTCATTTTTAAAAATTAATTGTTCCGTTTTAGCAATCTTCATCACAAGTCCAAAATGAAACTTTTGCCAGCCACAATTTGCTGTAGGCTGACCCCACATTGCCTTCAATAGAGCAGTTACTTGGATCTTTGAGTCCATAATTCCACTGAATGGGACCACCAGATGGTTTAGATAGTATCAGCTAAAAAAAAAAAAAAAAAAGACAGGTTTCCTCTAGGTGGGACTTTTAAACAGGGCAGATAGCAACTGAGGTATCACAAACGTATAAGAAAAATATAAATCTTTTAATAGTTTGAATTAAAAAAGTAGACACATAAACGTACACAACAGATGAGAAATCTGGATGCTAATACACACAAAATACAGTTTGATATCACAATCAGTATCCACACTGGATCTGTTGAAATACAACAGAAATATCTGACGCATTTTAAGACTGTAATGAATCCTTTCTCCCTTTCTCTTCTTCAGGGGTGTATACGGTTAGGGCAGGACATATAAATGTCTGCAATTGATAAAAAAGTGTAGATAAGTATACAGTGGATATAACACAACACCAAAGCAAACATACATATTATCACACCATTTCTTATTCGATATCATAATTTGTGTACACACTGACCGTGCAAACTGTGTAACTGTTCAGAGTATCTTGCATCCAAATGAAAAGGTTATTAAAAACATGCTGTGGCTGTTAATCCATTCAGCCCCGGCTTGGTATGATGAAAACACCATCCAGAGCGCATATAGGCCCACGAAAGGGGAATTGGTCCCTCACAAAGGACGCCCTGGCATAGTCCACTGGAAAATTCCCCTATATATATCAACAAGTGACTATAGTCGCTAAAAGCAAAAAAGAAAAAAAAAGGAAAATAGTTATTTATCTGTTATGTAAACCAGATTTGTGTATAAAAAAAGGAAAACTCACAGAGGTAGAGCTTGTATAGGGGCATAGTTAAAAAGGATATGTATTACTATAGTAAATGTGTTAAACTTGATGACAAGGGCATATGTGGCATACGTGTGACCCTATATAAGTATATCTGTCATTTACTGTCATAAATGTTATGATCAGCTTTCATGTGTATATAACACACAAGGAATAGGCAGTTGATAGATGATGTGGAAAAAAACCCAGAAACCTCAGATGGTGATCTTGCTATGTTTCAAAATTAACCGGTTCCCAACCGGCGCACGCCGATGTGCGTTAGCAGAATGGCATGGCTGGGCAAATGGGCATACCTGTACGTATATTTGAATTTCCCGCCGTGCCATTGGCCGGGAGCACCGTGAGTCGGGTCGCGGGTCCTGCGGACTCGATCGCCGCGGGGATACCCGCGATCGCCTCACGAAGAGGACGAACGGGGAGATGCTGATGTAAACAGCATCTCCCCGTTCTGCCTAGTGACAAGTGTCACTCGATCTCTGCTCCCTGTCATTGGGAGCAGAGATCAGTGACGTCACACACCAGCCCATCCCCCTGACAGTTAGAAATCACTCCCCTAGGACACACTTAACCCCTCACCGCCCCCTAGTGGTTAACCCCTTCACTGCCAGTGTCATTTACACAGTAATCAATGCATTTTAAATCGCACTGATCACTGTATAAATTACAATGGTCCCAAAAATGTGTCAAAAATGTCCGACATGTCCGCCATAACGATGCAGTCACAATAAAAATTGCTGATCGCCGCCATTTCTAGTAAAAAATTTTTTTTTTAATAAAAATGCTATAAAACTATCCCCTATTTAGTAAACGCTATAACTTTTGCGCAAACCAATCAATCAACAATTATTGCGATTTTTTTTAGCAAAAATATGTAGAAGAATACGATCGGCCTAAACTGAGGAAATAAATGTTTTTTTATATATTTTTGGGGGATATTTATTATAGCAAAATGTTAAAAATAATGCGTTTTTTTTCAAAATTGTCGCTCTTATATTGTTTATAGCGCAAAAAATAAAGATTGCAGAGGCGATCAAATACCACCAAAAGAAAGCTCTATTTGTGGGAAAAAAAGGACGTCAATTTTGTTTGGGAGCCACGTCACACGCCTGCGCAATTGTCAGTTAAAGCGATGCAGTGCCGAATCGCAAAAAACGCTCTGGTCAGGAAGGGGGTAAAATCTTCCGGGGCTGAAGCGGTTAAACACCCCACACCGAAGTCCGTGCATCACACTCCCCTTCAGGGTTCACCCTCACCAGAGGGATGGATAAATCAGGTATAGGTAAGTAAACCACAGCTATCCTCAGCGTCAAGGAAGGTGTCACAGCATATCATAAGATCTCCACCGCTTCTCGGGCAGAAAAAAGGCTCCAATAGCGTAATTCCGTTTTCTCTCTCAGTTTATTCATTAAAAATTTTCCACACAAAGTCATCGGTCAAACAACCTCAAACTATCTATACAAATTTTTTTTTTCTTTGCCTGATATATCCATCCCTCTGGTGAGTGTAAACCCCGAGGGGGAGTGTGATGCACAGACTTTGGTGTGCAGTGTTTAATTTTGTAACATAGCAAGATCACCATCTGAGGTTTTTGGGACTTTCCCCACATCTGTCAACTGCCTATTCCTTGTGTGTTATATACACATGAAAGCTGATCATAAACTTTATGACAGTAGAGCTGCTATAATAATTATAGGCACCTAAGTTGGACTTGTGCACTTTTTTAATTATCTCCTTTGATGTTTTTATGCGTATGCATTTTAAGAGGCATCTGTTTTATGAATTGTATACAGTGTTGACATCTAATTGTTGCAACTGTGGGAGCTCTATATATTTTATGAAACCTGATATATCTATAGCGCTGCGATAGTGGAAGGAAGCCTAGAATTCATTGTAGTTTGCATTTGACGCTCCATCTTGAAATTACTTCTTCAGCTTCCAATTCAGGTCTTCTGGTACACGACAGTCTTTTTTTTTTTGTTCAGTTTCCAGTCTCCAGAGATTAATTGTTGGGTTCAAAACTTATTTAATTTTGTAGATCAGACTCTCTTATGTCACAACCAGACATTAAAGTCACAGCACATCTATGTGCAAGAGATGAGTATGGAGGGTATAACGACTGGCAGTATGTGAAGGAGAGTAACAGAGGATGTGACAACAGGCACTGTGACCAGGAGAGGAATGCGGAGGGTATATGGGTGGTCAGTGTGTGCA
Source organism: Aquarana catesbeiana (assembly GCF_042186555.1). NCBI lineage: Eukaryota > Metazoa > Chordata > Amphibia > Anura > Ranidae > Aquarana > Aquarana catesbeiana. The sequence continues at coordinate 118,529,500 of NC_133334.1, forward strand.
AGAGATGCATGCAGAGGGTATGGTGGTGGGCAATGCATGCAGCAGAGGAGTGCGTAGGGTATGTGGACAGTATGTGTAGGAGAGAATGTGTAAGAAAAGGGGCAAAATTCGGGGACCATCAGATCATGCAGCAGATTTCCTTCTATATTATTAGGGATTTTTCCCCACCTGTACATACAGACAAAGCTAAACAGCAAAAGTGAGGGGTTAGGAAAAACTATGATAATGCAAGGGGTGCTTACAGTGTTGTTACATCAGATTCACACAGTAAAGCCCCATACACACTATCAGATTTTCTGCTGATTTTTGTCTTCAGATTTACCAAAAACATGTAGTGCAAGGGCCTGCCTTATTGCATACAAATTGAAACTCCTAATGTTTGATCTCATATTATATGGTTTTGGTAAATCTGAAGACAAAAATCAGCAGAAAATCTGATAGTGTGCTTTATGCATGTTCATGTGCTGTGGTGCCATTCATTCTGGATGGCTCCCTAGCGAATCGTTCCCAACACATCTGCATTGTAGCACACCACAGCAGATAATAACGCATTACCGTGCATGGTGGTTTGTTGCGTTGCTAAAATTAGTGAATGTCATTTTTTTGTGTTTTTGGTTCATCAGTAAGCCCATTCAAATGAACAGGTTACCTTAACACAAAATGTGTGCTTTAATGCAGCACTAAGATGTAATGGAGCCCTTATTCCATTGATTTTAATCTGAAAAAAATGTTGCTGAAGCTAATGAAACACTCTTGGCCTTAATATTTTTGCAATAGTGGCCATTTAAAAATGTTACATCCACATAGTTTATTTTATATTGGTCTTTTTGTGGTATTTTATGATGTTGCTACATTCTAGGTACATAAGAATATTCACAGCCATTTATAATTGTGTGGACAGCCTATTTATTTCAAAGCATATACTATACATCTGAGGACCATGGTTTAAGGCCTCTGCACTGCATACTCTTGCTCTAAAGCTTCACATGGTTCATGTTTGAGCTGTTAATAAACAGTGAATGTGGACAGTGTTCACAACAGATACATATTTTTACATTTTGCATGCTAGGTCTGTTTTAATATATAAATTAAAAATGCAGATTTTTTTTTTTTTTTGCATTTTGCATTTCAACTCTTAAAATCATAAAAGGGGTTAGTAAAAAGAGAATTAAACAGAGCACAAGTAATACAATTAACATAATAGATTTCCTATACTGCATCAAGTCTAGCGTTTCTGCGTAATAAATATTTAGCCTTATTTACAGAAGGACTTATTCATATGAATTGAAGGCAAGTGTCTCTGTTGCCCATGCTGTAGCAGTATATGGTAGAACAACGAAGAATAATCTTTTTTCATTTTCTAATCAGCACTAACAAATAACAGGTATCTCCCAGGAGCACAGACACCTCCAGTTTTTTAAAGTCATCTTTCTGGGTTGTAAATATGAAACGTAATAAAAACTGATAACTGGGTTTATCGACATCAAACAACTATACAAATGCCTTATGAATTGGTTTGCTTTTGGAGGGTTTCCTTAGGTTAAATTAAATCCTTATGGGTAAAATTAAAGATAAAATAAAGTTGAACTTCAGGCATTCCAACCCCCCCCCCAACTATCACATATCTAATTAATTGTAGTTAGTTGTAGAAAACTACTATTCTAATGTAGCACCCCCATGACCTCCAGAGGCATGTGAGGGATCTCATGTCTAAAAATGAGGGACATAAGGAATTGCATGCCAGTCACTAAGAAATAAAGATAAATTTATTCAGTAGTAAATGGTCAAAAATGTGGACAAATGAGCACAGGATTACAGATACTCAAAACAGAGTCCCATACACAGACTCCAATCTCTAGAGCACTTCAGTACAGACATAGAACCCTCAAGCTGACACCAACATTCTGTACCTTTAGGATTCTCTTTTAAGCAACCTCCATGATCCTCCCAACCTGGCCACCAGCCTTTCTGTTGTCTGCTATTTTTCCCCAAGACCTCCAGCAGCAGAGTCATCTCTAATACTTCTTTTCTAGGCATCAATTTACTCATTCTATTCACTTTTCCTCTACAAAGCTCCTTATTCCCAGGACCTCCAGCAACAGGATTACTCCAAACATGCATGTGGGTAGGTGCGGCATGATGCGGTGAGTAGAAAACACACAGAGTCCAAATTCAGTAACAAGAATATATTGTAACAAAAGTCCAGCTCCAGATCCGTCGGGAAGGCATCCCAACTGGGAACACTCACAAGTTGTAACAGTGATAAGACAGTAGATTAAAGAGTCAGAGGTGCTGACAGCATCTGGCACGAGAAGCGGAATGCTGCCTGGATGGTACATACCCAGGTGGGGAGGCTTCGAGGAAGAATAACGTGTACCTGCACTTTCCCTACTCCTCTGGAACCTTTCCCTGATGCTAAGCACTGCCCCTGACAGATGGGAATCCTGTCCGTACTCTGCCACTCACAAAAATGCATGCCAAACCTGAGAGCCAGGGTCTTAAATAAACTCGGCCTGACCCAAGATGGCCATAAAAGTCACATGGGATGCCAGCATCAAATCAGATATCTGCCTCCCAGTGATTGAGGAAACCGTAGAGGAACAATGAGTTTGTAGCATGTGGTGTGGATTAAGAACCCTCTCCCCCAGTCCTTTATAGTAGTGGTGCAAAACTATGGCCTTGCTGCTGGGGAGCCCCCTTTCTCAAAATCCTCCCGCAGATGTAGTGGTGCCGATGGCGATGACCAATCTGTATGCCTGCAGGAGGGATTATCCTGCCTCTCAGTACAATCAGCGATCTGGGAATCCTCTTCTCTGTTCTATGGCTCAGTTCGTTCCAGCCTGTGGTCTGCTTGATCAGCCTCACTCTGTCACACATCCTGTCTCCCTCTCGTTCTTCTACCCTTCGCACCTTCAGGTTCCTGGGCTTTTCTTTTAATATTCTCCTACCCCATTTTCTCTCTCACATGGGATTTCTAGTTCTCTTCCAGGTTATCTGAGTGGAGTCCTTTCTGCAGCATGCAAGTTCCAACATTCTTAGTATGGCTGTATTGGTTTCTGTGCCCACTAAATTACAAACCACCATCTTGTGGCCATGTTATAATCTGCAATCAGTAACAATGCAGAGTGTTACACAAGTATTGACAGAATGAGAGAGCACATATTTGTTGCTGCTCCTTCACTGTCCAATCACAGTCTAGAGGTGGTGAAGTGACCCAGCTGTGTTGCTCAACTGCAGTAGAGAGAATTCAAGTCAGGTAAAACTGTCTGCACCCATATACACTATATTACCAAAAGTATTGGGACGCTTGCTTTTACAAGCACATGAAGTTTAATGGCATCCCAATCTTAGTCCGTAGAGTTAAATATTGAGTTGGCCCACAATTTGCAGCTATAACAGCTGCAACTGTTCCGGGAAGGCTGTCCACAAGGTTTAGGAGTGTGTCTATGGGAATGTTTGACCATTCTTCCAGAAGCGCATTTGTGAGGTTAGGCACTGATGTGGACAAGAAGAATCCAGTGGTACTGTTCCCAGTCATTAAAGAGTCCCTAAAAGTTAAAAACAATAGCTTTGAAAAGGCAGAGCTCAATTCTTTAAGGATTCATGGGTGGATGTCATCTGATCCAGGTGCTTTATTCACCTTTATGCTGTCTAAATATTTCTGGACCATATTAATTTTTAGCCATTGTGGATCATTTGGGGCTGTGTCATGACCATCCCCATTATGGCCATGAGCTCCCCCATGCTCCTTTATATACAGAGAGCTGAAGAAGGTATTTAATAAATTTGCCTTCTCTTCGTCCTAAGTCACCCACTCTAGATTATTTTGTAAAGGGCCTACATGCTCAGACTTAACCTTTTTACTACTAATATATTTAAAGAATTTCGGGGGGTTTGTCCTACTATCTTTTGCAATCTGTCATTCATCTTGAATTCTTGTGGCCTTGATTTCCATTTTACATATTCTGTTATGTAGCATTGCCCCCTAGAGGGTTGCTTGTAATTGCATGTTCTGCGCAACTTTGACCCTGTGAACTTTCCAGCCCTCCTCACATTCTAGGTTCAGACATATTGTATATACTTTTAAATAACACACAGACTTAATGTAAATAGTTTTAGTTATCTGAGATTTACTTAATCAAGCGTAGAGACTTAAAAAGAGGATTGGTCAGCCAAATCCTGGTTAAACAGCCAAGAATAGTTTGAAATAGTTCTTAAAACAGTTAAATGACAGTTGCTGCAGGGGCATCCCTCAGGCAGCGTTCAACGTCTGACCTGCTGGGGTTGGAGCTGTAAGGCTGTGTACCATGTGATAGGCCATGGTCTCCTCACATAGCAGCAAGATGGTGCTCACACGATGGGATCCAGGAAGCAAGAGACCATTGGCCTGCCTGGCAGAACACTTTAGAGTCTCTCCCATAATTCTCCCCTGGAGCAGATGGCTAGCTGGGATGTGTAGTCCATGGACAGTTCTGCAGTTCAGCGATGTCTGCTCAGAAAACTACAGTTCCCACAATACTTTCCTCCAGGCTCTGAAGTGTAATGCAAGAAATCTGAGCCCAGCACTAGGGGGATACAGAAACAGCCTGGGATGGCAGAAGGCAAGTCTGCAAAGTCAGATAACTGTAGTCCCAGCTACAGTTATATGCTATGTTAAGCCAGCCATAGAAAATTGGAATCTTGGCCAGTTCAGCAGGAACTGGCGGAGATTTAAACCATGTATGGGGCAGGCTGAATGTACCCAAGTTGATAGATCGAACAACTTGCTCTGTCTATGGCTGGCCTAAGCTGCAAATCACTTTAGAAAAGAGTTATGAGAGCTACTCATTGCCCAACATACTGCTGTAAAATCAGCAGAGATAGTGCCTTGAGCACTGCATGTTGTCAGAGAAAATGCTGTGAGAGTTGTACATTACCAGAGAATTGCACATTACCAATGAGAGTGCCATAAGAGCAAAATGTCACCATTTCATAAGGACTGTAAGCTCCCAACAGAGTGCCGTGAGGCCTGGGGTTGGGGCATTTTACCAGAGCAAATGACATTTTGTCAGTGAGACTGTTAATTTCTAAAAGCAATACACTGATACCAGGAGAGTAAACTAAGATGGCTATGAAGTCAGGGAACTTCCATTCTGCAAAAGAGTCTGCCAAGTTGCCACAAAGAGTAATGAGTTTGATTAAAGTGGGGAAGTATGCCAGCAACTTTTGCTTTAAAGTGGATGTAAACACAATTCATTAAATTTGAGCTGGGCACATATACTGTACTGCAGTGTTTTGTTATCTCTATTCAAAGCATGGTGTCCCATAGCTGTCTCTTGCTCTGTAGCTCTGTTATCAGCCTAATAACTTCTCACACGTTCTCCGAGATGAGAGATAGAAGTGTGTGTCGGGGGAGGTTGCTATAAATAGATTAGCAGTCAGCTTGCTGTCTAAGAGCAAAGCTCTTGCACATTCCTTTCTTCCTTTACCTATGAGGAAAGGGGGTGTGTGCCATTCCTCCAATCAGCTGTCTTGGCTGTATGCCCAGGCCTCTCTGCAGTGTTAACCAGGAAGAGAAAAATCTGTAAAACGAAGAACACTTTCTAAAGCAGTCCTTCTCAACCTGGGGGTCAGGACCCCCTCGGGGGTCAAAAGATGATTTGCCAGGGGCCACCGAATCCTGGGCTGTTACTGAAGTCCACACTGCTCTCCCAGCCTTTTTGTGGCCGCCCAGTAGGAGCTTGGAGCTTGCCCATTCAGGGGGGCAGAGACTAGAGGTCAGCTAACTGGGGAGGAATGTGAAGTGGGAGGGGCTGGAGGAGACCCTTCCTCCTGATTTCAACATAGGTTTCACTGCTACGAGACACCACAAAGTCAGAGACACAGTGAGTAACACTACCTGTGATTATAGTTGCAAATAAAAGTCCCCACTACAGTTCCCAGATCAGCAGATGGCCTTGATCAAGAGCACCTAAGATGGCTGATCAGAACTCCCCCCAGCACTGCCACTGATTCCATTCCCCCCCACCCCCGAAGGAGTAAGAAAAGAATAAAAATAGAGAATACATGGAAGGGAGAGGAAAAGAGGGAGAGGAACAAAGAAAAATTGAGAGAAAGAATAAGAGAAAGAACAAGAAAGAGGGCTAGAGAGAGGGATGGGGGAAAAAACAAGAAATTAGGATAGATAGAGATAAAAGGGAAAGAAAGCAGAATAAAGAGAAAGAGTGGTACATCCCAAAATGTACCATAAGGGGTTTTAATACTGTACGAGTGAAAGGGAGTGCTAAATGTCCGTGGGTTAGGGCTGCAAATTACTTGTCTTGCCTTGGGTGCTAACAACCCACTCTACAAAAATAATTTTACTGTTAGGGGTCCCCACAATTTGGGAAATTTTATCAAGGGGTCACGGCACTAGAAAGGTTGAGAACCACTGTTCTAAAGGATACATACAGATGAAGAGAGCGGATATACATGTAAAACGTATGTAGGGAGATTTGTTTCATCCCTGTGTATCATCTGAGGCTGTTCACTTCACTGGGTATATGTTAGGATTTACATCCATTTTAAAGATCCATGACCATATTGACAGCCATTTGCTATATTTCAGCAATGTAATTATGAACTTGCAGATCTGCCCAGGGTAGGTTTACGGGCCTCCCACCTGTCATTGAATGACCTGTTTCCCACAGGCCCTGGTATGCCATGTGTGATGTCACTTAGAACTGCAGTGAGTTTTACTACGCAAGTCTGCTAAATTTAGAATGACTGTGTTGGACAGCGGTAGCTGTTGTTTCATTGTTAGTCACCAGCACCACCATCTTGGCCCCACGGTTCTTCCTAAGGTTAGCTATAGCTATGTTAGGTGTCCTAATTAGTTGTCCAATTGCTTTTATATGTCTAAGGCCATTAACAATCCCCTACAGTTTGATATAATGTTAACAGAAATGAAAACACATCACATATAAAATTGTGAATGTGAGACCGTTGACATATACTACTTACTGTAACTTGATAGTTTTCAAATCCTTAGCTGTCTGTAGTATGTCTTGTTTATTAATTTACCCCAGGCATGGATCACACTTTGACATAGCATGCAATCTTTGAAAGTCTTCATAGAAGTGCTAAGCAGAAAAACCAAAGGGCTCAACCTGTCACCACTAGTTTCTACAAGAATTTCTTATTCAAGCAGTTTCTTCCATCTTTCCCTAGTATCATGGCTTTTGGTGTCCTGTCCAATTTTGTTTTTACTCATATAAAATATCAGTTAATCTGTTATGTTTGACAACAGAACACCCTGCGGTAGAAAACTGTCCCTGCAATTCATATAAATGTCTTGAACTGCCAATTACTCTCCTGGCTGTATTCGTTTAGTTTACCTCTCCAAAGTCTTACTTTAAACACCCATGACCAGATAGCCAGGGATATGCTTTAACCACTTAAGCCCCAAACCATTTGGCTGCCTAAAGACCAGAGGACTTTTTACAATTTGGCACTGCTTTAACTGGTAATTGCGCAGTCAAAAAGTTGTCACTAAATGATATATTGCTCACACATGCCATGGTTATATGTGTAATTGCACCACAAAATACATTTTGCTGCTTCTCCTTAGTAAGGGGATACCTCATGTGTGGGACTTTTTGGGAGCCTAGCTGCGTACGGGGCCCCAAAAACCAAGCACTGCCTTCAGGATTTCTAAGGGCGTAAATTTTTGATTTGACTCCTTACTACCTATCACAGTTTTGAAGGCAAGATGGCACAACCCCCCGCCCCCCCCCCCCAAATGACCCCATTTTGGAAAGTAGACATCCCAAGCTATTTGCTGAGAGGCATGTTGAGTCCATGGAATATTTTATATTTTGACAGTTGCGGGAAATTACAAACTTATTCTTTTTTTTGCACAAAGTTGTCACTAAATTATATATTGCTCAAAAATGCCATGGGCATATGTGAAATTACACCTCAAAATACATTCTTTTTGACTTTTTTTCCTTTGAAATGTCATTTTGCTGTCAGACTGTTCTAAACACGGAAACATGCACCCCTTTACAGGCATACTATAGACACCCCCCAGGTACGAATATTACACTTTTATTGTTTCACTTTCTGCATTATTAAAATCACTGCTCCTGAAAAAACGGCCATTTTTAAAACTTTTTTTTGCATTGATCCATGTCCCCTGAGGCAGGACCCAGGTCCCCAAACACTTTTTATGACAATACCATGCATTTAAGCCTTTAAAATTAGCACTTGTTTGCTGTTCGGCGAATTGGCAAACAGCCGATGTTCGAGTCGAACGTGAGTTCGACTCGAACTCGAAGCTTATCCCTACTCCTGAGGGACTTTTTGGGAGCCTAGCCGCGTACTGGACCCTGAAATCCAATCACTCACCATACCTCTCAGAAAATAGCTTGGGGTGTCTACTTTCCAATTTGGGGGGGGGGGGGGGGTTGTGCCATCTGGGCATTCCATGGCCTCCGAAACTGTGATAGGTAGTGAGGAGTGAAATCAAAAATTTACACCCTTAGAAAGCCTGAAGGCGGTGCTTGGTTTTCAGGGTCCTTTACGCGGATAGACTCCCAAAAAGTCTCACACATGTAGTATCCCCGTACTCAGGAGAAGCCACAGAATGTATTTTGGGGTGTAATTTCACATATGCCCATGGCATGTTTGAGCAATATATCATTTAGTGACAACTTTGTGCAAAAAAAAAAAAAAAGTGTCTTTTTCCCGCAACTTGTGTCAAAATATAAAATATTCCATGGACTCGACATGCCTCTGAGCAAAAAGCTTGGGGTGTCTACTTTCCAAAATGGGGTCATTTGGTGGGGTTTTGAACTGTCCTGGCATTTTATGCACAACATTTAGAAGCTTATGTCACACATCACTCACTCTTCTAACCACTTGAAGACAAAGCCCTTTCTGACACTTTTTGTTTACATGAAAAAATAATTTTTTTTTGCAAGAAAATAAAAAAGACGATCTTAGGCCGAGTACATGGATACCAAACACGCTTTAAAATTGCGCACAAACGTGCATACATTTTTAAAAGCCTTTAAAAGCCTTTACAGGTTACCACACGCCAACAGTGCACACACAGCACTGCTCGTCACTGGCTCCTCCTGACCAGTTTCATCACTAGACACTGTTGGCGTGTGAGGAGATCCCAGCTGTTAGCTGTATGCAACTGACCTTATCATATGCGATTCATTCTGCTGGAAAGTGTGAGTGAAGTTTACCCTTAGCTTATAGGGAATATTTAAAATACTATCTGTGTAATGGTCTCTTTCTTTGTTGTTTCATACTGCGGAAGTTCTTTGAAAGCCAGAAGCCAGCCCATGCTAATGAGCAGCTGAATATATGAGCAAGCCATCTATCACTGGGGTTACTCATTGAAAACTGTTCAAATTCATCAATCACCAAAGGCATTTCTTCACAGCGGTATGCTGTCCTATTGAGATATTTGTGCACTGTGGTTCATCGCATTAATATATCTCATTTTTCTTTCTTTTTTATTGTGTTTAATAATTTATTATCACATTGATAATTAGTTATTGTATTTTGTTATGGTGAAGAATGTTATGTTATTTATAATAGGTTCCATTTTCTTATTTTTGCACATGATTCACTGATTAACCATTAGGAGGTTACACCGTGTTATATTGGGAGGTAATTATTAGCGCATTATACATTCTGAATATAAACATCATTCTGGTATAACCACTCAAAATCCAGCAACATACCAGTATGTTGCTGATCTTTGTTGGGCATATATTGTAGTCTTTTTTTTCATGCAGGCTGTGGGCTGAATGAAAAAAACAGACTGATCAGTGGGTATGCCCACCATTAGAATACCTCCCTTCATCCATCCACTTCTAATGATGGGCATACATGCACCATTTTGTTTTTAACTGTGGTGGTGAAATCACCTCTTACAATGCTGGAGTCACGGCTTTATGTATCGTGGGAGCAAACGCTATTGCTGTCAAGATAAATAAATCAGTGCTGCAGCTGAATGGCCTAAAAAATATATGCCGAAGCATGGGGGCATCCGCCCCAAAAGTTAGGAGCAACTCGCTCCTCCACCCTTGCAGCCCCCATGCTTCTGCATATATGCTCTTTTTTTTTAACTGTGGTGGTGAAATCACCTCCTACAGCGCTGGAGTCACGCCTTTATTTATCGTGGGAGCAAACGCTGTTGCTGTCAAGATAAATAAATCTGCGCTGCAACTGAATGGCGTACCTGCTAAGCAAATGATGGTTAACAATAAAACAAAGTAACATTACAGTATAACAGTAAACATACCATACCTGCAAAGCAAATACAAAAAAAAACAGTAAAAAATAAAACATTTTTTTAACGCAATCTGTGCCTAAAATATATATATGCTGAAGTGAAATAGGGGGAGAACAGGTGCGGGATTTTGAACAGGGCACATGGGAGCAAAGAATAGATTAAATAAAAAGCAATTTATTATTGGAGTAATACATACATTCGTACAGTTACATATTTAGGCACATAGCTCTGCATATGTTGGCACTTAGCTCTATGATATTAATTATATGATCAAAAGATATTACAGCAGTAATTGCAAGTACAAACCAATAAATACATTTAAGATAGGAACGATCGTACATATAGGTTGGTCATGTATACACGTAACGGTAGTTGTAAGCTCTACGTCGTTTCGGGACCTTATAGCCACTCATCAGGAGCATAACCGTAGTGATACCTATGGGTTGGGGAAATAGTGGTATTGAATGGTATGAATGTACAGGTGGGTAAATGTAAAACATGAATATCACATTGTTATTTTAGCCATACACTCACAATAGTGTCTGCGCAGAGGCGGCGCGGCCCAGGATGCCAAGCCAACCAAAGATGCCCAGGCCCGAAGCTGAGGGGGCAGATCCCGGCAGGCGGAACCAGCACACGGAGCCCCCCAGGTGGGGTCGAAGAGTGTGTTTGGAGGGTAGTCCCTTGTGTAGGGAAGAGGTGCACTGGGTGTGTATCTGAAAAAATTATCTTTATCTCTTCCTCCCCCCTTTTTTGCTTTTCTCACAACCTTTTCTGCTCCACCTGAGACACTAACCATTCACACTCCCTTACCTCCACACTCACTCACTCCATTTTTTTCAGATACACACCCAGTGCACCTCTTCCCTACACAAGGAACTACCCTCCAAACACACTCTTCGACCCCACCTGGGGGGCTCCGTGTGCTGGTTCCGCCTGCCGGGATCTACCCCCTCAGCTTCGGGCCTGGGCATCTTTGGTGCACAAACTAACCAGCGTCACCCATAACACTTATACCCTGTACACACGATCGGACATTGATCGGACATTCCGACAACAAAATCCATGGATTTTTTCTGACGGATGTTGGCTCAAACTTGTCTTGCATACACACGGACGCACAAAGTTCATTCTGAACGTGGTGACGTAAAACACGTACGTCGGGACTATAAACGGGGCAGTAGCCAATAGCTTTATTCTCTTAATTTATTCTGAGCATGCGTGGCACATTGTGCGTCGGATTTGTGTACACACGATTGGAATTTAACCAATCGGATTTTGTTGTCGGAAAATTTTATAGCCTGCTCTCAAACTTTGTGTGTCAGAAATTCCAACGGAAAAAGTCCGATTGAGCCCACACACGATCGGAATTTTCGACAACACAATCCGATCGCACTTTTTCTTCGGAAAATCCGACCGTGTGTACAGGGCATTATACGGTGATCACTGGTGAAAGGGTTAACTAGGGGGCAATCAGGGGGTTAAAACCTTTATTAGGTAGCATATGGGGGTACTTGACGCTATAAAAAGCTGACGTGAACCTAAATAACTAACAGGCTAGCTATCCTCACCCGAGACAACTATGCGGTGATCAGAACAATGATCTATTAGTGACACTGGCGACAGGGGGTGAAAGGGTTAACTTGGAGCGATCAAGGGGTTAAACCTTTATTGGGGGGTTAGGGGGGTACCCTAGACTTAAAGGGGCCCGCCCAAGGGAGGGGAGTAATGTACAGGTACGTTATTCTGCCTGCCCGTGACATTCAGTCAGAGGCAGCGGTGGGGGTGGGGTGTTCAGTCAAGGGCAGCGGTGGTGGTGGGATTCAGTCAGAGGCAGTGGTGATGGTAGGGGTTTCAGACAGAAGCAGCGGTGGTGGGGGTTCAGACAGAGGCAGCAGGGTGGGGGGTTCAGTCACAGGCAGTGGTGATAAGGAGGGGGGGTCCAGTCAGAGGCAGATGTGGTGGTGGGGAGGGGGGTTTAGTCAGAGGCAGTGGTGGTGGTGGGGGGTTCAGTCAGAGGCAGCGGTGCTGGGGGGGTTCAGTCAGAGGCAGCAGTGGTGGGGGGGTTCAGACAGAGGCAGTGGTGATGGGGAAGGGGGGTTCAGTCAGAGGCAAATATGGTGGTGGGGTGGGGGTGATGTTTAGTCAGAGGCAGCGGTGGTGGTGGGGGGTTCAGTCAGAGGCAGCGGTGGTGGTGGGGGTTCAGTCAGAGGCAGCAGTGATGGTGGGGGGTTTCAGACATAAGCAGCAGTGGTGGGGGTTCAGACAGAGGCAGCATGGTGGGGGGGTTCAGTCAGAGGCAGTGGTGATGGGGAGGGGGGGTTCAGTCAGAGACAGATGTGGTGGTGGGGAGGGGGGGTTTAGTCAGAGGCAATGGTGGTGGTGGGGGGTTCAGTCAGAGGCGGCGGTGCTGGGGGGTTCAGTCAGAGGCAGCAGTGGTGGTGGGGTTCAGACAGAGGCAGCAGTGGTGGTGGGGGTTCAGACAGAGGCAGCGGTGGTGATGGGGGGGTTCAGACAGAGGCAGCGGTGGTGGGGGTTCAGACAGAGGCAGCGGTGGTGGGGGTCCAGACAGAGGCAGCGGAGGTGGGGGGGTTCAGTCAGAGGCAGTGGTGATGGGGGGGTTTAATCAGAGGCAGTGGTGGTGGGGATTGGATCAGTGGCACTGGCACTTACTTGCTTACAGTGTCAGTCGTGCCTCCAGCGAGGCCTATTTTAACATGGGGTCTCTGCTCACAGCAGAAAGCTCATCCCTCTTCACGCTGTTGTCCGTCAGCTGGTCAGCTGACATTCTCTTGCATTTTTGCATTCTCTTTCTGCTTCTTGTCCCGACATGGCATTTTGTCTGCAGCAATGGGGTGAGCCACGCAGAGGATGGGCAGGAAGTCCGCTGTGTGGGTATGGCAGCAAGTGCCCTGCCCAGGGCTGGACTGGGACAAAAATTTGGCCCTGGACTTCATCCAGACCGACCCACTTTACACCAAACACCTGGTGTTGGTTCTTCAATCATCCCGGCACCATGGCTTTTATGGTGTCAGGATGATTCAAGCGTATTATTTCTATTATTACGTTGTAATATATAATGAAATAGTTCAACTCACCATTATATCCTGAGATGTAAATCCGGCTCTGCTTGCATGATACTTTAAAAAGGATTGTCATATAAAGAAAACCTTAATGTTAGTCTACTCAAAATGTATAATTTTAGAGAGAGGTGGAACTAGTAAGGCTAAGTCAATCCCTAACTTTCTGTATGTTTTGACTCTGTCAATAGCAAGATCTTTTTGACAAAATTCCCAACTCTTTTTCTGTCCATCTGAAAGGGTGAGTTCCCTTCATAATGGCCATAGCAGGTGTGCAGACCCAAGAACTAAAATGGAAATATGTCACCAATAATGTTCTTGAGAGATATTGAATAAAGTTCAATGATTCACTCATCAGTATCTACCAAGAATGGAAATATTAGTTCTGTGAGGAAATGACCCTAAACACAATATCAAAATGATCTATAAGCACTATGGCACATGGGCAGTAAATGATTAACCAAGGAATATAAACAGTAGGATAGGACTGGAGTTCCATGACTGCTATGAGAAGTGGGGTCAGTTTCATTCAAGGTTCATTTATGGAAATTGCCTTGAACAAGTCAACTGTAACCTGCAATTTGAGCTAAATATTTTATCAACCTCTCTAAATATTTCAAATGAAAAAACAAACCAAACTATAGTATGTATAATATTGAAAGGGATTACTGTTATAGTCATCTTTAACAAATAATATATGCCAGTAAACCAGTCCAAAGCTATGACAACAACTGATTAATGTCTCCTTCCCCCACACTGCCCAATAGAAGGATCATCATAAGGTATTTGAGTTTGAGTCATTTATGTTGATACATTATAGGAGTCAATAAATCAAAAATACAAAGGACTAGGGATGAGCTTCGTGTTCGAGTCGAACCCATGTTCGACTCGAACATCGGCTGTTCGATCGTTCGCCGAATTGCGAACGTTATGGGCCGTTCGCGCTAAATTCGTGTGGCGCGTCACGGCCCATAATTCACTGCGGCATCGCAGTGCATTGCTGGCTGATGATTGGCCAAGCATGCACTATGACCCGCATGCTTGGCCAATCACAGCGCTGTCAGTAGAGAGAGCTGTAATTGGCCAAAGCCAGGGTGGCTTTGGCCAATTACGGCTCAGGGCATTTAGTACACACCCCACACTATATAAGGCCGCCTGCACGGCGGCCCTGTGTAGTGTGTGTTCCGGTGTGCTGAGAGATAGAGAGAGAGAGAGACAGTGTCATTTGATTTGAGTTAGATAGATTAGGCAGAACAGTCAGTCAGTTAGCTGCACTTACAGTGTATTGTGTATATATATGCATCCCAGGTGTTGCATATATATATATACACTGTATTCAGTTTAGCTAGATCCGTTCCTGTTATCTTCTATCTAGACTATTTACATTTAATGCAGTGCGTCCTGCTCACAGTGTTCAGCTAGATCCGTTCCTGTTATCTTCTAGACTATTTACATTTAGTGCAGTGCGTCCTGCTCACAGTGTTCAGCTAGATCCGTTCCTGCTATTTACATTTAGTGCAGTGCGTCCTGCTCACAGTGTTCAGCTAGATCCGTTCCTGTTAAATTCCTACTGACCGGCAGGCTTGTCTGGTTACAGTATATAAAGCTACCTGAAGAAAATTACAGGTGTTCTATTTGATCCTATTAGTACCACGGTCAGGCAGCTAGACTATTTACATTTAGTACAGTGCGTCCTGCTCACAGTGTTCAGCTAGATCCGTTCCTGTTATCTTCCTACTGACAGGCAGGCTTGTCTGGTTACAGTATATAAAGCTACCTGAAGAAAATTACAGGTGTTCTATTTGATCCTATTAGTACCACGGTCAGGCAGCTAGACTATTTACATTTAGTACAGTGCGTCCTGCTCACAGTGTACAGCTAGATCCGTTCCTGTTATCTTCCTACTGACAGGCAGGCTTGTCTGGTTACAGTATATAAAGCTACCTGAAGAAAATTACAGGTGTTCTATTTGATCCTATTAGTACCACGGTCAGGCAGCTAGACTATTTACATTTAGTACAGTGCGTCCTGCTCACAGTGTTCAGCTAGATCCGTTCCTGTTATCTTCCTACTGACAGGCAGGCTTGTCTGGTTACAGTATATAAAGCTACTTGAAGAAAATTACAGGTGTTCTATCCCAGCTTAGTGCAGCTACAGGCCATTAGTATGTCTGGAAGGCCAAGAAGGAGAGGCAGACAGTCACAAGCCAATAAGAGAGGGCAAGCAGGCTCTGTGTCTAGTGCTGGTCGTGGAGACGGTGCATCCTCATCAGCACGTGGCCATGGGACACGCTTGGCCTTTTTTTCGGCAGCTGGCCATGTTGAGCCGCAACATGCGGAAGACTTGGTCGAGTGGATGACCAAGCCGTCCTCATCCTCCTCATCCTCTCTCACCCATGCCCAGGGTGCTTTGTCTGGCAAAGCAGCGGCCTCTTCCCTCAGCTCAATGTCATCAGTGACTCCTTCCCTAGCTCCACCATGTCCTCATGAGGATTCCCTCGAACTGTTTGACCACAGTGTTGGGTACATGCTCCAGGAGGATGCCCAGCGTTTGGAAGGCTCTGATGACGATACTGAGCTCGATGAAGGCAGTAACATGAGCGCGGACAGAGGGGGTGCCCAAGAAGGACAGCAATCTGGCAGTCATGCTCCCCCTGCTGCAGCATACTGCCAGGTTTGCTCCAGTGATGAGGAGGGAGGGGATGATGAGGTCACTGACTCAACGTGGGTGCCTGATAGGAGAGAGGAGGAGGAGGAGGAGGAGGAGGAGGAGGAGGAGGAGGAGGCGGCAGCACATCACCAACGAGGCAGGATGCCCTCCAGGGGCCAGCCTAAGGGCAGCACATTGACTGCATCACACCCCAAAGCTCCACATGTGCAGGGCGCTGCAGTCTCTGCGCGTTATTCAAAAAGTTCTTTGGTGTGGGCCTTTTTTGAGACGAGTGCATCAGATCGCACCGCTGCTATTTGCAACATATGTCTCAAGCGTATCTCGCGTGGCCAAAATATCTCCCGCTTGGGTACCACATGCTTGACCAGACATATGTTGACCTGCCATGCAGTTCGTTGGCAAGCGTATCTAAAAGACCCACACCAAAGAACAAAGAGGATCTCTCCTTGCTCCTCATCAGCTGAGATTTCCAACCCCACTAGACCTTCAGTCCTCTCTGAGACCTGCAGTGAGAGGAATGAAGGTGTAGAATTAGGTGTGTCACAGCCAAGTACTTGCGGGCAATCTGCTTTTGGTACACCGACGTCAGATTGTACCAGGCAAATTTCCCTGCCCCAGCTGCTGCACCGCCGAAAGAAGTTTGCTCCCAGCCATCCACATGCCCAGCGGTTGAATGCTAGCTTGGCAAAATTGCTAGCACTTCAACTGCTGCCTTTTCAGTTGGTAGACTCTGCCCCCTTCCGTGAGTTTGTGGAATGTGCGGTTCCTCAGTGGCAGGTACCCAAACGCCACTTTTTCTCACGGAAGGCGATTCCGGCTCTCTACCGGCATGTGGAAGGCAATGTCCATGCCTCGCTGGACAGGGCGGTCAGCGGTAAGGTGCATATTACCGCTGACTCATGGTCCAGCAGGCATGGACAGGGACGTTACCTAAGTTTCACGGCGCATTGGGTGACTCTGCTGGCAGCTGGGAAGGATGCAGGACAAGGTGCAGTAGTGTTGGAGGTTGTTCTGCCACCACGCCTCCAAAATACTGATTGTGACACACCTCTCTCCTCCACCCCCTCCTCTTCTTCTTCCTCCATGGCCTCTTCCTCGGAACCAGCGGTGCTCCGTAGGCGTTCAAGGGGCTACGCAAGTACGCAGGCCAAAAGATGCCATGCGGTGCTTGAGCTGGTGTGCTTGGGGGACAGGAGCCACACTGGGGCAGAGGTTCTGTCAGCTCTGCAGGGGCAGGTTCAGAGGTGGTTGACGCCACGCCAACTTAAGGCAGGAATGGTGGTTTGCGACAATGGCACCAACCTCCTCTCTGCCCTCCGACAGGGACAAATGACCCATGTGCCCTGTTTGGCTCACGTCCTTAACTTGGTGGTGCAGCGGTTCTTGGGCAGGTACCCGGGCTTACAGGATGTCCTGAGGCAGGCCAGGAAAGTCTGTGTGCATTTCCGCCGGTCATATAATGCCAGTGCTCGGCTGACGGACCTCCAAAAGGAGTTTAACCTGCCCAAGAACCGCCTAATCTGTGACATGCCCACCAGGTGGAACTCAACGTTGGCCATGCTGCAGCGGCTGCACACGCAGCAGAGGGCCATCAATGAGTACCTGTGCGACTATGGCACCAGGACAGGGTCAGGGGAGCTTGTTTTTTTTTCCCCACGCCAGTGGGCCATGATCAGGGATGCATGCACTGTCCTGTCACCATTCGAGGAGGCCACGAGGATGGTGAGCAGTGACAGTGCATGCATCAGTGACACTGTCCCCCTTGTCCACCTGTTGGAGCACACGCTGCGTGGAATAATGGACAGGGCACTTGAGGCAGAACAGAGGCAGGAAGAGGAGGACTTCCTTAGCTCTCAAGGCCCCCTTTATCCAGACAGTGTTCCTGCGTGCCCGCCGATCACACAGGAAGAGGACGAGGAGGAAGAGGAGGAGGAGGAAGATTGTGTCAGTATGGAGGTGGAGCCTGGCACTCAGCATCAGCAGCAGTCTTTAAGGGATCAGTCCCAAGAAACACATGGACTTGTACATGGCTGGGAGGAGGTGGCTGCGGACCATGTCGTTCTTAGTGACCCAGAGGACTCCGGACCGAATGCCTCAGCAAACCTACGCTGCATGGCCTCCCTGATCCTGCAAAGCCTGCGTAAGGATCCTCGTATTCGTGGTATCAAGGAGAAGGACCAATACTGGCTGGCAACCCTCCTTGATCCACGTTACAAGGGTAAGGTTGCGGACCTTATCTTGCCATCGCAGAGGGAGCAGAGGATGAAACATCTTCGGGAGGCCTTGCAGAAAGGTCTGTGCAACGCATTCCCAGAGACTGGGAGGTTACAAACTCCTGTTTCTGGACAACGTGTTGCTGAGGCTTCGGTCAGTCAAAGAAGGAGCGGTGGAGAAGGTGGCCGTCTGACCGATGCGTTCAGACAATTTTTTGGTCCGCAGCCCCAAGGTATGATCGGTTCCAGCAACCATCGCCAGCGTCTGTTTTACATGGTGCAGGAATACCTAGGGGCAAGATCAGACTTGGACACCTTTCCCACCGAAAATCCTCTGGGTTACTGGGTCTTGAGGATGGATCACTGGCCAGAGCTTGCACAGTATGCAATTGAGCTACTGGCCTGTCCTGCATCCAGCGTTCTTTCGGAACGCACATTCAGTGCTGCTGGAGGCGTGGTAACCGATCACAGGGTGCGTCTGTCCACCGACTCGGTCGATCGGCTGACCTTCATAAAAATGAATGAGTCTTGGATCACCACCAGCTACCAAGCACCTGATGCTGATGTAACCGAATAATTTTTTTTGAAATCTCAGATCCCTTCAAAGACTGCCTATGCTGATGCTGAGTGACTATCCCTGAGTAATTATCCTCTTCCTCCTCAATCATCACGCTGATAGCTTGTAAGAACATTTTTGGTTCTGGGCGCCACCACCAGTGCCTAAGGCACAATTTTTCAGCCCCTGTTTAACAGGGGCGTGTAATTACAATTTTTGATGTAATACTTTGCAGCAGGGCTCGTTCCTGCATTCCAACTAGAGTGTCTGTGAGGGGTTGCAGTGTTGTGGCACCAGCACCAGTGCCTAGGGCCCAATTTTTCTGCCCCTGTCTAACAGGGGCGTGTAATTACAATTTTTGATGCAATACTTTGCAGCAGGGCTCGTTCCTGCGTTCCAACTAGAGTGTCTGTGAGGGGTTGCAGTGTTGTGGCACCAGCACCAGTGCCTAAGGCCCAATTTTTCTGCCCCTGTCTAACAGGGGCGTGTAATTACAATTTTTGATGCAATACTTTGCAGCAGGGCTCGTTCCTGCGTTCCAACTAGAGTGTCTGTGAGGGGTTGCAGTGTTGTGGCACCAGCACCAGTGCCTAAGGCCCAATTTTTCTGCCCCTGTCTAACAGGGGCGTGTAATTACAATTTTTGAAGCAATAATTTGCAGCAGGGCTCGTTCCTGCGTTCCAACTAGAGTGTCTGTGAGGGGTTGCAGTGTTGTGGCACCAGCACCAGTGCCTAAGGCCTAATTTTTCAGCTCCTGTTCAACAGGGGCATGTAATTACAATTCTTGATCTAATATTTCACAGCAGGGCCCTGTGAGGGCTTACAGTGTTGTGGCCACAGCAACACCTAAGGCCCAAATTTCTGCTGAGTATATAGGGCAGGACCCTACTTTCAAACATCTAACTTACAAACGACTCCTACTTGCAAACGGAAGGAGACAACAGGAAGTGAGATGAAATCTACCCCTAGGAAGGGAAATTCTCTCCTGTAAGAGTTAATATGGGAAAACAAGTTCTCCTTTCCACTGATGCTTTCCAATCCTTGTTCCACAAAAAAACCCAAATTTTCAAAAAACATTTTTCATTGGGACAAAAAAGTGAGGTGAAATCTTCTGAAGAGGAGGAAAGACAGCAAAACAAATGTCACAGGGGTGATAACCCTTCCCTATGTTTTCCAAAAAGCTTAGAAAAGATTTTTTGGCTGGAGCTAAACACGTTAAAAATGTTCAAAATTACAAACAGATTCTACTTAACAACAAACCTACAGTCCCTGTCTTGTTTGCACCGCCTGTATACTGCTGTTCAGAGTATATAGGGCCTGGTGGCCCCACACCTTTCCTTATTTTAATTTGGGTGCGGGGTTCCCCTTAATATCCATACAAGACCCAAAGGGACTGGTAATGGACTGGGGGGTACCCATGCCGTTTGTCTCACTGATTTTCATCCATATTGCCATGACCCGACATGACATTAAACCCGCAAGCAGTTTTAAATGAGATTTTTTCCTTTAAAAATGACATTTGGTGCAGGGACTGTTCTAAACATGGGAAACACGCGTCACTTTACAGGCATACTATAGACACCCCCCAGGTACGATATTTAAAGGAATATTTCACTTTTTTTTTTTTACTTTAAGCATCATTAAAATCACTGCTCCCGAAAAAACGGCCGTTTTTAAAAGTTTTTTTTGCATTGATACATGTCCCCTGGGGTAGGACCCGGGTCCCCAAACCCTTTTTAGGACAATACCATGCAAATTAGCCTTTAAAATGAGCACTTTTGATTTCGAACGTTCGAGTCTCATAGACGTCAATGGGGTTCTAACGTTCGTGCGAACTTTCGGTCCGTTCGCGGGTTCTGGTGCGAACCGAACCGGGGGGTGTTCGGCTCATCCCTACAAAGGACCCTGGATTTTCACTTTTCCTGCAATCCTAATCCAAATGTGACACTACAGTACACAACATCAGTTGGCATGTAATTTCATGTTTAGTGTCTATTCACACTTGTCTGTTTTTCTGCAGTAAACCACATACAGTGTAAATTATACTGCATTAAAATGCATTTCAAGTTGAAATCCCATTATTTACTACATGACTGGTTCATAATTATGTTTGGCTGTTTATGGGAAATAATAAGGACCCACATATATCTATGTGTGTGCATTATCATGGGATCTGCAATTTACACTAATGCCGCGTACACACGATCAGACATTCCGACAAGAAAATCCTGGATTTATTTCCGACGGATGTTGGCTCAAACTTGTCTTGCATACACACGGTCGCACAAATGTTGTCGGAAATTCCGAACGTCAAGAACGCGGTGATGTACAACATGTACAACGAGCCGAGAAAAATGAAGTTCAATAGCCAGTGCGGCTCTTCTGCTTGATTCCGAGCATGCGTGGAATTTTGTGCGTTAGAACTGTGTACACACAATCGGAATTTCCGACAACGGATTTTGCTGTCGGAAAATTTGAGAACCAGCTCTCAAATTTTTGTTGTCGGAAATTCCGACAACAAATGTCCGATGAAGTCTACACACAGTCGGAATTTCCGAAAACATGCTCACATCGAACATTTGTTGTCGGAAATTCCGATCGTGTGTATGCAGCATAAGTGTGTATGGGTTCTAAATAGAACCAGTAACAAACTGGCATTTGTAGTAACCTAAAACTACACTCTTGAATTGTCAGTCTGTAGGTCTACCTATCACCTGGAACTAATAGCAGACACTCACAAATCGTATAAAACGAAAAAACGTTTTTTTATTTTATTTATTAACAGTTTTACCCTCCTCCATTAGTCCAAATAGAGGATCAAATATTGAGCTCAGATGGGAGTAAGGTGAGCCTTTCAGTCAAATGCTGATTTCTGCTCTGACAGGGAGAGAATACAGGAGTGTCATAGTTATGCAGTAATCTTCGTCTATCAGCTTACCTCTCCTCCATGTGTTCACCTTTAGAGGCCAGCCACTCTCACCTGACTGCTTATATAATCTTCCCTCAGCATAGCTCCACCTCAGCCTCTAATTAGGAACACTATATTAACGTGTGCATTGCAAGCCAACCTTGCTGATCAACCATTGTGTGTTTAGCTTTTGTGTCTCCTACGTCTGATTCCAGTTATCGGTCTTGGCCTGTTCTCGACTATCCCTGTCTGCTTGTGACCCTGACCTTTGCCGTGTTCTATGTTTATCCTTGTCTGCTAGTCGCCCTGACCTTGGCTTATCCCTTTACTATCCTTGTTGTTCCAGCCTGCTGCTTCCTTCTTCCTTCTCCTGTAATATGCCGTGAGCGTGAGCTGTGAGACTTGGGGGCCGCAACCTGGAGCCAGACTGCAGCGCAGTCCGTCCTCACCACTAGAGGCTCTGGTGAACACCTGCTGGCTCTTAGACTCCGCGCCCTGGGGAATCTATGCTCTTGCTCCCTGTGGGATCTGTGTTGGTGCTCCAGTAGACCTGCTTCCTGAACCTCCCAGAGTTCAATCCGCAGCAATCAGTCCTAGGGTCCACTACCTTAGCGGTGCACTTCTGACTCCTACAGAGTGCATCTGTCACCTGGACTCAGGTGACCTGACAAGGAGATGTGAACTCCACGAATAGAGCAGAGAAATATGATCTTTTTTTTTTTTTACATTAAAGTGTGTAATTAGAATGGCCATAGTTGAGTCAATCAAGTTCCAGGTGAGTGAAGACAAGGAGAAAAAGAGGAATAAAAAGCCGAGAGACATCCTTCTGAGTAGTATTCAGTTGTATATATGGAAAGTATAGCAAAAAAATATATTAAGTGTACACTTACATTGATAAGGTTGCTGGATCCTAGGTTCAAGCAACCTATTTTAGTACATGTGGAAAATATGACTGTCTCTACACAGAGTGTACATTACATGGTTGTACTCAATGCTCGTTGGGGTGTTACAGAGATTCTTACACTGGCTAGGCTGTGATCAGATGCAGTGAACAATGGTAAAGAGGATGAGGCCCCAAAATGGAACTGATGTGTGTCCAGCATAGCCACCTATTAAATAAAAAGGTGCTTTCAAGTGGATTATTCAGGAAGGTTGGTATTTATTGATTGTAAGAACAAGTTTAAGCACAATTTTTAACATGTTCTTATGATCAATAAATACTGACCTTCCTGAAGAATCCACTTTGAAGCATCTCTTTATTTAATGAGTACCTCTGCTGACCACACATTGGTTTAATTTTGGGGCCTCATCCCCAAAACCAAAACATTGACATCTCTAATTAAACTGGACAATAATCAGGTTGTTTAAGGCTTCACTGGATGGCCACATCTAATTGTCCAAAGCACTGAATATGGGAAAGATTTTTTATCTTCTGTGAAGAATGACAGCATTAGGGAACAACAGAATTGGCATATTTTAGCTACTGGCATCAGCCAAGCCTTGGTGTTCTGTTGACAAACTTGAATGTGGGCAGATGTCCCACCACCTGTTGTTCTCCATTTCCATGGAAAGCCTCATTTCTCACAGTTGTAAACAAATCTAGGAAATGAATTATAGCATTGTCATCTCTATTGAAGAGGTTCAGTCAGTGCAGAGAGAATGTATATCTTATCTTGTGTCTTATCTCTACATTGCTTTGAAAGTGCAGTACAGCATGTTCTTTTTAGAAGTCATTCACATTGACATTTATGAATAGGTAGTTTCATCCATGAAAATGAATTACTTACTAGGTATTTAGATAAAAGAAAAAAAGAAAACAGAAACAAAGGGAAAGCTTTTACATGTTTTCATGTACTCATTTAGAGATGATAATGGAAAGGTTCTGTGAAATAGCTTTTTTTAACATACATTTTTTTAGCTATACTGTACTTTTTAAAGCTTTATATATAAGAGGTATACTACTCGATTTTATTCAAAAAATAATTGAAAAAAAAAATATTTCCGAACGTTTGTTTGATTTTCTAATTGTCAGTGGGGTCAAATTGACCACTTTCAACCACTATGATGGAATTTTTTTTTTTTTTTATCCAACAAACTTATATGTGGTTTTCAGGAAATTACACTTATTCCAAAATCAAATGTTAAAAGTAAATGAAAATTTGAAGTACTTTTGGTTTTGCTGAGGCAGCAGATATAGTGCCTGGGGTCGGAGAGGACGACAGGGACAAATGGATCAAATGGATATTGTTTAAAAAATCAAGGAGATTTGCCGAAGTGATTATGGGATAATGTATTTGAATTCACAGAGTGTCCCTGGGGGATGGGGGGGGGGGGTCGGTAGCATTAATTAGGGGTTGCTTGGGTTTTAAATGAAGTGTTTTCAGGTTTGTGATACTTTGAATTATGTGGCTTTTGTATTTTTATATATATTAAATAAAGAATTGAAAAAAAAAAAGATTTTTATTGAGGTTTTGAACATACAAAGTAAAAGTATAAAGACAAACATATTCTGCAATAGTTCCTGTCATACTGTCGTACCTGGATATTGTGGCGGTAGGCATGCACAGTCATGACATGTCAAACATTGCTACGAGTATATTGCTCCCCTCCCAAACACCCCAAATGGGAGCAAACTGTGTATTGGGGTAGGAAGCAATAGTGCTCGCCTCAGTCAGAACGCAGGCTGCATTATTTATCATAGTCCAGAATTTGTCGCATTTTGTCCGGTACTGAAATATGATGGTGACTAGGGATAAGCTTCGTGTTCGAGTCAAACCCATGTTCGACCCGAACATCGTCTGTTCGCCCGTTCGCGAATCACGGCCCATAATTCACTGCAGCATCGCAGTGCATTGCTGGCTGATGATTGGCCAAGCATGCACTATGACCCGCATGCTTGGCCAATCACAGTGCCGTCAGTAGAGAGAGCTGTAATTGGCCAAAGCCAGGGTGGCTTTGGCCAATTATGGCTCAGGGGGTGTAGAACAAGCCCCACACTATATAAGGCCGCCTACACGGCGGCCCTGTGACAGTGTCATTTCATTTGAGTTAGCTAGATTAGGCAGGACAGTCAGTGAGTTAGCTGCACTTACAGTGTATTGTGTATATATATATGCATCCCAGGTGTTGTATATACATATATATATATATATATATATATATATATATATATATATATATATATATATATATATATATACATACATATATATACAACACCTGGTATGCATATATATATACTGTATTCAGTTTAGCTAGATCCATTCCTGTTATCTTCCTACTGACAGGCAGGCCTGTCTTGTTACAGTATTTACAGCTACCTGAAGAAAATTGCTGGTGCTCTTTTGATCCTATTAGTACCACAGTCAGGCAGCTAGACTATTTAGAGTTATGCCGCGTACACACGGTCGGACTTTTCGTCTACAAAAGTCCAACGGACGCTGACGGACTAAAGCTGGCTGGTAATCCGATCGTGTGTGGGCTTCTCCGGACTTTCAACGGACTTTTTTAGCCTCAAATCCGACGGACTTTAGATTTGAAGCATGCTTCAAATCTTTACGTCGTAACTACGACGGACCCCGAAGTCCGCTCGTCTGTATGCTAGTCCGACGGACAAAAAAACGACGCATGCTCATAAGCAAAAACTAAACGGAAGCACTCGGTCTAGTAAAACTAGTGTTCGTATTGTAGGTAGCACATTCATCACGCTG
Organism: Aquarana catesbeiana; assembly: GCF_042186555.1. Lineage (NCBI taxonomy): Eukaryota > Metazoa > Chordata > Amphibia > Anura > Ranidae > Aquarana > Aquarana catesbeiana. The sequence goes on from NC_133334.1 coordinate 118,554,910, forward strand.
CAAAATCTGTGATCGTTGAATGCAGCGCATTTTATTTCTTCTTTACGAAGGCTCTAAAGAACGAAGGTGTTTTGCTGTTCATAATCAGAGTTCTCCCAAACTGATTTCTGGATTCTTTTTCTCTTTGATCTCATGAATGATATAGTATGCATTTTAAAAACAATGTTTCCATACTAATAATACTTTTTCCCCTTTTTTTTTTTTTTTTTTTTTAGGTTTGTAAAGTTACCACAAAGAACCCATTATTCTGTTTTTTTTTTATAGTGATTATTTTTTAGTTTTTAGATAAAGTTAACCCAAAGCACCGTTTTTGGTTATGTAAATTTTTTTATTTTCAAGACTTACCACTTGAACATTATTAACATTAGTAATGTATTTTTGGTGTGTTTTTTCCAAACTCAATGAGATTGTTGTCCCTTGTTAATTTAACATTGTGTGTAAAATCAATGATTTCAAAGAAAACACATAAAGTCTTTTGCTAAACTCAAAAAAGATCCATTTATTCATGGTCAAAATAAAATAAAGAGGAAGTCAACGCTGGAAAAAGTCGGTGTACCAGAAAATTGGGATCTTGCGGAGTCCATATAAGAGGGAGCACAATCTGGTCCAAGAATCCCAGAGATCAACAGCACCAGCAGATGATCTAGATGTCCCCAGACTGTGGTCCTACAACAGCCTGCATCTTCTGTCAGACCAGACTGAACCCAGGTCATCACTTTCTTCTCTTCCCTGCAGCCTTTCCTCCACGCTGCCCTGCAGCCTTCCCTGTAGCCTTCTTTTGAGGCTGTGGCTCTGGTGTTTCAGTTGTGGCAGGAGGAGGAGGAGGAGGAGGAGGGGGGGCTGCCTCATGTAGTTGGGTGTTTTGTGTTAGCGTGCCCTGCAGCCCCTTATGGATTGTTTCCCCAAATAGGCGCTCACAAATGAGGCGCTGCTCCCAATCCATCTGAAGAAGCCTGCTGGCTAAGTAGCAGCCATAGGATTCTTCCGCTTCGGGGGGGCTCCTTAAAAAACGGGTGGCCTCTTGCATGAGGCGCAGGGATGCGTCCTGTGTGACCATCCCCTTCCTGGCCCTTTTTTTGGGAAGGTGGAGGGGAGGCACTTGGGATTCGGTCAGGCTCCTACTGGGCCCAGCCACCTCACTTGGCCCAGCCACCTCACTTGGCCCAGCCACCTCACTGGGAGCAGCCACCTCACTGGGAGCAGCCACCTCCTGCCTGACACTGGGCCCAGCCTCCTCCAGGATGATGGTGAATCCGGCCTCCTCCAGGCTGTCCATGGGCCCGGTCTCCTCCTGCCTGCCACTTTCCCCACATTCCTCCTGGATGGACTCATCCTGTGTATAAAAAAAGGACAATAGTTTGAGTATATTTTTTTGGGTTCATCAATGACACACAGTTTGCTTCTCATGAATAGCAAATTCAATGTGAATACATCTCTTTAATAAAAGAGTCTAATCAGACACCCTAATTATTTCAAGCAGGTGCCAAACATATTTAGCCACTACTGTCAATTGATATGTATACACAATTTTGAGTGCAAAATTATTTTAGACAATTATAACATCCAGTTAACATCATTAATATTAGTACAGTAAATATTTGTTAAAATAATTTACCTGACTCCAGATGGTCATATCTGGTTCATCCAGGATGGAAGACCCAGCTTGCTCCTCATCAGCCTCTGCTGGGGTGGAGGGAAGGGTGGAGGGAAGGGTGGAGGGAAGGGTTGAAAGTGATGGCCTGGCTTCATTCTGGTCATCCAGAAAACGGAGTTGATTGTAGTACCACAGCCTGGGTACATAAACATCATCTGCTGATGCTCCTGATCTCCTTGATTCCTGGATCTTCTTATGCTCCCTCTTATACATGTTCCTCAAGACCCCAATTTTCTTGAGCAATGTCTCCATTGTTGCTTCCGGGATGGTCGCCTGGACAAAGGACAGAAGTCTCTCCAGCGTTGACTTCCTCACATGCTTTGCATAATACTGAGGGTGTTTCACCTCCCACAAATTCCTCATCTCTCGATATTTCGAAATAAAAGCTGTAAGGAACTCTGGATCCTTAAATAGGGGATTCATTATATCTGGAAAAGATGAAGTCACAAGACAAAAAACACTTTTATTATAGGTTTCTGCTAACCCCTCATCATCTTCTCCCTATGTAGGCCTCATCAATCTATCAAGCCATATAGGCCGCTTGCTACAAAGTCATGACCATAAAACCCAAAAAATATATATCTAAAATTACCTTCGTTTTGTAACGTCCTGGTCCACTATCACCTACCACAGAACGTACGTACGACACGTGCGCAAGGCTCTTTATACACTACGCATGTGTGAAACTCCGCCTGCGTCGCCCGCCCCTGACGTTCGAAATTAACTCATGTTCTCCGCCCCCTAATTCGACGCACAGAACGTACGTATGACACGTGCGCAAGGGTCTTTATACACTACGCATGTGTGAAACTCCGCCTGCGTCGCCCGCCCCTGACGTTCGAAATTAACTCATGTTCTCCGCCCCCTAATTCGACGCACAGAACGTACGTACGACACGTGCGCAAGGCCCCTCTTTATACACTACGCATGTGTGAAACTCCGCCTGCGTCGCCCACCCCTGACGTTCGAAACTAACTCATGTTCTCCGCCCCCTAATTCGACGCACAGAACGTAAGTACGACACGTGCGCAAGGCTCTTTATACACTACGCATGTGTGAAACTCCGCCTGCGTCGCCCGCCCCTGACGTTCGAAATTAACTCATGTTCTCCGCCCCCTAATTCGACGCACAGAACGTACGTACGACACGTGCGCAAGGCCCCTCTTTATACACTACGCATGTGTGAAACTCCGCCTGCGTCGCCCGCCCCTGACGTTCGATTTTAACTCATGTTCTCCGCCCATTTTTTGTTACGGCGCGTAGTGGAGTTAAAGAATGGCGGAGACACCTGAAATGTTGACGACCTCAGGTAGTGGAGACAGCCCGGAGGCTGGAACGTCAACGAAATCTATGAGGCCTAGATTTAAGGCCTCTAATATGAGTTTTAAAGAGATGGTGGAGATGGTGGCCATTCTTCACAAAGACGACTATGATGGCAATTATGGGCCGTACGCACGGCCAAATTTGCGCAAGGCCAAAATAATGGCGAAGGTCGTGGAGACTTTGCAGGCATCTTTTGGGGTCCAGCGCTCCAAAGATCAATTGAGAAAAAGATGGTCTGACCTGAAACTCAGGGAGCCGGATCAATACCGACGTATCCGGAAAGTTCTTAAAAAAAGTAAGTACTTGTCGTGTTTTTCTCTTGTGTTTATTACCTTGTATACTGCTCCATGTGCTTTTCCTTCCTATACGATTTTTTGTTCATCGTTTTAAACGATCTTTTAATAAACCTCGTTACATATCCATATATATATATATATATATATAGATAGATATATATCTATATCTATCTATATATATATATATCTATATTTATATATATCTATATCTATCTATATCTATATAGATATAGATATATCTATATCTATATAGATATATCTATATCTATATAGATATATCTATATAGATATAGATATATCTATATAGATATATCTATATATATAGATATAGATATATCTATATATAGATATAGATATATCTATATATATATAGATATATCTATATCTATATATAGATAGATATATATCTATCTATATATAGATATATATATATAGATATATATATATAGATAGAATTATCTATATAGATATATATATATATATATATCTATATAGATATATATATATATCTATATAGATATATATATATATATATATATAGATAGATAGATAGATATATATGTATATATAGATATAGATATATGTATATATAGATATAGATATAGATATAGATATATAGATATATAGATATAGATATAGATATAGATATAGATATAGATATAGATATATATATATAGATATATATATAGATATATATATATATATATATATATATATATATATATAGATATAGATATAGATATAGAGAGAGAGAGAGAGAAATATATAGAGAGAGAGAAATATAGAGATAGGTAGATAGATAGATATAGAAATGTAAAACATTCTTTTTGAATATTTGAAGTTATCCTAATTTTTTTGCTTTACATTTAGTTAGATATTTAGAGATTTTGTTCCAGATATAGAGAGAGATCAAAAGATTATTAACTATATTTTGAGATATTGATATCTATCTATCCGATATGTCTTTATAATTTTAAATATTGAGGTAAAATAGGAACTCTACACAAACCACTTCACTACAAATGTTGGAAAATTACTATGTCCTAAAATATCTGTGTGCTAATTAGATTAATAATTTTTTGTTTCACATAGGGGAAAAATCACTCAGCCAACAACAAGAAGACAGTCCACCCCAAGCAAAACATGATTGGGCAATCAGCCCAAGTCCCATTGAGGATGTGGAGGAAGGAGAGGTGGGCGACATGGGCACCCCACCAGGTGAGTGTCTGACACACCAGCTTACGTTAATCTATGCATGGCTGCCTTTTGTTTAATTTAATTTGTCTACTCTATTTTAGGGGATCTGGTTGTGCTTCATTCAAGCAACAGTGCCACCCCCGAGGATGTGGAGGAATTAGGCTACATGGGCACCCCACCAGGTCAGTGTCTGAGACAACAGCTTTATTTATGGTAAGGTAAACTATGTATGTGTGCATATTTCTAAAGACATTTTTTGGTTTCATTCCACTTTAGGTACAACAACAAGAAGTGACTATTTCACCTCTGAAAGTGCCCAACGGCTAATTGGTCAAATAATGGCCTGGAATAAAGACATTGATGAAATGCGTAATCGGCTGGATCGTATGCAGCAGGAAATGAAGGACATGATTGATGTTTTGGGTCGAATCTAAATGCCCTTTTTTAAACCCCAAAACATCAATCATGTCCTTCATTTCCTGTTTTGCTGACCCCATTCTGGGCCTTCTCTTTCTTTTTTTGGCAGAACATAAATGGCTGTTTAACCTAATGTCAAAAAGGAGGGCTGTTTCTCGTATAAAAAACACAAAAAAAAAAAAAAAAAAGTGATTTTAAAAAACCAAAAAAAAAAAAAATTGATTTTAAAAAACCCAAAAAAAAAAAAAAAAATTAATTTTAAAAAACCAAAAAAATAAAAAAATTGATTTTAAAAAACCAAAAAAAAAAAAAAATAAATTTTAAAAAACCAAAAAAATAAAAAAATTGATTTTAAAAAACCAAAAAAAAAAACAAAAATTAATTTTAAAAAACCAAAAAAATAAAAAACTTGATTAAAAAACCAAAAAAAACTAAAAAAACTTGATTTGCAAAAACCAAAAAAAACTAAAAAAACTTGATTAAAAAAAAAAAGAAATAAAAAAACTTGCTTTTAAAAAAAAAAAAAAAACAAAACTTGATTTTCCAAAAAAAAAAAAAGCCTGTTTGCGAAAATCAAAAAGCCAAAAATATTTTTTTGTGGATTAGGTAGAAATATTTAAATATAATTATATTTTGCTACATTATTAAGATATCATTATATTTTTGTCTATGAACATTTTATACTAAATGCAGAACTGAATGCATAACAACCATTAATAAAAACATCTTCTTATAGGATTTTAAAAAATGTGTGGTTTGTTATTTCAAGGCTCAGTATCAGTTTGGTTATAATTGTAAAAAAGTTGTTTACAGTGGCAATGGAGCTTATTTAGACATTTTTAAAATTCAAATACAGTTGGCACTACAACTGCTCGACCATAACCTAGGAGACAGCCCAAAAGAAAGGCAAGCAATAAATATAATGCCAGATTTCAGCAATATTTTTTTTATTGTAAAAAATTATATATCCTGGCCCATTGCAATGGCCCCCCTACCCATAAAATAATTAACATATTGCTGTCTAACTTGACGGGCACTTTGGGGGGCCAAGCCAGTACGGACAGTATCCAGGCCTGTAAGGTTGGCTTCTATTTGTCCGGCCTCAGGCCCAACTGTGCCTATATAATTGGTAGAATGCTTGTTTAAAAAGTTGTGCAGAATGCAGCACGATAAAATGATAAAATTAAGTTTGTATTCCGCCAAATTAATGGCTGTTTGAAACAGGCGGAACCGGCTGGCCAGAATTCCAAACGCATTCTCAACCACTCTTCTAGCTCTGGCCAGCCGGTAATTAAAAACCCTCCTCTCCGGGGTGAGGGTTCTTTGGGGGAATGGCCTCATGAGGTGCTTGCTGAGAGCGAAGGCTTCATCGGCAATGAAGACAAAGGGGAGTCCTTCCACGTTATCCTCATCAGGTGGCAATCCCAGGCCACCACTCTGGAGACGCTGGCAGAACTCCGTCTGGGCAAATACTCCTCCATCCGACATCCGGCCATTCTTCCCCACGTCCACATATAAAAAATCATAGTGTGCCGACACCACCGCCATTAAAACAATACTGTGGAACCCCTTATAATTAAAATAATATGACCCCGAATGGGGTGGTGGCACAATGTGGACATGTTTCCCATCTATAGCCCCTCCACAATTGGGAAAGTCCCAACGGCTGGCAAAATGGGATGCCACAGTCTGCCATTCCTGTGGCGTTGAAGGAAACTGGGGAATCAAACAAGAAAACCAAAATCAATTAATTTGGAAGCTAACATTGCAAGAAAATTAGACAATTAAAAACATTATTCCCCAGCATCAGTATAACATTCAATAATTTAATTCTTCTGGAATAACTAATATGGAAAGGCACACTTATCAGATTGCCCACCCCCTCTGATGGAACATTGATTACATTTTAGGGGGTTGTGAAATCCCTAAAAAAAATTACTTTTAGGACACGCAGGAAATTAGGGACTAAAAAGGCTACAAGACTGCAGTTGTCGCACTCTGCAGGTGCAGTTGCTAACCAGCTTACAGTAAATGAGGTAATGTAAAAAGGCATTCATGTTGCAAGGAGTACACAATCACAGGCAAGGGCAATTAATGAAAACACTTTGAGGCTTGATTTGATGATGGAAATCAGCAGAGCTTCTGCTCATTTACTAAAGCACTGGAACAAATGCACTTGTAGAGTGCACATGCATTTTGCAAACTGCAACATATATTTGCTTTAGACAAATCAACACCACAGAACATTCAAGCAAATTTTAACGAGGGTGGGGGTGGGGGGGTTGTGAAATCTAGATAATTGCTCATTAGCAGCACACTATTTGGAGTGAGTTTAGGTGGGGGGGGGGGTGGGGGGGTTGTGAAATCTAGATAATTGCTCATTAGCAGCACACTATTTGGAGTGAGTTTAGGTGGGGGGGGGGGTGGGGGGGTTGTGAAATCTAGATAATTGCTCATTATCAGCACACTATTTGGAGTGAGTTTAGGTGGGGGGGGTGGGGGGTTGTGAAATCTAGATAATTGCTCATTAGCAGCACACTATTTGGAGTGAGTTTAGGTGGGGGGGGGTGGGGGGTTTGTGAAATCTAGATAATTGCTAATTATAAGCACACTAAATACACTCCAACAAAATACATTCAAAATGAGTAGACTAGGTGGATATGTTCCCATCACTTCATGCTGGGAAGGTTATTGAAGGAAAATATACATGCATGACAAAAAATAACAGGAAAAAATTCCAGCATGTGTGAGGATAAAAAGGGGACATTCACACTATATTGCAATGATGGTAAGTAGTGTTTGAAGCAAGAAATACATTACATTATCAAAGATTACATAAAAGAACATGTGATGCTAATAAAAGAAAAATATCTTACCTTAATATAGTCCTTCTGCAGGACCTGTATGATGGCAGAACAGGTCTCTGGGATAATGATCCCCAGAGCCTGGGGGGAGATGCCTGTCGAGAACTTAAGGTCCTGCAGGCTTCTCCCTGTGGCCAAATACCGCAAGGTAGCGACCAGCCTCTGCTCCGGAGTGATGGCTTGCCTCATGCAGGTATCCTGCCTGCTGATATAGGGGGTCAGCAAAGCCAACAAACGGTCAAAAACGGGGTCCGTCATCCGGAGAAAGTTCCTGAAATCCTCAGGATTATTCTCACGGATCTCACGGAGCAAAGGCATGTGACAGAACTGGTCACGCTGAAGCAACCAATTCTTGGTCCATGAACTCCTCCTCGCCCTGTTCATGGACTGGTCTTGGGCTGAAGAATAAACTACAGCACCAAGCACATACAATGCACGAGCTCTACGACGAGTACGTACAGGTAACATGGCTTCAAAACGGTCGGCTGGTCAGAACGCACTAAACAGAACGCACTGAAGAACAGCAAGGCCTGTGAAGAACGACCTGAAAATCAGGAACGAGCGGCCAATAAAACAAAGATTTCTCAATGCCAACTGACCAAACGCACTGAAAAGCAGATACAAACCTCACAAGCACAGACTGAACAACAGTTAAAACGAACTGAAAAATACGAGTCTCACAAGCGCGAATCGTCTCTCATCAAACTTCTACTAACACGAGATAAACACGAGATTAGCAGAAGGAGCCCAAAGGGTGTCGTACGGGCTATTGAACTTCCGTTTTATAGTCTCGTCGGACTTGGTGTACGTCACCGCGTACTAGGCTGTCGTACTTTTGTGTGGTCGTGTGTGTGCAAGTCCGTTCGTAAGAAAGTCTGCCGCAAGTCCGCCGAAGGTACGTCGGAAGTATGTCGGACAGGCTGTCGGACTTTTGTAGGTGAAAAGTCCGACCGTGTGTACGCGGCATTAGTGTAGTGCGTCCTCCTCACAGTGTTCAGTTAAAGCTACAAGTTAGTTTAGTGTGACCTCTGTACAGTGTTCAGCTAAAACTACAAGTTAGTGTAGTGCGTCCTCCTCACAGTGTTCAGCTAAAGCTACAAGTTAGTTTAGTGTGACCTCTGCACAGTGTTCAGCTAAAGCTACAAGTTAGGGTAGTGCATCCTCCTCACAGTGTTCAGCTAAAGCTACAAGTTAGTTTAGTGTGACCTCTGCACAGTGTTCAGCTAAAACTACAAGTTAGTGTAGTGCGTCCTCCTCACAGTGTTCAGCTAAAGCTATAAGTTAGTTTAGTGTGACCTCTGCACAGTGTTCAGCTAAAGCTACAAGTTAGGGTAGTGCATCCTCCTCACAGTGTTCAGCTAAAGCTACAAGTTAGTGTAGTGCGTCCGCCTCACAGTGTTTAGCTAAAACTACAAGTTAGTGTAGTGCGACCTCTGCACAGTGTTCAGCTAAAGCTACAAGTTAGTGTAGTGCGTCCTCTGAACAGTGTTCAGCTAAAACTAGAAGTTAGTGTAGTGTGACCTCTGCACAGTGTTCAGCTAAAGCTACAAGTTAGTGTAGTGCGTCCTCTGAACAGTGTTCAGCTAAAACTACAAGTTAGTGTAGTGCGACCTCTGCACAGTGTTCAGCTAAAGCTACAAGTTAGTGTAGTGCGTCCTCTGAACAGTGCTCAGCTAAAACTACAAGTTAGTGTAGTGCGACCTCTGCACAGTGTTCAGCTAAAGCTACAAGTTAGTGCAGTGCGTCCTCCTCACAGTGTTCAGCTAAATCTACAAGTTAGTGTAGTGCGACCTCTGCACAGTGTTCAGCTAAAGCTACAAGTTAGTGTAGTGCGTCCTCCTCACAGTGTTCAGCTAAAGCTGCAAGTTAGTTTAGTGTGACCTCTGCACAGTGTTCAGCTAAAGCTACAATTTAGGGTAGTGCGTCCTCCTCACAGTGTTCAGCTAAAGCTACAAGTTAGTGTAGTGCGTCCTCCTCACAGTGTTCAGCTAAAACTACAAGTTAGTGTAGTGCGACCACTGCACAGTGTTCAGCTAAAGCTACAAGTTAGTGTAGTGCATCCTCTGAACAGTGTTCCGCTAAAACTACAAGTTAGTGTAGTGCGTCCTCCTCACAGTGTTCAGCTAAAGCTATAAGTTAGTTTAGTGTGACCTCTGCACAGTGTTCAGCTAAAGCTACAAGTTAGGGTAGTGCATCCTCCTCACAGTGTTCAGCTAAAGCTACAAGTTAGTGTAGTGCCTCCGCCTCACAGTGTTTAGCTAAAACTACAAGTTAGTGTAGTGCGACCTCTGCACAGTGTTCAGCTAAAGCTACAAGTTAGTGTAGTGCGTCCTCTGAACAGTGTTCAGCTAAAACTAGAAGTTAGTGTAGTGTGACCTCTGCACAGTGTTCAGCTAAAGCTACAAGTTAGTGTAGTGCGTCCTCTGAACAGTGTTCAGCTAAAACTACAAGTTAGTGTAGTGCGACCTCTGCATAGTGTTCAGCTAAAGCTACAAGTTAGTGTAGTGCGTCCTCTGAACAGTGCTCAGCTAAAACTACAAGTTAGTGTAGTGCGACCTCTGCACAGTGTTCAGCTAAAGCTACAAGTTAGTGCAGTGCGTCCTCCTCACAGTGTTCAGCTAAATCTACAAGTTAGTGTAGTGCGACCTCTGCACAGTGTTCAGCTAAAGCTACAAGTTAGTGTAGTGCGTCCTCCTCACAGTGTTCAGCTAAAGCTACAAGTTAGTTTAGTGTGACCTCTGCACAGTGTTCAGCTAAAGCTACAATTTAGGGTAGTGCGTCCTCCTCACAGTGTTCAGCTAAAGCTACAAGTTAGTGTAGTGCGTCCTCCTCACAGTGTTCAGCTAAAACTACAAGTTAGTGTAGTGCGACCACTGCACAGTGTTCAGCTAAAGCTACAAGTTAGTGTAGTGCATCCTCTGAACAGTGTTCCGCTAAAACTACAAGTTAGTGTAGTGCGACCTCTGCACCGTGTTCAGCTAAAACTACAAGTTAGTGTAGTGCGTCCTCCTAACAGTGTTCAGCTAAAACTACAAGTTAGTTTTTGCGAGCTCTGCACAGTGTTCAGCTAAAGCTACCTGTAGAAGTTTGGTGGTGTTTTCCTGATCCTATCACTACCGCAGGCAGCTAAATAGGCTACAAGTTAGTTTTTTGCGAACTCTGCACAGTGTCTCAACTGAGACATTTAACCTACGTTCACATTTGTTTGTGTTGGGAACACATGAAAAATCGCTTTCCTGACACCACAGAAATGTGCTGCCCTTTAGCAGATACACAGCAGTGCCATTAATTGTTAATGACACTGTGACAGACTCACCCGAGACAGAGGCTATTGGAGGGGACTGAACGCTAGCCTCTTGCCAACAGATTATGGGCCCTGGCATTTGGGGGAATGGTGCTCTCTGTGAGCTGTATGCCTGGGGACCCTGGGGTTGGTGTTACTTTGGATTCAGCTCCATGTCCCCCCAAAACACACAGACTCTGGGGACCCTGTATTTGCCATAGTAGCAATAGTGACTAAGTCATACTGTTGGGACTGTGAGAAGATGCTAATGTCATCAACTCCACTCACCTGTCTGATGTCAGTTATAATGTGTTTAATGTAAATGAGTTTAGTCTAGGTTCTAAGGGTATTCAACTCATTGTTGTTTGTATTGTTAATTGTAATTAGCTCCTGCTATTGTGTTTGTACTACTGTGTGAAGCTCGGTGCCCACAAGTCTGTCCTACAGGTCATGTCTCTGAGTCATCTGGCCTGGGTAAATTTTGTATTAAATTAGCTCATGTTAATTAGGTTAGCTGAGTCATCCTGCTGTATAAATTTGTGTGAGATCTCAAATAAAGAGTTAGTCCTGATGTACTCCAAGACTGGTGTTGTCTAGTTCTTGGGAGTTCCTATAGCCAGATCCATTGGACTCGTGTTCCAGAGCTTAGGAAGCGGTATACTGACGGAAGCACTCAAGCGAAGTGAGGGACGTTCCGTGACAGACACCCTCATGCATCTGCTGAGATATGCGTATTGACATGTACCAAAATTCAGGGTGCTGTGGCACCATGTTATTTTGAAAAAGGGTTCCACCTCCAATTTGCTTACCTTTGCAGGACAGGTTGATGTTAGGCTTAATGACCACAGTTGTCAGCAGGACTTTCAAGCATGACCCTTTACCTCCCCAGTTGGCAGCATTCAGCAGAAGTGATGGTGGATATGACCTCAGGGAGCATGATATACATATGAATGCCGCCTCTATTTACATATCAATGCCGCTGATCCGTGGCTATTTACATATTAATGCTGCAGCATTTTACATATCAATGCAGGTTATTTACATATAAACACAGGGTCTGCAGGTAAGTCATTTGTACATGGCAATAGGGCAGAGCTGGGCAGCATTAGTAACAGAACTTCACACCGAGATATCGGGACACTGCATGGGAGTAAAACTTCAAGGAACAAGGGAATTTAAACTGGGATAGTTGTGTGTGTGTGTGTAGTGAGAGGAGCAGAGCAACGACAGGAGGGAGAATGCTACTAAAATCAGGGAGAGGAGGGGGGAGGAGGGAGCACTCTCCAACACTTTACAGATCCTGACAAGCCTGTTCTCTGAAAGTCTGATCTCCCAGCAGTATATTAGAGGCATTTACTATCTGGCCAAAGCAGCTTTTATTTCCTGTATAAGGTCATATTACTATGGAAACAGAACCATGTGACCGACGTGCTCATTCACAGCACAGCCATGTCCCTCAGGGGAGGGGGAACAGAGGCAGGGGGTGTGTTGGTGTGTTGCTGAAGTTGTATACACCCCCTGAGAACTTTTGAAACAGCAAATTGACCGTTTTTGGCATCTGAAGGAAAGTTCAAGTGCACATGCTGAAAAAACTAAAAGAGGTAGGAAAAAAAGATTAGCTGATTTGTGATGAATGTAATAGGTGCTATTTATTTGACCCATCCCATGCTTCTCTTTTAACCATTTTCCGAGCAGCTGACACAGTTTCACTGCGGCAGAATGGCACCTGTGGGCGAAGCGGCGTTACCTTACGCAACGATCGGATTCGTTTTAGAACCAATCAGTCTCCAAGCCCAGGCCAATGATTTCTGGCAGGGGAAGTGATGTAATCTCCCCTCGTGGAACTATTTTCCGTTCCAGAGAGAGGACATCCAAACGTGAGTTGCACCAACACTACACTTACACGGTACACAAAGGCACACATTTCACCCCCCCGATCAACCCCTAATCCCCCCCCCCAGTTAACCCCTCCACTCCCTGTCACTGTGTCACCCAGTGCAGTTATATTTTTCTTTGTTCGCTGTACTGGTGTCATTTGTTACACTAATCAGCGTTAGAGTGCTTAGAAATAGCCCCAGATAGGTCTAGGGACCCCCCCTAAACCCCCCTAATAAAGGTTTAACCCCTTGATCACCCCCTGTCACCAGTGATCACCGTATTAGTGTTACGGGTGACGCTGGTTAGCTAGCTATTTTTTTTATAGCGTCAGGGCACCCACCATATATTACCCAATAAAGGCTTAACCCCCTGATCCCCCGGCGGGTGACATCAGTTAGGTTTTAGCATTAGTCAGGGTCTGCGTCACCCCAGGCAGCATCATATTAGTGCCAGTAGCGCTAACACCCACGCACACACCATACACCTCCCTTAGTAGTATAGTGTCTGAACGGATCAATATCTTTGATCTGATCAGAACTATATTAGTGTCCCCAATAGTTTAGGGTTTCCAAAAATGCAGCATTAGCGGGATCAGCCCAGATACCTGCTAGCACCCGCGTTTAGCCCCCCCGCCCAGCACAGCCCACCCAAGTGCACTATCAATCGATTACTGTCACTTACAAAACGCTAAACACATAACTGAGTCAGGCCTGATCCCTGCGAACGCTAACAGTTTTTTTGGTAGCGTTTGAAGCAGCGGCTGATAGTCAGGTGCTCTTTTTTCCTAGTCTCACTAGTTGTACCAGTAAATTTAGAGGCTAAAATGTCCAATCGAAGGTACACTAGTGAAGAGGCCTACACGTTTCTGAGCATGACAGATGAGAGTGAAGAGCAACTCACCCATCTGTCAGATTCAGGCTCAGAATACGAACCTGTAGACAGCAGTGGCACCCTGACAGATAGCTCTGATGACGGAGTAGTAGTCCCTGCCAAGGTCAGGCATACCTGACCCGTTCTTCTGCTGTTGTTGAGGTGCAAGAACCGCAGGGCTCTCGTATGGAGCAGAGAGCCAGTACTAGTGCCGCTTATCCTTCTGGTGAACTGGCAAGCACCAGCGGCCCAGTACATCCTGGTCATACATCCAGCACTGCAGTAACATGTGGTTACGTGGTGAGTCCCATAAGTGCAGTTCAAGCGGGTGAGGTGGCTAGCACAACTAGAGTCTCGCAGCCACCAAAAAGACAAAGACAGGCCCCTTGAGCCCATAGTGCCCTTCCTGCTGCATTTGGCAATCCGAATTGGGATCCCACCAATTCTGCAGCACCCGTACTTCCCCCATTCACTGGCTAACCTGGAATTCAGGCGAAAACAGTTGATTTCACGCCACTTGAAATTTATTCACTCTTTTTAACTGAAGATCTCTATAGATCTATTGTGGACCAAAGCAATTTGTATGCTGGTCAATTAATCGCCGCTAATCCCCAGTTGATCCTTGCCGGAGATTGGAGACCTATTACGGTCTCCGAATTTAAGACCTTCCTGGGCCTATCCCTCCTCATGGGCATAACTAAAAAAAATGAGTTGCAGTCCACTGACCCAATTCACCATATGCCCTTGTTCTCTTCCTCCATGACCAGGACTCGATACAAGCAGATCTTGCGGTTCATACATTTCAATGACAATGAACTCTGTCGTCCTCGGGGTGACCCTGAATACGATTGGCTCTACAAAATTTGGCCCCTCGTAAACCAGCAGTTTGCAGCCTTGTTTACTCCCGATCAAGTTGTCTGCCTTGATGAGTCCTTGATTACGTTTTCTGGCCACTTGTCATTCAAACAGTATCTTCCCAGCAAGCGTGCCAGATATGGGGTCAAGATGTATAAGCTCTGTGACAGGGCAACAGGCTATACATATAGTTTTATGGTTTACGAGGGTAGAGATAGTTATGTAGAGACGGAAAACTGCCCAGACTACATAGGGAGCGCTGGTAAGATTGTGTGGGACTTGGTGTCACCCTTATTCAGACAGGGGTACTACTTCTATGTAGACAATTATTACACGAGTGTGCCACTTTTTAGTCACTTGTTTCATCATGGAATTGGCGCATGTGGCACCGTGCGGTCTAGTCACTGGGGCTTACCCCAGCAGCTTGTAGATTCCTGTCTTAGGCTGGGGGAGAAAGCCTGCTTGAAGTAAAATAATTTGCTTGCTGTGAAGTGGAGGGATAATAAGAATGTTTTCGTTATGTCCTCCCCTCGCGCAGACACGATGGTCCAAATTCAAATGCCGACGGGTGTTGTGGAGAAACCCCTCTGTGTCCATGAATATAACCTTAATATGGGAGGGGTGGACCTCAACGACCAGTTGTTGGCGCCATACCTAATTGCCCGTAAGGACAGACACTGGTATAAAAAAGTGTCTGTATATTTATTCCAATTGGCTCTGCTGAATGCTTATGTGTTATACAAAGCTTCAGAACAAACTGGATCTTTCCTAAATTCCAGGAAGAGATCATCGTAGCCCTTCTGTTTCCAGACGGTGCTGTGGCCCAACTTCCCAATCCAAATGCAGCTGCACAAGAGGCATTTTCTGTATGTCCTCCCTGGTACCCCTACCCAAAGAAATCCCCAAAGAAGATGTCATGTCTGTAGAAAGCGTGGATTTAGGCATGACACCCACTTTTATTGTCCCTCCTGTCCTGACCAACCTGGTCTTTGCATTGGTGAATGTTTTGAACGCTACCACACACTAGTGGAGTATTAGCGTAGGGTACAGCATTGCACAGTCCCAGGGCAAACTTATACAGGGTCTCAAAAGATGAGATGGCCATCATAATTTGAGAGACCCTAATCTGGAACATTTCCAGTTTACAGTTTACAGTTATATAAATGTGTAAGAAAAAAAAAAAAAAACACAAAAACACAAAACAATATAAAAATAAAAAAGCCAAAAAAAGTTGTGGTTTTATTTTTCTTCTCTCTCTATTGTTCTCTCTCTTATGTTCGCTCTCTATTGTCTGCTCTGTTGTTCACTCTCTATTGTTCTATATCTATAGTTCTCTCTCTATTGTTACTGTATTTTAGAACTGTAATGCCGTGTACACACGAGCAGACTTTCGACAGACTGAACTCCGAAGGACTTTTTGACGGATTTTCGACGGAGTTCCATCAGAGTTCCGACGCAACGGACTTGCCTACACACGATCACACCAAAGTCCAACTGATTCGAATGTGATGACGTATGACCGGACTAGAATAAGGAAGTTCATAGCAGGTAACCAATAGCTGCCCTAGCGTTCCTTTTTGTCCGTCGAACTAGCATACAGATGAACTGATTTTTTGACCGCACTCAAGTCCGTCGGAAAGATTTGAAAAATGTTCTATTTCTAAAGTCCGTCTGAGTTTTCGACAGCAAAGGTCCGATGAAGCCCACACATGATCAAATTGTCTGGCGGATTCGTTCCGCCGGCCTTTGCTGTCGAAAAGTCCGCTCATGTGTACACGGCATTATGTTTTATTTTTACTATGTTTTATTGTATTTGCTTTGCAGGTATGGTATGTCTTATTGTTATACTGTAATGTTACTTTGTTTTATTGTTAATCATCATTTGCTTAGCAGGTACGCCATTCAGCTGCAGCACGGGTTTATTTATTCTGACAGAAACAGCGTTTGCTCCCACGATACGTAAAGCCATGACTCCAGCGCTATAGGAGGTGTTTTCAACACCACAGTTAAAAAAAAGAGCATATATGCCGAAGCATGGGGGCAGCAGGGGTGGAAGAGCGATTTGCTCCTAACATTAGGGGCGGATTGCCCCCATGCTTCGACATATATATATTTTTTTAATTGTATTTTTACTATGTTTTATTGTATTTGCTTTGCAGGTATGGTATGTCTTACTGTTATACTGTAATGTTACTTTGTTTTATTGTTAACCATCATTTGCTTAGCAGGCATGCCATTCACCTGCAGCACTGATTTATTTATCTTGACAGCAACAGCGTTAGCTCTCCCGATATGTAAATCAGCAACTCCAGCGCTGTAGGAGGTGATTTCACCACCACAGTTAAAACAAAAATGGTGCATGTATGCCCATCATTAGAAGTGGGTGAATGAAGGGCAGTATTCTAATGGTGGGCATACCCACCGATCAATCTCTTCTTTTCGTTCAGCCCACAGGCTGCATGAAAAAAAGAACATTACAATATATGCCCAACAAGGACCAGCAACGTACTGATATGTTGCTGGATTTTGAGCGGCTTCCTGGTTTCCAGAGTGTCGTGCCCTTTTAGGAGGGACCCATTCTTCATCCGAATCATTGCTACTCTCGATCGGTTCAAATGCCGAATTTGATTCGGAATCAGAATTGGACTCTGATGAGAACTCCCCGGTGCTCTCATCAGTCATAGAGAGGATCTGGAATGCCTCCTCACTAGTATATCCTCTTTTGGACATGGCTGTGTGGCGGGTAGCTGTGCGACGGGTGACAGACTGGTGGCAGGTGACGGTCACTGATGGGCTGTGCGATGGGTGGCAGGTGACGTTCACTGAGAGGTGATGATGTGATGGGCGATGGTCACTGATGCGTGACAGGCAATGGTCACTGATGGGTGACAGGCCACAGATGGTGACGGGTAATGGTCATAGATAGTTGACAGGCGACGGTCACTGATGGGTGACAGGTGCACCGCTGATGGTCACTGATGGGTGACAGGGCACAGTCACTGATGGGTGATGGGTGACAGGGCACGGTCACTGATGGGTGACAGGCCACGGACGGTGACAGGTGATAGTCACAGATTGTTGACAGGCGACGGTCACTGACAGGCGACGGTCACTGATGGGTGACGGGTGTAACGCAGATGGTCACTGATGGGTGACGGGTGACAGGGCACGGTCACTGGTGGGTGACGGGTGACAGGGCACGGTCACTGGTGGGTGACGGGTGACAGGGCAGGTCACTGATGGGTGACGGGTGACAGGGAACGGTCACTGGAAGGTGACGGGTGACAGGGCAGGTCACTGAAGGGTGATGGTTGCACTGCTGATGGTCACCGATGGCAGTCTCTTATGTGACAGGTGTGCTTTTATGGGGTGACTGTTGGGTGACAGATGACAATGGGGGGGGGCGATGGGACAGGTGTGGTGTTGGTGCAGACACTACAATACATAGATCTGTAACTCACTGCTCCTGGCTCTTCTCTCCTCACACTGGAAACGGTGTTTCCCTCTCTTTTTGTTTATCTACGATTCACATGGTATTCTTTAGCCTCAACACCTAGGACAGCGCCACACCCACATATTAACCTTTTATTTATTTAGTCTCCGTCAAAATTTTTTGTAAATAAGTAATTTTTCTCCTTCACTGATGTGCTCTGATAAGGCCGCACTGGCAAGCACTGATAGGCTGCACAGATGGGCACTGATGAGGTGGCACTGATGAGGTGGCACTGATGGGCACTGATGAGAGGCACTAATATGCAGCACTGATGACCACTGATAGGCAGCACTGATGGGTGGGCACTGATAGGCAGCACTGATGGGCACTGATAGGCAGCACTGATGGGCACTGATAGACGACAGTAATGAGGAGGCACTAACAGGTATCAGTGATGGACACTGATAGACACAAATTGGCATGACTGATGGGTTCTGATTGGCACCACTGGTGGGCACTGATTGGCATCACTGGTGGGCACAGGTGGGCATCACTGGTGGGCAACGGCAGGCATCGCTGATGGTACTGCACTGATTATCATTGTAGACTCCACCTGTCGGGAGAGCCACTGTCAGCACAAGTAGAGGAATGCCAATAACCAGCACTTCCTATTTAAATTGTGATCAGCAGTGATTGGACACAGAGGACAACATGGTAAAGAACCTATGCCATAGGCTCTTTACCATGATCGGAGATGTGGTGTATCTGAGCGACACAGCGCACCACCGATCAGTGCACTACATGCCCCCGGGGGCATGCATGAGCGGCTTGTTCTGAAGGACGTTATATGGCATCCAGTCAGAATAATGGAACCCCCGCCCGGTCGTCGTGTTGTAGGAAATTGTTAAAATAGTTGCCTTCAATACACATAATGTGTTAGCCTGAATCTTATAGAACTCTTGTTCCTTGGCAATTTAGGTTTCAAGGCAACAGGAAGATTTCTGTACATACAGTGCCTTGAAAAAGTATTCATACCCCTTGAAATGTTCCATATTTTGTCATGTTACAACCAAAAACGTACATGTATTTTATTGGGATTTTATGTGATACATCAACACAAAGTGGCACATAATTGTGAAGTGGAAGGAAAATGATAAATGGTTTTCAAAATTTTTTACAAATAAATATCTGAAAAGTGGCGTGCATTTGTATTCAGCCCCTTTTACTCCGATACCCCTAGCTAAAATCAAGTGGGACCAATTGCCTTCAGAAGTCACCTAATTGGTAAATAGAGTCCACCTGTGTATAATTTAATCTCAGAATAAATACAGCTGTTCTGTGAAGCCTTCTGAGGTTTGTTAGAGAACCTTAGTGAACAAACAGCATCATGAAGGCCAAGGAACACACCAGACAGGCCAGGGATAAAGTTGTGGAGAAGTTTAAAGCAGGGTTAGGTTAAAAAAATACCCCCAAGCTTTTAACACCTCAGGGAGCACTGTTCAATCCATCATCCGAAAAAGGAAAGAGTATGACACAACTGCAAACCTACCTAGACATGGCCATCCACCTAAACTGACAGGCCGGGCAAGGAGAGCATTAATCAGAGAAGCAGCCAAGAGGCCTATAGTAACTTTGAAGGAGCTACAGAGATCCACAGCTCTGGTGGGAGAATCTGTTCACAGGACAACTATTAGTCGTGAACACCACAAATCTGGCTTTTATGAAAGAGTGGCAAGAAGAAAGCTATTGTTGAAAGAAAACCATAAGAAGTCCCATTTGTAGTTTGCGAGAAGCCATGTGGGGTGACACAGCAAACATGTGGAAGAAGGTGCTCTGATCAAATAAGACCAAAATTGAACATTTGGCCTAAAAGCAAAACACTATGTATGACAGAAAACTAACACTGTACATCACCCTGTACACACCATCCCCACCGTGAAAACATGGTGGTGGCAGCGTCATGTTGTGGGGATGCTTTTCTTCAGCAGGGACAGGGAAGCTGGTCAGAGTCAATTGGAAGATGGATGGAGCTAAATACAGGGCAATCTTAGAAGAAAACCAGTTTGAGTCCGCAAAAGACTTGAGACTGGGGCAGGGGTTCACCTTCCAGAAGGACAACGACCCCAAACAAACAGCCAGAGCTACAAAGGAATTGTTTAAATCAAAGCATATTCATGTGTTCGAATGGCTCAGTCAAAGTCCAGACCTGAAACCAATTGAGAATCTGTGGCAAGAATATCGCTGTTCACAGACGCTCTCCATCCAATCTGACAGAGCTTGAGCTATTTTGCAAAGAAGAATGGGCAAACATGTCACTCTCTAGATGTGCAAAGCTGGTAGAGACATATCCAGAACGACTTGCAGCTGTAATTGCAGTGAAAGATGGTTCTAAAAAGCATTGACTGAATACAAATGCACGCCATACTTTACAGATATTTATTTGTAAAAAGATTTGAAAACCATTTATCATTTTCCTTCCACTTCACAATTATGTGCCACTTTGTGTTGGTCTATCACATAAAATCCCAATAAAATACATTTACTTTTTTAGTTGTAACATGACAAAATGTGGAAAATTTCAAGAGGTATGAATACTTTTTCAAGGCACTGTACTTCCCACTCAGCCCATCATTCACCAAATTTACATATGTCAAGGACAGTTGCAGCTTCTTTCTTCTAGGGTTTACACACTTGTCTCTAGCAGCCAACACCCTCAGGGATTCCTTCCAGGAGGGGAGATTCTTACTTCCTTCCATCATTAGTCCAAGGCCTGGTAAGAGATACAGACATCTAGGATGACATTCATATAGAGCAAAAGCCAAACAAGTAAGAGATTGAAAGTGTCTCAGATATTTAACAACTCTCCCAGTATGCATCAGAAGGTTCCCCAGACCCACAGACTGCCCATCTTTCTAACATCCATAACACCTTTCTAGTTCACCTCCCAGAGCAAGCTTAAATAACGGGTTGCAGAGAATATACACTCTATGCTTATCCTATGGAGGTATATGTAGCTGTATTAATGCACATGCAACAAAGACATTTGAGAACTGTCCATTATACTTTTTTATTTGAACTAACATTCAAATTTGTATGACAAGCTTTCGGGGTGTATTCCCTTCCTCTAAGGTCCGCGCAGTACTTATGCCCTGTACACACGAGCTCAGAACACTTGTGTGTCTTTTCTTTCTGTTCCCTAAAAAACGACCTATGTAGGGTTGTGTATATTGTCCATATGAAGTTGAGAGTGTAAGATTATAGAAGGTGCCACGTAGGGATGAGCTTCGCGTTCGAGTCGAACCCATGTTCGACTTGAACATTGGCTGTTCGATCGTTCGCCGAATTGCGAACGTTATGGGCCGTTTGTGCCAAATTCGTGTGGCGTGTCACGGCCCATAATTCACTGCGGCATTGCAGTGCATTGCTGGCTGATGATTGGCCAAGCATGCACTATGACCCACATGCTTGGCCAATCCCAGCGCCGTCAGTAGAGAGAGCTGTAATTGGCCAAAGCCAGGGTGGCTTTGGCCAATTATGGCTCAGGGGGTTTAGAACACGCCCCACACTATATAAGGCTGCCTGCACGGCGGCCCTGTGTAGTGTGTTCCAGCATGCTTAGATAGACAGAGAGGCAGTGTCATTTCATTTGAGTTAGATTAGGCAGGACAGTCAGTGAGTTAGCTGCACTTACAGTGTATTGTGTATATATATGCATCCCAGGTGTTGTGTATATATATATATATATATATATATATATATATATATATATATATATATATACACTGTATTCAGTTTAGCTAGATCTGTTCCTGTTATCTTCCTACTGGCAGGCAGGCTTGTCTTGTTACAGTATTTACAGCTACCTAAAGAAAATTGCTGGTGTTCTTTTGATCCTATTAGTACCACAGTCAGGCAGCTAGACTATTCAGAGTTAGTGTAGTGCGTCCTCCTCACAGTGTTCAGTTAAAGCTACAAGTTAGTTTAGTGTGACCTCTGCACAGTGTTCAGCTAAAGCTACAAGTTAGGGTAGTGCGTCCTCTGAACAGTGTTCAGCTAAAACTACACGTTAGTGTAGTGTGACCTCTGCACAGTGTTCAGCTAAAGCTACAAGTTAGTGTAGTGCGTCCTCTGAACAGTGTTCAGCTAAAACTACAAGTTAGTGTAGTGCGACCTCTGCACAGTGTTCAGCTAAAGCTACAAGTTAGTGTAGTGCGTCCTCCTCACAGTGTTCAGCTAAAACTACAAGTTAGTGTAGTGGGACCTCTACGCAGTGTTCAGCTAAAGCTACAAGTTAGTGTAGTGCGTCCTCCTCACAGTGTTCAGCTAAAACTACAAGTTAGTGTAGTGCGACCTCTGCACAGTTTTCAGCTAAAGCTACAAGTTAGTGTAGTGTGTCCTCCTCACAGTGTTCAGCTAAAACTACAAGTTAGTGTAGTGCGACCTCTAAACAGTGTTCAGCTAAAACTACAAGTTAGTGTAGTGCGTCCTCCTCACAGTGTTCAGCTAAAGCTACAAGTTAGTTTAGTGTGACCTCTGCACAGTGTTCAGCTAAAGCTACAAGTTAGGGTAGTGCGTCCTCCTCACAGTGTTCAGCTAAAGCTACAAGTTAGTTTAGTGTGACCTCTGCACAGTGTTCAGCTAAAGCTACAAGTTAGGGTAGTGCGTCCCCCTCACAGTGTTCAGCTAAAGCTACAAGTTAGTGTAGTGCGACCTCTGCACAGTTTTCAGCTAAAGCTACAAGTTAGTGTAGTGTGTCCTCCTCACAGTGTTCAGCTAAAACTACAAGTTAGTGTAGTGCGACCTCTAAACAGTGTTCAGCTAAAACTACAAGTTAGTGTAGTGCGTCCTCCTCACAGTGTTCAGCTAAAGCTACAAGTTAGTTTAGTGTGACCTCTGCACAGTGTTCAGCTAAAGCTACAAGTTAGGGTAGTGCGTCCTCCTCACAGTGTTCAGCTAAAGCTACAAGTTAGTTTAGTGTGACCTCTGCACAGTGTTCAGCTAAAGCTACAAGTTAGGGTAGTGCGTCCCCCTCACAGTGTTCAGCTAAAGCTACAAGTTGGTGTAGTGCGTCCTCCTCACAGTGTTCAACTAAAACTACAAGCTAGTGTAGTGCGACCTCTGCACAGTGTTCAGCTAAAGCTACAAGTTAGTGTAGTGCGTCCTCCTCACAGTGTTCAGCTAAAACTACAAGTTAGTGTAGTGCGACCTCTGCACAGTTTTCAGCTAAAGCTACAAGTTAGTGTAGTGCGTCCTCCTCACAGTGTTCAGCTAAAACTACAAGTTAGTGTAGTGCGACCTCTGCACAGTTTTCAGCTAAAGCTACAAGTTAGTGTAGTGCGTCCTCCTCACAGTGTTCAGCTAAAACTACAAGTTAGTGTAGTGCAAGCTCTGCACAATGTTCAGCTAAAGCTACCTGTCGAAGGTTGGTGGTGTTTTCCTGATCCTATCACTACCGCAGGCAGCTAAATAAGCTACAAGTTAGTTTTTTGCGAGCTCTGCACAGTGTTCAGCTAAAGCTACCTGTAGAAGGTTGGTGGTGTTTTCCTGATCCTATCACTACCGCAGGCAGCTAAATAAGCTACAAGTTAGTTTTTTGCAAGCTCTGCACAGTGTTTAGCTAAAGCTACCTATAGAAGGTTGGTGGTGTTTTCCTGATCCTATCACTACCGCAGGCAGCTAAATAAGCTACAAGTTAGTTTTTTGTGAGCTCTGCACAGTGTTCACCTAAAGCTACCTGTCGAAGGTTGGTGGTGTTTTCCTGATCCTATCACTACTGCAGGCACCTAAATAAGCTACAAGTTAGTTTTTTGTGAGCTCTGCACAGTGTTCACCTAATGCCCCGTACACACGGTCGGACTTTGTTCGGACATTCCGACAACAAAATCCTAGGATTTTTTCCGACGGATGTTGGCTCAAACTTGTCTTGCATACACACGGTCACACAAAGTTGTCGGAAAATCCGATCGTTCTAAACGCGGTGACATAAAACACGTACGTCGGGACTATAAACGGGGCAGTGGCCAATAGCTTTCATCTCTTTATTTATTCTGAGCATGTGTGGCACTTTGTCTGTCGGATTTGTGTACACACGATCGGAATTTCCGACAACGGATTTTGTTGTTGGAAAATTTTATATCCTGCTCTCAAACTTTGTGTGTCGGAAAATCCGATGGAAAATGTGTGATGGAGCCTACACACGGTCGGAATTTCCGACAACAAGGTCCTATCACACATTTTCCGTTGGAAAATCCGACCGTGTGTACGGGGCATAAAGCTACCTGTCGAAGGTTGGTGGTGTTTTCCTGATCCTATCACTACTGCAGGCAGCTAAATAAGCTACAAGTTAGTTTTTTGCAAGCTCTGCACAGTGTTCACCTAAAGCTACCTGTAGAAGGTTGGTGGTGTTTTTCTGATCCTATCACTACCGCAGGCAGCTAAATAAGCTACAAGTTAGTTTTTTGTGAGCTCTTCACAGTGTTCACTTAAAGCTACCTGTAGAAGGTTGGTGGTGTTTTCCTGATCATATCACTACCACAGGCAGCTAAATAAGCTACAAGTTAGTTTTTTGAGAGCTCTGCACAGTGTTCAGCTAAAGCTACCTGTAGAAGGTTGGTGGTGTTCTCATACTACAGGCAGGCAGTTGATTTTGCTAGCTGCAGTATCAGTATATATATATATATATATATATATATATATATATCCCAGCTTAGTGCAGCTATAGGTCATTAGTATGTCTGGAAGGCCAACAAGGAGAGGCAGACAGTCACAAGCCAATACAAGAGGGCAAGCAGGCTCTGTGTCTAGAGGCAACAGTGCTGGTCATGGAGACGGTGCATCCTCATCAGCACGTGACCGTGGGACACGCTTGGCCTTTTTTTGGCAGCTGGCTGTGTTGAGCTGCAACATGCGGAAGACTTGGTCGAGTGGATGACCAAGCCGTCCTCATCCTCCTCATCCTCTCTCACCCATGCTCAGGGTACTTTGTCTGGCAAAGCAGCTGCCAACGCGGCCTCTTCCCTCGGCTCAATGGCATCAGTGACTCCTTCCCTAGCCCCACCATGTTCTCCTGAGGAGTCCCTCGAACTGTTTGACCACAGTGTTGGGTACATGCTCCAGGAGGATGCCCAGCATTTGGAAGGCTCTGATGATAATACTGAGCTAGATGAAGGCAGTAACGTGAGCATGGACAGAGGGGGTGCCCAAGAAGGACAGCAATCTGGCAGTCATGCTCCCCCTGCTGCAGCATACTGCCAGGTTTGCTCCAGTGATGAGGAGGGAGGGGATGATGAGGTCACTGACTCAACGTGGGTGCCTGATAGGAGAGAGGGGGAGGAGGCACATCACCAATGAGGCAGGATGCCCTCCAGGGGCCAGCCTAAAGGCAGCAAACTGACTGCATCACACCCCAAAGCTCCGCATGTACAGGGCGCTGCTGTCTCTGTGCGTTATTCCAAAAGTTCTTTGGTGTGGGCCTTTTTTGAGATGAGTGCATCAGATCGCACCGCTGCTATTTGCAACATATGTCTCAAGCGTATCTCGTGTGGCCAAAACATCTCCCTCTTGGGCACCACATGCTTGACCAAACATATGTTGACCTGCCATGCAGTTTGTGTCAAGCGTATCTAAAAGACCCACACCAAAGAACAAAGAGGACCTCTCCTTGCTCCTCATCAGCTGAGATCTCGACCCCACTATACTTTCAGTCCTCTCTGAGATCTGCACTGAGAGGAATGAAGGTGTAGAATTAGGTATGTCACAGCCAAGTACTTGTGGGCAATCTGCTTTCGGTACACCGACGTCAGATTGTACCAGGCAAATTTCCCTGCCCCAGCTGCTGCACCGCCGAAAGAAGTTCACTCCCAGCCATCCACATGCCCAGCGGTTGAATGCTAGCTTGGCAAAATTGCTAGCACTTCAACTGCTGCCTTTTCAGTTGGTAGACTCTGCCCCTTCCGTGAGTTTGTGGAATGTGCGGTTCCTCAGTGGCAGGTACCCAAATGCCACTTTTCTCATGGAAGGCGATTCCGGCTCTCAACCGGCATGTGGAAGGCAATGCCCATGCCTCGCTGGACAGGGCGGTCAGCGGTAAGGTGCATATTACCGCTGACTCATGGTCCAGCAGGCATGGACAGGGGCGTTACCTAAGTTTCACCGCGCATTGGGTGACTCTGCTGGCAGCTGGGAAGGATGCAGGACAACGTGCAGTAGTGTTGGAGGTTGTTCCACCACCACGCCTCCAAAATGCCACTACCAATGATTGTGACACACCTCTCTCCTCCACCCCCTCCTCTTCTTCTTCCTCCATGGCCTCTTCCTATGCTTTGTAATCGGAACCAGCGGTGCTCCGTAGCCGTTCAAGGGGCTACGCAAGTATGCAGGCCAAAAGATGCCATGCGGTGCTTGAGCTGGTGTGCTTGGGGGACAGGAGCCACACTGGGGCAGAGGTTCTGTCAGCTCTGCAGGGGCAGGTTCAGAGGTGGTTGACGCCATGCCAACTTAAGGCAGGAATGGTGGTTTGCGACAATGGCACCAACCTCCTCTCTGCCCTCCGACAGGGACAAATGACCCATGTGCCCTTTTTGGCTCACGTCCTTAACTTTGTGGTGCAGCAGTTCTTGGGCAGGTACCCGGGCTTACAGGATGTCCTGAGGCAGGCCAGGAAAGTCTGTGTGCATTTCCGCCGGTCATATAATGCCAGTGCTCAGCTGGCAGACCTCCAAAAAGAGTTTAACCTGCCCAAGAACCGCCTAATCTGTGACATGCCCACCAGGTGGAACTCAACGTTGGCCATGCTGCAGCGGCTGCACACGCAGCAGAGGGCCATCAATGAGTACCTCTGCGACTATGGCACCAGGACAGGGTCAGGGGAGCTTGTTTTTTTTTCCCCATGCCAGTGGGCCATGATCAGGGATGCATGCACTGTCCTGTCACCATTTGAGGAGGCCACAAGGATGCTGAGCAGTGACAGTGCATGCATCAGTGACATTGTCCCCCTTGTGCACCTGTTGGAGCACACGCTGCGTGGAATAATGGACAGGGCACTTGAGTCAGAACAGAGGCAGGAAGAGAGGACTTCCTTAGCTCTCAAGGCCCCCTTTATCCAGACAGTATTCCTGCGTGCCCGCCGATCACACAGGAAGAGGACGAGGACGAGGAGGAGGAGGATTGTGTCAGTATGGAGGTGGAGCCTGGCACTCAGCATCAGCAGCAGTCTTTAAGGGATCAGTCCTAAGAAACACATGGACTTGTACGTGGCTGGGAGGAGGTGGCTGCAGACCATGTCGTCCTTAGTGACCCAGAGGACTCCGGACCGAATGCCTCAGCAAACCTCACGCTGCATGGCCTCCCTGATCCTGCAAAGTCTGCGTAAGGATCCTCGTATTCGTGGTATCAAGGAGAAGGACCAATACTGGCTGGCAACCCTCCTTGATCCACTTTACAAGGGTAAGGTTGCGGACCTTATCTTGCCGTCACAGAGGGAGCAGAGGATGAAACATCTTCGGGAGGCCTTGCAGAAAGGTCTGTGCAACGCGTTCCCAGAGACTGGGAGGTTACAAACTCCTGTTTCTGCACAACGTGTTGTTGAGGCTTCGGTCAGTCAAAGAAGGAGCGGTGGAGAAGGTGGCCGTCTGACCGATGCGTTCAGACAATTTTTTGGTCCGCAGCCCCAAGATATGATCGGTTCCAGCAAGCATCGCCAGCGTCTGTTTTACATGGTGCAGGAATACCTAGGGGCAAGATCTGACTTGGACACCTTTCCCCCCGAAAATCCTCTGGGTTACTGGGTCTTGAGGATGGATCACATTTTTGGTTCTGGGCGCCACCACCAGTGCCTAAGGCCCAATTTTTCAGCCCCTGTTTAACAGGGGCGTGTAATTACAATTTTTGATGCAATACTTTGCAGCAGGGCTCGTTTCTGCGTTCTAACTAGAGTATCTGTGAGGGGTTGCAGTGTTGTGGCACCAGCACCAGTGCCTAAGGCCCAATTTTTCTGCCCCTGTTCAACAGGGGCATGTAATTACAATTCTTGATCTAATATTTCACAGCATGGCCCTGTGAGCGCTTACAGTGTTGTGGCCACAACAACACCTAAGGCCCAAATTTCTGCTGAGTATATAGGGCAGGCCCTTACTTTCAAACATCCAACTTACAAACGACTCCTACTTGCAAACGGAAGGAGACAACAGGAAGTGAGATGAAATCTACCCCTAGGAAGGGAAATTCTCTCCTGTAATGCCCCGTACACACGGTCGGACATTGATCGGACATTCCGACAACAAAATCCTAGGATTTTGTTCCGACGGATGTTGGCTCAAACTTGTTTTGCGTACACACAGTCGCACAAAGTTGTCGAAATTTCCGATCGCCAAGAACGCGGTGCCGTAAACCACGTACGACGAGACTAGAAAAGGCCAGTTCAGAACCAAGCGCGGCACCCTTTGGGCTCCTTTTGCTAATCTCGTGTTAGTAAAAGTTTGGTGAGAAACGATTCGCGCTTTTTCAGACTTGTGGTTTTCAGATCGTTTTCTGCTGTTCAGTTTGTGCTTGTGGGTTTGTATCTGCTCTTCAGTGCGTGCAAGCAAGCTACGCGTGATTTGTCATTGTCTTCTTGTTCGTTTGTTACTGTTTTTCAGTTCGCTCTTCACAGGCCTTGCTGTTCTACAGTGCGTTCTGTTACTCCGTTCTGAGCAGCCGACCGTTTTCTAGCCATGTTGCGTATATGTACTCCTCGTAGAGTTTGTGCTGTGCGGGGGCTTGGTGTTGGGGTCCTGACCTTGACACAAGTCCAGTCCATGAACAGGGTGGGGAGGAGTTCATGGACCAAGAATTGGTTGCTTCAGCGTGACCAGTTCTGTCACATGCCTTTGCTCCGTGAAATCCGTGAGAATAATCCTGATGATTTCAGGAACTTTCTCCAGATGACAGACCCCGTATTTCACCATTTGTTGGCTTTGCTGACCCCCTATATTAGCAGGCAGGATACCTGCATGAGGCAAGCCATCACTCCGGAGCAGAGGCTAGTCGCCACCCTGCAGTACTTGGCAACGGGGAGAAGCCTGCAGGACCTCAAGTTCTCGACAGGCATCTCCCCCCAGGCTCTGGGTATCATTATCCCAGAGACCTGTTCTGCCATCATACAGGTCCTGCAGAAGGAGTATATTAACCACTTGACGACCGCCTCACGCCGATTTACGTCGGCAAGGTGGCACGGACAGGCAAAATCACGTACATATACGTGATTTGCCTTCCGCGGGTGGGGGGTCCGATCGGACCCCCCCCCCGGTGCCCGAGGCAGTCGTCTTTTGTCCCACGGCGATCGGAGATGAGGGGGAGGCCATCCGTTCGTGGCCCCCCCCTCGCGATCGCCGCCGGCCAATCACATCATTCCTTTGCTGCTGTATGCTAAACAGCAGCAAAGGAAATGATGTCATCTCTCCTCGGCTCGGTAATTTCCGTTCCGGCCCAAAGAGAGAAGACAGGTATGTGAGTGCACCAACACTACACAACACAGTAGAACATGCCAGGCACACTAAACACCCCAATCCCCCCCCCCGATCGCCCCCCGATCCCCCCCAATCACCCCCCCTGTCACAAACTGACACCAGCAGTTTTTTTTTTTTTTTTTCTGATTACTGCATTGGTGTCAGTTTGTGACAGTTACAGTGTTGGGACAGTTAGTATTACCCCCCTGTAGGTCTAGGATACCCCCCTAACCCCCCCTAATAAAGTTTTAACCCCTTGATCACCCCCTGTCACCAGTGTCGCTAAGCGATCATTTTTCTGATCGCTGTATTAGTGTCGCTGGTGATGCTAGTTAGGGACCTAAATATTTAGGTTCGCCGTCAGCGTTTTATAGCGACAGGGACCCCCATATACTACCGAATAAATGTTTTAACCCCTTGATGGCCCCCTAGTTAACCCTTTCACCACTGATCACCGTATAACTGTTACGGGTGACGCTGGTTAGTTTGTTTATTTTTTATAGTGTCAGGGCACCCGCCGTTTATTACCGAATAAACGTTTAGCCCCCTGATCGCCCGGCGGTGATATGCGTCGCCCCAGGCAGCGTCAGATTAGCGCCAGTACCGCTAACACCCACGCACGCAGCATACGCCTCCCTTAGTGGTATAGTATCTGATCGGATCAATATCTGATCCGATCAGATCTATACTAGCGTCCCCAGCAGTTTAGGGTTCCCAAAAACGCAGTGTTAGCGGGATCAGCCCAGATACCTGCTAGCACCTGCGTTTTGCCCCTCCGCCCGGCCCAGCCCAGCCCACCCAAGTGCAGTATCGATCGATCACTGTCACTTACAAAACACTTAACGCATAACTGCAGCATTCGCAGAGTCAGGCCTGATCCCTGCGATTGCTAACAGTTTTTTTGGTAGCTTTTTATTGAACTGGCAAGCGCCAGCGGCCTAGTACACCCCGGTCGTAGTCAAACCAGCACTGCAGTAACACTTGGTGACGTGGCGAGTCCCATAAGTGCAGTTCAAGCTGGTGAGGTGGCAAGCACAAGTAGTGTCCCGCTGCCACCAAGAAGACAAACACAGGCCCGTCGTGCCCATAGTGCCCTTCCTGCTGCATTCGTCAATCCTAATTGGGAACCCACCGCTTCTGCAGTGCCCGTACTTCCCCCATTCACATCCCCAACCAAATGCAGTCGGCTGCATGAGAGGCATTTTCTTTATGTCCTCCCGAGTACCCCTACCCAACGAACCCCCAAAAAAGATATCGCGTCTGCAGCAAGCGCGGATATAGGCGTGACACCCTCTATTATTGTCCCTCCTGTCCTGACAATCCTGGTCTTTGCATTGGTGAATGTTTTGAACGCTACCATTCATTAGTTGAGTATTAGCGTAGGGTACAGCATTGCACAGACTAGGCACACTTTCACAGGGTCTCCCAAGATGCCATCGCATTTTGAGAGACCTGAACCTGGAACCGGTTACAGTTATAAAAGTTAGTTACAAAAAAAGTGTAAAAAAAAAAAAAATATATAAAATAAAAAAAAATAGTTGTCGTTTTATTGTTCTCTCTCTCTCTCTATTCTCTCTCTCTTGTTCTGCTCTTTTTTACTGTATTCTATTCTGCAATGTTTTATTGTTATTATGTTTTATCATGTTTGCTTTTCAGGTATGCAATTTTTTATACTTTACCGTTTACTGTGCTTTATTGTTAACCATTTTTTTGTCTTCAGGTACGCCATTCACGACTTTGAATGGTTATACCAGAATGATGCCTGCAGGTTTAGGTATCATCTTGGTATCATTCTTTTCAGCCAGCGGTCGGCTTTCATGTAAAATCAATCCTAGTGCCTAATTAGCCTCTAGACTGCTTTTACAAGCCGTGGGAGGGAATGCCCCCCCCCCCAACGTCTTCCGTGTTTTTCTCTGGCTCTCCTGTCTCAACAGGGAACCTGAGAATGCAGCCGGTGATTCAGCCAGCTGACCATAGAGCTGATCAGAGACCAGAGTGGCTCCAAACATCTCTATGGCCTAAGAAACCGGAAGCTACGAGCATTTTATGACTTAGATTTCGCCGGATGTAAATAGCGCCATTGGGAAATTGGGGAAGCATTTTATCACACCGATCTTGGTGTCATCAGATGCTTTGAGGGCAGAGGAGAGATCTAGGGTCTAATAGACCCCAATTTTTTCAAAAAAGGAGTACCTGTCACTACCTATTGCTATCATAGGGGATATTTACATTCCCCAAGATAACAATAAAAATGATTAAAAAAAAATAAAAAAAAAAAAAAATGAAAGGAACAGTTTAAAAATAAGATAAAAAAGCAAAAAAATAATAAAGAAAAAAAAAAAAAAAAAGCACCCCTGTCGCCCCCTGCTCTCGCGCTAAGGCGAACGCAAGCGGCGGTCTGTCGTCAAACGTAAACAGCAATTGCACCATGCATGTGAGGTATCGCCGCGAAGGTCAGATCGAGGGCAGTAATTTTCCTCTGTAAATCTAAAGTGGTAACCTGTAAAGGCTTTTAAAGGCTTTTAAAAATGTATTTATTTTGTTGCCACTGCACGTTTGTGCGCAATTTTAAAGCATGTCATGTTTGGTATCCATGTACTCGGCCTAAGATCATCTTTTTTATTTCATCAAACATTTGGGCAATATAGTGTGTTTTAGTGCATTAAAATTTAAAAAAGTGTGTTTTTTCCCCAAAAAATGCGTTTGAAAAATCGCTGCGCAAATACTGTGTGAAAAAAAAAATGAAACACCCACCATTTTAATCTGTAGGGCATTTGCTTTAAAAAAATATATAATGTTTGGGGGTTCAAAGTAATTTTTTTGCAAAAAAAAAATAACTTTTTCATGTAAACAATGAGTGTCAGAAAGGGCTTTGTCTTCAAGTGGTTAGAAGAGTTGGTGATGTGTGACATAAGCTTCTAAATGTTGTGCATAAAATGCCAGGACAGTTCAAAACCCCCCCAAATGACCCCATTTTGGAAAGTAGACACCCCAAGCTATTTGCTGAGAGGCATGTCGAGTCCATGGAATATTTTATATTGCGACACAAGTTGCGGGAAAGAGACAAATTTTTTTTTTTTTTTTTTTGCACAAAGTTGTCACTAAATTATATATTGCTCAAACATGCCATGGGAGTATGTGAAATTACACCCCAAAATACATTCTGCTGCTTCTCCTGAGTACGGGGATACCACATGTGTGAGACTTTTTGGGAGCCTAGCCGCGTACGGGACCCCGAAAACCAAGCAACCAGGCTTTCTAAGGGCGTGAATTTTTGATTTCACTCTTCACTGCCTATCACAGTTTCGGAGGCCATGGAAAGCCCAGGTGGCACAAAACCCTCCCAAATGACCCCATTTTGGAAAGTAGACACCCAAAGCTATTTGCTGAGAGGTATAGTGAGTATTTTGCAGACCTCACTTTTTGTCACAAAGTTTTGAAAATTGAAAAAAGAAAAAAAAAAAGTTTTTTCTTGTCTTTCTTCATTTTCAAAAACAAATGAGAGCTGCAAAATACTCACCATGCCTCTCAGCAAATAGCTTGGGGTGTCTACTTTCCAAAATGGGGTCATTTGGGGGGGTTTTGTGCCACCTGGGCATTCCATGGCCTCCGAAACTGTGATAGGCAGTGAAGAGTGAAATCAAAAATTTACACCCTTAGAAATCCTGAAGGCGGCGCTTGGTTTTCGGGGCCCCGTACGCGGCTAAGCTCCCAAAAAGTCCCACACATGTGGTATCCCCATACTCAGGAGAAGCAGCTGAATGTATTTTGGGGTGCAATTCCACATAGGCCCATGGCCTGTGTGAGCAATATATCATTTAGTGACAACTTTTTGTAAATATTTTTTTTTTTTTTTTTTGTCATTATTCAATCACTTGGGACAAAAAAAATAAATATTCAATGGGTTCAACATGCCTCTCAGCAATTTCCTTGGGGTGTCTACTTTCCAAAATGGGGTCATTTGGGGGGGTTTTATACTGCCCTGCCATTTTAGCACCTCAAGAAATGACATAGGCAGTCATAAACTAAAAGCTGTGTAAATTACAGAAAATATACCCTAGTTTGTAGACGCTATAACTTTTGCGCAAACCAATAAATATATGCTTATTGACATTTTTTTTACCAAAGACATGTGGCCGAATACATTTTGGCCTAAATGTATGACTAAAATTTAGTTTATTGGATTTTTTTTATAACAAAAAGTAGAAAATATCATTTTTTTTCAAAATTTTCGGTCTTTTTCCGTTTATAGCGCAAAAAATAAAAACTGCAGAGGTGATCAAATACCATCAAAAGAAAGCTCTATTTGTGGGAAGAAAAGGACGCAAATTTCGTTTGGGTACAGCATTGCATGACCGCGCAATTAGCAGTTAAAGCGACGCAGTGCCAAATTGGAAAAAGACCTCTGGTCCTTAGGCAGCATAATGGTCCGGGGCTCAAGTGGTTAAGGTAAAATTTGTATCCTTTAATATCACATTTTATTGTATATAATGTTTGCTAATATATTGTATTTATTTCCTCATTCCCTAATTACCATGATTGTAATATGCTGTGAATGTCCCCTTTGTCCTCATGCATGCTAGATTTTTATTTTTTGTTTTTTGGTCCTTCATACTTATTTGCCTTCACTTACCTCCCCAGTATGGTCTCCTGCCCTATATTCACCTCACGTAGTCACTTAACAATGTATTTTATCAGCTCCATAGTAGTGCTTTACCCCAAACACCCCCTAAAATGTTTTTAAATGTGATTGGTGCTTTAAATTCAAGCAGAGTGCCAGAGGCTTTTTTTGGGGGGTCCCCAAATCATTGGGAACCCTCCCTCCCCCCAACTGCTAAGTCAGCTGATACCAATTCTCTATCTATCCTCAATCATCTATCTGCTGACTTTGCCAAACCCATACACACTATACCCATCTCTTTTGTGGTCAGATGTATGGATGAATTCCCCAAATCATGTAGTGCAAGGGCCTGCCTGTATGCTTTCAAATGGTACTGTTTCAAGTTTTTGTATCCTATTATTATCTTGATAGGTAATAGCAGAATGTCCAAATGTGCTCAAATGTGTACAGTGTGTATTTATATCTTTGTATTATGACACTTCTTACCTGTCTAGTGGGCTGCCAATAGTGTAACTAAGGAGGGGCTGTTCCAAGTAATACACATTATTTAGGCATTCATCTCTCAATGAAATTGAGAGGGTTACCTGTCCAAGAGCTCCCCCCTCCTATAATGTTAGAAATGGCCCGTGAGGGGGGGAGGGGGAATCTGATAGGTGTACCTTATACTTTGGTCTTTAAAAACTCCCATAAATCAATGTTATCTTGATGTTGTCCAAGAATGTTTGTGTCTAATCTGCTTTCCATGTTTATGTGCAAAAAGCCTAATTTTTTTTTTTATTTCCTCAACAGTTTCCTTCCACGCCACAGGAATGGCAGACTGTGGCCTCCCACTTTTCCCAGCGGTGGGACTTTCCTAACTGCGGAGGGGCAATTGATGGGAAACACGTCCACATCATCCCACCACCCAATTCGGGGTCGTACTATTATAATTATAAGGGGTTCAATGGTATTGTGATGTTGGCAGTGGTGTCGGCTACTTATGAGTTCCTGTATGTGCACGTGGGGAAGAATGGCCGGATGTCCGATGGTGGAGTCATCACCCAGACCGAGTTCTACAGGCGTCTCCAGAATGGCAGCTTGGACTTGCCACCTCCAGAAGACAATGTGGAAGGACTCCCATTCGTCTTCATTGCGGATGAAGCCTTTGCGCTGGGGGACCATCTTATGCGGCCATTCCCGATGAGGACCCTCACCCCGGACCAGAGGGTTTTTAATTACTGGCTGGCCAGAGCCAGAAGAGTGGTGGAAAACACGTTTGGAATCATGGCCAGCCGGTTCCGCCTATTTCTTACACCCATACATATAGCGGAGTATAAACTGAATCACATTATCCTGGCGTGCTGTGTTCTACACAACTTTTTACGGCAACATTCTGCCAACTATGCTGGCTCAGTTGGGCCTGAGACCGGAATTCAAAATGAAAGTGGCCGTCTTGGCTTGCCCTCCCTGAGTGCCCGTGATGTCCGGCTAAGATACTTTGAATTCTTTGCAGGTAGGGGGGCTATCAATATGCCAGACAATGTGTGAAACCTTTATCAACAAAAAAAAAAATTAAGCAAATCTTTGTTGACATTTCCTGCTTGTGTTTGTTTTAGCTGACCCTGACAGAAATGTAGTGAGTCCTGAAAATGGTATGATTGTGTAACCTTATACAAAGCACTGTTGGGTGTTATTTACTAAAGGCAAAGACACTTTGCACTACAAGTGCACTTGAAACTGCACTTGTAGTGCAAAGTGTATTTTCCCTTAGGAAATAACACCCATTGTCACAGAAAACACCAATTAGAGCAAAAGTGTTGTAGCGTTGAGACAATAATCCACACATTCTTGATTAATAAGCTTTTTAATACCTGCACAATCACATGTGCATTTAGAAAAGGTTTTTAAAACAAACCAACATGTTTGTTGTATAACAATTTTTGGGGTGGCATTAGAAAAAGTAGAAATGTCAATTTAAGATAAAACAGGCATGTTTAAAACCAACAAGAAAGACACAAACTTACAAAGTTCACATTTGGTAGAACTTGAAGGCAATATCAGACATGAGTATTTAGGAACTGTGTTTGATATTGCGTTCAGATGGGGTGAAGTCACCCCAGGAAAAGCCAAATTTAGAAGTGGCACACCAATTTACGAATGTGCTACCTGCCATCATGGGGGATCAAGGGACGTGTTTTGGGGGAGCAACCCCTTCCTTTCAGCTACTTTATTATTGAGGAAGGGGTTGCACCCCCAAAATGCGTCCATTGCTCTCCCGTGATGGCAGATAGCACATGTTGACACACTGTGTGCCTCTTCAAAATTTGGCTTTTCTACAATTGTACAAAAAATTTTTAAATTGTAGCACACCATAAAAGAAAGGGATTCGGAGGGGTTTTAAACTCTCCCCAAAACATCAATGATGTTATTATTTTTTTGAATAACATCATTGATGTTTTTCTTGATATTTTCCAATGCAACATTACACCCCATGATCTCCCCAATCAGGAACTGCGCACTTTACGAGGTGAAATGCCCTGGATCCACAACATCACGATCACCTAAAAAGATAGAAACCAAAAAAAAACATGTATTATAAATATGCCGGCATCCATCTTTTACTTGAGCCTGTGGTCGCAGACACTCACCTGTTGTGGTGACTAGTTCCACCACGTCTTCTTCCTCCTCCTGCTCTTCTTGTCTTTGGGGGATTTCCCCTTCTTCCAGAGGTGGGGGGTCTGTAGTCTCCTCGGATGACTGGTGTCCTCTGAGTCTTTTCTCCCCTATGTAAAAAAAAATGGTATACTTAGCACACAGATGTTTGATGGGAGAAATATAAATATGAATCATTGCTTGGAAGTGGGGTACAATCGTCTATTTTGGGAGAGTTCCAAGATGTTGAATTTTGAGTGTCCTTTGTCAAGCTTCAATACTTTACCTGTTTTGTGCAAGCTTCACAGATGGAGACACCCCTATAGTATACACTGGAGCACCTGCGTGGGCCCCCTAATAAAAAGGGTGTTCTGGGGTCCCACACTAGTGCTCCAGCGTCCAGATGTGAAAACTGCTGCTGAGTGTCCTTTCCTTACACAGAATCGAGTTTGCATTTCATTCTATTAACAAAACCATCTACACAACCAATTTATTTTCATACAAGTAGGCCCTAAAAATGTGGGCAAATGCAAATGGCCAAAACAATGGTGTTTTATAGGCCGAAAGAAAAATGTTGGATACGAACGAATAATGTGCCCATGAACATGAAAGTTGACTTTTTAAACTGTACAACAATTAAGAAAAACACATGGAGCAGCACGAACGTAATAAACACAAAAAGAAAAGGAACACAGGGCAACTACTTACTTTTTTGCAGCACTCTCCGGATCTTTCAGTACTGCTCTTGCTCTCTTAGTTTCAGGTCCGACCACCGCTTCCTGAGCTGATTTTTCGATCGTCGTACCCCGAAATTCCAGTGCAGACTTTTGACCACTTTCGCCATTATCTTGGCCTTCCAGACATTGGAGTTGGGGTAAGGTACATACTTTCCATCATAGTCGGCCCTCTTCAGGATGTCGACCATCTCCAACATCTCCCCAAAGGACATATTTGATGCCTTAAATCTTCTCCTTCTGGATCCAGACGTTTCTGGCTCCGGGCTTTCCTCCCCCTCCTCCTCGTTGCTATAATTAGCACGCACCTGCTCTGACTCCGCCATGTGCTCTTCCCCCACTGCGCTGAAGGAAAAGGGGCAGGGAATAGACTAGAAAGAACGTCAGGGGCGGGCGGAGTTACACGCATGCGCAGTGTGCATAAAGAGTAACACGCGTGCGTAGTACGTACGATCTGTGAGCGGAGGAAGGAGTATCGGAGGCGCCGATCGTGATAACGAAGGTAAGATCTAAACTTGGGCCTATACTGCTTCTAGATTGAGGCCTATATTGTAACAAGATTAGGAGAGTTTTGCCTGAAATTAGGGTTTGTCTTGTGTTGTGTCTTGCAGTGAAAATGGATATCTTGAAAGATAACGACTTTATGGCAATCTTCATTGATATGTTCAGGGAGCTGCCTTGTCTATGGGAGATAAACCACCCTGAATATAAGAACCAAACAAAGAGGAAGGCAGCACTGGATCAATTGCTGGAATTTGTGAAGACGGTGATCCCCACGGCAGACATCACCTATTTGAAGATCCTAATTGGTGGCCTGAGGAGCACATATGTAAGGGAGCGCCAGAAAGTCCAGGATTCGCAGAGATCCAGAGCAGCAGATGACATCTATGTCCCCAGGATGTGGTACTATGACAGGCTGCATTTTCTGGCAGGCCAGACTGAACCCAGGTCATCACTCTCCAGTCTTCCTTCCACGCTTCCTTCCCCCCCGGCTGAGGCTTCTGACGCCCAACCTGGGCCTTCCAGGCAGCAACATGTGGAGGAGCCCAGATTGAGTCAGGTATAGCATTCCTCTAAATAGTTCAGGTTGTCCAATCAATGATGTTAACTAGATGTTAGTTTGGAGTACTAATTTCTGATTGTGATTGATGAAGCAAAAACTAAAACCATGTCCCTTTTTCATACACAGGGAAGTCTCAGCCAGGAGGTGGCCGGGCCAAGCAGGCTGCCTGATATCCAGGTCCCTCCCCTACACCTGCAAATAAAAAGTGGCAGTTAGATGAGTAACCTGGAGGAGGCTGCCATAGGCCTCTTTTGGAAGGCTACAGAGGCCCTGAGAACCCCCCACACTGTGGAGGAGGACTTTGCTTGCATAACTGCCTGCAAAATGCTGCAGATGGAGGAGGGCCAACGACTCCTGTGTGAGTCCTTTGTTTTGGAAGCTCTCAATAAGGGGTTGAGGGGCCAAATAACATGTGCTACCCACATTTGTGACCTCACACATAGTCCTCCTCCTCCTCCAGGTCCTACTCCTCCTCCTCCTCCTCCTCCAGGTCCTACTCCTCCTCCTGCCACATCTCCAACACCAGAGCCACAGCCAGGAAGAAGGCGTGGAAAGAAGACCAGAAAGTGATGACCCTGGGTCCAGTCTGGTCTGGCAAAAGATGCAGGCTCTTGTAGTACCACAGCCTGGGGACACAGATGTCATCTGCTGCTTTCATGATCTCTGGGACTCCTGGACCAGACTGCACTCCCTTAGATATGGACTCCTCAGGCCACCAATTTTGATGTTAGTTAATTAATTGATGTCTGCCCTGGGGGTCCAAGGCTTCGCCAATTTCTGCTGTTTTTCCAGTGTTGCCTCCCTCTTTGTTTGGTTCTGAGCCCTTAATAAAGGAATTTTTGTTTCAATTATACTCGCCTATGTGTGTTTTCCTTAAAAAAGGACAGTTGGTTTGTGAGGAGGCAGGTACATTTCAAAAATACAATGTGAAATTAACAAGGGACATCAACACCAAGCAACCTTCTTGAGGTTAAAAATAATATAAGATATCAATGGTGTTGTGGTAACTTGACACACCACACACAAAAATATTAGGGAGTAAAACTAACCAAAAAATAAAACAAAGATCAGCCTTGAAAAAAATACAACCCCCCCAAAAAAACAAAAAACAGCCTTTAAAAAAAATAACAAAAAAAAAACAAACCAAAAATAATTTTGTCAGATGTGACAAATCAAAATATATTGAGGGAATCCCGATAAATAATAAAGAAAGAAGTTTGAGAGAAGTCTGTGTGAATATGAGCAGCAAAACTACTTCATTCTTCTCACATTATAAAGAAGAAGAGAGTGCGCTGTATTAAACCATTTTTTACATTGCAGCGTGACGAAAGTGCTGTATCTATTGCGAACGCTAATTTACCAGACCGAGCTGTTCCGTCTCGGGAATTTCTTCTGAGCATGCTTGGCACTTTGTGCGTCGGAACTGGCCACACACGGTCGGAATTGACGCGATCAGATTTTGTTGTCGGAAAATTTTATAGCCTGCTCTCAAACTTTGTGTGTCGGAAAATCCGATGGAAAATGTCTGATGGAGCCCACACACGGTCGGAATGTCTGGCAACACGCTCCGATCGGACATTTTCCATCGGAAAATCCGACCGAGTGTACGGGGCATAAGAGTTAATATGGGAAAAACGTTTCTCCTTTCCACTGATGCTTTATCACCAATCCTTGTTTCACAAAAAACCCCAAATTTTCAAAAAACATTTGTCATTGGGACAAAAAGTGAGGTGAAATCTTCTGAAGAGGAGCACAGACAGCAAAACAAATGTCACAGGGGTAACCCTTCCCTATGTTTTCCAAAAAGCTTAAAAACGGAAAATTTATATCAAATACTTACCGTAATTTTCCTTTCCTGATAGGCTCCATGGCAGCATACGTGTGGGTTGACCCCGCCTCCATAACTACCCAATAGGACCCCTCCCTATAAATTTCAGCTGTGGGCTCTCAGCCGTGTTTCGTAACTAGCCTACTCCAAGCATTGGGAGGGACTCCTGCTGCCATGGAGCCTATCAGGAAAGGAAAATTACGGTAAGTATTTGATATAAATTTTCCATTTTCCTGACAGGCTCGATGGCAGCATGTGTGTGGGAAATAACTCGCCAAACACACCCGGGTGGGCACAATGCTGAACAAGAAAATAAATTTATTTAACACTGTCCACTGACAGCACTTTCAAACCAAAATTAGTGGATGACAAAGCGGCAGGTTCAACACAATAGTGGGAAACAAACGTATTGATAGATGACCAAGAAGCCGCTCTACATATAACTTCGGGTGCGACATGAAGAGAAGCCGCCCACGAGGTTGAAATACTCCGAGTTGAGTGTGCAGTCACTGCCTCTGGAGGAGCCAAGCCCTTCGCTTTATAAGCCCTTTGAATGGTCTGTACTATCCAAGCAGAGATGGATCTGATTGAGGCCCGTTTTCCTCTATTTTTCCCCTGTAGAAGAATGAAAAGGAAATCCGTCTGTCTAAACGATTCCGTAGCTTCCAAGTATTGACTCAAAGTATGTCCCACATCAAGGGGATGGACATCTTGACCTTCTGTTGTGTTAAAGGTAGGCAACACAATTTCCTGATTTTCGTGAAAAATAGATGTCACTTTAGGGTTTGAGCCCAACATGGGAATTAATACTGCTCTATCCGGAAAAAAGGTCAGGAAAGGCTCTTTGGAACCTAAGTTCCTGATTTCAGACACTCTTTTGGCTGAAGTTACTGCCACCAGGAAGATGGTCTTGAGTGTGAGGTCTTTAACTGATAGAGGATTTTCAGGATCTGTTCCAAGCGTGAAAAGGAAATCTAGAACAAGGGGAAGATCCCATTTAGGGAATCTCGGTTTCCTTTGAGGTCTTAGCCTGATAGCACCCTTGAAGAATTGACGAACCAGGGCGTGGTTAGCCCATGAAATTCCTGTAAATGCCGAGATGGCTGATATTTGCACACAAAGGGAACTTACTGCTAGAGGCAAATCCAACCCTGTTTGCAGAAAGCTGAGGATATCCTGGACTTTTGGAGAACCACAAGGATTAGGTCTAGAGGCCTTGGGACAGAAGATCCGCCCTGAGAGGCAGAGGGATTGACTCCCGATAACTGAGGAGAGTTAAGAGGGGAAACCGTGGCCTGTTGGGCCAAAACGGTATCACTGCTATGACATCCACTTCCTCTGTTCTGAGCCTGCGGAGAAACTGGAGTATCACAGGTACCGGAGGGAAGGCATACGCCTTGTTGAACCTCCACCGATCCGTGAGGGCATCTATCCCATGTGCTTGGGGATCCCGGAACCTCGAGTAATACTTGGTGAGTTTGTAGTTGCATGGGGATGCAAACAGATCCACTTCTGGAGACACTCCCAGTGTCAGGAGCCACTTGAACACCTCTTTGTGCAGGGACCACTCGTTGTTGTCCATTTGAACACGGGACAAAAAGTCCGCCTGAACATTCTGGACCCCCGGAATGTAGACTGCCA
Organism: Aquarana catesbeiana; assembly: GCF_042186555.1. Lineage (NCBI taxonomy): Eukaryota > Metazoa > Chordata > Amphibia > Anura > Ranidae > Aquarana > Aquarana catesbeiana. The sequence goes on from NC_133334.1 coordinate 118,596,981, forward strand.
AAATGTTGGACAGATTCTTCTGAGCCCAGTTCATGATTGGCTGCACCTCCCGTAGGAGGGACCAGCTGCGAGTCCCACCTTGTTTCCTTATATAGGCCACCGCGGTTGTATTGTCCAACCGGAGCATCACTGAGGAGTTCTTTATCAGATGGTAGAAGGATCTGAGCGCCTGAAAGGCCGATCAAAGTTCCAGAATGTTGGATACAATCTTCTGAGATGGCGAGTTCCATCTGCCCTGAGCCACTTGTGACAGGCAATGAGCACCCCAGCCCCGATTGCTAGCATCTGAGGTCACTGTGACCCATGTGATGGGGAGAATCGAATGGCAATTGCGGAGATTTTTCCCTTGGAGCCACCAAAGGAGAGACTCTCTCATGGATGGAGTGAGGAGGATGCGCTGATTCTTGCTGGGAGAATCCCACTGTTGGAGAAATCCTTTCTGGAATGGGCGAGTGTGCCATTGAGCCCACTTCACCATGGGAATGGTGGCTGCCATTGTGCCGATCACCTTCAGACATTGAAGAGCGGATAGGTGAGATGAAGCAAGAGTTGAACGGATCCTGTCCCGGATCACCACAATCTTCTCCTCGGGTAGCGAGATGGTGCCCTCTAGTGTGTTGAAATGGGCACCTAGAAATATGAGAGACTGAGATGGAATCAGGTGACTTTTCTCCAAATTAAGGAGCCACCCAAATTCTTGGAGAGTGGCAATTACTAGACTCCTGTGCTCTAGAAGCTGACCCTTGTCCTGGGCTAGAAGGAGGAGGTCGTCTAGATAGTGGTGAAGGTGAACTCCTTTGACTCGGAGCAGAGCAACAACAGCCAGCAGAACCTTGGAAAACACCCGAGGTGATGTCGTGAGACCAAATGGAAGGCAGGTAAATTGTAAGTGTTGATCGCCTACAGCAAAGCGAAGAAACTTTTGGAAGTCTGCCGCCACTGGGACATGAAAGTAGGCGTCTTTCAAGTCTATTGACACCAACCAGTCTCCTAGGTGAACCGATTGTTGAATCATTAATAGTGACTCCATCTTGAATTTTTCCTTTCGGATAAACCGGTTGAGATGAATCAGGTCTATAACAGGCCTCCATGTGCCATTCTTCTTCTGTACTAGAAACAGAGGGGAATACATGCCTTCTCCTCGTTCGCCATCTGGAACAGGAATGGCTGCGTTTTGAGCTAATAAAGAGCTTATGTAAGCTAAAAGAACTTGTTTCTTCTCCCCTGAACTTGGAAGATTTGTTGGTATAAATCTTAGTCTGGGAGTGCTGTTGAAGACCCAGGTGTGGCCTGAGGACACTGTTTTGACCGTCCAGAAATCCCGAATTGAGGCCGCCCAAACATGTCCGAAGTGGAGCAGACGAGCCCCCACCTGACATGTTTGAGCGGGCCCAATTTCAAAAGGACTTAGTGGAGTCCTGGTTACTAGTAGAAGCCCCTTTTGTGGGATTTTTAAAAGAGGACTGCCTGGATTTCCAGGATCTAGAAAATTCCCGGCCAGGCCTATAACTACGTGCTTCCCTTGCACGGTCGGTGTTCTGCGATCTTGAAAAGGTGCGTTTTTGGTTCTGTAAACGCCTGTCTTGAGAGAGGAACCCCGATTTACCACCCGTAGCCCGAGTAATGGCGCTATCAAGCTTGTTGCCGAAGAGGGATGAACCCTCAAATGGAATACGGCACCAAGCCTGCTTAGAGGCTGGATCCGCCAACCAAGGTCGCAGCCACAAGGCCCGACGGGCGGTGACCGATGACAACATCACCCGAGCCACTAGGCGAACAATGTCAATAGAGACCTCCCCCAGAAAGGCAGAGGCAAGCCTGATTTCTTGAATGGGGAGCTCTTAGCCGCTTCTTCAGAGATACCTCTAAGAGAATCATTCACATTGTCTGACCATGCCTCTAAAGCTTTAGAGACTGCTGCTAAGGCCAGAGCTGGTTTGCACACTGTGCCTGCTGTCAGGTAAATCCTTTTTAGGTCGGCATCAATCCGTCTCTCCAGCGGATCTTTAAATGAGACTGTATCTTCAAGAGGCAGAGTCACATACCTCACAAGCCTCATTAATGCAGCGTCTACCAAGGGAGCTGACTCAAGGTGTTTAACCTCTTCTTCCTTGAAAGGGTATAGTTTCGAGACTTTAGATTGCATAGAGCTTTTTCTATCCATCTTGCCCCATTCTTCAAATATTATAGCTCCTACTTCCGTAAGGAAAGGAAAATAATGACGCTCCTTGCTGAGTTGTTTGAAAAACTTTCTCTGTTTAGCGGGAGAAATAACTGGGTCTTCCCAAATCAAAGCGTTTTTAACAGCTTTCACCAGAGAAGGAACCAGGGCATATTCAAAGCCCATCCCAGGATCATCTGCTTCTGACCCACTATCTGAAGGGGGGGCTGACTGGTGGCTAGGTTGAGAAGACTCCCACGTCTCATGGACTGGACCCTCTTCTGACAGGGGAATCAGTGGATCTTGAGGAGAATCACGAGGCTTTGCAGTGTCTCTCTCCTGCAGCGATTCTTTCACGACTTGCTTGATTAGTGTTTCCAGGTGTTGGTCTGCACCTTCCCTCTCATTAGCTGCTTTAGAAAAACAGCGGTCACAGAGAGACTTGCTGGCAGGAACTGGGGCCCTGCATCCCCAACATATTTTCTCTGGTCCCCTATGAGATGAGGGGGGGTGAGGAGAGCCTCTACTGTGGTCTTTAGACTTAGAGCAGTGTTTCTCAACCTTTTTCCAGTCGGGGCGCCCTTAAAAAGTATTTTCAATCTTGAGGCACCCCAGTCCAATACTTGGTTCACGTTACTGTGTGTCACGGAACACGCACAAAATCGCGCTCGTTCCTGACACACAGACAAATGCTCTGATCTTTAGGGGTGCAATTAATTCTTAATGGTACCCCACACATTGGAAAACGTGGGGTGCTTTTGGTGCAGTGCAATTTCAAAAAAAAGGTTGGGGACTGAATGGGCTGCCCTACACGCAGCACGCAGCCACACAGATGTGAACCTTGTTCACATGTCAGGTTGGAGGGGCGGTAAAACCACATGGTTGAGCTATTTTTACCTGCCCAACTTCTCCCCCTTTAGCTGCAGAGGCAGCAGCTGGGGGTGTACACATGCTGTGGCTGCAGCTGGAGGGTATACCCAGGGTGAATGAGGCTGCACTGCAACTACCCCGCAACTGTGTGCATTGCACGGTTGCAGTGTAGTGATGCTGCATTTACGGGCTTAAAATAGGTGGTGGGGAGGCAACATAATGCCTCTTTACTGCCTGTCAAATGCCTCTGAAAAGCGATACTTGCATGAATTGCTTTTATGAGGATCAGCAGTCCTGGCTGCTATCACAAACAAGCCCTACAAAAGCAGTTCTGATGGTACAGGAATGGGGGGGAGGGGGAGGGTCAGGATTAAAATTAACATACACATATAGACACATGCACACACACACACACACACACACACACACACACACACAATACAGACACATGCACACACGCATACAGACAAATGCACACACACATACAGACACACACACATACAGACACATGCACACACACATGCACACACACACACATACAGACACATGCACACACACACACGCATACAGACACATGCACACACACACGCACGCATACAGACACATGCACACACACGCATACAGACACATGCACACGCATACAGACACATGCACACACACACGCATACAGACACATGCGCAAACACACACATACAGACACATGTGCACACAGACACACATGTTCAAACACACACATACAGACACGTGTACACACACACACACAGACAGAGAGACAGACACACACAGAGACACATGTATAAATCCCACAGTACCTTTCCAGTTTCCTCATTCAGCCAGGTACTGCACTGTAGGGGGAAGCAGAGAGCACAGCACACTCCCCTGCACTTTACTTTCACTTTTGAGGCTGACGGAGCTTCTCACAGTGCCGATGTACAGTTGAGCAGGGGATCTGGAGATCGGGCTCATCTGACAGCCCTTCTCTCCCCTGATCCCGCGGCACACCTGAGAACCTCTGACGGCACACCAGTGTGCCGCGGCACACTGGTTGAGAAAGGCTGACTTAGAGGAAGAACCATGGTGTCTAGAGCCAGAGGAGGAATGCCGGTGGTGTGATTTAGATGACCCGCTCCTTCTGCGGGAACTACTTTGTCTTTGATCAGACCTAGAAGGGCTAAGGAAAGAAGGAAGACAGGAATAGAGAAAGAGAAAGGCACAAAGTCAGGATAATGCCCTACACTCCGCTCTCTTCCCCCCAGCAGGTAAGTAAAGAAAAATACTTTCAAATCCTACCTGCTGCGAGAGGACTGGCCACCAGGAGGCAGTGAAGAGTCCATGGCTGATGCTGGGAGTCACTGCAGGTGAACACAGATCAAATCAGATATACCAGAAAGCAAAAACCGCAAGCACAGACCCATCTGTACTGCACTTACCTGGGGAAGGCTCTGCAGATGCTCAGGGAAGTTGCCGCTATGCCCACGATCATTCCCGAGCTCTGCAAGCCTCCCCAGGCTTTTAAAATTGGCACCGCATGACGTCACGGCCGCGCCAGGCCCACGGTCCTCGTGCTCATGCGCGAAACCAGGCCTCGCTTTCGTTCCGGGACTGCGCCTGCGCAGAACGCAGACAAAACCCGGAAGTAGAGGGAGCGGCGGCTGGAACACACAGGGAACCAGCCGCTGCATAGGCAAATAAACAAAGGGCACACAGAGAGAAATACAAACAACAACAAATATATACACTGCTGCCATGAAGGCGATACATGCTCACCACCACCTACGATCGACTCGGCCGGAACATCTATACACATACCGGGCTTTTTGGCAGATAATGGCCACCTGCATACTGCTAGGCGATCGGCCTGTGCGCGCTTTTCATTCAAAATGACTCCAGCTCTTCAGCGCTTTACTCTGCAATACACTCCATACCCTGCTAACAGTCAAGGCTTATTGGAGGGATGAGACATCACATCGGTCGGCCGATACGATCGCAGGACATCGTCTTCGGGTAGGAGAACCAAACATAAGGTCCTACGGAGGAGGACAAAAAAGGAACACGGCTGAGAGCCCACAGCTGAAATTTATAGGGAGGGGTCCTATTGGGTAGTTATGGAGGCGGGGTCAACCCACACGTATGCTGCCATGGAGCCTGTCAGGAAATAAATTTTTTGGCTGGAGCTAAACACGTTAAAAAATGTACCAGTTCAAAATTTAAAAAAAGATTCTACTTAACAACAAACCTACAGTCCCTGTCTTGTTTGCACCGCCTGGATACTGCTGTTCAGAGTATATAGGGCCTGGTGGCCTCACGCCTTTCCTTTTTTAAATTTAGGTGTGGGGTTCCCCTTAATATCCATACAAGACCCAAAGGGCCTGGTAATGGACTGGGGGGTACCCATGCTGTTTGTCTCACTGATTTTCATCCATATTGCCAGGACCCGACATTACATTAAAGCCGCATGCAGTTTTAAATGACTTTTTTTCTTTTAAAAATGACATTTTGTGCAGGGACTGTTCTAAGCACGGGAAACACGCGCCACTTTACAGGCATACTATAGACACCCCCCAGGTACGATATTTAAAGGAATATTTCACTTTTTTTTTTTTTTTTTTTTAACTTTAAGCATCATTAACCACTTCAGCCCCGGAAGGATTTACCCCCTTCCTGACCAGAGCACTTTTTACAATTTGGCACTGCGTCGTTTTAACTGCTAATTGTGCGGTCATGCAATGCTGTACCCAAACGAAATTTGCGTCCTTTTCTTTCCACAAATAGAGCTTTCTTTTGATGGTATTTGATCACCTCTGCCGTTTTTATTTTTTGCGCTATAAATGGAAAAAGAGCGAGAATTTTGAAAAAAAATGATATTTTCTACTTTTTGTTATAAAAAAAATCCAATAAACTCAATTTTAGTCATACATTTAGGCCAAAATGTATTCGGCCACATGTCTTTGGTAAAAAAAATGTCAATAAGCGTTTATTTATTGGTTTGCGCAAAAGTTATAGCATCTATAAACTAGGGTACATTTTCTGGAATTTACACAGCTTTTAGTTTATGACTGCCTATCTCATTTCTTGAGGTGCTAAAATGGCAGGGCAGTACAAACCCCCCCCAAATGACCCCATTTTGGAAAGTAGACACCCCAAATTTTTTTTGTCCCAAGTGATTGAATAATGACAAAAAAAAAAAAAAATTTACAAAAAGTTGTCACTAAATGATATATTGCTCACACAGGCCATGGGCATATGTGGAATTGCACCCCAAAATACATTTAGTTGCTTCTCCTGAGTATGGGAATACCACATGTGTGGGACTTTTTGGGAGCCTAGCCGCGAACGGGGCCCCGAAAACCAAGCACCGTCTTCAGGATTTCTAAGGGCATAAAGTTTTGATTTCACTCCTCACTACCTATCTCAGTTTTGAAGGCCATAAAATGCCCAGATGGCACAAAACCCCCCCAAATGACCCCATTTTGGAAAGTAGACACCCCCAGCTATTTGCTGAGAGGCATGTTGAGTCCATGGAATATTTTATATTTTGACACAAGTTGCGGGAAAGTGACCAATTTTTTTTTTTTTTGCACAAAGTTGTCACTAAATGATATATTGCTCAAACATGCCATGGGCATATGTGGGATTACACCCCAAAATACATTCTGCTGCTTTTCCTGAGTACGGGGATGCCACATTTGTGGGACTTTTTGGGAGCCTAGCTTCATACAGGGCCCTAAAAACCAATCACCGCCTTCAGGATTTCTAAGGGCGTAAATTTTTGATTCACTCCTCACTACCTATCATAGTTTCGAAGGCCATAAAATGCCAAGATAGCACAACCCCCCCCCCCCCCCAAATTACCCCATTTTGGGTAAAAAAGTGGACACCCCAAGCTATTTGCTGAGAGGCATGGTGTGTATTATGCAGCTCTCATTTGTTTTTGAAAATGAAGAAAGACAAGAAAAATTTTTTTTTCTTTTTTCAATTTTCAAAACTTTGTGAAAAAAAGTGAGGTCTGCAAAATACTCACTATACCTCTCAGCAAATAGCTTGAGGTGTCTACTTTCCAAAATAGGGTCATTTGGGGGGGGTTTTGTGCCACCTGGGCATTCCATGGCCTCCGAAACTGTGATAGGCAGTGAAGAGTAAAATCAAAAATGTACGCCCTTAGAAAGCCTGAAGGCGGTGCTTGGATTTCGGGGTCCCGTACGCGGCTAGGCTCCTAAAAAGTCTCACACATGTGGTATCCCCGTACTCAGGAGAAGCAACAGAATGTATTTTGGGGTGTAATTTCACATATTCCCATGGCATGTTTGAGCAATATATCATTTAGTGACAACTTTGTGCAAAAAAAAAAAATGTCTTTTTCCCGCAACTTGTGTGACAATATAAAATATACCATGGACTCAACATGCCTCTCAGCAAATAGCTTGGGGTGTCTACTTTCCAAAATGGGGTCATTTGGGGGTGGTTTGAACTGTCCTGGCATTTTATGCACAACATTAGAAGCTTATGTCACACATCACCCACTCTTCTAACCACAAAGCCCTTTCTGACACTTATTGTTTACATGAAAAAAATATTTTTTTTTGCAAGAAAATTACTTTGAACCCCCAAACATTATATATTTTTTAAAGCAAATGCCCTACAGATTAAAATGGTGGGTGTTTCATTTTTTTTTTTCACACAGTATTTGCGCAGCGATTTTTCAAACGCATTTTTTTGGGAAAAAACACACTTTTTAAAATTTAAATGCACTAAAACACACTATATTGCCCAAATGTTTGATGAAATAAAAAAGATGATCTTAGGCCGAGTACATGGATACCAAACATGACATGCTTTAAAATTGCGCACAAACGTGCAGTGGCGACAAACTAAATACATTTTTAAAAGCCTTTAAAAGCCTTTACAGGTTACCACTTTAGATTTACAGAGGAGGTCTACTGCTAAAATTACTGCCCTCGATTTGTCCTTCGCGGTGATACCTCACATGAATGGTGCAATTGCTGTTTACATTTGATGCCAGACCGACGCTTGCATTCGCCTTTGCGTGATTTTTTAATAATTTTTATTGTTATCTCAGGGAATGTAAGTATCCCCTATGATAGAAATAGGTAGTGACAGGTACTCTTTTTTGAAAAAATTGGGGTCTATTAGAACCTAGATCTCTCCCCTGCCCTCGAAGCATCTGATCACACCAAGATCGGTGTGATAAAATGCTTTTCCAATTTCCCAATGGAGCTGTTTACATCTGGCAAAATCTAAGTCATGAAATGCTCGTAGCTTCGGGTTTCTTAGGCCATAGAGATGATTGGAGCCATTCTGGTCTCTGATCAGCTCTATGGTCAGCTGGCCGAATCACCGGCTGCATTCTCGGCCAGAGAAAAACATGGAAGACGGTGGGGGGGAGGACATTCCCTCCCACTGCTTGTAAAAGCAGTCTAGAGGCTAATTAGCCGCTAGGATTGCTTTTACATTAAAGCCGACTGCTGGCTGAAAAGAATGATACCAAGATGATACCTAAACCTGCAGGCATCATTCTGGTATAACCACTCAAAGTCCAGCAACATACCAGTACATTGCTGGTCCTTGTTGGGCATATATTGTAAACTTTTTTTTCATGCAGCTTGTGGGCTGAACGAAAAAAAGATATTGATCGGTGGGTATGCCCACCATTAGAATACCTCCCTTCATCCACCCACTTCTAATGATGGGCAAACATGCACCGTTTATTTATGCCAAAGCATCGGGGCATCCTTCCGCAAAAGGTAGGAGCAAATCGCTCCTCCACCCCTCCACCCACTGCTGCCCGCACGCTTCGGCATATATGCTGAAGTATGTAACTGTGGTGGTGAAATCACCTCCGACAGCGCTGGAGTCACAGCTTTATGTATCGTGGGAGCAAATGCTGTTGCTGTCAAGATAAATAAATCCGCTCTGCAGCTGAATGGCATACCTGAAAACAAAAAAATGGTTACCAAACATGATAAAAACATAACAACAATAAAACATTGCAGAATAGAATACAGTAAAAAAGAGAAGAACAATAGAGAGAGAATAGAGAGAGAGAACAATAAAACGACAACTATTTTTGGTTTTTATTATTTTATATTTTTTTTTGTGGTTTTTTTTTTTTTTGTTTTTTTTGTTTTTTGTTTTTTTTTACACTTTTTTTGTAACTTTAACTTTTGTAACTGGTACCAGGTTTGGGTCTCTCAAAATGCGATGGCATCTTGGGAGACCCTGTGAAAGTGTGTCCTAGTCTGTGCAGTGCTGTACCCTACGCTAATACTCAACTAGTGTATGGTAGCGTTCAAAACATTCACCAATGCAAAGACCAGGATTGTCAGGACAGAAGGGACAATAATACCGGGTGTCACGCCTAAATCCGCGCTTGCTGCAGACACAACATCTTTTTTGGGGGCACCGTCTGGAAACAGAAGGGCTCTGACGATCTCTTCCTGGAATTTAAGGAAGGATCCAGTCCGTCCTGAAGCTCTGTATAGCACATAAGCGTTCAGCAAAGCCAATTGAAATAAATAAACAGACACTTTTTTGTACCAGCGTCTGGCCTTACGGGCAACTAGGTACGGCGCCAACAACTGGTCGTTGAGGTCCACCCCTCCCATATTTTGGTTATATTCGTGGACACAGAGGGGTTTCTCCACAACACCAGTCGCCGTAGTAATTTGGACCGTCGTGTCTGCATGAAGGGAGGTAAGAACAAAAACATTCTTATTATCCCTCCACTTCATAGTGAGCAAATTATTACACTGCAAGCAGGCTCTCTCCCCCAGCCTAAGACAGGAATCTACAAGCCGCTGGGGAAAGCCCCGGCGATTAGGTCGCATGGTGCCACATGCTCTAATCTGATGATCAAAAAGGTGACTAAAAAGTGGCACGCTCATGTAATAATTGTCCACGTACAAGTGGTACCCCTTTCCGAATAAGGGTGACACCAAGTCCCACACTATCTTGGCAGCACTTCCTATGTAGTCAGGGCAGTTTGTCGGCTCTACGTGACTATCTTTGCCCTCATAAACCATAAAACTACATGTATAGCCTGTGGCCCTGTCACAGAGCTTATACATCTTGACCCCGTATCTGGCACGCTTGCTGGAAAGGTACTGTTTGAATGACAAGCAGTCAGAAAATTTAATCAGGGACTCATCAACGCAGACAATTGATGGGGAGTAAACAAGTCTGCAAAATGTTGGTTAAAGTGGTTTACGAGGGGCCGAATTTTGTAGAGCCGATCATATTCAGGGTCTCCACGAAGACGACAGAGTTCATTGTTGTTGAAGTGCATGAACCGCAAAATCTGCTTGTATCATGCCCTGGTCATGGAGGCAGAGAACATATGGTGAATTGGGCAGTGGACCAATATGACCGCAACTCACTCTTTTTAGTTATGCCCATGTTGAGGGAAAGGCCCAGAAAGAGCTTAAATTCAGAGACCGTAATTGGTCTCCGATCTCTGGCAAGGGAGGACTGGAGAATAGTGGCGATGTGTTGACCAGCGTATAAATTGCTTTGGTCCACAATAGATCTATAGAGATCTTCGGTGAAAAACAGTGAATAAAAATCAAGTGGCGTAAAATCAACTGTTTCCACCTGAATTCCGGGTTGGCCAGTGAATGGGGGAAGTACAGGTGCTGCATAAGTGGTGGGTACCCAATTCGGATTGGCGAATGCAGCAGGAAGGGCACTATGGGCACGACGGGCCTGTGTTCGTCTTCTTGGTGGCAGCGGGACACTACTTGTGCTTGCCACCTCGCCAGCTTGAACTGCACTTATGGGACTCGCCACGTCATCACGTGATACTGCAGTGCTGGATGTACGACCAGGGTGTACTAGGCCGCTGGTGCTTGCCAGTTCACCAGAAGGAATGGCAGCGCTAGTACTGTTCTGCTCCATACGAGAGCCCTGCGGTTCTTGTACTTCAAGGACAGAAGAAGAAGATTGGGGTCTGGTACGCCTGACCTTGGCAGGGACCACAACTCCGTAGTCAGAGCTATCTGTCATGGAGCCGCTGTCGTCTAGAGGATCGTATTCTGAGCCTGAATCTGACATATTAGTGACTTCCTCTTCACTATCTGTCATGCTCAGAAACGTGTAGGCCTCTTCACTAGTGTACCTTCGATTTGCCATTTTGGGCTCTAACTTTAGGGGTACACTAGTGAGACTCACAGGCAAAAAAGCTCCTGACTGTTAGCGACTGATTCAAAACGCTACCAAAAAACTGTTAGCGATCGCAGGGATCAGGGCTGACTCTGCAAACGCTGCAGTTATGTGTGCTTAGTGTTTTGTAAGTGTCAGTGATCGATCGATACTGCACTTGGGTGGGCTGGGCAGGGCTAGGCCAAGGGGCAAAACGCAGGTGCTAGCAGGTATCTGGGCTGATCCCGCTACCACTGCGTTTTTGGGGACCCTAAACTGCTGGGGACGCTAGTATAGATCTGATCGGATCAGATATCGATCCGTTCGGATACTATAGCGCTAAGGGAGGTGTATGCTGCGTGCGTGGGTGTTAGCGGTACTGGCGCTAAACTGATGCTGCCTGGGGCGACGCAGACCTTATCTGACCCTAAAAACGTAACTTATATCACCGCCAGGCAATTAGGGGGTTAAACCTTTATTAGGTAATAAACGGCGGGTGCCCTAAAACTATAATAAACTATAATAAACAATCTAACTAACCAGCGTCACCCGTAACAGTTATACAGTGATCACTGGTGAAAGGGTTAACTAGGGGGCAATCAGGGGGTTAAAACCTTTAGTAGGTAGTATATGGGGGTGCTATTGGTGTCACTGTGACAGGGGCTACAGGGGGGTGATCGGGGGGTGACTGGGGGGTGAAAAGTGTGCCTGCGTGTTATACTGTAAGTGTAGTGTTGGTGCAACTCACATTGATGTCTTCTCTCCTCGGCGCCGGAACGAAAAAGTCCGACTCGAGGAGAGATGACATCACTTCCTCTGCTGCTGTTTACATTACAGCAGCAGAGGAAGAATTTCATTCGTGGGGAGCGATCGCGATCGGGTGGCCACGAATGAGTGGCCTCCCCCTCAGCCTGTAATGTATCTCCACTGATGCCGACCACCTCGGGCACCGGCCCCCAGCCCGTGGCAGGCAGATCACGTACCAGGTACGTGATTTTGCCTGCCCGTGCCATTCTGCCGCAGTATATCTGCGTTAGTCGGTCAGCAAGTGGTTAAAATCACTGCTCCCGAAAAAAATTGCCGTTTTTAAAAGTTTTTTTTGCATTGATACATGTCCCCTGGGGCAGGACCCGGGTCCGCAAACCCTTTTTAGGACAATACCATGCAAATTAACCTTTAAAATGAGCACTTTTGATTTTGAACGTTCAAGTCCCATAGACGTCAATGGGGTTCTAACGTTCGTGCAAATTTTCGGTCCGTTTGCAGGTTCTGGTGCGAACCGAACTGGGGTGTGTTCGGCTCATCCCTAGTGCCACGATCTACGTTGTAATAATCTTGTACTGTCTTGTCCCAGCCCACCCTTTGAGGTGTCATATTATCTATCATATTGGAGTCATAATTCCTATGAGAGGTGTTGGAATAGGGGTAATAACCACCTCTCTGCAGTCCTCTATGGGAATTTCCCTAGGTCCTCCCCTATAGTTACCTCTGTGATTATTCTGATAATAGTTGTAACTGCCTCTAGGTAGACCATTCCTTTGTCCTTATGGGTGCCAAATAATATGGACACAGATAAATGCATGAATTAGTTTGGCATGAGCACTTTAAACACAGTTCACTTTATTTCTATATTGATTATTGTATGTTGATGCAATTTTTTTATAGATTTATGTAAATTACAGATTGTCACTGCAATTATCGCACAGGGTTGCAAATTTCTCTATTGCATATGAATGCTACATGTGTGTATATAGAGGTGTGTATGCTACACAAGTTGTCATTGGGCGGATCGCATAGGATTGCAATTTTTATTGTTCATGATCGCAACCTATAATTGCATAAGATTACATTATTATATTCACTAGATTTTTTTATATAGGAATAGAATAGGGATGAGCCGAACACCCCCCTGTTCGGTTCGCACCAGAACATGCGAACAGGCAAAAAATGTGTTCGAACACGCGAACACCATTAAAGTCTACGGGACTCTGTTGGGGACCTGGGTCCTGCCCCAGGGGACATGGATCAATGCAATAAAAGTTTTAAAAATAGCCGTTTTTTCGGGAGCAGTGATTTTAATAATGCAGAAAGTGAAACAATAAAAGTGTAATACTCGTACCTGGGGGGTGTCTATAGTATGCCTGTAAAGGGGCGCATGTTTCCCGTGTTTAGAACAGTCTGACAACAAAATGACATTTCAAAGGAAAAAAAGTCATTTAAAACTACTCGCGGCTATTAATGAATTGTCGGCCCGACAATACACATAAAAGTTCATTGATAAAAACGGCATGGGATTTCCCCACAGGGGAACCCCGAACCAAAATTTAAAAAAAAATGGCGTGGGGGTCCCCCTAAATTCCATACCAGGCCCTTCAGGTCTGGTATGGATATTAAGAGGAACCCCGCACCAAAACTTAAAAAAAAAAATGGAGTGGGGGTCCCCCTCAAAATCCATACCAGCCCCTTCATGTCTGGTATGGATTTTAAGGGGAACCCCGCACCAAAATTTTTAAAAAAATGGCGTGGGGTCCCCCCAAAAATCCATATCAGACCCTTATCTGAGCACGCAACCTGGCAGGCCGCAGGAAAAGAGGGGGGGACGAGAGAGTGCCCCCCCTCCTGAACCGTACCAGGCCACATGCCCTCAACATTGGGAGGGTGCTTTGGGGTCCCCCCCAAAGCACCTTGTCCCCATGTTGATGAGGACAAGGGCCTCATCCCCACAACCCTTGCCCGGTGGTTGTGGGGGTCTGCGGGCAGGGGGCTTATTGGAATCTGGAAGCCCCCTTTAACAAGGGGACCCCCAGATCCCGGCCCCCCCCCTGTGTGAAATGGTAAGGGGGTACTTTTGTACCTCTACTATTTCACAAAAAAAGTTTCAAAAATGTTAAAAATGACAAGAGACAGTTTTTGACAATTCCTTTATTTAAATGCTTCTTCTTTCCATCTTCTTTCTTCTAACTTCTTTCTTCTATCTTCCTTCGGTTTCTTCCTCCATCTTCTTCTTCTGGTTCTTCGTCCGATCCTCTGCTTCTTGCTCCTGTGTTCTCGTCCAGCATCTTCCTCCATGGCGTCTTCTTCCCTTCTTCGTTCTCGGGCCGCTCCGCATACATGATGGGAGGCTCCCACTGTGTGACGCTTCTCGTCTTCTGACGGTTATTAAATAACGGAGGGCGGGGCCACCCGGTGACCCCACCCCCCTCTGACACACGGGGACTTCCCTGTGGCTTTCCCAGAGTGGGCGGGATCACCCGTTACCATCACCGGGTGGCCCTGCCCTCCATTATTTAAGAACCGTCAGAAGACGAGAAGCGTCACACAGCGGCCATTTTTAAAACTTTTTTTGCATTGATCCATGTCCCCTGGGGCAGGACCCAGGTCCCCAAACTCTTTTTATGACAATACCGTGCATATAAGCCTATAAAATTAGCACTTTTGATTTCTCCCATAGACTTTTAAAGGGTGTTCCGCAGCTTTCGAATTTGCCGCGAACACCCCAAATTGTTTGCTGTTCGGTGAACTTGCAAACTTGTAAACAGCCGATGTTTGACTCAAACTTGAAGCTCATCCCTAGAATAGAATATCCCACCACCACTACTTAACTGCAGCCAGTAATATTATGGTTTAGTAGGGTTACCGCATGATTATATTTGGATAGCGCAGCATTATATTGGTATAAAACTGTTGCTTCTTATCTGGCACTGAAGGTCATCATAGACTGAAACCTCTGTGTCTAAAAAATAAAACAAGCAAGAGCATTACACATTCTCAAAGTAATAGTCTCTCTCTCTCTCTCTCTCTCTCTCTCCCTCTCTCTCTCTCTCTCTCTCTCTCTCTCTCTCTCTCTCTCTCTCTCTCTCTCTCTCTCTCTCTCTCTGTGTGTGTGTGTATGTATATATATATATATATATATATATATATATATATATATATATATATAAACTCAGCATTATCAGACCCCTATAATTTTACTAATTTCCCTCCTCTTGACCCCTATGGAGGGGTCACTACCATATCTTCCCTACCTAGTATGATACCAGATGGTCTACATTACTACTTCACATCTAAGTGGAGTAAAACTCTTCTTATGCCCCATACACACAAGTGGACTTTCCGTCTGAAAAATCTTGGATGGTTTTTTCAATGGAATTCTGCTCAAGCTTGGCTTGCATACACACGGTCACACAAAAGTTCTCTGAACTTTCAACTGTCAAGAACACGATGACGTACAACACTACGAAAAGCCGAGAAAATTAAGTTCCTTCTGAGCATGCGTCAAATTGTTTCCGAGCATGCATGCTTTTTTGCGCATCGGAATTGCATACAGACGAATGGAATTTCCGATAGGAACTTTTTCCGATGGAAAAATAGAGGACCTGCTCTCAATCTTTTGCTGGCAGAAATTATGCATTTTCTTAATCAGTTCTTTTACTTTCAGTATTTGTTCTCTTCTTTTCCTTCAATCTTTTATGGGCTTCTTCTTCTTCCTTTGCAAAATCAGTAGCTAAGGTCATGATTGCTTCCATTGGTGTTTTAATGGTCTTTCTGGCAGTATATGCCTTGAGCGTCAGGATGGCTACTTCCTTTGGGAGGATGACTGCTTTAAAAAGTTCTTGAACATATTTCCAATTTTGAATTGGTTCTCCTGCAGCAGTTGTGAATCTTCTGTTTGATCCTTTGCGGTCTCACAGGCTCTTGTGAGTGACCTCTTTGGAAACCTGCGCTGAAAGTGATGAAGAGAGTAGTTGGGTCTCAGTCACTTCCTTCAATGTTGTCACCGCATATGCCATTCTTGGGACTCCATCTTGTACAGGCGTGAACCGTCTACAAACAGGATCAAATCAGAATTTTCAAGAGGAGTGCCCTTTACTGGGGAGATTTGCTGCATTTCTTCTTCCATAAGTTTTAAGCAGATGTGGTCATCCTCTTCTTCGAGGTCTTCTCTCTCTAGGAAAACACTGGCAGGATTGATTGTAGTACATCTTTTCACTTCTATTTCTCCCAATTCAAGCAGGATTGCTTCATACTTGCTCAGCCTTGTTTTGTCCTTGCTCTTTTCAAGATTTCATTTGCATATTTCTTCATAACATCCATTCTAAAGCATATCTTTCCTTTTATAAGGCACCACTGGCACAGGTTGCAGCTGCAGTTTTCTTTTTGTGTTCTTGCAATAACATGGATCTTGGTGCATCCACCAACCTGATCTTATTTATACACAGATTAAAAGGGTTTGCAGTCAACAGGGCAGGATGAGGAGATTTCACACCATTTAAGAATGCAGGATATACAGAAAACATGACAACAATCTTCTGGAAAACCAACCTCCAGCCAAAGACTGTTCAGACAAATTGGACACTTCTCAGTTGAACTTAATGCTTAAGCACTGGCACCAGTCCCATGTTTGCCTTCGTCACCATCTTTTTCTTCATGTTGCTGGTCTCTGGCATCAGATAAGCATAAACGTTTGCTCCTCATCTTTCCCACTAAACCTATTAATGTTATTTATCTCAGCAGGGTCATAAAATGGATGCAACCATAAAATCACTTGGCAAAGCCCATTCAAATCCTTGTTTCCTTATTATGGCAGTAAAGTTACTACGATCAGTCACACCCACAGACTCTTTCATGTTTCCTATCTACTTCTTTAAATCATCCTTCTGATTTCTTTCTTCTACAAACACACAATGTTACACAGGAATGTGAGGGGGAGGGGCACCTCACTCCTTTCTTACACAGAAATACAAAGGTGGGAGGTGAGGAATCTGCAAAAAACGAGCAGGCTTCTCATATCCCCATTGAATTCTCACACTTATTTTTTTCAACTCAGCCATACTTAGCTATCTTTCTGCTTCTCAAACATTTCTTAAACATTTAGCACTTGCATTGCCTGGTCTAATCCCTTTTGCTAGACCCATCAGTGATATGCGTTAGAAGAACTTTGACAGGCTCATAACTAGTTCAAATTCCATCATGTTGCATACTTTCAAAAATCCAGTATTGTACACATTTAATCCCCTTATCCAACTCTGTCAACCTGCCATAAAAATTAACATACACAGAAACTCAAGTTGATCATAACTCCTGCTGGTAATGGATCTGCTCTCATTTGGTCCAGCCTATAATAGTCTTGGTGTCATTTCTTAGCCACTGGACTTCTTGTGCCACTTTTACCTCTCCTGTCTTGAAAGGTCTATGAGGGTGCCGTGCTCTTAATCTAGAGTCCTCACTCTGAATCTCTGCTACAATTTGTGGGTCATCACCCAAAAAATTTTCTCCCAGGCTACACACAGTGGCTGTCAAATGGCACTTTATTACACTTGGCCACACAGGCCTGTACACTTGCCACATAGGCATTACTCACCACACAGGCTCACTACTACAGTCCTCTGGTCAGACCTTCTCACAAGTCTCATAAATCTATTGACACCCCAAGCATAGAAACAAAACATAAACAATGATAATTATTATCAGCTATTATTAGTTCTGCAACAGGAAAAGTAAAGGAGTTATTTGGGTCAAACTGTGTAACATCAACATTACTCTAGTTTACACTCAATTTTACCTTAATCTCACCATCTCATCAACAGCATAAGACTCTTTCAGTCAATGGATCCCAGACACAGACTAATTAGCAGAATAATTAAGAATAACAGTTTCTTACCGTGGCCACTTGTCTGCTCAACATGAGTTTTGTGTCTCTCTGGCGGGGAGCCCACTGGATCCGAGTTACAGGCACCATTCTGTTAAATCAGGTTAGGGAGTCTCCAAACAAATGAATAAATATATGAGTGAGTTCACGCAAAGCAACAAAAGTAACTAAAAGTGCTAATAAATATATTAATAAAGTGACCTTGATAAATCAATATACACCAGTGAAAAGGTGAATTCCCAAAAATTAATTTATCATGATGCTGGAGAAAATATAATGACATAAAAAGTGCAATACCCTACTAATGGTAAATGTAGGGAAAAATAATAACACCAAATAAATAGTAGATCTTCAGTGTGTATAAAACATCTTCAATGCTCTTAAAACAGTCCGTGGATGTTAAATTAAACAAAAATGGGAATGAGATGACCGTGCTGACTCTTCACAAACCCATGTTCACATTGCCCTTACCTTCAGGGGCTTAAAATAAACCCTTGTAGATCATGCTGCGTATTAGTAGAAAAGGATGTTCCAATTCCTGCCGAGTGATGATAGCTGACTCAGGATGGTTGGTTGTCAGTGCTGGCTCCGCAATGTATTAAACTCCAGATCCTAGAACTCTTGCCAAGAGAACAGAAGAAAGAACAATGGGACCTCCCATGGTGTAGTATAAAAAGACTTTGATTTATTTAAATGAAAAAATAAAAATGAAAGTAGACAGTGCACTCTGCATATAGTGCCTGTGATACTACAGTGTGTGGCGATACAACGCCGTCACCGAGTACGAGACTTCCGGTGCACAGTGTCAGCAGAGGGGGTTGGAAAGTGTTTGGCTGCTGTGCCTGTCAATAGGTTACGCTTCCGGTTCCTACGCGTTACGTCACGTGACCTCGTGACTTCCTCAGGGAGATTCCCTGAGATTTCCTGAGGAAGTCACGAGGTCACGAGGTGAAGAGTCAGCACGGTCATCTCATTCCCATTTTTGTTTAATTTAACATCCACGGACTGTTTTAAGAGCACTGAAGATGTTTTATACACACTGAAGATCTACTATTTATTTGGTGTTATTATTTTTCCCTACATTTACCATTAGTAGGGTATTGCACTTTTTATGTCATCATATTTTCTCCAGCATCATGATAAATTAATTTTTGGGAATTCACCTTTTCACTGGTGTATATTGATTTATCAAGGTCACTTTATTAATCTATTTATTAGCACTTTTAGTTACTTTTGTTGTTTTGCGCAAAATCACTCATTTATTTATTCATTTACTTTGTGGTGGTTATGTGTACACTAGGGATGAGCTTCATGTTCGAGTCGAACCCATGTTCGACTCGAACATCGTCAGTTCACCCATTCGCCGAATTGCGAACGATATGGGCCGTTCGCGCCAAATTCGTGTGGCGCGTCACGGCCCATAATTCACTGCGGCATTTGTGTAGTGTGTGTTCCGGCGTTCATAGATGATTTGAGTTAGATAGATTAGGCAGAACAGTCAGTCAGTTAGCTGCACTTACAGTGTATTGTGTATGTATATGCATCCCAGATCCCAGGTGTTGTATATATATATATATATATATATATATATATATATACACTGTATTCAGTTTAGCTAGATCCGTTCCTGTTATCTTCTTACTGACAGGCAGGCTTGTCTTGTTACAGTATTTACAGCTACCTGAAGAAAATTTGCTGGTGTTCTTTTGATCCTATTAGTACCACAGTCAGGCAGCTAGACTATTTACAGTTAGTGCAGTGCGTCCTGCTCACAGTGTTCAGCTAAAGCTACAAGTTAGTGTGGTGCGTCCACCTCACAGTGTTCAGCTAAACCTACAAGTTAGTGCGGTGCGTCCTGCTCACAGTGTTCAGCTAAAACTACAAGTTAGTGCGGTGCGTCCACCTCACAGTGTTCAGCTAAACCTAGAAGTTAGTGCGGTGCGTCCTGCTCACAGTGTTCAGCTAAAACTACAAGTTAGTGCGGTGCGTCCACCTCACAGTGTTCAGCTAAACCTAGAAGTTAGTGCGGTGCGTCCTGCTCACAGTGTTCAGCTAAAACTACAAGTTAGTGCGGTGCGTCCACCTCACAGTGTTCAGCTAAACCTAGAAGTTAGTGCGGTGCGTCCTGCTCACAGTGTTCATCTAAAGCTACAAGTTCGTGCAGTGCGTCCTGCTCACAGTGTTCAGCTAGATCCGTTCCTGTTATCTTCTTACTGACAGGCAGGCTTGTCTTGTTACAGTATTTACAGCTACCTGAAGAAAATTGCTGGTGTTCTTTTGATCCTATTAGTACCACAGTCAGGCAGCTAGACTATTTACAGTTAGTGCAGTGCGTCCTGCTCACAGTGTTCAGCTAAAACTACAAGTTAGTGTGGTGCGTCCACCTCACAGTGTATTTAGCTAAACCTACAAGTTAGTGCGGTGCGTCCTGCTCACAGTGTTCAGCTAGATCCGTTCCTGTTATCTTCTTTTTTTTTTTATAATCTTTATTTTAGTTATCAAAGGACAAAAAAAAACAGAGAACAAGACATGTCCAACAGGTTACAATAGGATAAAGTCAATGACCCACAAAGGTCTGGCATGTTCAGTTTGATCATTGAACAAAGATAATAAGAAAGCAAAAATAATAAGAAAAAACAAGAGCAGGAAGAGACACCATGGAAAATAGAACACGTCTAGCGATCGTTGGGTGGGATTGACTGAGACAAATTCC
Organism: Aquarana catesbeiana; assembly: GCF_042186555.1. NCBI lineage: Eukaryota > Metazoa > Chordata > Amphibia > Anura > Ranidae > Aquarana > Aquarana catesbeiana. Next base: position 118,617,528 of record NC_133334.1, read on the forward strand.
CTTCAGCTAGTTGATTACCAACAGCGATCAGGTAGCAAATGTATGGGTGTATTTATTGGATGGGTGGGGGATACGGCACGTTTAATCCCCCCGGGGAGCAGCTCCCTTATCAGGGATGACCCAGGGAGGATCACCTATAGTGAAACATTAAAGGTTAGGTCCCCTTCCTGCGGCCGGGTCGGAGAGAGGGGGGCCATAGAGCCTCCTACTAACCTCACTCCTCCCCCCACACATTCTGGGGTACCCGGGAGCCACCCCACCCATCCAAGCGAACCTATAAGTAGCTCCTTGAAAATAGGAGGCTTATCCCATGGTTGCTGTATCATTAAGTGTTTACAACCATCAATCTCACACCAGCTTACCACTTAAACTATAAATCATTGAGGTATAGCATATAAGTTGCTTACATTTGCCTTACAATAGACGTTGAAACAATGGGGGATAGTGAAGAGAGAGGAGGGAAGGTGGGGGGGGGAACAGGGGAGGGGAGTAATCCAGACGTACCTGTTTTCCAGAAAGTGGATGCAGCCCATTCGCCTCCAAGCACACCGCCTCTGGCAAGAGAAGGGAAGCTATATGTTTAGAAGGGTGAACCCCCTTCGTCTAGGGTCTAGACTGCCTTCGAGCGCGTAGGGTTGGGTCTGCTAATTCTAATAGAGCAATATCTAGACTGGAGGGTATGTCTCTAGGGTCTGTGGTGTATTCAGACCAGGGTGCCCAAATGCCGAGAAACCGTGCTCGGGACCCTCTACATGTCGCTAGCCATTCCTCAGCCTCTCGGACTGCACTCACCCCTTTGATCCAGTCTTCTCTTGTGGGGACTTTGGATTGCTTCCAGTAGATTGGGAGCAGCCGCCTTGCCACATTCAAAAGGTGAGGCAGTATATTTTTTTTATATTGTTTGAGTGAGATCGGGGGAACATGTAAGAGGAAGTGCATCGGAGAGAGAGGAACCTCTGTACCTGTTATTACTTTTATCTGGTCTTTTATATCAGTCCAGAAGGGTACTATTTTAGGACAGTTCCACCATATGTGGGTGAGCGTTCCTTTATGTCCGCAGCCCCGCCAGCAGAGATCCGACCTGGTTGGATAAATGCGGGCTAGGTCTTCTGGTACCCGGTACCAGCGGGACATTATCTTAAAGTTTGTTTCTTGTACTTTGGAGTCTATGGAGGACGAATGTGTAAGGTAGTATAAATGAGACAGTTGTACGTCAGTGAATTCGGTCCCCAAGTCTCGTTCCCATTTTCTAATGTAAGTAGTTTTGTGTAGCTGGGCGGCCGAACCTAGTAGCTTGTATAGTTCTGACACCATATGGGTAACGGGTTCTTCCTGCACAAAAAGTTGCTCAAACGGGGTCAGGGATAGAGGATCTCTAATTGTGTGACCGTGTCTCTCGAAAAAATGATGTAATTGTCTGTACCTCCAAAAATTCATTGGTGAGCCTTGATTTTTAGCCTGTAAGGCTTCGAAGCTCAAGAGTTTACCCTCTTTCATAAATTTGCCACAACTGGCGTCTCCATCCGCCACCAGGGGTTCAAAGAAGGCCATTTGTTCACCTGGGGGGAACCATAGGAATCCACCTAAAGGAGCAAGTGGGGACACAGGGGGTGCAATTTTAAGGAGTGGATTCATCCGATCCCAGACTGAAAGCACCTGTGCCGTCAGCGGGGAAGTTGTTTCAGACAGCCCTCTGTGCTCCTTCGGCAACCATGGGGCAAAGGATAAATTCCTGCCTGCCAGGCATTTTTCAAGGGAAACCCATAGTTTTGAGTGGGTGTGGAAACGCCAGTTGAGTATCCTCTGGAGGACAATTGCTCTGTAGTACTGTCTTATGTCGGGAAGCCCTAAACCACCTTCAGATTTTGGGCGTCTAAGTATCTTTAGGGCCAATCTAGGTTTCCGTGCATGCCATATGAACTCAGATAGCATGCTGGTCATCTTGTCGAAAAAAAGTCTAGGTAGGGGTATCGGTAGCATCTGCAGAAAAAAGAGTATACGGGGTAGTACGTTAATTTTTATTATATTCACCCGTCCCAACCATGTAAAGGCAGTTCGTGTCCAGTTTGATAGGTCTTTCTTTATCGCCATGATCAGCGGGGGGAAGTTAGTCGCATACAGGGTATCGAATCTATTTGTTAGTTGTATCCCTAAGTAACGCAGGGATGAGTCTGTCCAGGTAAAGGGGAATGCAGCTCGCAGGGATGTGGATAGGTGAGAAGGCAAATAAATGGGCAGGATTTCTGATTTTGAGTAGTTTATCTTAAAGTTGGAAAGAGATCCGAAATGCTTAAGTTCCTTCATCAGGTTAGGTAGTGAAATCAGGGGGTCCGAGAGATGGAATAAAATATCATCGGCATAAGCCGAGAGCTTATGTTCAGTGTTACCTACTTGCAAGCCTTTAATGTCTCTACTATTTCGCACAGTGCGAAGCAATGGCTCCAGCACCAGGGCGAACAGCAGGGGCGAGAGGGGGCACCCCTGTCTCGTGCCATTCCCGATTGGGAAGCTGGGTGAGAGCGTTCCGTTTACCTTCACCTGTGCACAAGGTGTAGAATATAAAGCCATGATCGAGGATATCATCCTCGGCCCAAGCCCTAGGGACCTGATTACTGCCTCTAGGTATGACCAGTCGACACGGTCAAACGCCTTTTCTGCGTCTGTCGAAAGTATGATATAGGGTTGGGGGTCAGAGCGGGTACGGGCCCAGTGTATTAGTTGAATTGCCCTGAGGGAGTTGTCCCGTGCCTCCCTACCTACGATGAAACCTGTTTGGTCGGGGTGGATAATTCCAGGCAGGAGGTGTTTAAGTCTATTGGCTAAGATCTTTGCCAGAATTTTAATGTCCAAATTGAGAAGGGAAATGGGGCGGTAACTTTGGGGGACAGTGGGGTCCTTGCCCTCTTTCGGGATCACAGTAATGTGAGCCAACAGGGCTTCTGATGGGATGGCCCTGCCTCCTGCTATGGAGTTGAAGTACTTGCACATAGGAGCTACTAGCTGTGGGAAGAAGGTTTTGTAATAAGCCTTAGTAAAACCATCTGGGCCCGGGCTTTTCCCATTGGGCAAGGACACCACTGTTGCTCCCAGTTCGATCGGAGTGATCGGCGATTCTAAATCGGAGCATTGTTCCTCCGTAAGGGACGGAACGCCTGCCGATGCTAGATATTCCTGTATTGCTTTCCTTTTAGTGTCACGGGAGTCAATTGGAAGCTCGGGGTTTATATTATACAAATTAGTGTAGTAATCTCTGAAGCCTGCAGCAATCTTAGAAGACTGCACTAGCAAGTTCCCTGTGGGTGAATGTAACTTCGGTATGTATGTCTGCGCTTGTTTTTTTCTGAGTGCTCTAGCGAGCATGCGACCACACTTGTTCCCTTGTTCATAAAATTTGTGGGACATGTATCTAAATTGTTTACGGGATTGGCGATCTAAGAGACGCAGGAACAACTCCCTCAGCTCAGTAAGTTTCCTCAATGCCTCAGCACCCCCTGAAGCTTTATGCTGGAGTTCAGCCTTTTGGAGAGCTGAATGTACTCTCTGGAAGTCTGCTCGAAGCATTTTCTTAAGTTTAGCCCCTTTAGAAATCAGTTCCCCTCTGACCACTGCCTTATGGGCTTCCCAAACCACTCCCTCTCCAGTGTCGTCTGCGAGATTTTCTTTAAAATAGTGGGTTAATGTGCTAGAAATCTCTTCTACTACTACCTCATCGTCCAGTAAATTTTCGTTTAGTCTCCATGTCCAGGCCCTTTGAGAACCAAAGGGTAGTGTAATGCCAATTGTGATTGGTGCGTGGTCAGAGATGGTGATATTGCCGATGGACGCCGTTTGCAAAAGTTCTAGGGCGTTTGGGTCTACGTAAATATGATCTATTCGTGTGTACACATCGTGTACCTTGGAGTAGTAGCTAAAGTCTCTATCTGTTGGGTGCAACGTTCTCCAGCTATCCGTCAGTCGGTGAGATTGGAGTGTCTTACGGAAGTGCTTAAGAAAAGTATATGAGTGTGGGGGTCTCGCGTGGGATGTATCTATCAAGGGGTCTGGACTGATGTTAAAGTCTCTCCCTACAATCAAGAGGCCATCTTTAAATTCTGCCAATTGATCCAGAGTCGTGTCAATAAAAGTGAGCTGGTTGGCGTTGGGGGCGTAGATCGTCGCAAACGTGTAGGTGAGATCTGCAATTTTGCCTTTCAAAAATACGTATCTACCCAAAGGGTCGGTTTTATAGTCAGTGGGCTGAAAGGGGCATGATTTGTGTATGGCAATGGCTGTACCTCTAGACTTGGACACTGGGGAGTTGCTCAGGAACCACTGATTGAATAGGTGAGTAGGTAATTTGGGGAGCGACTGGGGTGTGAAGTGGGTCTCTTGTAAAAAGACCACCTGAGTCTTCAATCGTTTTAACTCCCCCCATAGTTTGTTGCGTTTGAACGGGGAGCAAAGACCCCGGACATTATATGAGCTTACCTGTAGAGTAGCCATATGTAGGTCTGAGAATGGACGTACCAGTCTGGTAGGCGGTGTGCTTGGTGCAAAAGTCGATGCGACGGATCACTCCTGGGAAGGGGAGAGAGGGAAGAGAGGGAGGAAAGGCGGGGAGAGGTGGAGAAGAAAGACAAAGATATGAGAAACCAGAGATAAACACATAACGAACAACATATCCAAAGCCACTCGGACTTGTATAACATCTGAGGGTCATGCTCTTAATCCCGTCCCCTATAGGGGGGGGGATCAGACCACGAACCCTGGGTCCCAAAAGGGGAATAAAACCTAGGGAAAAAAAAAGAGAAACCACGAAGGTTGGCCTATGTGGGGGAACGTGAGCCAACAAGGGGGAAGGCGAGAGGGCACCACCACGTCCGTATACCGCACCTAATGGTGTGCAGTATGGGGAGGAAATTCAGATGAATTAAATTGGGTAATGTCTCCAGTTAAGTGAGCTTAAGCAATGTCCAGGGCAAATAATGAGCGTGTTCCTAGCATGTATCGGTTATATCTAGCTAGGTAGTTGTATCTAACCGGAGTTAGAGGCTTAAAAGTGATAGGGCGGGACTGGGTCAAAAGCGTCTCGGGTACTCAAGTAGTATCGAGTTTGGGAGGCCAGAAGGTATTTCAGGGGAGAGTGAAAAAACAGGGCCAACATGGTGGGACAGGCCAAGGCAGGCCATCAGTCTCTCAGAGTTGCTGGGCCTGGTGAGGAGTCAGGCGTTTGACGTCGCCGGTCTCTTCTGCGGTTCCTGCGAGGGGCCGGAATCCATGGTTGGGAAAGTGGAAGCTTGAGTGCCGGAAAGTCCGAGGCGCCGCGCCAATCTGGAAAGTCCACAGGATCCAATCCCAGTGAGGACAGAAAGAACGGCAAGTCGTCTTTGTTGCGTAAGGTAACAGTTTTGCCTTCCTTGGTCACCTGAAGGAAGAACGGGAAGCCCCAACGGTATGACAGGCCTGCATCTTGTATGGCTTCTAGCAGTGGACGAAGTGCCCTTCGTTGCATTAGAGTACGTCTGGAAATGTCCTGATAGAATGCAAGCTGGGCACCATCAAAGTCGAAATAGGGCTTGCCTCGCATTTTCTGCATTATGCGATCTTTTAATGTGTATTTGTGTAGCTTACATATAACATCTCTGGGATTATTCATGTCTTGGGAAGGGGGCCTAAGGGCCCTATGCGCCCAGTCTATCTCGATAGCAACTGTGTTTGGGAGCCTCAGTATTTCTCTGAAGATACCCTCCAGGGTTGGTATAATATCTTTGGCTCCGGTCGCCTCAGGCAGGCCTCTGATCCTGATGTTAGCCCTGCGGCTGCGATTTTCCATATCATCTAATTGGCAGAGCAAGGCCTCAATCTGATGATCTTGTGTGGTGCACTTGTCTTGCAGCATGGTAATAACAGGGAGAGTGTCATCAAATCTTTGTTCCAAAGTTTCTAGTCTGCCCCCCAGGTGAGAGGTGTCTGCCTTCAGTTGTGCTATGTCCTCCTTGAGGGCCTTCTCTACCCTGTCAGCAAACCTTTCTAGGTCATCCTTAGTGGGGAGAGACCAAATATGGCGTCTGATTTCCATGTCTTCCAGGGGGTCTGGGGCTTCAGGGCCTCTGTCCATGGACGCGGCAGAGCTTGGGGAATGAGGGGGGAGCGAATCACTCACCGATCCCGGAGAGGGTATAGGGGATCCGGTGGTCTGCGGTGGCTGAGCAGCAGCAGTCTGCGCCTTGCTCGATTTCAGGGCCTTCCCGGTCGGCGCCATCTTTGCAGCCTCGCGGCTCTGTACCCGGGTCCCGGACAGGAACGAATCCAGTTGACCCTGCCTGGATCGGTCACTCCGCTGTGGGTATGAGGATGTCCGGTGCCTCTGGGACATGTCAGGAGTTGGCTGGCTGTGATATTTCCTGGAATGGCTGTGATCAGGTGCGGCAGCGGGACGGAGCTGCAGCGATGCACGTCCTCACTCCTCCATTGCCAGGACACGCCCCTCCTGTTATCTTCTTACTGACAGGCAGACTTGTCTTGTTACAGTATTTACAGCTACCTGAAGAAAATTGCTGGTGTTCTTTTGATCCTATTAGTACCACAGTCAGGAAGCTAGACTATTTACAGTTAGTGCAGTGCATCCTGCTCACAGTGTTCAGCTAAAACTACAAGTTAGTGTGGTGCATCCACCTCACAGTGTATTTAGCTAAACCTACAAGTTAGTGCGGTGTGTCCTGCTCACAGTGTTCAGCTAGATCCGTTCCTGTTATCTTCTTACTGACAGGCAGGCTTGTCTTGTTACAGTATTTACAGCTACCTGAAGAAAATTGCTGGTGTTCTTTTGATCCTATTAGTACCACAGTCAGGCAGCTTGACTATTTACAGTTAGTGCAGTGCGTCCTGCTCACAGTGTTCAGCTAAAACTACAAGTTAGTGGGGTACGTCCACCTCACAGTGTTCAGCTAAACCTAGAAGTTAGTGCGGTGCGTCCTGCTCACAGTGTTCAGCAAAAACTACAAGTTAGTGCTGTGCGTCCTGCTCACAGTGTTCAGCTAAACCTACAAGTTAGTGTAGTGAGACCTCTGCACAGTGTTCATCTAAAGCTACAAGTTAGTGCAGTGCGTCCTGCTCACAGTGTTCAGCTAGATCCGTTCCTGTTATCTTCTTACTGACAGGCAGGCTTGTCTTGTTACAGTATTTACAGCTACCTGAAGAAAATTGCTGGTGTTCTTTTGATCCTATTAGTACCACAGTCAGGCAGCTAGACTATTTAAAGTTAGTGCAGTGCGTCCTGCTCACAACAGTGTTCAGCTAAAACTACAAGTTAGTGGGGTACGTCCACCTCACAGTGTTCAGCTAAACCTACAAGTTAGTGTGGTGCGTCCTGCTCACGGTGTTCAGCTAAACCTACAAATTAGTGCGGTGCGTCCTGCTCACAGTGTTCAGCTAAAACTACAAGTTAGTGCGGTGCGTCCACCTCACAGTGTTCAGCTAAACCTAGAAGTTAGTGCGGTGCGTCCTGCTCACAGTGTTCAGCTAAAACTACAAGTTAGCATAGTGAGACCTCTGCACAGTGTTCATCTAAAGCTACAAGTTCGTGCAGTGCGTCCTGCTCACAGTGTTCAGCTAGATCCGTTCCTGTTATCTTCTTACTGACAGGCAGGCTTGTCTTGTTACAGTATTTACAGCTACCTGAAGAAAATTGCTGGTGTTCTTTTGATCCTATTAGTACCACAGTCAGGCAGCTAGACTATTTATTGTTAGTGCAGTGCGTCCTGCTCACAGTGTTCAGCTAAAACTACAAGTTAGTGGGGTACGTCCACCTCACAGTGTTCAGCTAAACCTACAAGTTAGTGGGGTGCGTCCTGCTCACAGTGTTCAGCTAAACCTAGAAGTTAGTGCGGTGCGTCCTGCTCACAGTGTTCAGCTAAACCTACAAGTTAGTGCTGTGCGTCCTGCTCACAGTGTTCAGCTAAACTTACAAGTTAGTGTAGTGAGACCTCTGCACAGTGTTCATCTAAAGCTACAAGTTAGTGCAGTGCGTCCTGCTCACAGTGTTCAGCTAGATCCGTTCCTGTTATCTTCTTACTGACAGGCAGGCTTGTCTTGTTACAGTATTTACAGCTACCTGAAGAAAATTGCTGGTGTTCTTTTGATCCTATTACTACCACAGTCAGGCAGCTAGACTATTTAAAGTTAGTGCAGTGCGTCCTGCTCACAGTGTTCAGCTAAACCTACAAGTTAGTGTGGTGCGTCCACCTCACAGTGTTCAGCTAAACCTACAAGTTAGTGTGGTGCATCCTGCTCACAGTGTACAGCTAAACCTACAAGTTAGTGCTGTGCGTCCTGCTCACAGTGTTCAGCTAAAACTACAAGTTAGTGTGGTGCGTCCTCCTCACAGTGTCCAGCTAGCTGCAGTATCAGTACATGTATATATATATATATAAATATATATATACATCTATATATATATATATATATATATATATATATATATATATATATATCCCAGCTTAGTGCAGCTACAGGCCATTAGTATGTCTGGTCATGGAGACGGTGCATCCTCATCAGCAAGTGGCCGTGGGACACGCTTGGCCTTTTTTTCGGCAGCTGGCCGTGTTGAGCCGCAACATGCGGAAGACTTGGTCGAGTGGATGACCAAGCCATCCTCATCCTCCTCATCCTCTCTCACCCATGCCCAGGGTACTTTGTCTGGCAAAGCAGCGGCCTCTTCCCTTGGCTCAATGCCATCAGTGACTCCTTCCCTAGCCCCACCATGTCCTCCTGAGGAGTCCCTCGAACTGTTTGACCACAGTGTTGGGTACATGCTCCAGGAGGATGCCCAGCATTTGGAAGGCTCTGATGATGATACTGAGCTCGATGAAGGCAGTAACGTGAGCACGGACAGAGGGGGTGCCCAAGAAGGACAGCAATCTGGCAGTCATGCTCCCCCTGATGCAGCATACTGCCAGGTTTGCTCCAGTGATGAGGAGGGAGGGGATGATGAGGTTACTGGCTCAAAGTGGGTGCCTGATATGAGGAGGAGGAGGAGGCGGCACATCACCAACGAGGCAGGATGCCCTCCAGGGGCCAGCCTAAGGGCAGCACCTTGACTGCATCACACCCCAAAGCTCCACATGTGCAGGGCACTGCAGTCTCTGCGCGTTATTCAAAAAGTTCTTTGGTGTGGGCCTTTTTTGAGACGAGTGCATCAGATCACACCGCTGCTATTTGCAACATATGTCTCAAGCGTATCTCGCGTGGCCAAAACATTTCCCGCTTGGGTACCACATGCTTGACCAGACATATGTTGACCTGCCATGCAGTTCATTGGCAAGCGTATCTAAAAGACCCACACCAAAGAACAAAGAGGACCTCTCCTTGCTCCTCATCAGCTGAGATCTCCAACCCCACTATACCTTCAGTCCTCTCTGAGACCTGCACTGAGAGGAATGAAGGTGTAGAATTAGGTGTGTCACAGCCAAGTACTTGTGGGCAATCTGCTTTTGGTACACCGACGTCAGATTGTACCAGGCAAATTTCCCTGCCCCAGCTGCACCGCCGAAAGAAGTTTGCTCTCAGCCATCCACATGCCCAGCGGTTGAATGCTAGCTTGGCAAAATTGCTAGCACTTCAACTGCTGCCTTTTCAGTTGGTAGACTCTGCCCCCTTCCGTGAGTTTATGGAATGTGCGGTTCCTCAGTGGCAGGTACCCAAACGCCACTTTTTCTCACGGAACGCGATTCCGGCTCTCTACCGGCATGTGGAAGGCAATGTCCATGCCTCGCTGGACAGGGCGGTCAGCGGTAAGGTGCATATTACCACTGACTCATGGTCCAGCAGGCATGGACAGGGACGTTACCTAAGTTTCACGGCGCATTGGGTGACTCTGCTGGCAGCTGGGAAGGATGCAGGACAAGGTGCAGTAGTGTTGGAGGTTGTTCCGCCACCACGCCTCCAAAATGCTAATGATTGTGACACACCTCTCTCCTCCACCCCCTCCTCTTCTTCTTCCTCCATGGCCTCTTCCTGTGCTTTGTCCTCGGAACCAGCGGTGCTCCGTAGCCGTTCAAGGGGCTACGCAAGTACGCAGGTCAAAAGATGCCATGCGGTGCTTGAGCTGGTGTGCTTGGGGGACAGGAGCCACACTGGGGCAGAGGTTCTGTCAGCTCTGCAGGGGCAGGTTCAGAGGTGGTTGACGCCACGCCAACTTAAGGCAGGAATGGTGGTTTGTGACAATGGCACCAACCTCCTCTCTGCCCTCCGACAGGGACAAATGACCCATGTGCCCTGTTTGGCTCACGTCCTTAACTTGGTGGTGCAGCGGTTCTTGGGCAGGTACCCGGGCTTACAGGATGTCCTGAGGCAGGCCAGGAAAGTCTGTGTGCATTTCCGCCGGTCATATAATGCCAGTGCTCGGCTGACGGACCTCCAAAAGGAGTTTAACCTGCCCAAGAACCGCCTAATCTGTGACATGCCCACCAGGTGGAACTCAACGTTGGCCATGCTGCAGCGGCTGCACACGCAGCAGAGGGCCATCAATGAGTACCTGTGCGACTATGGCACCAGGACAGGGTCAGGGGAGCTTGTTTTTTTTTCCCCACGCCAGTGGGCCATGATCAGGGATGCATGCACTGTCCTGTCACCATTTGAGGAGGCCACGAGGATGGTGAGCAGTGACAGTGCATGCATCAGTGACACTGTCCCCCTTGTCCACCTGTTGGAGCACACGCTGCGTGGAATAATGGACAGGGCACTTGAGGCAGAACAGAGGAAGGAAGAGGAGGACTTCCTTTGCTCTCAAGGCCCCCTTTATCCAGACAGTGTTCCTGCGTGCCCGCCGATCACACAGGAAGAGGAGGAGGAGGAGGAGGAAGAAGATTGTGTCAGTATGGAGGTGGAGCCTGGCACTCAGCATCAGCAGCAGTCTTTAAGGGATCAGTCCCAAGAAACACATGGACTTGTACGTGGCTGGGAGGAGGTGGCTGTGGACCATGTCGTCCTTAGTGACCCAGAGGAGTCCGGACCGAATGCCTCAGCAAACCTACGCTGCATGGCCTCCCTGATCCTGCAAAGCCTGCGTAAGGATCCTCGTATTCGTGGTATCAAGGAGAAGGACCAATACTGGCTGGCAATCCTCCTTGATCCACGTTACAAGGGTAAGGTTGCGGACCTTATCTTGCCATCGCAGAGGGAGCAGAGGATGAAACATCTTCGGGAGGCCTTGCAGAAAGGTCTGTGCAACGCGTTCCCAGAGACTGGGAGGTTACAAACTCCTGTTTCTGGACAACGTGTTGCTGAGGCTTCGGTCAGTCAAAGAAGGAGCGGTGGAGAAGGTGGCCATCTGACTGATGCGTTCAGACAATTTTTTGGTCCGCAGCCCCAAGGTATGATCGGTTCCAGCAACCATCGTCAGCGTCTGTTTTACATGGTGCAGGAATACCTAGGGGCAAGATCTGACTTGGACACCTTTCCCACCGAAAATCCTCTGGGTTACTGGGTCTTGAGGATCGATCACTGGCCAGAGCTTGCACCGTATGCAATTGAGCTACTGGCCTGTCCTGCATCCAGCGTTCTTTCGGAACGCACATTCAGTGCTGCTGGAGGCTTTGTAACCGATCACAGGGTGCGTCTGTCCACCGACTCGGTCAATCGACTGACCTTCATAAAAATGAATCAGTCTTGGATCACCACCAGCTACCAAGCACCTGATGCTGATGTAATCGAATAATTTTTTTTGAAATCTCAGATCCCTTCAAAGACTGCCTATGCTGATGTTGAGTGACTATCCCTGAGTAATTATCCTCTTCCTCCTCAATCATCATGCTGATAGCTTGGAGGAACATTTTTAGTTCTGGGCGCCACCACCATTGCCTAAGGCCCAATTTTTCAGCCCATGTTTAACAGGGGCGTGTAATTACAATTTTTGATGCAATACTTTGCAGCAGGGCTCGTTTCTGCGTTACAACTAGAGTATCTGTGAGGGGTTGCAGTGTTGTGGCACCAGCACCAGTGCCTAAGGCCCAATTTTTCAGCCCCTGTTTAACAGGGGCATGTAATTACAATTTTTGATGCAATACTTTGCAGCAGGGCTCATTTCTGCGTTCCAACTAGAGTATCTGTGAGAGGTTGCAGTGTTATGGCACCAGTGCCTAAGGCCCAATTTTTCAGCCCCTGTTTAAGCGGGGCCTGTAATTACAATTTTTGATGCAATGCTTTGCAGCAGGGCTCATTTCTGCGTTCCAACTAGAGTATCTGTGAGGGGTTGCAGTGTTGTGGCACCAGCACCAGTGCCTAAGGCCTAATTTTTCAGCCCCTGTTCAACAGGGGCATGTAATTGCAATTCTTGATCTAATATTTCACAGCAGGGCCCATTTCTGCACCCACCAAGAGCGAGTGAGGACTTACAGTGTTGTGGCACCACCACCACCAAAGGCCCAATTTTTCTGCCCTTGTTCAGCAGGGGCATGTAATTACAATTCTTGATCTAATATTTCACAGCAGGGCCCTGTGAGGGCTTACAGTCTTGTGGCCACAACAACACCTAAGGCCCAAATTTCTGCTGAGTATATAGGGCAGGCCCCTACTTTCAAACATCTAACTTACAAACCACTCCTACTTGCAAACGGAAGGAGACAACAGGAAGTGAGATAAAATCTACCCCTAGGAAGGGAAATTCTCTCCTGTAAGAGTTAATATGGGAAAAACATTTCTCCTTTCCACTGATGCTTTCCAATCCTTGTTCCACAAAAAAACCCACATTTTCAAAAAACATTTGTCATTGGGACAAAAAGTGAGGTGAAATCTTCTGAAGAGGAGGAAAGACAGCAAAACAAATGTCACAGGGGTGATAACCCTTCCCTATGTTTTCCAAAAAGCTTAAAAAAGATTTTTTGGCTGGAGCTAAACACGTTAAAAATGTACCCGTTAAAAATTACAAACAGATTTTACTTATCAACAAACCTACAGTCCCTGTCTTGTTTGCACCGCCTGTATACTGCTGTTCAGAGTATATAGGGCCTGGTGGCCCCACACCTTTCCTTATTTTAATTTGGGTGCGGGGTTCCCCTTAATATCCATACAAGACCCAAAGGGCCTGGTAATGGTCTGGGGGATACCCATGCCGTTTGTCTCACTGATTTTCATCCATATTGCCAGGACCCGACATTACATTAAACCCGCAAGCAGTTTTAAATGAGATTTTTTCTTTAAAAATGACATTTTGTGCAGGGACTGTTCTAAACACGGGAAACGCGCCACTTTACAGGCATACTATAGACACACCCCAGGTACGATATTTAAAGGAATATTTCACTTTTTTTTTTTTTACTTTAAGCATCATTAAAATCACTGCTCTCAAAAAAACGGCCGTTTTTAAAAGTTTTTTTTGCATCGATACAAGTCCCCTGGGGTAGGACCCAGGTCCCCAAACCCTTTTTAGGACAATACCATGCAAATTAGCCTTTAAAATGAGCACTTTTGATTTCGAACGTTCGAGTCCCATAGACGTCAATGGGGTTCGTTTGTGCGAATTTTCGGTCCGTTCGCAGGTTCTGGTGCGAACCTAACCGGGGGGGTGTTCGGCTCATCCCTAGTGCACACTATATATTTTGCAGCAAAACAGTTTTGTTTTTTTACAGTACACGGCAGCCCTTGTGCCATTTGAGGTCTTGCGCAGAGGTCCTCCCACTATTATTTTCAGAGTCTCCAAACAAGACCATACGGATGAGATAGTAGATCCAAATCTTTATAAAAGAAAATTAGGTGCTTTATTCATACACTGCAGTGGCGAGACACAACACACACACCGATATCCAGCTCTACCGGGCCGAATGAAGAAGGAAGTGTCTCTGACTTACAAACATCAAGTTTAGCAACATATACTTATGAATTTGCATAAGGTCTAGGCATGTTATAGGTGTGACCGTATAGTTTAGTCCAATCAGCATTCATATCTTCTTAACAGCTAGGGAACAGTTAAGTATGTGGTTACATCATGTGACTGATAGAAAGTGAAAGAAAACATGGGCGTTGCCATGACAGTACTGGATCAGACCAGCTAGATAAGACAATCCATTTCTTGGAGAAAAAACAGAGTAAACTGTTGCTTCTTATCTGGCGGTGAAGGTCATCATAGACTTTATTTTTTAGGCTGCGTCTAAAAAATAAAACAAGCAAGTGCATTACAAATTCTTAAAGTGATAGTCTTTATATATATATATATATATATATATATATATATATATATATATATATATATATATATATATATATATATATGACTCAACATTATCAGACCCCTATAATTCTACTCACCTCCAAAACTTTCAGAATCCTCCTCCTCCCTCTTCTCTTGTGTGTTCTGTGGTGTTGCAAGAATAATAGCATAAAGCAGGTCTTGAGAGGAAAGGAAATCCTTGTTAAAGGGGGTTTTCAGATTCCGATAAGCCCCCTGCCCGCAGACCCCCCACAACCACCGGGCAAGGTTTGTGGGGATGAGGCCCTTGTCCTCATCAACATGGGGACGAGGTGCTTTGGGGGGGACCCCAAAGCACCCTCCCAATGTTGAGTGCATGTGGCCTGGTACGGTTCAGGAGGGGGGGCGCTCTCTTGTCCCCCCCCTCTTTTCCTGTGGCCTGCCAGATTGCATGCTCAGATAAGGGTCTGGTATGGATTTTTTGGGGGACCCCATGCCATTTTTTTTTTAATTTTGGCGTGGGATTCCCCTTAATATCCACACCAGACCTGAAGGGCCTGGTATGGAATTTAGGGGGACTCCCACACCATTTTTTTTTATTTTGGTTCGGGGTTCCCCTGTGGGGAAATCCCATGCTTTTTTTTCAATGAACTTTTATGTGTATTGTCAGACCGACAATTTATTAATAGCCGCGAGTAGTTTTAAATGACTTTTTTTTCCTTTGAAATGTCATTTTGCTGTCAGACTGTTCTAAACACAGGAGACATGCGCCCCTTTACAGGCATACTATAGACACCCCCCAGGTACGAAATTTAAAGGAATATTACACTTTTATTGTATCACTTTAAGCATTATTAAAATCACTGCTCCCGAAAAAACAGCCATTTTTAAAACTTTTTTTTGCATTGATCCATGTCCCCTGGGGCAGGACCCAGGTCCCCAAACACTTTTTATGACAATAACTTGCATATAAGCCTTTAAAATTAGCACTTTTGATTATCCATGTTCGAGTCCCATAGACTTTAACGGAGTTCGTGTGTTCGAACAAATTTTTGGCCTGTTCACATGTTCTGGTGCAAACCGAACAGGGGGGTGTTTGGCTCATCCCTACACACCACCATTCCTGGCTCAAGCTGCCATGATGTGAACCAATTCTGGACCTGCTCCTGCAGAGCTGAAAGAATCTCTTTTTTGCTGTGGCTCCTGTCCCCTAGACAGACCAGCTGAAGCACTGCATAGCATCTTTTAGCCTGACACGTTGAATAGCCCCTTGAATGCTTAGGGGGTACTGGTGGTTCATAGGACAATTCAGCAGAGGAGGGCATGAAGGAGGAGGAGGAGGAAGGGATGGAGCTGACAGATCTCACATCATCACCACCAGCTGTATGGAGCCATGGCGGCACAACAAGCTCCAGCACTGAGCCCTGTCCTGCATCCTTCCTAGTAGAGTTACCCAACAGAGTTACCCAGTGTGCTGTGAATGAAATATGTCATCCCTGACCATGCTTGCTGGACCAGGTGTCAGCAGTAATATGGACCTTGCGGCTGACTGTCTTGCCAAATGATGCCAAAACATTGTCCCCCACGTGATGGTACAAAGCTGGAATGGCCTTACGTGAAAAGAAACAGCAACTTGGAACCTCCCATTGTGGTACAGAACATTCTGCAAATTCACAGAAGAGGCAGAATCCACCAGACAGAAAGGCAGGAGTTGTAAAGCCAGCAATTTGGACAAGCTGGAATTTAGACACTGGGCATGTGCGTGTCAGGTAGTGTATTTTTTTTTTTCGCTGCAGCAGCTGGGGCAGAGAAATTTGTTTCTATACTCTACAGCTGGTGGTGTGCTGCTGACAGACATGTTGCAAGAACCTGTGACACCCTTTGCTATACCAATGCAATCCCTGTCAGTGGAGGCTGCTGAGAGGTCATGAGATATAGTGGGGGTAGACATGAAAGGTGAGGAGTGAGGACGAAAAGAGTTGTGTCCCTTTTGTGTGGCTTTCAGGTGCTCTGGCCAATGGGCTGAGTGGTGGGAGGTTAAATACCTTTGCAAGCATGTGGTACTCAAATGGCTGGTGTTTTTGCCATGCTTGATCTGCTTGCAGAAGAGATTGCAAATTGCAACAGTGTGATCCGCTGCACATGTGATAAAAAAGGCCCACACAACTGAGCTGTGGGAAGTGAGCCGGGAGATAACAGCTCCACAATCTGATGTAATAGGGTTGCTGCTCTCTACTCTTCCATAATGACTGCCTCTGGAGGACATCCTGCCTCCCTGGGGTTGCTTCTCTCTCTCACTTTCCTCCTCTGCTCTGTGTCAATTTGTTGTTTATGAGTGTTCTCACCTCTCTGTAGGCTCAAGTTACTCCCTTCCTCTACCTCAGAACCAACATCAGAATCAAGTAATGCCTGTGCATCATCAATGAGCAAGTGGCTGACTCTGTGTTCAAATAATTCAGCTGACTCCTCCAAGCATGACACTTGGGCTATGGCAAGAGAAGCTGTGGACAAGGAGGCAGAATAAGATGCTCTGGCAGCTGCGGTAGACTGCTCATTATTGTCAGCTTGGGTCATAGAGGATGAGGAGAATGGTTTAGTAAGCCAGTCCACCACCACCTTCTCTGCATGCTGTGGCTGGATAGCATGGGCAACATCACTAAACAGAAACAAAAAAGAAAAAGCGTGCCCAGTCACCTTTGCCTATGGACACAGACACTGCTGGCCCCCTCATAGTGGCATGGGAACTCTGTCTCTCCTTGTCGGCCTCCCCGAAATGATTGGGGGGGCTTATTACCCACATTTAATAGAAACTGGGAAATGTGTAATTGGATGCACTTTATTGAATGAAAAGTGGTGTTTGGTGCACTTTAAATTGAGGACTAAGGCTGGCAGAAATGTAAAAACTATAAAAAAATAAAAATATAAAAAAGGGGGAACACCAGAGTTGCAGTCAGAAAAAATGTGGCTGACAATTTAAAAAAAAAGGGGCAGGCAGGGGACAAAGGAAAGGCAAAAAAACCCATGCAGCAACCAAAAAAAAAGAGTATACAGCATTGTATACCTTTTATAGTGTGGGGTTGGACTGTGAGCACTGAGCCGTGATTGGACAAAGTCATCATCACTTTGTCCAATCAGGGCTCTTGTCCAATCAGGGCTCTGACAGTGCTCTGTGCCCTAATTTGTAAAGCCTTGCACCTGATCCAATTAGGGTCCTAGAATGCACTGTGCAGTGTGCGGGGCATTTGGCGCCCCACAAATTCAGGTGTTCGTCAAACAGGCAATGTTTTGGGTCGAACTTTTACTTGGCTCGAACCGTTACCCAACTCTAGTTTGGAACCAACAGCTGTAAGAATGGAGCAAACTGTCACAACCTAATCTTCTAGCAGTTCAGTTATATAGACCACGAGTGGGTGAACTGTATGTAAACAGTAAACTATTCCAGAAAAGAAATTCACAAACTATGCAGAGGAAAAAAACATGAGGACCTAACTAATTTGCACTTACAAGCAGAGAAGCAGTCAAAAACCTTTCATAATACACAGGAATTTGCAACAGCATCATGATGTTTGGGTGCCTGTATACTCCTCCTGGAAGCGCTACCACCCTTCGCCAAGGCCAATTACTAGTTATGTAGCTGCTGTGCATACTTTCCTGCTTCAACAGTTTATAACTAACCAGTACAAGGCCTTTTTTCTGAACTTTATGATATGTGTAACACCCCCTTACCCCCTGGAGGCTATTATGGACCCCCAGAGGTAAGGTGAGTTGATATTTCACCTCAGGATTGAGGCCTAGACTTATAGTGGGGTTGTAAACAATTGGGTACCTGTCACTTTAAAAGTGCAGACTCCAAAAAAAAAATTATAACAGAAAAAATTACTGCGCTATCCCTATAGAACCCGTATAAATAATATACAGAGTATATAAAATTACACAAAGCTGCAACTAGACAATGTGAGACACCCACACTATAATACACATAGTTCAAAAAGTAGCTGCGCTAAAAAAAATTATACTTAATAAATAATGAAACAGTATATATCTCTCAGTGTGGAGGTGATGCACCCGTGATGTGGTGACAATATGTGCTATTAAGAAAAACTTATTGATACCCTATCAAGCGACAATATATGTAAAATGATGGGTACATTCAGTCCATTCCAATAAATGACGGGGAAAGGAGAAAGTTCACTGGCAGAATGTTTCCTCAAAAGTGGGTGAGACAAGAATCCATGCGGTGTGAGTGCTACAGTAATAACACCAAGAAGAACGTGATGACAGATGGGTTCCTCCACCAATGTAAATGCTTCCCCTTACCAGCTCCTTTGATCTTCTGTTACAGAGATCATACAGGCATGTGGCTATCAACCCCAGCCGCGGGTCTTGGCAAGGAAGGGTCCCACTGTATCTCTCCACCACAGGTCTTCTAGGTATTGCATGAAACACTCATCCCCCATACGAATAAACAAAAAAAGGCTCCCATAGCGTAATACGATTATCACAGTTTAATTAAGATAAAAAATACACTTACGGTTATGCTGTACAATAATCGCTTCATAAAAACACAGGCCGGCCGGCTACAATGCGCTGCCCGTCGCTTCCGGGATCAGCGTAGTAATGTGTGGTGACGTCAGCACACCGCTCCTCCCTACACCGTTTCGTCACACCTGACGTCTTCCAGGGGCACGGGCAGCGCACTGACTCACCACCTTAAGTATCTTACACATTGGAAGGAACGCCCCACTCTGAGCTCAAGGCGTCCCGCAATCTAGAATCACCATCTTAAGAAAGGGCAAAAAGCCCTTCCCTGTTATCAGTGAAGATTTGTCTATGAAGATTAACTCAATATCCTTACAGAAATGACAAATATCTTAAAATTTTAAATAAATATTAAAAAAAAACAAAAAAATTCTCTAAACATTTGAATGTTTGAGAACCCTTTTTCTAGATTGGATGCATGTCGTTGGTCACGACCGCCATAACTGGTCCAATCTACAACAATAATTCAAATTGGAGCAAGAGAACCTCTCTCTCCTCCATAAAAATAAAAATAAATAGAAAATTAAAATAGAAAATGTATGTCTATAAAAAACATTCAAAGCCATATGGATCAGGCCCATTGCCGTGATGCTCAAAAGTTGATTGGGACCCCCTAATATAAATACCTGAATGAAAGGCCCCTTAATGTAATGTACTAGTCCTAAAGAAGATCAGGTCATCCCTGAACTCAGAGCGGGGGCATAGCAAGAATTCTTAACCATTATCAATAAACGCATTAACATGACGTCCTCCTCCCATTTGGCCATAAATAAGTTGGCCAAGTAGTTGGCCCCTAGCTTGGCCAACTTATTTATGGCCAAAGGGGAGGAGGACGTCATCTATAAAGACCGGAGCACACATTTGAGGTTTTGGGCTAGGTATATTGATGACGTCCTCCTCCTATGGGATGGATCCACCTCCCAATTGGATGACTTTTTTGCCTCGATTAACACCAATGATAGGGGGATTAGGTTTGTCTATGAGATGAGCCAGAAGAAGATCAATTTTCTTGATCTCACCATTTCTAAGGATGGAGATACATTCAAGACAACTTCATTCTTTAAGAAGACTGACCGCAATGCCTTCATTCCTATAGGAAGTTGCCATCATGATTCCTGGCTGAGGTCTATTCCGAAAAGTCAGTTCATAAGAATAGACGTAATTGCACAGATGTTAGGGATTACAGGACTCAGGCAGATACCATTCTCAAGAGGTTGGAGGAAAAAGGGTATGATAGGGACTCCTTGGTGCGTGTAATGGCACAAGTAGAAACTATGGATAGAGCCACTTTACTGAGAGAGACCCCTAGGGAGGACAATAAGGGACCAACTATACCGTTCATCACTACCTTCTCCACACAACACCGTCAAATAAAGAATATTCTACGCAGACATTGGCATTTGCTGGGAAATGACAGAGTGATTAAAACTTTCATACCGGATAAACCTCAAATTGTTTTTAGGGGAGTCCCATCTCTTCGTGACAGGATAGCCCCAAACGTGGTGGATCCACCCATCCAGAAAGTGTCCTTTTTTCAGAACCTTTCAGGTTACCATCAGTGTCGCAGGTGCCAGATCTGCGCACTGAATAGAAGCAAACAAAGGAAAACGGAGTCTTTTGTCTCTCATAGTACATCAAGGGAGCATAAAATAGAGCCGTTCATTATGTGTAGCTCGACGGGTGTTGTGTACCTATTACAATGCCCGTGCGGGCTCCAATACATAGGCAGGACCAAACGGCCTATACAGGTTCGCTTGGGGGAACACATTACTAACATCAAAAATGGTTATAAATTCCATTCCGTGTCCAAACATTATGACATATATCACAATCGTAACCCCGCAAACACGCTCTTTTTGGGAATCGATAGGTACAGTGCTCATTGGAGGGGTAGCTCCCTAGTTAGGGAACTATCAAGACTCGATATGGTGTGGATCCATTGTGTCCGGTGCTACACTCCATATAGTCTTAATATTGACACAGATGTTAATGCGTTTATTGATAATGGTTACGAATTCTTGCTATGCCCCCGCTCTGAGTTCAGGGACGACCTGATCTTTTTTAGGACTAGTACATTACATTAGGGGGCCTTTCATCCAGGTATTTATATTGGGGGGGTCCCAATCAACTTTTGAGCATCATGGCAATGGGCCTGATCCATGTGGCCTTGAATGTTTTTTATAGACATACATTTTCTATTTTAATTTTATTCTTATTTTTATTTTTATGGAGGAGAGAGAGGTTCTCTTGCTCCAATTTGAATTATTGTTGTAGATTGGACCAGTTATGGCGGTCATGACCAACGACATGCATCCAATCTAGAAAAAGGGTTCTCAAACGTTCAAATGTTTAGAGAATTTTTTTAATATTTATTTTAAATTTTAAGATAGTTGTCATTTCTGTAAGGATATTGAGTTAATCTTCACTGACAACTCACAGCAGCATATGCATTTTCCACAGGGAAGGGCTTTTTGCCCTTTCTTAAGATGGTGATTCTAGATTGCGGGACGCCTTGAGCTCAGAGTGGGGCGTTCCTTCCAATGTGTAAGATACTTAAGGGGGTGAGTCAGTATGCCGCCCGTGCCCCTAGAAGACGCCAGGTGTGACGAAACGACGTAGGGAGGAGCGGCGTGCTGACGTCACCACACATTACTACACTGATCCCGGAAGCGACGGGCAGCGCATTGTAGCCAGCCGGCCTGTGTTTTTATGAAGCAATTATTGTACAGCATAACTGTAAGTGTATTTTTTATCTTAATTAAACTGTGATAATCGTATTACGCTATGGGAGCCTTTTTTTGTTTATTCGTATGGGGGATGAGCGTTTAATGCAATACCTAGAAGACCTGTGGTGGAGAGATACAGTGGGACCCTTCCTTGCTAAGACACGCGGCTGGGGTTGATAGCCACATGCCTGTATGATCTCTGTAACAGGAGATCAAAGGAGCTGGTAAGGGGCAGCATTTACATTGGTGGAGGAACCCTTCTATCATCACGTTCTTCTTGGTGTTATTACTGTAGCACTCATACCGCATGGATTCTTGTCTCACCCACTTTTGAGGAAACATTCTGCCAGTGAACTTTCTCCCTTCATTTATTGGAATGGACTGAATGTACCCATCATTTTACATATATTGTCGCTTGATAGGGTATCAATAAGTTTTTCTTAATAGCACATATTGTCACCACATCACGGGTGCATCACCTTCACACTGAGAGGTATATATACTGTTTCATTATTTATTTTTTTAGCGCAGTTACTTTTTGAACTATGTCCAATGAAAAAAAATGAATTACAGTCACACAGTAAGCAAATCTTTATGCCAGACCAGCAATTCTACAGTATATTCTTTGAACCACTGCCTGTAAGCAATTTCTGCACTCACATTCTATGGATGAGCCAGAAGACTTCATGCAATGTCCTCAGCAAACAAACTTTCATCAGTGCTCCAGTCTTGGTAATCACCTTCCTGTTCCACTTCCACTCTATATACCCTACAGCAGGATTACCTAATTACATATTAATTAGCAGGAAGCTTTAGGCCCAAGGCATGGGCTTCTTTGTAACTCAGTACACCCTACCCAGGCAGCAGACCTGGTATGAAAAGAATCTCAGCAATAACACCTTGGAGCCTGGAAGGCCAGAGAGCTACCAGAAGGTGCTCCTGAATATGTACAGTATATCCAGCCTACATCCCATGCAAAAAACCTCCTAGTGGTTGGTCAGGGAGATATAAATATTCATAACGCAGGTCATTGCGGCCTCCCACACTTTTGCCAGGTACACTCCCCAGCAGCAGGCAGAAGCCAACAATAACTCTGAGCTTAGGAAACACCTACAGAAAGCCAGCTGAGACTGGTTACAGCAGAGCAAAACACAATTTTTTATTAGTCACTCTTGCTTAGGGCAGGGTGCCTACATATGCATATTGGTTCTGGGTCAGTGACTCAGAAAACATTGACCTAGAGGACAGCATTACAGCCAGTCAACTAGCATTTTCTTAAGGAGATCAGTATACTTTTGATAATATTATCCCTTCTGTGTCCACAATAGGCACATGTATGATGCACTGTCTAATAAAAACAGTAATGTTAACCTGCTCAACTCTTTTATGCAATATTATTTTGGATCTGAGATCGCTATTCTCTTTAAAAGCACAGTAAACTAGTATTTTGAGAATGAAATAAGCATAAAATAGCAAATAGAGAACTGTTGTGAAACTGGATCATGATTTTTTTTCACATCCCAAAGTCAGATATTTAGCTTTTCATTTGTATGTTTCCATAATCCTGCATTCATAAATACATTCTGTAAATCTGAGCCAAAGAAAATCAGTCCCATTCTCATTATGTGGCTGTCATTGTCGGAATAATCCATCTATAGCACAATAGAGCATTGTATATACTCATCCACCGGTTCCTTTATATGCTATAAACAGCTTGTAATATGCTCAGTTTCAAAAATATTGAAGCCCAACTTCCAGCAAAACTTTTTTTTTTAGCTGTGGAATCCCTATCAGGTTTTTATTGCTGTCTGTGGTCCTGTGAGTGCACAGGAGGTAAGAAAAATCTCCCTAACAGGGTTGCAGAAGCAATAAGAACTGTAGGCTTTTACTTTTACCCATTCTAATAAAGAAAATGCTTTTAGCGCTGTCCATATTACCCATAGAGAACTTTAGTTAAAGGCATTGTATACTGTGCTGTTTGTGTGTCTTACCTTGTAATAATGCGCTTGCATGTTGCTGTTGAAGTTTGTAGTGTCATGGCTGATCAATCCCTCTATGCTCATGTATTCTTTTACCTAGCTTGTCCCTGTTTGCTAAAGGGACAAGCAACTTTTTGTGATGGGTCATGCAGCATCCAATCCATGCCTCACTTTTTCCTCTCTGTTGCATCACACAATTGGGAGTGTCAATGTGATGGAACACATCTCTTCTACCATGGTGAGCTCTGTTAATTGCACTGCCTGTTTGTGTCTGTGTCAGATCTAATTAATTTCTAGCTCTCACCTGAAGAGCACTAGACTGAGGTTTTGGGAATTGTGGGATATGTAGTTTCTTCACAGGAAGTGTCAATTCTTAGAGTAAAGACCAAGGTCATGCATTAACCTATACATTGCCATACCTCATGTTCAAAAAATAAAAATTAAAAAAAAAACTGGCATAAAAATGTGAATATTTACTGTGTGCCTATAGGTCAACAAAAGACACCATGGATCTAAATAATGAATGCACATCTTATTGCAGGTAAAAAACACAAGATGCAAGTAGAGATGTTTATAATGCCATTCATTTTTTGTCCCAGTGAACACATAGGAAGTAGGTGGATATGGGGTTACAGACATTATTATAACTGGACAGAAATCCTGTAAGAAATGTAATTGACCAATAAAATAATGTATGTCTAGGAAATGTATACCATTATTATATTTATATATGATTATTATGATAGATGGGCACAAGCACATATTTACGAGATTGTTCTCTCAAGGACTGGCTTTAACAGTTTCCTTCATTGCCCCTTTTGTCATGAGTGAGGGCAAACTTACCGGACATATACTTGCTTTAGACACAGTGACTACAAATAGCAACAAGAGATCTAATTAGTTATAAATAATGAGAGTCATCACATTAAAGTGGACTTGAATTCGATCCAATCGCTTCTTTGAGAAAGTTATTATTGAGCCATTTGGACAAATCAGAGATTCATCAATAATAGCAAAGAAACAAGTATAAGAATAGCAGAAGATGGGACACTGGGAGAGACCTTGACTGAAGAGCAGAGGAGAAGACCTTGATTGGAGATCTGACTGAAGAGAGACCACATCTGACAGAGAGACATCTGGGAAGACACTTGGACAGGCTCAGAGAAGGGGGCCAGAGAGAGGTACGCTATTGTTAATCCCCTGGGTGGGGTAATATTGGATGTGCTTGCTGGCTAGATATTTTTCCAGTTTATGATGGCTTGCATATTATCTTTGGTTTTATATGTTTTTTTTCCTCTTTGGTGCAGAGGCTGTATTATTTATATAATATTTCCTTGGCAGGCAATAAGCTGTTCATGTTAATTTTTTAACCAGTTGCCGACCGCCACACGCCGATATACGTCGGCACAATGGCAGCGGTGGGCAAATGGGTGTACCTGTACATCCCCTTTAAGAGCCGGGGATAGCAGGCGCGCACAATCGTGTCACGGAGCCTCAGAATGGGGAAGTGTAAACAAGGCACTGCCCCATTCTGGCTTGTGTCATGACAGAGATCACTGCTCTCTGTCATCGAGAGCAGTGATCGCTGTCATGTGACTAGTAGCCACCCCCCCACAGTTAGAATCACTCCCTAGGACACACTTAACCCCTTCATCGCCCCCTAGTAGTTAACCCCTTCACTGCCAGTATCATTTACACAGTAATAAATGCATTTTTATAGCACTGATCGCTGTATAAATGACAATGGTCCCAAAATAGTGTCAAAAATGTCCGATGTGTCACAGTCCTGATAAAAAAATGCAGATTGCCGCCATTACTAATTAAAAAAATTAATAATAAAAATGCCATAAAACTATCCCCTATTTTGTAAATGCTATAACCCAAACCATAATCCTATAATGCTATAACCCAAACAATATACGCTTATTGCGATTTTTTTTTTACCAAAAATATGTAGAAGAATACATATCGTCCTAAACTGAGGAAAAAAATCTTTTTTTTATATATTTTTGGAGGATATTTATTACAGCAAAAAGTAAAATAATGCGTTTTTTTCTAAATTGGCGCTCTTTTTTGTTTATATCGCAAAAAAATTAAACCTGCAGAGGTGATCAAATACCACCAAAAGAAAGCTCTATTTGTGGAAAAAAAGGACGTCAATTTTGTTTGGGTGCAACGTCGCACGACCGCGCAATTGTCAGTTAAAGGGACGCAGTGCCAAATCACAAAAAGTGCTCTGGTCAGGAAGGGGGTAAAATATTCCGGGGCTGAAGCGGTTAAACAATATATTATTTTTCACCTACAGTTTGTGACAAGTGTTTCATTGCTGACCTACTACTATCAAACAGTGAGAAGTAGGTGTTGATTAATAAGATTAATATTACTTATTAATGTCCGTACAGGCAGTCCCCGTGTTACAAACACCCAAGTTAGGAACGACTCCTACTTACGAACGGCCTCAAATGCCGGCCACTTGTGCTCCACACTGGTCCTGGATACCTCCGGACACATCCCATACTGCAGTACTACATGTACTGCATGGCCAGAAGAGCCCCAGATAACATAACAAGAGCCCGAAACATCCCACATCCATGCACAGGCGGACGTTCCACTTACGAATGCAATGTTCTGACCGGAAGTTACACTTACAAATGCAGTGTTGCGACTTACAAACAAGTCGAGAGCTCCTGGCAATGGGCCTTAAGTGGAAAAACAATTGTGCAGGTTTGTGTTGAGTTGAATGTCTTAAAATGTGTTAGGTGTTACGCAGTGGAGTACATATACTAAAAGTTTTACAGTAACACTTTGGATAGAAACCACAAGAGGAAAGATGAAAAACTAAAGCCAAGGTAAGAGTCCAAATGTAAACTTAGCTAATAGGTATGAAATAGAGTATAGAGGGTACCACCTTCTTCAGGGTTTTACATTTATTATGTGAATGAGAGTTGGACTCTGGGGATAGTTGGTGGAGTAGATACATTTTACAATGTGTATAGGCAAGTTCCATGGCAACTGCTTGTAGCAGACAAGATCCATCTGGCTTTGGCTGTTTGGAAGGGATCTAACCATTTTAATAACATTTCTATTTGGACTCCCATCTTGGGTTTGGCACTTCATTCTTGCATCTATACATGTGATGCAAGATCACAGTGCTCTAAAGGAAATCGAGACACCGCAGAAATTGTTTTTACTTTTTGAATTCACGCTGCCTTTGTCAAGTAGTGTTTTTATTTCAGTCATTGACCCTTCTGCAGGGATCAACATGGAAGCTGCATAGTAGCTGGATGAAGTTTAAACACAGAGTGTGTCGGGAACCTACAAGATATTATCAATCTTCGCAGAACTCAGATAGAACTTCTTACTATATTGAAAAGTAGGCAGTGATAGAATTAGCTAAAATACTGGTAGTTCCCTTTCCTTTGCCTTTGCTTTGGCAACCTTTACAGAAAACTTATAAACAACACACTGATGCAATTTCAGGGAACACACACCCTGCCCTGGTCTGTTCCCCAATAACTTATTATTTGCCCATGTGGAGCTACAATGTTGATGCTTGCACAGCATAGAAATGGGGTGTCCAGGCTGTCAATCCTGCACAGAATAAAGCCTAAAGTATTGAATTTTTTCATTAAACTAGAAAAATCACTAACTAATGTTGATGAAGTTTTGGGAATGTGTGCTATACCCCTTACAAATAAAAAAAAAATGAAAATAAAATTTAAAGATTTAAGAGTTAAAGATATAAAGATAAATGTTCTGTCAATTTGCCATCTGTTATATACCATTGACTTCTTTTGACAGTCTAATATTACATTATTGCAAACTTTTTACATATTTTTTAATAAAATATATTTTATTGATTGACCTTTTAAAATCTGTTTGACAGTGATGCATATGAGCCTAATATTGACAGGTGTTATATGACTATAATTATTCTTCCTCTAGTTATAGATGGAGTGGATGTTTGTGAGTTTAAATTGTCAATTTAGTAGTTTACAAGATCATTTTGATACAAGCTTTATGATTATGATATACTGCTAAAATGCACTGAAATCCACCTTTTTTAAAAGGCCAATAAAATGTATTATATTCAAAATGATGTAAAAAGATGCAAACATATATTATTGTGCTGCCAAAAAAAGGCAGTGGCTGGTTAATGATATAAAACCACTAACTAGTAGGAACTAGAGAAATTAACCCATAAAGAATTCATCCAAACCCTACCTTTGAACCGACATATATGAATCCTGCAGCATTTCATAATTGGATCAATTTAAACTTAATACGTATACCCAAACTAAAGGCACCTTCTGGTATGAAACCATTCTCGTAAGCACGACTAGGGCATAATGTTCATGATTTACCTCATAAAACTTGGTATGAAAACCTTTGTGCTATTAACCCCCATACACCAGGTATGATCTCCTTCCATTAGGTCCCAATCCATAGATAATCTCTTCCCCCTTATACCTCAAAATGGGAGGAATATCTAGGTGGTGTGGTAACTGCTGCTAACTAGGACCAAATCTAAACCTTCACAGCTCTGTGAAAGTTACAGCTTTGATTGCTTTAGAGGTTGCCAAGCAGAAGTTACCATTGTGCACACTTGTGGGCAAAAGGTACCATTGCGCACAACTGCCTGGAGGTAAGATGTTTTTGATTTAGGTTCAGTCAGCATACATTTCCAATTAATGCCCTACTTAAATGGAAACTGCAGAGATGTTACCCGACCCAATTTAAATTACTTCAACATGTCTTTTAGTGACCAAGAGGGTGATTGTACATTCTTGGAAGATCCCAACACACCCTTTGACACAATTGTCACACACATTGTTGAAAGCTTACAGCACAACACAATAAATCCATCGGCAAATTCTGGAAAACCTGGAACCCGTGGATAGACCATTATCTTCCTGGTGCTTTGAGTTTGTCTCTACCCCAGGGTTAAGCAACCTCACCTCTCCAGCTGTGGTGAAACTACAAATTCCATCATGCCTCTGTATCTAGGAGTCATGCCTGTGATTGTCAGGGTCTTGCAATGTGTCATGGGACTTGTAGTTTCAAAACAACTGAAAGGCCGAGGTCCTACCCCTGCTCTGCCCCATACTTTTGAAATACATTGGAAAGCAAGTTCAGTTAATTGCTTACCCCTACATCATCTACTTCCCACAAAAGAGCTAGTTTGTTCGTTTCCAACGCTCCTGATCCTCTTCTTTTTCTGTTTTTATTTTCCTTTCTTCTTCTTTTCTCCCTTACATATATTCCTAACACTCACCAAACACCGTTGCTATAATTTGAATGTATAGTAAAGTCTTGTTGCCACCCTTACCGCAAAATACCAACAGTCCACTTGGGCTTGAGCTGCCATACTGAATACTCTTCTTGCTTTCTGCTCTACTGAATGGAGAGTGACTTTTTGTTACAGTTTATGTGGAAATGGTGCTTCCTGATGATATTGTTTCCCATACTGTTAACATTCTTCTTTTGTTGTAATCCTGTCAGTACTTGTTCTTATTGTCAACTTGATAAAACTAATAAAAACCTATATACACAAAAAAAATAAATAAATTCAAATCGATACATTACAATTTATTCAAAGAGGCCAATTTATTTCACTTATAGTAAAAATCCATTGCAAATTGTGAGCTCTGTCCACGTAAAGCCCTAATAAGTAAAAGGTTGAATTTTAAGAGCCTTAATCCATGGAAACCAATAAGAATCCATTTTGTACTGATCTGACTTCAAAAGAGTAATTCTGATTGGTTGCTGGGTTTTACTGCATTTTAGAAATGATACTGAAGAATAAGAATTCCTATTTGAATTAGGCTGTTGCGTCTGGACACAGCATAAGAAAATCCTCTGATGAGACAATACATTTCTCTGGGAAAGGCAAACAACACTTATTCACACCTTGAGCTAAATTCACCTCAAATATCTCCAAGGAGCACATAGGGCAAGTGGCGTGTTAGTAAGCATTACATTGTGAGGTGCCTAGGGATGTCTATTGTCTTTTTAGATGACATATATGTACTTTGCACCCAGGGCTAGCTATACAGCCTTTAGATATGCAAACAATGCCACAATGCCCAAAGCTTTAAAAGATTAAATACCAACAGAATCCACTCAGAGAAAATTCATATTGAGTAATACATTTGACCAGACATACAAAAAAATAAAGTTGAAATATTTCTCTGTCATCTGTCATTTCATACTGCATTGAAGAAACTGCTAATGCCATTGGTGCACTGCTTTAATGTATCTAATTAATCATAGACATTTAGTAGTTTTTTAATCATAAACACTATGGGGCAGTCCTATTTTTTTCTTTTTTATGCCCGAATATTTAATGACGAGGATGTGTATTTATAAAAAAAAAAAAAAAAAAAAGATACAGGGATGTTTTAATATTTTAATGCACAGAAAATGAAGAGAGATAAAGAGCTGACAAAAGGAACTGATTCTTTGTACATTCTCATCTACAGCATGCATGCCAGTCTTTTTATCCTTCAGAAAGTGCCCTCTTTGGATGTGAGCAGTGATGTGTGCAATGCATGAATTATATTTCATACATACTCTCACACAGCTTAAAATAAGCAGTATACCTTATGTTTCATTCTCTGCATGTAACGTGTACAAACTATGGCATTGCTGTGTATATTAGTAGAACCAACTATTGGATTTAATACAGCTGCTCCAAGCTCCAAGCTTAGTCGTGGCCTCAGCTGCATGCCCGTGGGCCAACAAACAGGCTTGTGAGCCTCTACGTATTCTTCCTGAGCCCATGAAAGCTTTTGACAATCATCATTGAAATTTTAGCATTTGAACAACATGAAGAAGATTCCGGGACAGTTGATCGATGTCCTGCTGCGAGACGTTGCTTTGTACCTGTGACAACATTATTACTACAACAAGCTTTACATAGTTCATGGAAGTGTAGGTTTGATTAAAGACTTAGGGTGACTTGGTTGGGGTACCAACATTTTTCCAAAATGCAGTACCGATATTGCACTTCCAGAAGGGAAGAATTGGTTGTAAAGACATATGACATAGTGACCTGCTACTTCCCATAGCTCCTCTGTCTTCCTACAGTGTTCTTGCTGCTGTTTCTGACTACGTCTCGTGAACCCACCTAAGACTTGGGGTAAGTAAATTAAGGCATTCCTGGAGGTTGTCAGACTTTGATACCACTTCTGATGTCATACGACCTCACGCACAGGGTTGGGTTTCACTGTCTGTAAAGGTACAATCTCCTTTTTCTCCTTTTTCACTGGGGATTTTTTCCTGTATTAACAAAAACATGATATTTTAAATACCGTAATATGAAGTATGTGATCCACCCCTTTAAAGTTCAAAGTTTTTTGTATGTCCCTTCAAATTTGGTAACATATAATATTTTAAGAATCTATTTCCGATGCTACAAGGCATTTAAAGTACAGTATATGTAAACCCAATCGCTAACATTTCATATAAGTTTTAACATGCAACACTGTGATTTTAAAAGTAATTTCTATATTTTAAATCTGCAGCTTTTATGAAAAAACACTGGATGATCTTATCATGAATGTCATTGTTTAGGCACTTCCTGTCCTGTCTTCTTGTTATGCGCCCGCATTATCACAATGCCACAAGGGCTTCTAATGGAGACTACAAGTGGTCATTTGAAAACACATTGGGGTGGATTTACTAAAGGCAATTTGACTATGTGCTTTGTAAGTCTAGCTCAGAGCCTAAGCCAACCATAGACCGTTGAAATCGCAGCCAGTACCACAGCAGGAACTGGCCAAGATTCGAACCATGTATGAATAGGCTGAATGTATCCAAGTAGATCGATCAATCAACTTGGGTACAACTGGCTTGCCAAGTTTTACATGTGATTATTGCTAGTGGCAATGCAGGAATTGTTCTCTGTCATCAACTCACCCTGAGAAATACCGTGCAGTGATCATTAGAGTGCATGCATCTAGACAGGAAATAATAGCAATGAAGGTGCAAGAAATCAGCAACACTAAGATATAACAGATGATGAAAAAGGTGAAAACAAGTATTTTATTAAAAATAAAAATGGTTGAAAATTCTATTTTACCCAAAGCCTCAGGGAGGGTTGGGGTTGTCTGACCTATTTAGGTACCTTCAGGCGGCTCACCTCACACAACTCTTAGTAGTATACTCTTGATACGCTAAACCAGACTGGGTACATATGGAGAGAATGGCGACTCCATGCTTCACATTGGACTACCTTTTGTGGTGCCCCCCCTAGGCTCCAGCCTCCCATCCTGGATCCTACTCTTTCCCATTCAGTTTTGCTGTGGGATAAGCTCTGCTCTAACAGTGACTTGGTCTCTCCTTTCCGCTCATAAGCTCATTTGTTTATTAACCCGGATTTCCCTCCAGGGCAGAACATTAGGGCTTTTAAGTGGTGGTCCCACAGGGGACCTTTTACGCTCCGTCATAGTACGGAGGTTCTCGAAATGCCTAAGTCGGAGCGTTTCCATTTTTTTTTTTAATTTTGCACTTTTTACAATCCCTCTGGCAGGTTAAGCTGGACCACGATCAAGTAACTCCATATGAAAAATGGTGGACAGGATGCAGATCAGCATGGGGGTTTCTCCCTGGTTTATGAGCTACTACTGGGCTCTCCCTCTAGACTCCCTTACATGAACTGGGATACAGATCTGGGCAAGGAAAGGGACGCAGAGTTATATATATATTATGGCATAATTGTTTCCTAAGGTCATATAAGGGTATCTTGAATATTGCCTTGATAGAGAGAAATCTAGAGGTGCTCACCCATTGGTACTTGGTGCCAACTCGGCTGGCCAAAATGTACCCCTCTGTGTCGCCTTTGTGTTTTTGATGCTGTCAGGTGTTGGGGACAACGTGCCATATCTGGTGGGAATGCCCTAGGATCCATAGCTTTTGCAGTGGCATTTTTACCCTGATTCATAGAATAACCTGACAGTCAGCTCCCCAGACTCCACGTATAGCACTTCTCAATGCCCCTGTGCCTAGATTACCTAAATGCTTGCAATGTTTAATTTTCTTTATTTTGTTAGGGGCCAAGATGACTCTTGCTAAATTCTGGAAACAACCTACTGCATCCCTAGCACAGGCTAGGAAATAAGTCTCCTGGACCATGTTGCATGAGAATATTGTTAGCATTGAAGGATACAGTCCAAAAATTTGAACAGATCTGGGAGCCGTGGGCAACCTATATGCATGTCTCTCTGGT
The DNA here is from genome assembly GCF_042186555.1 of Aquarana catesbeiana. Classification (NCBI taxonomy): domain Eukaryota; kingdom Metazoa; phylum Chordata; class Amphibia; order Anura; family Ranidae; genus Aquarana; species Aquarana catesbeiana. The sequence continues at coordinate 118,650,162 of NC_133334.1, forward strand.
GCGTTAGTATATTTTGTCTTTTTTGTTTTGGGGAATACTTTATTCCCCCTGACTCTGATTAGGACCTCTACCACCCTGCTTTATTCTTTTTCTTTTCCTGTTCTTCGCCTGTTCCTCTATCTTCCTTCTATTGTATGTTTGAGTATCCGGGAGCCTAATAATCTAGCATCAAACAAGCCCTGCATTTTGATCCTGGGGTAGTCTTCACTGGGTATGTATTATCTTCCTGGTGCTTCAAGTGATTGAACATTGATCCCTGCATAACCTGCTGTTACTTTTATTTCTGTGACTGATAATGTGGGTATTAATATTTTACGTAGTGCACCTGTTTTTTTATTTTGTTCTGCTGTTGGTGGTACATTTGTATTGATGCCTGCATTATTACTTTGTTAAATCTTTAATAAACTCTTTAAAAGTAAAAATAAAATTGGTTTTGCTTATGGTACCTAGTGCTTGAGCAAATTAAATGTTATTCAGGTATATTTACATTTAATCGTTCTTTTTTTCTTACCATTGTGAGTTTTTACCCTGTTTCCTCTCTATTTCTGGGTAATCTATAATCTTCCATTCACAATGTTGCAGATTTTTGGACTAAATATAGCTATGGAAAGAATAATCCTAAATCTATAGTATGTGAAAACATTAATACTGTACTTACCCTTCTTCCACCTCTTCAATGGTGTCTGGCAGTGGTTTGTTAACTGTTTCAGGTAAGAAATATACTAGTAGTCCAGATAGAATTGGTGCACCTCCATATATGACCAATGGTAAGAAAGGATAGAATTCACCCAGCATCTTCACTAGAGGAGCCACAATTCCACCCAGACGTGCCATGGTACTGCCCAAACCGAGACCACTCTGTCTGAAATTGATTATTTCATTAGTATTTTATAGAGTGACATTTTAATACATTGGTTAAACAAAATAGTTCAGCACAGACAGACACAAGATGAACTGAGATATTTCTGCAAAGAAAAATAATACAAATTTTATATATATATATATATATATATATATATATATATATATATATATATATATATATATATATATATATATATATATATATATATGGGTATATTGTGACATTGACAACAACACAGTGTAGAATTGTATAGCATTTTATAGTTTTACAAAACATATGCAAAATCTGGTAAAGGTATGCAGTACACTGGAATGTTTTTTTTATTTTTTGCTACTTTTTTACTTTTATGTGTGGAGCTCCAAATATCTTCTATGCTGTTCATATAGGTCTTTTTTATAACCTACAGATGTAATTCTTATTGCCAGTTTACAGTGGAGAACCAACAAATAAAATCCTCAAAGTCCCCCTCAGCTATATTCCCAACCCTCTAGGGAGGTGCCCATACACAAAAATAATCAGCGAGGGGGGGGTCATCGATATTTGTAACTGCAAGAATCCAGGAGTTGAAGTCATAGCCAGATTTTTTGCCAGTTTCCTAAACTTCCCATTCTCTTGTTTAGTTCTTTCTTAATACATGGTTTGAGTATTGCAGCCCACTTGCTCGTTTTATAAGAAATGTTAGTTTTATGCACTGGCATATCTTAGTGCAAAACCATGAATATTTATTCCTATGCCCTACAGATGTCATTCTTAAGAGACATGTGGATATTTTGTTCCAAGGCAACTAGAAAAAATTACAAATACTGCATAAAATAACTATTATACTTAAAGAGGAAGTAAACTCCCCTATTTTGTTTTTACCTATAGGTAAGCCTATAAGAAGGGTTACCAATAGGTACTGTAAATATCTCCTAAACTTGCACCATTTACGAGATATTTACTGTATACGCCGGCTATTTTGTCATTGGCGCATGCGCTCTGAAGGAACAGCCGCCCTTGCCGTTTCTTCAGGGCCCATGCCGTGACCGGTGGCTCCCACGAATCACACTGCCGGAGCCCGCAAACCCGGAAGAAACACCGGGAAAGATGTCAGCTGTGTCAGCGACGTGTGGGCACCGCTGCAGGGCTTTGTTTTAAGGTAGGTATTTCATAATGAGCTAGTATGCAATGCATACTAGCTCAATATGCCTTTGTCCTACAGGTTTTTTTTTTGTTTTTTTACATTGGGGTTCACAACCTCTTTAAAGTTAATACTAATATTGACTGTCACCACATCTACTTCCACACTCCATACTTTCATCTTCTTTCTCTTTTTTCCTTTGTAGCTGATCCATTTTTTGATTACCAGATTCCTTTCCATTCTCTAGTTCTTAATACATGGTTTGAACATTGTAAACCACTTGCTCATCACCAAATACTAATAGAAAATCACATTCTACAGTGATTTAACTACCCACATAATGCCTGACCCTAATATAATGTAACCCCTAAACAAAGCCTCAACACTAAATTAACTGATCATTCTGTTTATTTCCATATCCTACAGCCATACTGGGAGCAGCCCAGATCCTCCTCTTCTCGGGTCCCTTTTCACTGCTTCTGGCCCCTCCCTCCTGTCAAGTGCCCCCACAGCAAGCAGCTTGCTATGAAGGCACCTGAGCCAAGCTGCAGCTCCGTGTGTCCATTCAGACACGGTGCTGCTGTTCAGCCCCGCCCCTCTGTCTCCTGATTGGCTAACTGACTTTGATTGACATCTGCGGCAGCCAATGGTGCAGCTGTAGTGTCTCAGCCAATCAGAAGGGGGAGTCCCAGAGGGCTGAGGGACTCGTGGACATCACTGGACAGAGATGGGGCTCAGGTAAGTATTAGGGGGTGCTGGGGAGGCTGCTACACATAGAAGGGTTTTTATCTTAATGCATTAAGATTAAAAAAACCTTCTGACTCTATAACTCCTTTAAGGATTAGCTTAACTGTTAAAGGGTCAGGTTGGAAAGGGTCAGATGCTAGGAGGAACTTATCTTTTAGGGACAATTATTGACATAGGGGCATTTAAGAGAAAGCAGGTTATAAACCAAAAAAATCTGCATTCAAAATAAACATGACATGATTGGCAGTATAGTGAACATTTTGTCAAACTGTGTTTTCTGGAAAAGCTATTCATTTAGCACTTTATTTCTTCTGCAGTAATGTGCCTTATTATTTTTCTTTTTTCAAGTCATTTTTTTCTATTAAACATTTTTTTAAATACAATAACAAATATAAATCGTTGTAGGGGTAACCCAAAAGGAAGTTCCCTATAGTATACATTGACTTACATAAATTAAATCAAATTAAATTAAACAAAATCCATAAAAAACAAACAAACAAACACAGCACCTCTCTGGCTCAATAAATAACGTAAAATCATATATTTAGTTTAGTCAAGATATGATCATACACAAGAGCATAAACATATATTGTGGATCAACATTATCAACTTTGGTTAATAGGGACTACTCATTATAATCTGTGATACAAAGATATTATTTTTCATTTAAAATGGCACTGTGTGTATTTGTGAAGCTGTGCTGGGGCGCATTCAAGCACCCAACTTTCCTAGGTAGTGGTGATGCACAAAGATGTCACCAATACCTCCAGGAGGTGGGCAGACGCTTGGTCCAAGGTAAGCATGTTTTCAATCTTTTCCCACAAAGCTATATTTTAGGCACCATTGAGTAAGTGTTTTTTTAATTTATGTGATGCTGGTTATCAGCAAATCAGACCTTATATTTTCATGTATCTACTACTTTGTGTTCATAATAGCAGAAAAGATGTCATAAAGAAAATGTTGGTTATTCACTGGCATTGGAGCCATGGGCCAGGTAAAAAGTTTTACATAATATGGCAGATTTTTTAGGCAGAAGTGGATTTACTAAAGCTATTTATTCTTCACATAGCTTAATTAAACTGCATTCAATCATCTGCTCATGTGAAAAGAAAATGTGTATTTACTTTACTTTGCGCATGATTGGGTGCTTGGAGTGATAAAGGAAGAATATTCTCCTTTAGAAATGAAGTTCCACTATGTCAAAATTCTAAGATAAATATTCTAGCATTTATTAGCTAATTTACTAAAGAATTGGAGAATATTCACTGCAATTATCCAATCATGTGCACATTTAATAAGCAATCCGGAATTGAATAACTGAAGTGAATCTTCACACATTTTATTTTGTGAATACTCTCAAATTCTTTATTAAATCAGCCTCTTTATCTCATATTCTTGACAAAATGATGCTGAATGACTAAAGGTTTTAAGAAGGTTTTCACCATAAATTGTGTGAATATATGCTTTAATTATTCAGTAATTTGCAGAATGAAATAAGTAGGCATAGGGGTTGATTTACTGAAGGCAAATCCACTCTGCACTACAAGTGCAGTGGCTGTAGATCTGAGGGGTAGATCTGAAATGAGGGGAAGCCCTGCTGATTTTATCATCCAATCATGTACAAGCTAAAATGCTGTCTTTTATTTTCCTTGCATGTCCCCCTCAGATCTATAGTGACTGCACTTCCAAGTACACTGCAAGTGCACTTTCAAGTGCACTTGTAGTTCAAAGTGGATTTGCCTTTAGTAAATCAACCCCATGGGGGTTTTTATCCACATCATTGGATAATTGGATTAAAGCGTTAAACAATTTATTGTGTGAACATTCTCAAATCCTTTAGTAAATCAGCCGCTTATCTCAGAGTTAATATTTTAGATACTTTACATAATTTTATTACACAGAATTTTATTTAATATTATCTTATTCAGCTGTAAGATATTATCTCAGTAGTTTAAGAAATTATTTTAGAATTCTGATATCTCAGAATTATCAAAGATTTTTTTTTCACTTAGCCCTAGGGCTTTTCCACAGTGATAGCTAAAAATAATAATGGTTAATTTCTTTTAAAACCCTTTTATCCCTCCAAAGATATATTTTTAAACAGCAGGTACCTTTAAAGTCCAGTGATTTTCCTGTGAGCTATCTGTTACTTTCTGTAGGTAATGCGACGTGGCATTGGCTTACATCTGCCATATCATCAAAGAGCTATAGCATACTGGTTCATTTTTTTCCAACCCACTAAACTCCTATATCAGCAGCAATGGCCCACCAAGTTCCCGAATGCATTCATTTACTGTATGACATTTTCTCTTGCATAACCCTTCTTATTATATGTTTGTAAATTGGAACACATGAAACTGAATGACATAAGATACAACTAAGCAATTCTGATTAATATCAAGAACTTTTAGGACCCAGTTCTGTTTTTTTTTGTTTTGTTTTTTCCAATAAACTATTGCCTAAGGAATTACATATTGATGGCTCCTAAGAACAGACAGAATGATCTGTGAGCCTCAGAAAACTGGGGAATAGTGGAATATGTGCAGTCTGCTGTGAATTAGAGCAGTCTCTTGACTGTTGAAGATGAAGCCTGCCAGAAGAGAGATACGTTCATTTAATGTATTTTAAATGTATAACGTGTATATATCGAGAAGTTACTACACTCAAAGGTCTTGAATAAGTTATTATATGGCGTTAATAAATTATCACTTGTTCATTTATTCAGAACCCGCAATTGCAATAATTCCTTTGTATATTCTCAAGTAAAGTTCTGCCATCAGAGCTATTTTTATATTCATTCTGTAATCTACCATTACGTTTAGCCACAACTTACATGTCACATATAATGGATGTCATCCAATGAATACAAGCAGTGGCGGCCCTCCCATAAGGGGCGCTGGGGCACCACCCCCCTAATCCATGCTCCCGGCCCCTAATCTACATGCAGGGCGCCAGACGCATGGATTTCAATGTTTTTCTTTTTTTTTTAAGCACATGATTAGAGCCTGAGCTCTAAATGGCTTCAAAAAAGGGTGGGCTCTGGGCGCAGAGCACTGCGCCCTGAGCCCACCCAGTTGTGTGACAATAGCGAATTAATATTCTCTGTTATCTTCCTGATTCTCCTCCTGGCCAATCAAGAAGCGGGTCCCAAGACCCGATTGGCCAGGAAGTCTTAGGAATCCAATCGGGTCTCAGGACCCACTTTCTGTTCGGCCTGGAGGAGAAGCAATGGCCACGGGGCGTGGGGCAACAGCCCTACCCTGGATCCTCATCATGTGCCTCCTAAGGTAAGGAGGCCTCTGATCGCCCCCTTCCTGTCCATCTCCTGCCTTCCTATCCGTCTCCCAAGAGGGGGGATCGTCGCCTTCCCGTCTGTCTCCCACAGGAGGGGGGGTGGTGGTGTTGCTTTTACGCCCCCCCACCCCCATAAAAGATATTGTGCACCAGCCACCACTGAATACAAGACTTTTGAAGGGAATGCAATAGTCCTATAAAGAACTTTACAGGTCTTCTAAGTACAAAAACCATTAAAATGAACAAAGAAAATCATAACTATAACATAACTCATTAAATGTCTACATCAAGAGCAACAGTATAAAGATAGTAAATTGTACAAGTTGTAATGCAACAATGTCTAACATAAAAGCAGTCAAAGTGCTCCTAGACATTAGATGGCAGTCCCCTGACCCAACTGTTTTCAGCTTAATGAGGCGATGATTAAAACTTACTAACCGAGGCTGACAGTAGATGGATCACTTTTTTCGATAAGCGATCATGCTGATCAAAAAAGAAAACAGATTCCCCATCCACACAAGCGAGGTGTATGGAGGCATTCTCCCCCTCTGTGCTATGGTATTATGATCAGCAAATGCAGCTGCGGCTGCAGCCAATGATCAATTTGTAATTTTTGAAAAGTCCTATTCAACAAAAGTTGACCATTAGATCAACTTCTGTCAAGCAAGAAAGGGCATTGATTGATTAAATATTGGCCGGTCTCTGCTAAACTGGCCAAATTCCAATCCATCTATGGCCATTTTAACAGAGAGAAATAGTGATTGGACAGGTAAGAAAATTGCTCTAATTTTCGACATTGTAGATTAGCACAGATCAGTTTAGCATAGATTGGAAGTCTGACAACAATCTGTAACCCAATGCAATTGCTTGTGTTTAGGGATGCATTGACTGGCACAGAAACCTAAGGGCAAATCCTATAATGGTTGTTGATCAATTTTATTATATTGATATACATTTTTAACTAATTATACGTATTATACATATATTATACATATAATAGTGATAGTTTTACATTATAATTATTCTAGATTTTAAAAACTTGCATAACATCTTATCTTTACAAATAATAAGTTAATACAGGATTTGTCTATAATTAATTTGTCTATAACTTTGTAATATTTCAGTTATAGACAAATCTAGAATATGAATGTTTCAACCTATACCATATACTGTAATTAGACATGGATAGATATGTATTTGAGGTATGTATATAAAGTGTCAGAGTAGGTGTAATTATTGTAGTTGTAGCAGTAGAGTTAGTTATTGTTGTGTGAGTGAGGCAATAGTGTGATTGGCTGGCCTCAGAGGGGTTGATTTACTAAAGGCAAATGGGCTGCTTACTTTTTAACTTTGAATTTTAACTTTGAAAAGAGATTTTTTTCCCTTGGCCCAGTGAATGAAGAGAAGCTCAGCATGTTGACTCTTAAGCACAGGTGTTGCCGGTTGATGTGGACTCTTAAGCACCGGTGCTGCCGGTTGAAGAAGAAGGGGCCACCGGTAGCACTTGTATCCCCGAGTCAACTAAATTTGACTCAGGGATACAGGTGCTACCGGTGGACTCTTCTTGAAAAAATGACCCCACTTTTTTGGAGTGAAAAACGACTCCCCACTTTTCTCCCCAAGCTGGCCAACGACACTTAAGCTGGGTGGACTTGCCCCAGGGGAGTGTGCCAAGGTCGGAGGGTAGTGTGAAAAAAGTTTGGGGAGCAGTGGTGGAGGCGTGGGGCCCCCCGGCCGGGCAGGTTTTTGGCCAGCTTGGCGCGCACAAATGATCCAAGGGGCCTACTTTGAGCTCCTGTTTCCGGGAACCCACTGGGTGAAAACCCACCAAACTTGGCACAGTTATATGGGAGACCCATGGGTACACGTGGAAAAAATTGGGGTCCAGGGATCTAAAGGACGGCCGGTACCGACTCCCCAAAGTGGGCCCCTTGCTTAACATTGGAGTCCATGGGTAAATCAGACCAAATTATGGTGAGTCTCACTTATCGCTCAATAATTTTGACGACCGAATGTGCTACCAACACCAAACTTGCACCTACTCTTCACGACCCTTGCAGGTACCCTTCATAAAAATTTTTTCAGAGTTTCGGGGACCTTATACAAGGGAGTTACCGGGGAAACAAATTTGACAGACTTCACGGTACCGGTGCTTCCGGGCCATGGGTCACAAAAATACCAAACTTGGAGGTGCTGTAGGGACACTCTATGGGTACATCCACACCGAGTCAGGGCCCAGTACCCCAACCGGAACATTCCGGTAACTGGAAAATGGCACGGTGTAGCTCGGACCCGGTTCACCAGGGAAGGCTCCGGGGGGTCTCATTAGAATATTTTATACAGAATGAGACCCCCCCTCGAGTTTGGGGGACCGGTAGCCGCTTCACAGAACACTCTAAAGTCATGTGCGGCTCTCTCCGGTGTCATGGGTCCTAAAAATACACCGACACTGGGAGGGTGTGGTGATACTCTTCAGGTACTCACCTGCCAAATTTGGGGTCCAGGAAATGTATGGCGGCCTGGGGGCACCTGAAAAAGTCAACCTGGACAAACCGGACTTGGTACTCAGAAAAATTTGGATTTAACATTGGGGTCTATGGGGAAACTTGGTCAGCTTGGGGGCCTAATATCTCCCCGGCCTTTGGGGCTAGGACCACCAAACTACATGTGGTCCAAATTTGGTGTCCCTAGACCCTATGGTTGGCCTGTACTGGTCCCCCAAAGACGGCACCCCTAGGACCGTAAAAACCAGTGACAACCGGTTTTGCTTACCCAGAGAAATTCAGGCTTAACATTGGAGTCTATGGGGGGTCTCAGTTCGCTTGGGGGCCCCGTATCTCCCCGGCTGTGAGGCTTAGGACCACCAAACATAGTACACTTGTAGTGGAGATCGTGCGCTACATGTGGGCCAAATTTGGTGTTCCTGGACTCTACGGTTGACCGGTACCAGTCCCCCAAAAATGGCACCCCAGGACCAAAAATTTAACATTGGAGTCTATGGGGAAATCAGGGCAAATTATGGCGAGTTTCACTTATAGCTCAATATCTCGAGGACCGAATGTGCTACCGACACCAAACTTGCACCAAACGGTACCGGTGCTCCCGGCCATGGGTCACAAAAATACCAAATTTGGGAGTGCTGTAGGGACTGTATGGGTACATCCACACCGAGCCCGGGCCCGGTACCCCAACCGCAACCTTCCGGTAACCGGAAAATGACACTTTGAAACGGTGTAGCTCGGACCCAGTTAACCGGGGAAAGCTCTGGGGGTCTCATTAGAATATTTCAGGCCTTTTCTACACAATGAGAGTTTGGGGAACCGGTAGCCGCTTCACAGAACACCGGCAAAGACGTGCGCGGCACTCCCGGTGCCATGGGTCCTAAAAATACACCGACACCGGGAGGCTGTAGGGAAACTCTTCAGGTACTCACTTGCCAAATTTGGGGTCCAGGGACCATATGACGGCCCGGCGGTGGCCCTCAAAGTCAACCGGGACCAACCAAGCTCAGTTACCCAGAAAAATTCGGACTTAGGTTTTGGCATCTCCCGGATGGATGACTTTGATGGCTCATATCTCCGGACCCCTTGGGTCTAGGAACCTAATTTGGTGTGCAGACTCAGGGAATCTAGATCTACAACATATCCAAAAATTGGACTCCTAGCTCAAACGGTTTGGAAAATGACATTCTTTGAGCCACAAAAACTACTTGAGTTTGAAAGTTAGGTCGACACAAAGCCTGCTTGGTCTTTCTGAGAAATGTCATTTTGGGCCCCTTTGGTTCCAGAGACCCCAACTTTGGCCTACAGCTAGGGGACCTCTAGGAACCCCCAACTACCAAGTTTGAAGTTCCTGTGACCTATGGTCCTGGAGATATGGACCGGTAAAGCGAAAAGTTCATATCGACCAAGGGGCACCAAGGGACCGGTTCCAATCTAGCGGTCACTCGCTGCCCCCTTGGCTTTGGTGGGCACCATGGGTCGGACCCCAAATTTGGCAGGTGGGTATCGGTGGATTTTAGAATCAAGAAGCGGGTAGACCGACCCTCCTGTGACCAACCGTTTGGAAGTTTGTCTCCGATTGAGCCCAAAATACCACCCCATAGGAAAATAAGAGGGGACTCAACTAGGGTCACTGGGCCAAGAACCCTTCGGTGGTATTTCGGACCAAAATTCGACTAAGTCCCCCTGCTAAGCCCAGAGCCCAAAAATACCACCCCAGGAAAGAGGGGACTCAACTGGGGTCACTGGGCCAAGAAACCTTAGGTGGTAGTTCGGACCGAAAATTCGGCCAAGTCCCCTTGCTAATGCCCAGAGTCAAACCAAGAGTCAACCTTTATTGACTTCCCTTATCCAAACTTGCAAAAAAAAATCATGTTTTTTTTATTTTGGGAAAATGTATCAAATTTCATAAACGAATTACCTGTTGATAAATAGCATAGTGTCACATAAATGTGCTTGAAAGGACATTTGGTATCAAACATTCTTCCTTTATAGTCTTATTAAGTGTACTGTGAAAACAACAATCATCAAAGTAGAACTTTAATGTAATGATAAAAGTCCTTTACATAGGAATAACCTAAGATGGAAAGAGGCTTTAGAAAATGACTAAAAGAATGGGAGTGCTAAAAAGCATTAGAAGCAAAGAACCAAAAGAGAGACTGGAAACAATCAATTCTATAGATCAGTGGTCTCCAAACTGTGGCCCGGGGACCAGACGTGGCCATTTGTTTGCCTTTATCTGGCCCTTGAGGTACTATTCCACCAACTGACAACAATGATGGAGCACCATTCCTACTACTGAGACCATCAATAGGGTGCTATTCCTCTGATTGATATCAACAATGGAGTGCTATTCCTCCCATTAAAAACAATGATGGGGCACTGACGCCGGGGCATTTCCTACTCTCACTGGCCACAGTGCGGCCCCCCTAAAGCCTGAAAACTGCCTGTTTTAATGTCTGTGTGTACAATATAAAATGTTATATCTTCTGCCAACACCACTTTGAGAACGTACATGGAAACTTTATTGTTGATCAATATTCATATTATGTTTAAATATTTACTATCGATAATAATTTTCTTATTTAATGACACTACACTCCTAGAGTATCATGGGTTTCCTAAAAGGGGGGCCAGCATCAGGTATTCAGATCTCTCCCAGTCTATGTGAAACATTATACTGCGGTAAGGGGAGGTCTTCTTTTGTGCACAGGCTAAAACATGTTCCTTTTCATGCTCACAAGAATTGGGCACTGGCAAAAAAATATACGCATGGGGGAACTTGCGCGCACACGTGCACCTGTAACAGATGTTGGTGCCAAACAGGCTATTTAAAACCAGCCAGTGCTCAAGATCAGTGCTGCTTTGTCTTTCAGCCTTCTCTGCATCCTGTGTTCCTGTTATCCTGTATCCTGATTCCAGTTGCTGACCTGCCTTGTCAGACCACTCTCTGAACCCTGTTTGCACCGACCCCGGCTTGTCCTTGACCTCTGCTTTTGCCTGCTCCATTGGCTTCTATTGCACTGATTGGCTCCTGACCTGGCTTGTACCCAGACCACGCTATTGCCTGCTCCTCTGTACCTGTTCTGTCCTGCCAGTGTATGACCTGTCTTGCCTGACCCTGCTTCCTGTCTCATCCTGCTGTACCTGCGGTTCTACAGTCTGCTGCTAGCGCATACCTCACCTGCCCACTGTCGCCAGTACCAGCCTGCTTCAGTCTGCCATGCTCCAGCTGCCTACCAGCCTGTCTGCTGCACTGACGTCTACTGTCGACCTCTTCTGCCTGGCATGGATACCCACTCTGCTGCTGGCAAGACCCACAGGCACTCGTGCCACTCTGCACTCCTGCACCTTCTGTCCACACTACCAGGGGCCCCAAATCTGAGATGTAAGAGGGGTCTTTCTCATCATTTTAGGCTCTGCTACCAGGTACGTGATAACTGCTCAGTCTCAAGTGGGCAGGCAGATAGGGTGAGGTAGGGAGAATATGTCACTCCTGTGGTTCATTATGGTAGATATACTAGAGGAGTATAAAATATCTTTTAATCTTAGTGAATAAAGTGTAGCTGCATTCACTTTGACTGTCCAACCATCAAAAATAACAAGATTTCTTCTTGTACATGATTGTATGATTGAAATAGACAGTGCCTCACCTTATCCCCTAAGCCAAGTTAACAGTTTCTACTCTTTAAGTAAAACAACATCATTCCATTTTGGGAGCAAATCTGAGTTTAAGCTATTTAGTTTTGCAAACAACTGTTTTTTTTGCCCACAAAGCAGTTAAGATTGGTTTGGCAAATATGTGAAAAGGAGCCTAATGGCCCATTTGTTGGTTGTAACTGTAAATATGATGTATTTATATGCAATTTTACATATTTGGTGTTATCTTTTTGTTATGATCATACCAAATAAAAGAAGTACCTGCAAACAGTGTATACCTTCTCTTTGAAAAAAAACTGATTCAACTGTAATTGACAATAAATGAAGACATGCGCAGAACTTGATATATTTGAAATTTATATTTGTTATCATTCTATGTATAGCATCTTATTCTATGTTTAGCATTCTAACCTTTGAAAAAAACCTACTTTTACATGTAGGAAAATGTAATCTACATTCACAACTAAAAATCTGTAATTTATTCTATTTCGTGAGCTCTTAAATACTACTGTATTTCTTGCTTCTTTGTAAAATCCCTGTGTAAGCTAGATTTACTGGCTTTTTGAGAAGCTATTAGGCTTGGTCTAAGCATTACATCACTTCATTATATCAGTGACATAGCTAAAAACTTCATGCAAAAGTTCAATGTACAGTACATCACAATTAATCTATTGTTCAACTATAAGGATTATAACAAAATCTCAATTACAAGAATAATTTTCTTTCTACAAAACCAAGAACATGAGATGGGCTATGACCAATTTGCCTGTCTACATAATTATATATATATTTATATATATTTTTATATTTATATGTAGCGGTGTGGTCACCACTTGGTTACTAGCAATCTGCCAATCACACTGCTGCCAGACCCCATCCATCAGTTAAGACAATGAACAGTCATTTGCGCAGTTTTTTTACGTTTATTGCAGGATACAACTTGGGTGGGATAAAGGAAGATATGAGATGCCCATAGCATTTAGAACATTGTAAGACATTATTCAGTGGCCTTGGCCTTGCAAATTGATGCACACTTTGAACCCTTTGTCTCCTTCCCCTAAATAACTTCTCTGTAGACTGTTGCTCCTTCTTGTGCAAATCCTTACTGCAAACTACTGAAATGCTATTTCTTCATTTCCATTGGGACAAGAAAGAATCACTCTGAATAATTCCTCCTTGCAGACTATAATGGTATTGCCCCAGCAAACCAAGGAACCAGAAGCCTACACAGCCTCTCCCTGATGGCTCAATGAACCAAACAACCACACAGTCTTTTGGAAGGTATTACCAATGCGCTTAACCAGACCAGAGATACACGGTACCTCCCCCCGACGGCCTGACACATTGTAATGGGCGGACTACTGTTCCCAGCCAGTCCATAACTGTCAATGCTGCATTCCCCGACCACAGCATTCTGCATTACTCTCAATAGCTTCTCCTCTTCTGTTTCTCTCACACTGACCTTCTCCCAAAAAGGGATAGTTTTGTGTCCCCGGTCACAGAAAGCTGATCTACTCTCCTCCGCTGTGCTGCTAATTCTTCTGGACTGATCTTCTCCGGCATACGAGTCTCATGTTCCCCTGTCACAGCAACTTGACACCACTTCAGAGATGAAGATCTTTACCTAGGACTCCCTAATAGGGGTTCCTCCATCCCTCCTCCATGCTCAGTGCATCCCCGCATGGGGATGCCCAGAACAGCAGCTCAATACTCCATTCTGTGTTTTCCTGATTTCCAGAACTCCTCCCTGGCAGCATGTGACCCCAGCTTATATGGGAGGCCTGCCCCCTGATAATACCCAAGGGTAATTGGTCAGAGATCCTCACATGAGCTGATTACCACTCAAACCTCAGGTCTAACCTCTCTTCCAGAACAATCTGTCTGAAAGCAGGGGAGGCGCTTCTGAGTTAGAGCACAGGTGGCCACACCTACCACTACACCAACACCCCCAGTCCCAAATCAGAACAATCAGGCCCAGCCTAAAGCACAGGCCTGGCTAAATTTACCTGCACTTGGACCCTAAGCTATATAAAATACTAGTCTAGCACCTACCTTCAGGTAGAGGGTGATATATATATATATATATATATATATATATATATATATATATATATATATATATATATATATATATATATATATATGTGTATATGTATATGTATATGTATATATATATATATATATATATACAATATATTATCGAGTGGGGCCCTCTGATTCTTACTGTATCAAAGTGTATTGTATTTGCACTGTCTACCCTCACTCAAGTTTTAAAGCGCTGTGTAAACTGTTGGTGCTACATAAATCCTGTATAATAATAATAATACTAATAATTACCAAAAGTATTGGGATGCCTTCCTTTACATGCACATGAACTTTAATGGCATCCCAGTCTTAGTATGTAGAGTTCAATATTGAGCTGGCCCACCCTTTGCAGCTATAACAGCTTCAACTCTTCTGAGAACGCTGTCCAAAAGGTTTAGGAGTGTGTCTATGGGAATATTTGACCATTCTTCCAGAAGCAAATTTGTGAGGTCAGGCACTGATGTGGACCACAAGGCCTGGCTCACAGTCTCTGTTCTAATTCATCTCAAAAGGTGGTCTATCGGGTTGAGTTCAATACCCTGTGCAGGCCAGTCAAGTTTCTTCAAACTCACTCATCCATGTCTTTATGGACCTTGTTTATGCACTGGTGTGCAGTCATGTTGGACCAGGAAGGGTCCATCTTACACAGTGGGGGGCATGAAATTGTCCAAAATATCTTGGTATGCTGACGCCTTAAGAGTTACCTTCACTGGAACTAAGGTTCCAAACCCAACCCCTGAAAAACAACCCCACACCATAATACCCCCTCCACCAAATTATTTGGACCAGTGCACAAAGCAAGGTCCATAAAGACATGGATCAGCGAGTTTGGGGTGGAGGAACTTGACTGCCCTGACCTCAACCCGATAGAACACCTTTGGGATGAATTACAGAGGAGACTACAAGCCAGGCCTTCTCGTCCACATCAGTGGCTGACCTCACAAATGCGCTTCTGGAAGAATGGTCAAACATTCCCATAGACACACTCCTAAACCTTGTGGACAGCCTTCCCAGAAAAGTTGAAGCTGTTATAGCTGCAAATAGTGGGCCAACTCAATATTGAACCCTACGAATTAAGACTGCAATGTCATTAAAGTTCAAGCGCGTGTAAAGGCAGGTGTCCCAATACGTTTGGTAATATTTTATATATATATATATATATATATATATATATATATATATATATATATATATATATTGTTTGTATATCATTTGTGGCTGCCCTATTTGTCTTCCTCATCTCACTTTTTACATCCTCAGAAATCTGCTGTAGAGAGTGCAGCCAGGGCTGGGAGCAGGGAGTTTGATGGCGTCACACATCAGGTAATGACATGGTTTGTAGTAGGGATGAGCCGAACACCCTCCGGTTCAGTTCGCAGCAGAACATGCGAAAAGGCAAAAAATTTGTTCGAACACGCGAACACCGTTAAAGTCTATAGGACACGAACATGAATAATCAAAAGTGCTCATTTTAAAGGCTTATATGCAAGTTATTGTCATAAAAAGTGTTTGGGGACCCGGGTCCTGCCCCAGGGGACATGTATCAATGCAAAAAAAAGTTTTAAAAATGGACGTTTTTTCGGGAGCAGTGATTTTAATAATGCTTAAAGTGAAACAATAAAAGTGAAATACTCGTTAAAATTTCGTACCTGTGGAGTGTCTATAGTATGCTGTAAAGTGGCACATGTTTCCCATGTTTAGAACAGTCCCTGCACAAAATTACATTTCTAAAGGAAAAAAAGTAATTTAAAACTACTCGCGGCTATAATGAATTGTCGGTCCCGGCAATATAGATAAAAGAAGTAATTGAAAAAAACGGCATGGGATCCCCCCAGTGCATTACCAGTCCCTTTGGGTCTGGTATGAATATTAAGGGGAACCCGTACATCCCCGATATTTAAGGACGTACAAATGTACCCCTACCATTTCACAAAAAAAGTGTCAAAATGGTAAAAATGACAAGACACAGCTTGGGACAAGTCCTTTATTAAAAAATAAAAAAATAAAAATGTCCCACAAAGTCTTCTTCTTCTTCTCTTGCTCTGCACTAGACCAAAAAAGAATAAAAAAATCACGACCGACCCACCTCCATGGGAGGCTCCCGCCGTATCACGCATCTTCCCTTTGATAGTTCTTTTATAACTGAGGGCGGGGCCACACCGTGATGTTCCCGGGTGACCCCGCCCCCCTCTGGCGCACGAGGACTTCCCTATGGCTTTCCTGGGGCGTCAGAATATTCACAACTATGAATATTGAGTTTGTAGTCATGTATAACCCTGTTACAACTCCGTTAGTCATGTTATAACCCTGGCAAACTGACAACACTAGAAAGCTCAAGAGACATTGCCGTGCTTTTGAATGACTGGTGTACAACTAAATCCTTTCAGGACTTCACCCTATATAAATTTGCCCTCCTAAAATACAATTCCTACCTCCATGCTGCCAAACAAACCTACTTTGCCACTCTTATTAATACCTTTTCATCCAGTCCTCGTCGGCTCTTCTATACCTTTAACTCTCTGCTTTGTCCCTTGCCCCCTCTACCCACTAACTCACTCACTGCCCAAGAGATTGTCAATCACTTCAAAGACAAGATTGATGCAATACGTGAGAACACCCCCACTGTACAGTTATCTTCCCCACTTAACATACCTTGTCTAACAGTGCAGTCAACACTTTCCTCTTTTGAACTGGCTACTTCTGAAGAGGTTACAAAATGTTTCTTAGATGCCCACCTAACCAATTGTCCCCTGGATCCTATTTCCTTGCAACTACTACAGTCACCCTCTTATTCTATCCTATGCTCCCTCTATCCTATGACACCTTCAATCTCTCCCTCACAACTGACGCTTTTCCCTCCCCTCTAAAGCATGCACAGATCACTTCCATATTTCAAAAGACCACACCAAGCTGAACAACTTAAGACCCATCTCATTAAACTTTTAGAACGCTTAGTCTACAACTGTCTTAGCTCCTACCTCACTGAAAACAACTTTCTTGACCCCTTACAGTTTGGCTTTCGCTCTCAACACTCCACAGAAATGACCCCACTAAAACTCACTAATGATTTACTAACTGCTAAAACCAATGGCCACTACTCAATACTCTTCCTACTAGACCTCTCTGCAGCCTTTGATACTGTTGTGGACTACAAAAAGTATGTAAAAAGGTTAAATTTTATTAATAACATGTCCACTCCCCATGTTCTTTGTATGTTATTAATAAAATTTAACCTTTTTACATACTTTTTGTAGTCCATTACAGTTGTGCCTTAAAAGTCCCATTTTTTAGTCCTTTGTTGCTTCTAAGACATTATCGGGGACGTTGGCACAAGTGACCTTTAAGTACCTACAGAGTCACCCTGTATATTAGGTACTTCAGTACTAGGATTTCTCTTTTGTTTTGATACTGTTGACCACCTGCTCCTTCTCAATAAACTCCACTCCCTTGGCCTCCAAGATTCTGCTCTATCCTGGTTCTCCTCCTATCTATCACAGCTCTCCTTCAGTGTTACCTACAACCAGTGGTGGCTGGTGCTCAATAACTTGATGGGCGGCAATCCAGCACCACCCCAACCCCCCCCTTCCACAGGAGAAGGACAGGGAGGCGGAAAGCCTTCTTAACTTACATGATGACATGCCGATCTCCACTGTCCGAGCTGGGGAGTGCTGGAAGCAGTGGCAACTGGTGGGTCGGGCTTCTCTCATGGAGAATCTGTGGGTCGGAAATGGAAGAGAGAAGCTGCACTGCTTGAAGGTTTTTATCAAGCAATTGCTTGTAGATAACAGGTATTCAATGACAGTTCAATGCTGATTGAAAACAGACACCAAAGTGAGCTTAATCAAATAAAACGTGCCGCCACCTTAAGAAAAACCTGCTTACCTGCTGGCAAGCAAAACCGGGCGGATGGCTTAAACCCAGCCAGGACCTTTGTTTGTGCAGAGGATCATCTGGTAAGCTGTAATTTGAATGGCTGCATAGATGTTCCAAACACTCCTTGCACCGTAAGACTCGGAATTAGAGGCCCAGTACCCCAGCCCTGGTCTGTGTATTAGCCTTGGTTGGTGGGTTGGGCTTCCCCTCATCTCTTGACATGGGGCTTGGCTTTGAGGGAGCCGGAGCCCCGGACCGGCATGGTCACCAAGGACCAGTTGTAGCCCCTCGGTACCTGGGACACGGCCTCGCGGATACAGGCGGGAAACCTCTCATCGATGGTCCCGCCGCCTGGGTCCTTCTTGGAGATCTCGGGGCCCCTGAGCGATCCTGGCCCCTCTGAGCCAGCCAGGGACAGCGGAAAATTTGAGTCAGAGTCCAAAACGTGGGACATGGAGCTGGCCAGTGTCCGGCTGTGCTTCTCTTCCCTCCCTCTTCCCTCCTCCTCCCTCTAGGCTAATAGGATTGCTTCTTCTTTCAGCCAATCGGGAAACGGGTCTCAGGACCCACTTTCTGATTGGCCGAGAGGAGAATCAGTGTGAGAATAGTGAATATTCATTCGCTATTTTCACACAACTGGGTGAACTCGGAGCGCAGTGCTCTGCTCCCCGAGCCAACCCTTTTTAGAAGCCTATTAGAGCCTCTGGCTCTAATCACGTGCTTCAACCCCACCCATTGGAATCCATGGTCCCATGCGCCCCTAATGGATGGGCCGCTACTGCCTACAACTCTGACTCTTTCTCTCCAATTCTGCTTTCTATAGGGGTCCCCCAAGGCTCTGTTCTTGGACCCCTACTCTTCTCTATCTACACCTCCTCCCTCAATAATGCAACCATCAATCCCTCCCCTCACGCCAGGGTACTAGGTGTAATACTAGACTCTGACCTGTCCATTCAGCCCCAAATCCAATAGTTGTCAAAAGCTTGTAGACTTCACCTCCGTAACATCTCTAAAATTCACCCCTTTTTTAAGGAATGAAACCGCCAAGCTACTCCTTCACTTCCTTGTTATCTCTTGCCTTGACTATTGCAACTCTTCTTAAAGGCTTACCTCTCCATAGGCTATTCCCTCTCCAGTCTATCATGAATGTTGCTGCCAGATTCACCTACCTTACCAACCGCTCATTGTCTGCTACCCCTCTCCGCCAATCCCTACACTGGCTTCCAATTGCACAGTGAATTCAATTTAAAATACTAACAACAACATACAAAGCCATTCACAACTCTTCCCGAGCTACATCACCAATCTTGTCTCCAAATATCACCCAAACTGTCCTCTCTGCTCCTCTCAAGACCTCCTGCTTTTAAGTTCCCTTGTCTCTTCCTCCCATCTCCAGAACTTCTCCAGAGCCTCTCCCATCCTCTGGAACTCTCTATCTCAATCTGTTTGACTATTTCCTACTCCAGCTGCCTTTAGGTGATCCCTGAAAATCTATCTCTTCAGGGAAACTTATCACGCCTCTAATTATTTTTTTATCACTTCCATAAGCTCATCCCCCACAGTTATAACCTTTTATACCACTTGCCCCACCCTATTAGATTGTAAGCGCTTATGAGGAGGGCCCTCTTAACCCACTTGTATTTTATTGTATTGTAACTGTACTGTCTCCCTTTTTATATTGTAACATGCTGCGTAAACTGTAAATAATAATAGTATACAAGAAACCAGCATTTTATTTGGCTAGGCTTTGTGATAAGGATGGGAGAAACCTGAAGAAGATTTTTTTTTAATGGAAATCCAGAATGAAGACCATAGAAAAGATTGATTACCTACTTATGTAAAAATAACCCAAAAGAAACATGTGCATGTGCATGTGCAAAAAATGGGTATAGTCCCTTTAATATGTTTTTTGTAGATTTGAGTCATTTCAGAAATGTAATATTACTGGTAAAATACTAATAATGCAAAACATTTGCCTTTTAATTTATTTATGTCTTCTTTTACCCCCATTGACTTTCACCATCTTACTTTCTTTTGCTATCTTGCATAAAATTATTGAAAAGTGTAGAATACAAGATCGGCAGTAGCAAAACAGTGGCACTGCCTGTTAATATTTAACGCATTGCTCTGATATTAAAAATCAAACTGCTTTTTTTTTTAATAAACATTTATAGTGGATATGGTATCAGATGAAATCTCTAAAGCACAAGTGCAAATCCTGGAGAGTGAGGAAGTCTGGAACTCTGTCTGCCACAACTACACAGATGTCTGGAGTGACTCTCTAGGGAAGAGATCATTGTCAGCTGGGATACAGTAAATGGAGAGATGCAAAGCTACAAACACATGGGGCATCACAGCAAAGACGAGTATATGGGCCATGCAGACAGTACAGCTGAGCAGAGTGATACAGGATATGTGGAAATGGAAGCTTGGGTAAATATGCAGCAGAGCATAATACATTCTTTTAAAAAAAACTGTGTTATTCCTCATCTGATATCTATTGCTATGAAAACCTTTTACACCATGAACCTTGGCTGCCTTACATTTGGCTGATATGGTTTACATCTCATCAAATGTGTGGAGGATTGCTGCACCCTTTTCAATTATTTCATTTATTCTAGCACACGTGTGCCTGTTCCAGAACGGACAGAATTGGGCATCTTACAAAAAATATAATGTGTGTAGGAGAGGATTGAAAAAGGTATGACATTGGCCAGTATGTGTAGGGGAGGTTTATAAAGGTTATGATGGCAGGCAACATGTGAAGGAGAAAAATGAAGCATATGATGGAATTTCATATGTGCACAAAAGGACTACAAGAGGTATGAGAGAGGAAAGGAATTCAAAGGGTATACCCTTTGGTAATATGTGAAGGAAAGGAGCGCCGAGGGTATGACGGTGGGATGGGATTGTGGAAGGTAATAGGTGTAGGAGAGAAGTGTGGAGTGAGTGGGCAGTCTGTACAGGAGATGAGTACAGAGGGTATCATAGGCGTGTGCAGGGGGTGTGCCAGGTGTGCCTGGGCACACCCTAATCACTAAAGGGTTGATTTACTAAAACCAGAGAGTGCAAAATCTGGTGCAACACTATATGGTAGCTAATCAGCTACCAACTTTGGTTCAATTAAGCTTTGACAAAAAAAAACCTGGAAGCAGATTGGTTTCTATGCAGAGCTGTGCCAGATTTTGCACTCTCCAGTTTTAGTAAATCAACCCCTATGACAATTCCCCCCTGCTGCCCGGGCTTCCTCCCCTCTTGTTGCCCCCCCCCCCCCGTCCCACAGTGCTTCTGGCTTCTCTCCTCTCCCCCTGGCTGCTGTGGGGGATGTTTCAGGCTGGAGAGCGGGGAAAGGGGCTAGAAAATATATAATTTACCAGCCCCTTCCTTTTCTAAACTAACACAGTGAACACACTCGCTCACTGTGTCCATTCATAGCTGAAGCATAGAAAACATTTTTTTGCTATACTTCAGCTTGAGAATGAACAGGAAGCCACTTAGCACAGAGCACTTCCCATTCATTCACTGCCATGTTCAGCTGAGGCTGCAAAGAAAGGCATGTGTGTTTGAGCTTTGGGGTGCACACCCTAATGCAATAGGCTGCGCACACCTATGGAGGGTATGATGGTGGGCAGTATGCACAGAAGAAAAATGTAAAGGATATAACAGAAGGAAATATGTGTAAAGGTTATGAAAGTCAATAGTATGTGCAGGACAGCAGCGAGGAGGCTATAACAGCAGGCTATAGAACAAGAACAAGAATGTTGAGTGTCCAATAGCTGGCCGTATGTGCAGGAGAGAAATAATAGGAGCGTGATTGCAGGTAGTGTGTACAGGAAAGATATCTATAGGACACATTACACAGAAAATTTATCAAAATAATGTGGAACGTGAAATTAGCAGTTTCACTGTGAAATGTTCTTGTACTTATTTTATTAAGACAAAACTTAGTTATAAATCCTGAATAATAATAATAATAATAATAGTTATTATTTAATAGCAATAATTCTATTTTTGTGGGGAAATGCAGTATATCAGTTTAAAAAATAACACTCTGGATTTTCTCTGCAGTTAACCTTGCAAGAAAATGTTTAACTACAGCAAACTAGATTTCATAAAGGCTTTCCATAGAAGAACTTATGTTGATGGGGAAAGGTGTGCTAGCAACCACCTTTACTTCTTACATAGGGTTGTTTAAAAGCATTCATATACAGATAAACATGTCTTTACCTTAATGTATAAGGAAAATATTTTTCCACATCATTTCACTGTTAAAATAACCCAGATCATTGAGCAGTAAATATCCAGAGCAAGGCATGCAGAGAACGTGTTGAATATTATTGAGAATGACATACCATCACGAGTACCACAGTAGGTAACATGCTACAACGAAGGCCCCATCCAACAATGAATGCTGAATAATGTGCCATGTGTATGTTTGACCATTCTTCCAGAAATGCATTTGTGAGGTCAGGCACTGGCTCGAAGTCTTTGCGTCATCACAAGTGTTCTATAGGGTTGAGGTCAGGACTCTGTCCAGGCCAGTCAAATTCTTCCACCCCAAACTCGCTCATTAATGACTTTATGGACCTTGCTTTGTGCACTGGTGCACAGTCATGTTGAAACAGGAAGGAGCCATCCCCAAACTGTTCCCACAAAGTTGGGAGCATGAACTTGTCCAAAATGTCTTGGTATGCTGTCGCCTTAAAAGTTCCCTCCACTGAAACTAAGGGGTCAAGCCCAACCCCTAAAAAACAACCCCCCTCAAACTAAACCTTGTGGACAGCCTTCCCAGAAGAGTTGAAGCTGTTTTAGCTGCAAAGGGTGGGCCAACTCAATAATGAACCCTACAGACTAAGGCTGGGATGTCATTAAAGTACATGTGTGTGAAAAGACAGGCGTCCCAATCCTTTTGACAATATAGTGTATAAGACAATATAAAAGGTAAAACTGAACCAATGGAACCTCCAAATAAGCAATAAAGCTAGTTTCCTTCCCTATATGTATATGAGAAACTGGTATATTAAAGGTTCCAATGTAATGGACATTAGTAAAAAGTATGTAGAAAAATGCCAGTATTAATAAAACATTATAGTTTTATTATTATCTGACAGCAATTTATTGTAAATGCAATATATCTAACAGGGCCCTGCTGTATACAAATAATTACATGCATTACACATATGAACTGTTGTAAACAACATTAATGGCAAATCTGCTAAATAATCTGCTGATTGTAGGCATTTTATATGAACATATTGTGAACCCACAGCAAAGTATATCAAGTTCTCCACAATTGCCTTTAAACAAGACCCGGTCTGATAGGAATAGTTTTATTGAAATTCTGATCTAAAATCTTATGGGTCATCAAATATAGTCATCTTAGTAATATTGCTTAGTGAGTGTTGCCAGAAACATGCATCAGCCCTATTAGTACATGTATAAAATCAAGAATACTGTTCTGTTAAGCATCATAATTGTAATCCAACAAGATCTTATGATTGACAAATTGTCATGTGTTCGGTCAGTCTAAAGGAATGCATGGTGTAAAGTAAAGCAGATGCCAGCCCAAGGAAAGCTTAATGTGCATAGTGAAGCAATAACAGCCACTGTTCTAGACTGAGTGGTAAATAAGATCATCACCAATATCAATATCATTTCTACGCTGATGAAACCCAAATCTATCTCTCCACCTCTTAACCTCCCTGGCGGTATGATTATTTCTGATTTTAGGTGCTGAAAGCGGTACAATTATTTTGCACAGAAATTTGGCGTTTTATATTGTAGGCCTGTAATTCTTAGGAATAGTTCACTTAAATCTGTCCAAACAAGAGTCTAGTAGACATCCCGGGTATGATAAAGTTTGAAAAACAAAATAAAAAATTATAATATAATAAATAACTATAAATAATTATAACAAATAATAATATAATAATAATAAAAATTATATAATAATGTAATCAAATCAAAAACACTGAAATTTGCTCATTTGCAGAATTTTAGCTTTCGTTACTTTTAGTGTTTGATGACGGATCTCCCCACAAATCACTATCGCTCAATTCTGTCAATTCTGCAAGTGATTCTAATTTATTATCGCTTTTTTCTAGCTGCTCTAAAACCACTTTTGATGTAAAGAGACAGTTTTGGTTGCTATGGACAATCTCCAGTTTCCTGGCAGAAAGAACAGTTTTATATATATAAAACTGCATGCAGGACACTGGACAGACCACTAGGGACAAAGGGGATGTGTAATTATTTGATACAGTACTGTAATCTGTAAGATTACAGTATGCTGTATCTATACTGTGTGTTTCACTTTTGAATTTACCGCCGAACTCCGTCCCCGTGCGTCGCAACGCTCGCAGGGAACGGAGCTCGGCACTGTGAATCGAGCGAGACACAGCGGCTCGCCGATCACAGCGGGGAGACATCGCAGGATCCAGGGGACAAGGTAAGTATACTCTTCCTGGATCCTGCGATGCAAGCCCGAGTCTGGCTCGGGGATACCGCTTTTGGTATAAAAAATCCAACCCGAGCCAGACTCGGGAATACCGCCAGGGAGGTTAACTCACTTCATCAGTCTCCTCACGCATCACTAACTTACTAACAGACATATCTGTCTGGATGTCACACCACTTTCTCAAATTCAACTTGTCCAAAACCGAGCTCATAATATTTCCTCCTCCACGTGCCTCTTCCCCTGACTTCTCTGTCAAGAGCAATTGCACAACCATCCACCCATCACCACATGCCAGGGTGCTAGGTGCTATCCTGGACTCTGAACTCTCCTTTTGGCCCCACATTCAATCCCTTTCCAAAGCTTGCCGCCTCAACCTCTGCAACATCTCCAAACTTTGTCCCTTCCTTAACCAATGAAACTACAAAGCTCCTGATTCACTCCCTGGTTATCTCTCGCCTCGACTACTGCAACTCCCTCCTAATTGGCTTACCTTTAAATAGACTAACCCTTCTTCAGTCCTACATGAATGTTGCTGACAGACTCATCCACCTTACAAACCTCTCAGCGTCTGCTATCCATCTCTGCCAATCCCTCCATTGGCTACCACTCGCCCAACAAATTCAATTCAAAATACTAACAATAAGTTCCAAAGCCATCCACAACTCTGCCCGCAGCTACATCACTAGCCTAGTCTCAAAATACCAACCTAATCGTCCTCTTAGTTCCTTCCAAGACCTCCTGCTCTCTAGATCCCTCATCACCTCCTCCCATATTTGCCTCCAGGACTTCTCCCGAGCCTCTCCCATCCTCTGGAATACCCTAACCCAGTCTGTCAGACTATCTCCAAATCGATCTACTTTTAGGTGATCCCTTAAAACTTTTCTCTTCGGAGAAGCCTACCCCGCCTCCACCAAATAACTGCACTTTTATTTTCTTCATCAGCTCATCCCTAACAGTTATTTTTTTTAACAAGAAAATCCCCCACAGTTATTAACCTTTCGTATCACTTGACCCTCCCTCCTAGATTGTAAGCTCTAACGAGCAGGGCCCTTTGATTCCTCCTGTATCGAATTGTACTGTCTGCCCTAATGTTGTAAAGTGCTGCGCAAACTGTCAGCGCTATATAAATCTTGTATATAAAATAAATAAATAACTAAATAATCACCATAAAATCTCAGTAGAAATTCAGTAAATAGTGCTAATTGCTAATAAACTCTCAGTAGAAACATGTTTTTTTCCACTAGAGTGTACTGATAAAGTCAGTGTAGAGCCTCGCGTGATGCACAGTATATATATTCTGGCTACAGCAGTTCATGTGGTCAATGCCACTATCCACAATATAGCAAAGCAAGGTAGAGTTGCATTTGTCCAGTGGCTTGTGGGACAAATCCCGAGGTCAAGCTGGCAGAAAGCAGGAGCTCCTTATTTGGACGACTATTTCTATTATACTATTCTTATCAGACGGTGGTCCTATTTAAAGGCAATTCCTGGAGAACCTTATATACTTTGCTGTGGTTTCATAATATATGCATACGGAATGCCTACTATTTTGTTCACAATCAGCAAAATCATGTGTTAGTTTGTTCATTCATTTTTGTAGTGCTGTATTTAAAAAAATGCTTTGTATCAGAAACATGATTCTAATGTGTTTATAATAGGGGTAAATTGCAAAACAAATCTGGACTTTGCCTTGGACCCCCATGAAACAGTAGCTGTCATTTCTGTAGTGCTGGCCTGGACAACAGACGAATGTGCAGGTTCCATCCATCTAAGCTTTGGGGGGGACAGAGGGGGTGCACTGTGGAATCTTTACCTTTGGTGCCAGAGGACCTCTTCCTGGAACTTCCCACAGACACTTCTCATCAAACAAGGATAGAAAGACAGGACCGGTGAGAAAGCCCTATCCAATCACTACTGCTATTCTCTGAGAGGAAAGGTAGTGTATCCTCCCCACCTCTGCACTCAACACTCAGGTTTTGGAGACAAACTGGCCTGTAGAAGTGACTCTAAGTGGCTGAATTGTACCTATACTCCCAAAAGCATTCAAGTGTCTATGAGTACCTTACTATCTACTATTATCAACTATCAGTGACTCTAGCGCTGTCAGTTAGCAAGGGTACTTGAAATTGAAATGAGGTAGCTGGAGTTCTGGTAGTCATGTTGCTTAGCTAGCAACTTTAGGTGAAAGCCAGAAGGTTCACAACTAGGATGACAGGGTGACAACACAGGAGAGCAATTGGAAGAAAGGGACAGAGTGTTGTCACTCTATAAAGGGAAATGCGTGAACAATGACGTTTTTGTAAGGATCATCAGATATTATCACACCTGGGAACTTTAGAAAATCATAAATCCTGAGAATCGGGGCAAGCTGATGGGTGTGGCTAATGGTGTGCACTTGTGACAGGCAAAAGGTGTGAAAAAAAACAGCTGCAGTCAGGGCCACCATTATTAATTATGGGGCACTGTACAGTTAACCTGACAGGAGAAATTTACCCACCTTACAATAGGTGGCCCTGAAAATGTAGTGACAGTGTCACTTTAAAGGTTGGATGAAAGGTTTTCTGCAGAGGGTCAGTCTCTTCATTAGACATTCTGGAACTGCAGCCAATCAGGAAAGTACTGACACTGTCACATGTATTAGAACTTTCAGACTTACTGCAGTGTCAAGATGTCTTATTGGTTATACATTACAATGCGTGAGCACATTCCGTGAACTGTGGGACCACAGCTATTGCACTCACTGTGGCTATCATTCTCACAGAGAGATCTAAAAGTTTTGGTAATGACCTAGCAATTGCATCAAATTTCCAGCAATTTCCTGGATATAGTTATTTTTTTATAGCTACAAATGTAAAAATATTGAAAATTATTTTTAAAATTACTTTAACATATTAAAGCTTAGGATAGATTTTATTATTGGTGTTTGTGTATTTCAAGGTAAATTGAACTTTCTGACTTTAGCAGGACAATTTGTCATTAGCTCACTAAATGATTTTAGCTGTAATTGCTTTTTATTTGTACAAGTTTACAATTGTGAGAGTCTTTGAATGATTTCCTGTGATACTTGCTTGCCTAGAAGGACAGCTAGAATACGGGTCTTGTAGTGTAGATAATTTATCTCGGATTCTCACAATACCAAACTGCAACTTCAAAAGATTGGTAAATTATTATAAAGCAAGTTTCTAAATTGTGATTATTTTGCAAGCATGTTTTTTAAGACCTCATGCACACTGGACGTTTTTAACGCAGCTGTTAGGGGCGTCTGGCTTTTTTTTTTCTTGCCTCTAAATGCCCTTGCGTGTTAGCCTATGTGTCCATGCACACATAGGGGGTAGAGTTACTAAAACTGGTGCACTCAGAATCTGGTGCATCTGTGCATAGTAACCAATCAGAATCTAACTTCAACTTGCTCAATTAAGCTTTGGCAATAAAACCTAGAAGCTGATTGGTTTCTATTCAGAATTGCAGCAGATTTTGCACTTTCCAGCTTTAGTAAATAACCCCCAAAGGCTTTTCGAGGCAGAAAAAAAGCCCCACTGCCAGTGCGTCCAGGTCTAGCAGTGATTTGGCAGAAAAAACACTTGGCGCTTGTAAACGCGTCTAAACGAGCGTTAAAGCATTTTGTTCTGCCAAAACACTACTGCTAGGAGGTAAGGCATCTAGAAGAGATGGGCAAACGCCCTGTGTGCATGAAGCCTAAGTGAGTGTTTGAAAACCCCCTCTCTGTTTCAGTATGCTTGCACAAATCTATGAATCACATACTGCCCGCTTTCTGAGATGAGAAAGAGTGGCATCTTTTAGTGCCATGCAGGTAGATAGGTTAAGGATGTGCCCCAGCCATGTTTCCAAAAGAAGCACATTCACTCCAAGTGAGTGACAGTGGTAAACTATGGGCCTGTGGGCGAGGCCCAAGTTGGGTACCATGTATAACCACAGACAGTGTTGACAGGGGAATCCCTCCTACTGAGCAATTATCTTGGCGGGGGAAGCCATCCCTGCTGGGAGAAGACAATGATTATCACTAGTGGCTATAGCAGCCGATTGCGATAATTGAAAGTGAATGCGCTAGGCTGGCTGTACCCAAGTTGATTGATCGATTCCCATGGAACCGGGTGAGACTGTCAATGGCTGACCTTAGGGAGGCAGTACTGGCACACAGTGTATATAGCTCTAATACTTTATATAACTCTTGCATAGTAGACCATAGTAACAAATAAACTGATCTTCAGCAGTGATATTAACAGTTCAGAACATGTACAGTCTCCCAGCATTTACAGAATATGTTTAAAAAAAAGGGCAGCTTCTGTAAGCAAGATTCCTGCAGTCTGCACTGGCTCCTGCACCAGAGCGTGTGTAATCCTTGTTTAAACTGTTCCTGTTCACCAGGAATCTAACCCTGATCTATTCACTGTCCTTCACAAATAGTTGCCTCTCCCTACCATTCAGTCATCAAAAGCTTGCCAAATGACATGGGGACCCTTATTTTAAAAAAATAAATGTTTGCCACAGGCTAGATGGCCACCAAAGTTCCCCAGACGTTGCAGTGCCCAATTAGACTTCTGCTCCCTCTGAGACACTAAGAGACTCCAAGAGGGGACAAACTCAATTCCATCTGCATAATGGCACAGGGCCACCTACTAAGTGGAGGAAAATCTCCACCTGCCTACAGACGTGCTTCACCACTGAGATAAACTTTTGCTCCATGTTTCATCAATCAGATCCTCAGTGACTGTGGCTTCCTCTTTAGTTTTTCTAAATGCTACAAGACTTGATACCGCAATAAAAAAAATGCCCCTGCTGTGTATTCATTTCATCTACCCACCCTTGTCATTTATCAGAGTCAGCCTCTTTGTTCTCATTGATGTTGATAATTTCCTGCACCTTTAATAAACAGATCCAGAAAGTAGGACTCAAATGGATTTGTCTCTTCTGGATGTATTTACATGCAGCAAAACACACCAGAAACTTTTGAAAAGACACATTTCTTTATTTAGACTTGATAACATTTGCATGCAGATTTTATTCAGATTAGTTTTGTAATGTGTATTTCATGTAGATTTGATAAGCTTTAAAAATGAATTAAACACACATTACCAATAAGACTATATAGCAAATGTCTCTGCATGTCTCTAGCAAAATGATTCAAGCTGTGTTTTTCTATTCATAGGGTGTGATTGGGGGTAGTATCATTAACTTTTCTTTATATTTTCTGTAAATTCAGATGTTTCAAGTCCTCAGGTGGTCAATACACATTCAGTCAGTGTGTTTCAATATTAAAGCACTATTAAACCCAAAATAAAGGTTTGGGATAAACGTTTTACATGAATAAATAAAAGCTGATCATTGTAAGCACCCTTGTCAGTGGTAAAATGGTTTGTCTTATTCCTGTAAACGGATCTTGTTCTTTTGAAAAGCAACAGATTTACTGGCTGAATCGCCAGATGAAAATGAAGGAATGAAAACCTGAAAAAAGAAGCCAACACATCTAAGAATTGGTAAGCTGCAATATAATAAATAGGGTTGTCCCGATACCGATACTAGTATTGGTATCGGGGCCGATACCGAGCATTTGCAGGAGTACTCATACTCCCGCAAATGTTCCCGATACTTGTACCGATACCTGTGAGGTGCCGTGTTTCAGATTAGACGACCTGGCGCGACCGCAAGTCAGAGAACGGATCAACGGAAGTGACGACATCCTGACGCCCATCTTGGTATACCCTGCACTCGGCCGCAGTAAGCCAGCAGCGGACAGCTTGTTACGTCCAGCCCATATAGTTTGGGCTGGGTGTAACAAGATGGCTGCTGCTGCTTTTATGCGGCCGAGTGCAAGAGTACCAAGTTGGGCACTTGGCAGGCAGCCTTTTCTCTCATGGCATTTCAGTGCCTGTCCATTAGTGCCAATAAATGCCACCTATCAGTGCCCAATGTCTATAAGTGCCGCTGATCAGTGCCAGCATTCTGTCAGTGTCATCTATCAGTGCCATCCACCTGCCAGTGCCACCTATCAGTGCCAGCCACCTGCCAGTGCCACCTATCAGTGCCAGCCATCTGTCAGTACCCATCAGTGCCAGCCATCAGTGCCAGCCATCAGTGCCAGCCATCTGTCAGTACACATCAGTGCCAGCCATCAGTGCCAGCCATCAGTGCCAGCCATCTGTCAGTACCCATCAGTGCCAGCCATCAGTGCCAGCCATCAGTGCCAGCCATCTGTCAGTACCCATCAGTGCCATCCATCAGTGCCAGCCATCAGTCAGTCCTCATCAGTGCTGTATATCAATACCATCTAATCCTATTAGTGCTCATTAGTGCTGCTTAATCAGTGCCTCCTATCAGTGCCCATCAGTGCCTGCATATCAGTGCCACCTAATCTGCATTGTGCTTTGAAAACTGTCACATGACATTAAAAAAAAGTATTGGTAATCAGTATTGGTGAGTACTTGAAAAAAAGGTATCAGTACTTGTACTCGGTCTTAAAAAAGTGGTATCAGGACAACCCTAATAATAAATGTTTGGTTTTGGATTTAATACTGCTTTAATCAGAAATGAGTCAACCAGCTTCCATGAATTCACAATGAATCAAGCTGTATCTCGCTGGTATTGGATGATCAGGTCCACCACCATTTGAAATAGATGCCTTTCTTGAGACATTGGCGGGCCTCCCTTTCATCCCTAGCATCCCCTCTGACTTAGGAAAAATGTTTACCACTGGTCACAGCATTTCATGTACTTTGGACTATTTAGAATAATGGGAGAGCTTAGTGACAGCTGTAAGGTAAAGACTTTGCACAAATCAGAATTAATTACAGTCTATGATAATGATTTAACTGCTCTCAATCACATCTCCGTTTTTTAAACTGCAAGAAAAAACACGAGAGACATTCTACATCTGCATTTCACTGTTCACTAGAGTGCTTGCACGTATGGCAAGTTGCTTACAGAGGAGACAAATTGTGGCTGCATTCTTGATTACAAGGCAGCAAAGCTGACATATGTACAGGTTTTTCATTTGAGAAAGAGAAGTATGTTAATGCAAAAACATTTATATACCTAGGTGGGTGCAGCATTGGTCTGGTGCAGCACCTGTCCCCCGCTGGCTCTAGATTTAGTGATAAGATAAAGATTATATAGCAACTGGAATAATCAAGATGCACACATATATGTGTATGGACATGAACAAATGGATAATAAATCATGTAGTCCAAATAGTCCGTAATGTTGTTAGATCAGCACCTGGGGGCAGCACTCTTATGCCGTGTACACACTAACGCACATTCCGACAACAAAATCCATCGGATTTTTTTCCGACGGATGTTGGCTCAAACTTGTCTTGCATACACGCGGTCGCACAAAGTTAGTCAGAAATTCCGAACGTTAAGGTGACGTACAACATGTACGACGAGCCGAGAAAAATGAATTTCAATAGCCAGTGCTGCTCTCCTGCTTGATTCTGATCATGCGTGGCACTTTGTGTGTCGGAATTGTCTACACACGATCGGAATTTATGCAAACGGATTTTGTTGTCGGAACATTTTAGATCCAGCTCTCAAACTTTGTGTGTCGGAAATTTCCGATGGAAAAAGTCCGATGGAGCCTACACACAGTCGGAATTTCCGACAAGAAGGTCCGATCGCACATTTTCCGTTGGGAAGTCTGACCATATGTACAGGGCATTAGAGCGAAGCAATGAACTCTGTAAGTGAAATAGAAGCAGAGGGACGCCGGACTGAGTGCAGTGTTAATCATAGGTTTAATGATAAAAACAAGTAGTAACTCACAAATTAGATGAATAAAATCAGCATGGGTGGTGAAATCGCCAGTCCTGAAACTCTAGAAATCGTCCTGATAGCCATGGCAGCCTGGGGCACAGATGGTGTTGTGATGGATCCAGAGAAAACCGAGGACCAGGAAGCAGCCGATCACGGCCATGACCAGCGTGATAAGCAAGATGGCAGCGGGATGGACATGACATCATAGTAACAAGATTATCAGCGTTCACACACAGCCAATCACGGACTGAAAAATAAGCAGTTGCTTTGAAATGCATTACCGCCCCCTCTGTGTGTGAACGCCGATAATAATGTTCCTGTGATGTCACGTCTGGCCCGGCGCCATCGTGCGGTTCACGCTGGTCACGGCCATGATCGACTGCTTCCTGGTCCTTGGTTTTCTGTGGATTCATCACAACACCATTTGTGCCCCAGGCTTCCACGGCTATAAGGACGATTTCTAGAGTTTTAGGACTGGCTATTTCACCACCCATGTTGATTTTATTCATCTAATTTGTGGGTTACTACTTGTTTTTATCATTAAACCTACTGCACTCAGTCTGGCGCCCCTCTGCTTCTATTTCAGCTGCAGGTCAGGCATCTGGGTGGATCCCGATATTAGTTGGGATCTCTACAGAGCCTGGACTGGCTCCGTAATGTCAGTCGACAGCGGACTTTAACCCGCTGTCAGCTGAATATGAGTCACAAAAGAGCAAAGAATTTAGTGCACTCCTG
Source organism: Aquarana catesbeiana (assembly GCF_042186555.1). Classification (NCBI taxonomy): domain Eukaryota; kingdom Metazoa; phylum Chordata; class Amphibia; order Anura; family Ranidae; genus Aquarana; species Aquarana catesbeiana. The sequence goes on from NC_133334.1 coordinate 118,683,268, forward strand.
TGAGCCACAGGAGAAGTAGGGCTAAAGAGCTTTGGCCCTATTTCTCCTTTAATAACAGTGCAAATGCACAGTGCTTGCAGAGGAAACATTTTGGTATCACACCTTATGTTGTACTTGTTATAAAAGTTGACAATTACATTTTTTAATTGCCTTCTTCTAAAATGTACTTGTTGTACTACCAAAACCCTACTTTACCATGTCCCATTTCGAAAAACACCAAGCCTGTGTGTTAGACTTAAAATCAATGTGTTCCTTAAAAACTAGCTAAGGAGCAGGCTTGTGCTTCTGTGCTCGCTCTCCTTAGGCTGATCCCTCCCCTGCTGTTGTGCTGTCAGCTGGAGGAGCGCTGCCTAATGCCGTGTACACACGGGTGGACTTTTCGTCATCAAAGGTCCGACGGTCTTTCCAACGGACTTTCGACGAACTTTTGACGGACTTCCGATGGACTTTCGAACGAACGGATTTGCCTACACACGATCACACCAAAGTCCGACGGATTTGTACGTGATGATGTACGACCGGACTAAAATAAGGAAGTTGATAGCCAGTAGCCAATAGCTGCCCTAGCGTCGGTTTTCGTCCGTCGGACTAGCATACAGACGAGCGGATTTTTCAACCGGACTCCAGTCCGTCGGAAAGATTTGAAACATGTTCTAAATCTAAAGTCCGTCTGATTTTCATCCGAAAATGTCGGCTGCAGGTCCGATGAAGCCCACACACGTTCAGATTGTCCGACGGATTCATCCTGTCGGACCAGTCCGGTTGAAAAGTCCACCCGTGTGTACACAACATAAGGGGTACCAGGGGTACCCTATTCAGGAACACTTACGCATACCCACATCTGGGAGCATGATTATAGTGTGCACTCCGAAACACTTTCTTTGAATTGGCTATTACAGAGTTACTCTTAGATTCCCTTTACTGCTATATATGCCTCACAGTTTATGTGGTTCCTTATAATATTGTGGATATCATGTTAGTTTGGTTTAGCTTTAGTTTTGGTTAATGTCATTTAAGCTAATTGCCATACATAAGGCTAGTACTGAAATTAGTTAGCCTAACATATTTTAATGTGATCTTTGGTTATTTAATGGTTTGTGTTTTGTGTTACCTTGCCTTGGCTTAATATATTTATTCTATTTCATTTCAAGTTATTTGTGTGCTATTTTTTTTGTGTTGGTGGAGTTGATGGAGTGGTGGCATACTAATGTTTAAGTTACACAGATGTGAAAAGCCTTCTAATAAGCCTATAATCAAGTGTATCAGTGGGGACCAAGCAGCTCAACCACTTGCTGACCGTCCTATAGTACTTTTACTGCTACAGGGAGGCAGTTGTGGGCAGAATCATGTATATATGCGTGATTCTGCATTTCTGCCTGCAGGGGGAGCAGGCACACAGTAAACACAAAAACACTAGCTAAGCACACATTTAACCCTTTGATCACCCTAGATGTTTAACCCCTTCCCATCGAGTGTCATTAGTACAGTGCATATTTTTAGCA